>NC_136059.1:697710158-698355436 GCF_964261635.1 Lissotriton helveticus | reverse complement strand
CTGTAATTCGACCTTCACTTTTTTCAAGATATAAGCTTCCAAGTTTGGAACTCTATTTCACTACAATTTAATCTGATTTTTTCCAAAACAGACTGAACTTTGGCACAAAGTAATCTGCTTAAAGTAGAACTATTCTTAGAGAGCAAGAATTCTTTGACTACTTCCTAGAAACAATATTGTCCAAATACACAAATCAAAGTAGCTTGTATATTCTGCTATCGGATGGTCTCGAATTTCTCTTCTGTATCTAGAGCCATTTCATAAATGTAAATTTCGTGATTCATTTAGTTAGCAATGCTAAATATCAAATCATATGCTTACAATGACATCATTGCTTTTAGATGCATACTGTACTAATGCTCATTTTGTGTACGAACATTTTTAAAAAATGCATTTCATGTATTTTTTTGGGTGGGATTGTAAAAACACACACTCTGGCTTCTATATTTTAGTATTTACTCTTAGATGAACATAATAGCTTGGAGTGGGTGTTGTGAACCATTTTAGGACACTGTTGTAATGTTCCCGATTCATGCCCTTATATAGGTATAAATCACCATATCCTTATATAGGCATAGGAATCATAACCATATTTAGGCATAGCTCATGCAGTCCAAATGCGGCAGGGCTACTTCTAATAGTTCCGAAAATCTACAATGATTTCTTGGAAAACTCGGCTTCAGCAGCTAGGGACTTTCCCTTGCTCGAGGTCTGACTTGTCCAAGAACTCATTGAGTTTTCAAAGAACCGAGAGTCTTTAATGACGTTATTATGTCCACCGTTACGTCAAACTCGGCAACTTCAAGGTATCATTATGCCCACACTTGCCATAGCAAATACACAGTGGTTTGGAACAGTTCAACTATCTACTTGCCCGACGCATCCTGCTACAGCAAGTGCCGAAGGAAGCCGACCCTCCAGCAGATGCACTGAGAGAGACGCTGTCTTTTCTCCTGCCGAGAAATCCAGCTCCAGTGTTTCCAAGCTACCCTTGCGGGTTGTTGGGAAATCGAGTCCCGAGACTGACCTTCTCCATTCTAAACTAAGGTATGCAGCTGATTAGACCCTAAGAGAAATCTTGGAAAGATTCTTGGCAAAAGAATACTACATTTATGCTATACCTCACTTACTTCTTCCTTTGTACAAAGCTTAGGTTAGGTACACCGGGGTAGGCGTATTTTGGAAGCACCAGTTGAGTACTTTTAGCCTCTGTTATTTATGTATGTATTTATCTATGGTTTAGGAACCATACAATGCTCTTACAGTATTATTGTATTCTACTTTTTATACTGTATGCGTTATATTTTACAACTAGTTTTTCAATTGTAGCAGTTCATTTCTTATTCTTGAGAAAGAAAACTGTTCAATAAAACCTTTTTATTGAAAACGCCCATCTATCTATTTCTCTGCAACTCTGGTGAAACAAAGCATGCACGATTGACTGAGTGAAATATCTATCTATTGTTTCCACGACTCTGATGATCAGTTTTATCTTGGGGAAACAAAGTTGTCATGTTTATGCGGTTGTCAGAAACTAACCTCTTCTTGTGAATTCGAGAAAGTTTCTAGTGACCTCTGAGCTAGCTGGCACTCATAATTAAGTCTAGTATATTCGATAGAGACCTAGTAGACCTCAGTCCTACGTCTAATCTATAGGATAAATTATTCCAATGCGCAGAGCCTATTGGGAATATAGGAACTACACTACAAGGTGAGTCATTCCTGTGGTTAATTAGGCATGAGAAATGTGGGAGGAGTTAGTATTCTGCAGTGTGTTTAAATTGGTGGTTTAGCAACACACAGAAAATATTTTGTCCGGAACAGCGAGAGGAGAAGGGACATGTTATTAAGTTGAGGCAGGTATGTTAAATGGCTGAGAATGCTATTTTCTTTTACCACGTTAGTGGTTCAATCAGTTTGAGTGTTTATGAAGATGTATGTGAGTAAGTGGGCTGTTTGTATTTGAATGGTGCAGCGCGACTGTGTTAGAGATAGAAAGGTGTATTGCATGAAGTGGTTATTAGAGTGGGGAGGTACGTATGGTAGTGCGAAGAAGTGAGTAAGGGAGAATGAGAGGGGGTGTATTGATGAAGTTTGGATGAAAGGGGGATTGACACATTGTTAAGATATAGTAAATCACGTGTGGGTCGCATGACTAGTCCCGGGAGGAGAAAAAGGCTGTGAGCATGATGGTTTGGAAGCAAGGGTTAACATCAGAATGCAAGTAAGATGGTTAAAATTAAAAGGATGAGGAGTTATGTATAGGGTTCAGCTGCATGTCAGAGGTACCACTGGCTGTTAAGAGAGGCACAAAAGGGGAAAAGCACTGGTACCAACTATGGTTTAGAATAGCGGTAATAATATATTGCATGGGATTAAATTGCATTTTTACACAGAAGATGAAAACATTGTAAAATAAGTTGTAAATGAAACTTGGATGCAGCTTTCGCGTTATGGACTGTTATATTAGTTGGATTATATAGCACTGCATGTAATAGTAATGCTTGTGCCATTGATTTTTTTAGTAACCCCTGATGAAGGGCATGAATTGCCCGAAATGCATTGGGTTAATAAAACACTGCTTCTGATGAACTTTTGCGTCTGTACTTGTTTTCGGATAAAGGTCCGGATGGACGAACTTGAACATGAGAAACCTTTGAAAATTGGCATGATACCGTATGTGTGGAAGTAAAACAGAGGGAAAGGAAAAACCAGGATTAAATTGTATGCATGGAAGAATTTTGCAAGTAGCATTTTCGCTGTTCCATTGGATTTGGGGCAGAGTGTCGCCCCAGAACTTAATCACAATCGGGTAGTCACCACATTGATGTGGTGAGTCAGTTCAACAGATGCATGCCATTAACATGGCAGTGTGAATAAGGACAGTCAACAAAGTCAATGTAATAGTGAAGAGGAGTACCATCATGGCTGGCTCCTTGACTGACATTTGGCTGGTGCTTTGCCACAGGATCCTCCCTGGGATTTCTTTGGACAGCCCCTTGATCGTTTGGCGGGGGCCTCTGCTGCCAGCTTGTGGCGGTTCTGAGAAACAGGCCTGCGGCCCAAACATCAGCTCCACCTCCCTCTCTGTGGCCGCAGGGGAGGTGGGGGAACTTTCATCCTGCGGGCCGCTGGAGGGAGATGGAGCTGTTGTTTGGGCCGCAGGCCTGTCTCTCGGAACCGCCACAAGCTGGCCCAAGAGGTCCACGATTTGGCCCATGCGGGTGTCTATGGACCTCAGCACCAGGCAGAGCTCAAGGAAATCTTCAAGAGTCTGGCCCGTGTGTCCCTGGGTTAGTTCATAGGCCCCAAGGACTCTGGCGATGTTGGCCAGGGCTTCAATCCCAGTGTCCGGTTGTATATGACTCCCAGTTGCCTTCCCACTTGCCCTGCTATCACAGACCTGTGGCGTTACCACTCTACGCACCCACTTACTCTCCCTGCCCTCTTCAGTTGGTGTGGTGGGATAGTCATCCTCCAAGGGGCAGGGAGAGTGTTGCAGGCAGCACTAGTGGTGGTGGAGGCCACACAGGTCGTTACAGCAGGTGTCAGCGTAGTTGTTGTTGCTGATGTGGTGGCGGGGGGACAGTGGGGTCCTGGGACCTGTTGCGCCCTGGCATGACTAATGGGCCGGCTTCTTGCTCAGCATTCTTGAAATCCAGGGAGTTATCATCAGAGAGTCCATGTTCGGGGCTGGAGACTGGCTCTGCAGGTTGGTGTCATCATCTTCTGCTGTCAGTTCTTGGTCACCTGTGGGACAGAGGGGAAATGGTCATTGAAGTGCACCCCTTAGAGCTTGGTGTTAGATGCATCTTATTTACAGGTTATACACCACACAGTTTACTAGCTATCGCATTGTATGTCTGCACAGTACTGTGCATCATGACATGATGTGGAGGTACATACATTACTTGTCCATGATGTGACATGTCAATAGATACCATGTGGTGCCACGTGCAGATTTTGTGATTACAAGGACATGTTGTCATCTAACGACTATCAGCACAACAACATTATGTGAAGCATCTTCCTTGATTACTCTGCCTGGCAGATGTTACATCTGAGCATTAACAAACCATTGCTATCTCATGCATACCTTTGTCATGTCATGTGCATTGCTTTATTTGTACTACAGACCATGCTTGCTGTTTTTTCATATGGTCCTTAAATCTCGGACCCCAGGGCACTTACACATAGCATTCAGTGCTGTGCATGATTGTGCCCTGAATTTCTTCAACATTTGATTAGGTGAATCACACTTTGGTTGCTGTGACAGTTACATACACTTAGCTGTCTGCACACTGTAAGTGGCTATTGTATCCGTGTCAATTTTGGTGGGATGTGAGGGCTGGTGTTGTCATATGGCTCCATGCTTTTTGAGAGGAATGGCAGGGTGCATGCACTGTCTACTTACTTGTTCTGTTGTCGCATTTGGGTGGTATTTCTGACACATCTCTCTGGGTTGGATTTGTCACACATCTCTGTGTGTGTGTGCTGGAGGCTTCCATCCTGCTCAGGGGTGGGACAGCGGTGCCTGGTGGGAGTTGTAGTGCAGGCCTCCCACCCCCAAACAGCACAACCTGAGAATATGGCTACCTACCTGTTAGATGAAGATGAACAATACAGTGGCTGCCACATGCTTCTGAATGTGGTAGAATGCTCCATCCTGCTCAGGGGTGGGGCAGGGGGGCCTGGTGGGAGTTGTAGTGGAGGCCTCCCTACCCCAAACTCCCCTACCTGGGAAGATGGCTACCTACCTGTTAGGTGAAGGTGAACAAACAATGGCTGCCACATGCTTCTGGGTGGGGGAGTGCTACATCCTGCTCAGGGTGGGACAGGGAAACCTCTGGGGTGATTCAGATGGAGTGAATGTTACATCTGTGAGACATGTGCTGGGTAGTGTGTGGTGCAGACTAATGGAATTGAACCTAGGAGGTTCGTAGTTGTGCAAGCCAGTACATAGCAGTGTAATGGTAGACATTTGTTTGCACTTACCAACCTCCATTCCCCAGGTACTCCTGTGAGACTCTCTGGATGCAGTATGGCAAGCACCTTCTCCTCCCATGCAGTGACTGTTCTTGGTGGAATGAGAGGGCCACCACCAGTCATCTGAGCCAGCTGATGGTTCTTGTAGTCAGATCATGCCACCGCTTCCTGATTTCCTTCTTGGTGCGCGGGATGATCCCTACTGCATTGACCTTGTCGACTATCCTCCACATTTGTGCGCTGGTGGCTAATGGTGTCTGTTGAATCAGATTACTAACAATTGTGGTTCTACTCTGATTATATCATCTGCCATGACTGACAACTCACTGTCAGTAAATTTGGACATTTTCTTTTGTGCCATGGTGTGTGATGTGCACATGGTTTGAGGTGCAGTCGTGAGGGTGGTGGGGGTGGTGTAGGTAGTGTGTGTGTGCGTGTTTTGTTGTGCCGGTTAGATGTGTGGTGTTTTGCCTATCCAATGTGCTGCAGGGTTTAGTTCCTTCAGGGCTGGAGTAGTGAAACGGATTCTGGTCAAGGAAGGGGCTGGTTTTATACTCAGCTGTGTGGGTGTGTCAAAATGGAGTATTGCTGTCAGGTGTGTTGTGTGAGTTGTCCTGGGATTTGTATTTTTTAACTTGCTATGGGGGTGGCATTCGGGTTGTTAGGGGGCTGAGCTAGTTTGATGTGTGCACTTGGTGGCCTTGTTGTGTCTTTTTTTTGTCGACCGCCATATTTTTCACGAATTGCCCGCGGCGGTGGGTATGCAACAGCCCTTCCACCGGCTCTCCCATTCATCACAGTTTGCGATCGCAGCGGTCGGAAACAGCGGATCGTCCCGCTGTCACCTCAATGGAATACTAATTTTACGTGCGGTCACTCCCCTGGCATAGCGGCGGTTTTGTGTGTTTCTGACGCAATCCAACTGCTGCGGATGGATTTTCACCAGCTCCGCCCATTACCGGCGGTCTTTCGTGGCATCGTTCCACCGCGGTTGGAATTTTCTGGATGGTTTTGGCGCCAGTTTTGTCGCGGTACCAGCAGACGGTTAATTTCAGCTACCATGGTGGTCGGGATAATTTTCCGACCGCCATCCTAATGGACCCCTAAGGGTCCAAGTAAGCAACCTCTAACAAGTCCATCCAAGAGGCAAGGCAAAAGATGATGCAGCTAAGATTGCATGTAGCATGATGTGGAAGGAGACGACATGCTAAAAACGCTCACTAACGTTCAGATACATAGTTTTTATCCTCTTTCAGAATGCATTTTAGCCCGTATGGTTCCTAAGGGTTAAATAATGTTAAATTGCACTAGCGATGCCAGGCCAAAGAGGATGCTGCTAAAACCGCCATAATCGCTATAGCAAATCGAGGGCCAAATGTCTGTAGTTTTTTTTACGTCACAACGCAAAAAACGTTTTGGGAATGTAGAATAAAATGGGTTTGCGATTCGGTATTAGGAAGAGGCATGTTAAGGGCTCCCTTACTAATAGTTACTCACAGTCTCACAGTGGTATGAAGGAATGTTTTGCGAATGAAATGCAGTCACAAAACATTTGCATTTTACCACCTACTTGAAGTAGGTGGTAAGTAGGTGGTAACCCATTCGCAAACAGGAAGGTGTCCCAAAGGAGCCCCTTTTCCTTTGTGAATGGTTGTAAAAAGTTTTTTAATAGTAGGCACTGGTCACATGGACCACTGCTTACTATTAAAAAAGAAAAAGACCTACAGACCAATCTCCCTCATAAATGCCGAGGCAAAAATTCTGGCCAAAGGCGCAGGTGCTGCGCCTCCACCCATACCTCACTACATTAATTCATCATGATCAATCGGGCTGCATGCCCCACCGTAACATGGCCCTGAATCTTCGTAGGCTCCAAGGGGTCATAGCTCACAGTCCCACTATTGCAGAGGATGCAGTAATCTTCTCATTGGACGCCCGCATGGCGTTTGACATGGTAGACTGGCCCTTCCTTTTTGCAGTGCTCCGGCACATGGGATTTGGCCCCAAGTTCTGTGCCTGGGCATGTCTTCTATACACCAAACCCATGGCGCATGTCATGGCGAACGGCCGCACTTCAAAGAACTTCCAACTGGGTAAAGGTACGAGACAGGGATGTCCACTCTCCCCTCTCTTGTTCGCGATAGTACCGGAACCACTTGCGGCGTGGATCCGCCAAGACCCTGTCATCAGGGGGCTCGAGTGGGCGATGGGATGGGAGGACCGCATATCACTATATGCAGATTAAATCTTAATCTATATGCCGTCTCAAGCTCGGTCGCTAACTTGCCTCCTAGACATCTGTGCGGCATTTGGCAGAGCCTCGGGCTACACCATTAATTGGTCGAAATCGTTGCTTTATATCCTTCATGGCCCCCCCGGAAACTACTGCGGAACTGCGTTATCCAGATAACGGAATGGGGTTTCATGTACCTCTGCATTTATATCACCCCCCAGGCAGCACAGTTCATTGAAGAAAATCTCATGAAACCACTGGCGCGCTTCCGCCGTGATATGAAGCACTGGCGCTCTCTCCCTCTTACGTTACTGGGCAGAGCGGCGCTCTTCAAAATGATGGCATTGCCCAGATTTTTGTATGGCCTACAAAATACCCCCTTCCATATTTCCTCCTCCTTTTTCAGTCAGATAAATACCGAAGTAACCAAACTCCTCTGGGATGGCGGGACAGCTCGCATCGCCATGAAAAAACTATTCAAGGGGTGGTAGAATGGTGGAATTGCTCTTCAACACACATACAGACTTATTACTGGGCATCGCAACTCACGGCGATAAACCAGTGGCTGCACACACTGCAGGAGGAACCCGCATTCCGTATGGATCGCCATCTCCTGGATGTGGAAGGGATAATGGAAGCGTTGTACAACAACACAAAGAATCTACACTACACGGGCCCCATGGCCCATACACTACAAATCTGGCATGAGGCACAGAGATCGATGGGGTGGGAGGGGACTCTCGACAACTCGGGAGATTGAGAAACACTAAGGGATTCCAACCGTGGGACCTCATTGGGATATCCAAGGTGGGGGACCTGTGGCAGAAGGGGGGGGGTTGTACCGTTCACTCAGCTACAGGACACATATAAACTGTCGCAAACCGAAACTTATAGATATGCCCAAATAAGACATGCCTTATGGGCAGCGATCCCAGCGGACACACAGCTATCCAAGTCCTTCCCATTAGAGGACAGGTTACTCACGGACCACCTCCAAACAAAAGCCATTTCATTGACATATCAGAGAATAATAAATAACCAACAAGATCCTACAGTAGCCCTGAAAAGGAAATGGGAGGCAGAGGTAGGCGACCTAGATGAGAAGGAATGACAGACGGCCCTGAGGTCCCTGAGGGAGGTGGCAATACCCTCCACCGTAGGTTACTACACTGCATCTATAACACAAGGGCCCTGCTCCACAGGATAGGTAAGGTGAACACTCCATTCTGCCTCCGACAATGCGGTGCCCAAGGTACTTTTTGGCACACACTCTGGGACTGTCCGCGGGTTGTTTCTTACTGGAGCTCTGTTCTACGCATCATGTCCCAAGTCACTAACATAGTTACCCGCTCGCTCCAAAATGCTGCCTACTTAACATCTGGGAGCCCACGGATTTGAATCACGCAGACCAGTACTGGGTAACTTTAGGGATGACATTAGCCAAACACAATATAGCACAGCGTTAGGGTTCGGAACAGTCCCCGACGCCTCAGCAGTGGTGTAGAGACATGGACCACACAATGATGGCAGAGAAATCTGTCTACATCCACAGAGACTGCCCTAAGAAATGGACACAAATTTGGGGCAAGTGGCATCACTTTCGGGGCGACATTTGCGAACCTACCCCCCCCAGAGCAGGTATCGGATGATAGTAACTAATCTAGGCAGAATGATGAGGCAGGACCTGCCACACTGCACTACACCCAAGGGGCACGGAGGAGTTGATAAAGTTGATGTTCTAGTATACGACATTGTGCCATGTCTATGCATACCTGAATTATTATTAATGTATGCCACTGATTATCCATTATTGAATCGCAAATCTGTTGATGTGTGTCAAGTATTCAATTAAAAAAAATTCTAGGGGGGGGCGCTAGAGGGCGCACTGCGGGATGGCTGACTCCCGAGGCAGCTCCGCCGGACGGGAGACTGTTGATGCAGATACCACAGTGCTGCTAAAGCTATAATGCACTAACTTTGCGGAATGGGACGTCGTAATATTTGTACCTTGACCAGCGGGCGTTTATAGAGCCCAAAACTGCCTTACATTGACATTACGAGGTTAAAAATTAAGAACTGCGGCCGGAGTTTCAAAATGGTGGCGTCCGCGAAGAGAAACTGAAACGGACACGAGCCTCCAGGGACTTCGGAACATGCCCTCACAGGCTCCTTCAAGACTCACAAGGGATCGGAGGAGCTGCGGAAGCGAGAAACTTGCTTCTAACGATGTATGCTGGGGTCTGTGAGTAGTGTATGCCTTGCGTTCCATGGAGCGCTGATGATGCACAAAATGGCGGCTCTGGTGAAACGTAAACTGCCTGAGCGCGCGATCTGCCTATAACAAACTCTACACTCATGTTCTCACATTATCAGATAGATGTGCAAGGTGGCCGCTACCATTCTCACAGCCCTGCACAGACATCTAGTCTCCCATTGTGCCGTCTGAGGCTGTGTGGAACATATGCGCACAGCGTTACGATCCGACGACTGCTGCTTTGCATACGCATTCGGCGGAGACAGGGCCCTCGTAGAGTACGAGTTTACACAGCGCACCAACTCCTGAAAGATTGTAGATCTTCCGGTGGTGGCAACGTCTAACAGCGCACACAGTGAACTGCACTGAGGTCTGCTAAATGCGCATCTGCTGAAGGTGAGGTGACGGTCTGCGTGCAGTATGTCACAGGCCTGGACCAACACGTATGGAGAGGCTGCCTAGCGTGCACAAGGCAGGGAAGGGAGTCCCCGCCGGCATCTACATTATACCTGCGTCTGCCTGCTGGCTCGAGCATTGCAGCGGGCCGCTATGCACCCAGTGGCTAAAAGGCCCATGACAGGAGGTGCATGGAGGTGCGCTGTCTGAGACGTGCTGCGTGATTGTACTGCCTGAAACTGCCGACAATGCTACTAGGGCGGCTGCATCAGCACGAGCTGCTAAGAGTCTGGAATACCTCCGAGGGTCATACTGTTGAGGCGGGTTGCCTATTATCCCATTGACCCTGTCATTAAGGCCATTCTCACTACGATTCAGCTTCTAGAGCCCCGCTGCCACCGGATGACCACGGCGACTAGGAGGGGACACACTGGTCACACTTTTCCACATGTAAGCTGCGGCACACCAAGCACAGCAGGCAAGATGGGCAAGCCGGAGAAGCAGCAAACGAAACTACCATTCGAAGCGAAAAAACAGACCAAGGGAACTACTAATGTGTCAGAAGCAGTAGAGGACAATGACACCGACGAAGGTGCTGGCATGGAAGGTGTGCTACGTGCCATACAGCGCAGCCTGCAAGAAATGAACGGGAAGCTGGATACTCTAACGCAAAGAGTTGACCATATGACCGCAAAAATGGACAAACATGGGGAACGGCTAGTAGAAGCAGAAACGAGAATATCGGCGGTGGAAGACGCCTCCAGTGCCAACACCAAGAACTACGCCACCATGGAGAAAATGTTGGAAGCGCTACGTAACAAGATGGAGGATTTGGAGGCGAGGTCCCGCCGCAACAATGTGCGCATAGCAGGTCTTCCGGAATCAACAAACACGGGGAAAATGGAGCAGTATGTGGAAGATCTCCTTAAAGAACTTTTCTCGTCGGTGTTCCTGGTGGAGCGTGCTTATCATTCCCTTGCGCCACGCCCAAAGCCGGGGGCTCCTCCATGCGTCATCATAGCTCGTCTGCTGAATTACAGAGACAGAGACGTGGTCCTCAGGCGGGCACGGGAAAAGGGGGACATTGTTCACCAGGGAAACAAACTTGAATTCTACCCGGATCACACCATTGCTGTCCAATTGGCCCGCAAAGAATACCAATCGGCGAAAAAGAAGCTGCGGGATTTGGGAGTAGAATATTCCATGCTCTACCCGGAAAAACTCAAGGTAACTCACGCAGGACGTTCCGCAGTTTCTTCCCACGCCGCAGGCGGCTCATGAATATATCAAAAAGCTAGGCAGACGACGGCGAACGTCAGGACGGGAGGAGCAGCACGACGACGAGGACTGAGCGGCCCAGATCAGGTAATGATGTTCCATCGTTAAGTCGGCAAGATCTGAGACTCTGACACTTTCTTTAGTATGGACCCCATGGCAGATCTCACTTTACCTTAAAACTGTACTTTGTACGCAGGGGTACTGATTAGGCACTCTACACTAAGGCCGATAGTCACAGAAGTCCAACGCCCCCACAACAGCCGAAAAGTGAACTATTTGTACTGATGGCTGGGGGAATGTTTTGAAAATGAGACACACCATAATGCACTGTCCCACGGCCACTTAACTATGGACATAAATGCGCTGGAGGCATAGACATTATATGAACTGTCTCGGGTTGAGGGGCAGACAAGGTGCGACTCTGTACTGGAACTGCTTCACCATAGAATGTGGGGGGTGAGATGACTCCCTGACGATAATGCCAGTTAAAGTCACACTGCTGATCGTTGTGAGATCTTGCAATCTGCTGATCAGTGGCAACAGAAATGAAGGAACTTACATTTGCAGCACTATGTACACGTTTGTTGATTGTGACAGAGTGCCCGTCCACATCCACACTGTGGGTGTTGATGTGCGCACCTAGTGGACCCTCTAGGTGGGTGTTCCCCAACACAAGTTCGTTTTACAGTTTATTTGAATCTGGGATATGGCTTTGACAGGGTTGGGTTGCTGAAGTGGGAGGTGGGAGGGTGGGGATCTTTGGGAATGTTTTTTATAGATCACTGTGCCTGAGACGCATTGCAAACTCCAGTTCACACAGAAATTGCGACGTAATTGTTTTCCTTGTTCTAGATAATCTGATAATTCACAGGATGTTTAAGCTAAGGGGCTTCAAAATGATGCGTTATAAACATGTAACTTTCTGACGTGATGAAAGCAGCACAGCTGAACCTACTCACCTGGAACGTCAGGGGTCTGAATAACCCCAAAACAATCCGCCAAATATTTGCATACCTCACTAGACTCCAGGTAGACATTGCATTTCTTCAAGAGATGCACATTGCGCCTAACGCACCAGCCACACTAGGTAAGCGATGGGCTGAGACAGTTCACACCTCAAATTATTCCTCTTATGCACGGGGAGTTAGTATTCTTATACGCAAGTGTGTTAACTTTAAGATCTCAAAGGTGCTAAAGGACACGGAGGGCAGATATGTTATAGTGATTGGCCTTCTTCGGAATCAAAATATAGCACTAATAAACACTTATGGTCCAAACACGGATGACCCGGGGTTCTACACTAAACTATGGCACGCTATCTCTGAAATCCACGTAGGGACCCTAATATGGGGAGGTGACTTTAATATTGCACTGAGAGATGGACTAGACCGCTCTCCAAATACTGCGGAACCACACAAAAGGGCATTAGCAGAGCTGCAGGATGCTATAACAGATCTACAACTACTCGACCTTTGGAGAACTCGATATCCGGGACAATTAGAAGCCACCCACATAACTGCGGCCCACAACAGCTGGTCGAGAATTGACTACTGGCTGGGGTCAAGCGAGGTCTCGTTATGGACTTCCTCCATTAAGCACTTACCACGCACACTGTCTGGAGGTTTAATGCCACAGCACTTCTGGACTCTGCATACACTGACACCATTCACACTGCAATAGTGGAATATTTCGAGCTTAATGCTCCCAATATGGATGATAAAGGGCTAATTTGGGACGCATTCAAGGCGACAATAAGGGGAAAATGCATAAGTACCACAGCGGTAATCCTTAAAGATATCAGACGCCAATTGAATATTCGGGAAACTAAATTAAGTGAACTGGAGCAACGATATGCACAAACAAGGGACTCCACCATATTAGGGGAGATAAAAACGACCCTGTCAGAGCACCAGGAGTATGCTGCTGATGAACTTAACTATGTTTTGAAACGCGGGATAGCGAGGGCATACGGAGAGGGAGGCAGACCAGGGAGGGCCCTAGCTCAAAAGATATGCTCCGGGCATGCCCCACAACACATTCACACAATTAAGGATTCAGTAGGCACAGTTAGATATGACATGAAGGGCATATTGCACGAATTCCGAATGACATATGGCCAGCTGTACGACTCCCGCCTAAATGTGTCGACAGCCGATATACTGGACTATAAGGCGGACGTGGAAATAGCATGGCTATCAGATGCGCATAGAGCATACCTGTCCCACCCCGTCACGGTTGAGGAAGTCACCAACACCATCAAAGCCCTCCCTAACGGCAAAGCACCAGGCCCGGACGGATTTACGGGCGAATTTTATAAAGCATTCGCAGACATACTAGCACCACACTTAGTAAGAATGTATGGAGAGGCCCATGAAAAGCAGATACTCCCAGCATCTCTACGTGAGGCGATGCTTGTTGCTCTGCTGAAACCGGGTAAGGATCAGGAATACTGCGATTCATACAGGCCATTATCACTTATCAACGTGGACACCAAGATCATGGCGAGTATCCTCGCGGCCCGTCTCAAGCCTTTGATGCCGTTGCTGAATAGACAGGATCAGTCTGGCTTCATACCGGACAGATCCACGACGCACAATACACGAACGCTTTTCGCATTATCTCATTACCTACAGCCTGAGACCAGGGCAGCGGCGGTCTTATTAGATGCCGCCAAGGCCTTTGACACGATTGAATGGCCATATCTACACGCAGTTCTTCAACGTATGGGCTTTCCAATAATATTTATGCAATGGATAAAAATCCTGTACACTGACCTCACGGCCCGTATAAAAGTGGATGGCTATGTATCGGACCCGATAAAGATAGGCAGAGGAACCAGGCAGGGATGCCCCTTGTCCCCAATGCTATCTGCACTGGTACTAGAGCCACTCGCATGCAAAATCAGGCAACATCATCATTATTCTGCTCTCCAATTCCCTACGCGACCCCTACACATATCCCTCTATGCGGATGACATGGTGCTGTATGTAAAAGACCCAGACCAAAGATCTTAACCCCCTGCTACGTGAGTACATAAAATTCGGACAACACTCAGGCCTGCAAATTAACTGGTCAAAATCACAGATACTAGCGCTGACGGACAGCACCGCCCCATTTGCACTGGATTACCCGCTAGAATGGCGAGACGAACCTACGCGCTATTTGGGCATCTGGTACCACAGAGACCCATAACTGGTCATCCGCACAAATTATGGGAGAGTCATATCAGATTTAGAAGAGAAAATAAGTCGCTGGAACAAGTTACCACTCTCATTAGCGGATAGAACTGCCACAGTAAAAATGGTGCTGCTGCCCAAATTTCTTTATTTGTTCAATAATATTCCTATTAAGCCGCAGGCGGAAGTCTTCCGCAATATAAACAAATTGGTACTCCGTCTCATTTGGGCGGGCAAACAAGCCAGACTGGAATTGCAAACGTTAACGTTGCCCTACACTCAGGGAGGTTTTAAGGTACCAGATTTTTTCCTTTACTATCTGTGTGCACAAGCACAATTTTCGCATTACTGGTATCATGAAGTGGCGTTCATGTCACATGTGGCAGTTGAAACAGGTGATGCTCACCCTATTCCCCTGTCGGCCATACTACCACACAAAAGACCGCCGCTACACTCTCGCAACATAAACACTATTGATGCAACAAACATGGCCTGGTATCTGATGGGCAAGAAAGCGGGAAAGCTGCCATTGTATGCGCCGGCTCTACCGTTGGCGCACCACTTGAGCTTTTGGTCACACAAGAGGAAGTAGGCATGGGACTACTGCAACATGCCGGTATAGCTACAATGGGCGATCTATATGAGGAGGGCCAATTTAAATCACTGGAGAAGTTGAGCTATATTAGTAACCCAACACTCCTATTTAATTTTACATACTACAGGCTGCAAAGGGCACTGAAAGAGCTGTACACAACTTACCCAGCAGAACCCCAACAAATGACCTCATTGCAATTCATAATACCGGCACCTACTGCAGCTCACATGGTATCTAGGCTATACACTAGGCTACAGGAAGATATAGCAGGGAACACGGAGAAAATGAGATACAAATGGAACTATATCATGGCTGAACAGATAACCACAGATGAATGGTCCACAACATGTATGCTAACTAACATGCTCACTCCGAATGGTAATCTACATATAATCCATTATAAATACCTGCACCAAATGTATTACACACCACAACGACTCTTTAAATACGGTCTGTGTGCAGACTCTAGATGCAAAAGATGTAAAGGGGAAGGGGCAGATTTCATCCATCTTGCTTGGCACTGCTCAAAAATTGCGACCTACTGGGTCCAGGTGGCCGAGGCATTGAGTGTTATGTTAGAGACACCCATTGACTGTACTATACAAGTATGCTTGCTGGGACTTGTCCCTCACATCAGAGCGAGGAAACGAAAATTCTGTGTGATAGCACCGTTGATGGCAAAACGTAGAATCTCGCTCCACTGGAATAGCTCGAGGTGTCCAACGCTGCGACACTGGTTGGAAGATCTAACCTACTGCAAGGACACACTGGCAACCTAAGAAAAAGTACTCCCAGCTAGTTCAAGGTCCAAAGACTATTGGTGTTATTTAATTGAGTATCTACAAACAAGACCGCTTAAAGACCCTGAGTAAATGGTTGTATACGGATGCGCCCCACTGTACAAGGTCACATAGTATTCATATGTGGGACGGGATGGAGAGTGCTGTGGTGCAGTGATCACTGTTTGTGTTTGTTTTGTTGTTACTTGAGGTTTTCTATAACAAAATTAGTTCCACCACAATGCTTTATCACTTATATTCTACACAAATGTGTTCTCCTTGCTATAGACATCTTAAACTTGCCGCCGGACCCCCGGGTACCCAGATACAAGGCTGTGTTAATCTGTTAAAGACTTACTAGTTCTAATTCAAATGCTGTACGTGCCGCCGGCCCCAGGGTTGTAGGCGTAAGGCTATGTAACTCGTGTAAGATCAAATAAAGATAGTTGAACTACAAAAAAAAAAATATCTAAATAAATAAATAAAAAGAAAACTTTGAATTTTTCTTTTTTAAACACATCACGTTTTCCTTTAAGGAAAACGTGCTGCATTAAAAAAAATATTGCTTTATTTAAAATCAATCAAAGACATGGTGGTCTACTGACCCCAGCAGGCCACCATCACTGTGATTTAGTGATTTCCAATGGGTTCCAAATTGCGACCTACCTCATGAATATTAGGTCTATTTATGACCCACTGAGAATTGCTAAATGTGTGAAACACAAATTTGTACATAGCTGTTTGTAAAAATTAGGTAATCACAAACCTGAAGCTATGTACATATGGCCCATTGTCCCAATCCATTCGAATGCACTTTAGCCCATATGCTTTTAATAAGTTAAATAATGTTAAATCATGCCTGTGATACTAGGACTAAGACAAAGCTGAAAAACCCGTCCTTGTTAGAATTGCACACTTAACCTCTTATCCTTGGATTTCACTTTGAATGCACTTAGTAAGCATGGTTTTATTGAGTTTGAATTACGCTAATTAGAATTTTGGAATGTTGAGCGCTCCATTGAAGACAATGGAGTGCTTCGGGCTTCTAATGGCCGGTAGAAGCCTGGAGCATCAACATTCTAATGTTTGTTCACAGCAACAGCTGTTAACAAAGGCCTCATGGAGCCCAAGGGGATTTTCACCCCCTTGGGCTGCGTGAGGCTGTTGTTTTACAAATAAGAACATTCTGTTCCCATGGGGCATAATGCTGTAATAACCTTAGACAGACCCTCCAACGATTTCGCGAGTTCGCGATTTCGCGGTTTGCCGCGAAATCGGCACTTTTGTAAAAATGCCGCGATTTTTACAAAAGTGCCCGCGAAATCGGCACTTATGTAAAAATCGCGGCATTTTTACAAAAGTACCCGGGAAAATTAAGGAGGTGGTGAGTGTGGCCTCATTTGCAGATTATATCTTTATGAAGAAAACACATATCTCTCTGATTCCCAAGGTACTGCACAACTGCTGCACCCCCAGGGGAAGGAGGTTGTTCCCCCCCTCTCCTGAATGTTGAGCCGCACCTGTGCCTCGGTGTGTCTCCCCCTGACTGTGCCTCAGTGTCATCTGTTCCTGACTGTCTCTGAGGTCGTCTCTTCCTGACTTCCGTGAGTGTGTGTCTTCCTGGCTGCCCTCAGTGTGCCTGTCTCTAGCTGTCCCTGAGACTGTCTCCATAACTGGCTGTGCCTCGGTGTGTCTCTTCCTGGCGGTGCCTTGGTGTGTCTCTTCCTGGATGTGCCTCAGTGTGTCTCTTCCTGGCTGCCCTCAGTGTTTCTCTTCCTTGCTGCCCTCAGCGTGTCTCTTCATGGCTGTGCCTCGGTTTGTCTCTTCCTGCCTTCCCTCAGTGTGTCTCTTCCTGGCTGCCCTCAGTGTGTCTCTTCCTGCCTTCACTCAGTGTGTCTCTTCCTGGCTGCCCTCGGTGTGTCTCTTCCTGTCTGTGCCTCAGTGTGTCTCTTCCTGCCTTCCCTCAGTGTGACTCTTCCTGGCTGTGCCTCAGTGTGTCTCTTCCTGCCTTCCCTCAGTGTGTCTCTTCCTTGCTGCCCTCAGCGTGTCTCTTCCTGCCAGTGCCTCGGTGTGTCTCTTTCTGGCTGCCCTCAGTGTGCCTGTCCCTGGCTGTCCCTGAGGACGTCTCTTCCTGCCTGCTTTCAGTGTGTCTGGTCCTGACTGTCCCGAGGGTGTCTCTTCCTGGCTGCCTCAGCGTGTCTCTTCCTGGCTGCCCTCAGTGTGCCTGTCTGTGGCAGTCCCTGAGACTGTCTCTATTACTGGCTGTGCCTCAGTGTGTCTGTCCCTGACTGTCCCGGGGGTGTCTCTTCCCCTCCGCCCTCCGTGTGTCTCTTCCCTCTCACCCTGAGTGTGTCTTCCCTCCGCCTTCGGGTGTCTCTTCCGCATCAGTCGATGCCAGGCTGTGCCCGGGGGCAGAGTTCGCCTCCTCTGCCCTCACTGCCTCCTGCAGCTCCAGAGACGGCAACACACCCCTCAAGGAGGAGCAGAGTGACACCCCCAGGGAGGGGCAGAGTGACCTCCCCAAGGAGGGAGGGAGGGGCAGAGTGACACCCCCAGGGAGGGAGAGAGGGAGGGACACTCCCAGTGAGGGAGAGAGGGGCAGAGGGACACACCCAGGGAGGGAGAGAGGGGCAGAGTGACACCCCCAGGGAGGGAAGGAGGGTCAGAGTGACACTCCCAGGGAGGGAGAGGGAGAAAGGGGCCATTGTGTAGTCGTTTCTCAGGTAATACTAATTTTACGGTCGCCAGAGGTAGCTTCAGACACCTCGCCCCAATCACTTGTTGCCCCTGACAGTACATTTTCTTCTGAAGTTGATGACTTTGCTTCTATGAGTAATTGATTGCATGCAATACAGGCACATTGGACATGGAAGGTGAGGGGGTTACATGGCCAACTAGAGCATGGGTGTCAATTCACTAAAATGCTAGGGGTAGTGGAAGGGACATCAAAGGAAATGACTTCACAGGGCCTATTTCAAGGTGGAATACTCTGCTAAAACAGTTTCCATTGTTTTAATGCTGAAAATGAATGATTAGGAGTAAAATAAAGTGCCGCATAAATGCCGCTAAATTTCCCTATTTGTGCAGCTAAATTTCCATATTTGTGCCGCTAAATTTGCTAATCCATGCCGCTATATCCTGGGGGGTCTGTAGAGCGATCGGTCGGGGCGTTACTCGCCATTAAAAGCACACTCTCTTGTTACCTCTGGAGTGGGCCCTAAATGGCCAGTAGAGCCTCAAGGTGGCAGCCCACAGGTGATATTTTGATGCGGGCACCACCCAGGCGGCCGCATGTGCCAAACTTAACATTGCGGCGGGCGCTGCTGGCTGCAGCACCAGCCTCAGTGTTAGAAATGCACTTTTTACATTTCCCTGCAATACGTGGCAGGCAGCATGCGGTGCCAGTCACATGGTGCAGGGGAATGTAGGAGGGCACCGTAGGGTCCCCCAACATAAAAACCGAAGTGCCCGGGTGTAAGGCCCGCTACTGGCCCCCAAAGTCCATCTCCACCCGCCTTTCCATGGCAGGTGATCTGCCATGGCAAGGCTGCCGGGGATCGACAATCGTTATCCCAATGGTGGTACCTAGTAGGCACCACCGCTATTTATGGGAATACGAGGGCCTCCGCAGCACCGGCGGGCTCAAGGAGCCCGTCGGAAGTGTGGCGGTTGGAGTTTCCGATCGCCACGGTACCACCATTATAATATGGCGGGCGGATATAGGCCTCACGATGGCAGTGTACCGGCCACCAACAGCCTGTCGGTGGCGGGTTCACCGCCATCGTAATCAGCCCCATATTTTTTATATTTTTGAATGCATTTTAGCCTGCATAGTTTTAATGTGCATAATAATGTTAATAGGGTCAAGACAAAGTTGCTAACATCGCCCGGCCCATATTTTCATATGCAATTTAGTCTGTCATGTCCTAATAAACTAAATCACCTAAATGTTTATAATCATTTTGAGAATATTGTTCACGCAATATGTTTATCAACATTGCTGTGAATGTTTTGTGTAGATTTAATTAATCAGATAATAAACTTTTGATTGATTGATACACTTCTATAACTAAAGACTTAGGGCACAGGTTGCAAGAAAACCGGAATTACATTTTAGTATTTACGAAATACCTTTTGCAAGTCAGAAAAGCCTTTCCAACTCACAAAAGGGGCTTTGGGCCAGATGTACGACCATTTCATTTTGCATGTCGGTAATTGTGATTTCTGTGACTCGCAACAAGAGACTCACAAAATGAAATGTACTAATGTGTCTCAGACACTTTTAGTGATTGCCAGTAGGGTCGCAAAGGACCTGCCTCATCAATATTCATGAGGCAAGTTGCAATTTGCGACCCATTGAGAATGGGCAATAACACAGGGATGGTGGCACACTGAGGACATGTCTGTGTTTGTTTTTAACAAAAGCAATTGTTTCTTTTATTTAAATGCAGCCTGAGGATAATGAGATGCATTTCAAAAAGAAAAAGAAAACTTTTCTGTTTAAATTTTATAAGAGTAGCGATCGTTTTCGCTTTCAGTCACAGTAACAGTGCAGCCCGAACTACCAGGCCAAATCCTCAGTGGAGTTGAAACAAGCATCCTAGGAGCGGTTTCAGGGTTTCACCCTCATCAGCCAGGCTAGCATGACTCAAATGGCTTGGAGAGCATGGGACCCATGTCTGGGCATGCACGACCCACTCGTAGTGACAAATGCAAAAAAAACAGGGAGGAACCGGCTTGGCAATGCGGACTGGACTGTTCCTGTGAGGTGCAGGGTCAATACTGATTGGATATGTCTGGGTCCAAACTGGAGTGGCCTAGTGAACAAAAGGACAATGGATTTAACCCAGATCTCTTGACTGGGGGTGAATGTTTGATTCATTCAGCATTCCGTCATTCGTTGCTGTAACACTTTTTGCCCTAGGTGGGATGGGTATGCACAGACGTGGGTCCTTTGCTCAGTGTGCCACTGGATTCAAACTAGCCTGAATTATGAGGGGTTTTACCCCAAAACCGGGGGATACTTGTTCCAGTCCAGGGGGACCCAGCTTGGCAGTTCGGGCTAGACTGTTCTCATGAGGTGCAGTGTCAAGACTGATTTGCATATGCCTGGGTCGGTGAACAGACAGAATTTCGAAGTTGAAATATCGAGTGTAATGGATATCAAGTGAAGAATATCGAGAAAGCAGAATATCGAGGTAAGTCATATAATTGTAAAAAATATAAAAATTTGTGTAAGAAATATTAAATTTGAAAATACCGATATTAAAAAATAAAGGAGCCCATTAGGATGGCGTGCGGAGGCACCACTGCGGTGCTGGCAGAAAATGCCTTTTCCTATCCGCCGCGGTGCGATGCAAACCGCCTTAACAAAAGGGCCCACGACGGTGGGAGCCAATAGAGACCCACCGCCATGTGGAATGACGTCCCGACCACAGTACAAATTAGGATGCCCCAAACAGCCAGTCACACCGCAGAAGAGAAACCGCCCAACCAGAGGCGGCGGAAGCTCCACAGCGGAGCGCAGAACCAGTCCCGGTCCACACCACCCGGCCCAACCGCAATGGACCCAGCTCTACAGGTCTTCCAGGTGCTGTACATGATACACTACCAGCAACTCATGCACCGTCGCGGATGCCGTCGCAGGTAAGCAATAATACAACTCTGCATACAACAACAACACATTACCAATGCGCAGATACAGGGTTCCTGTCCACACCAGACACCCTGGTGGGGACAGGAGCACATCCACAAGTGTACTCACACATGTCCTACCTGTCACCAACTCACCCCTTCGCATCCAGGTCACCCATTTTCCGTGATCTTGAAATAATGTCCCGTTCACGTCACCGCAGCGGTGAAGCCGCGTGAAAACATGGCAACAATGTAGTAGGCAGGGCAAGCGCCAGGTATGGGCAGTGCACAAAGTTCACAGGGCCACTCCTCCACACACTAGGCCCCCCAACATGAAGGGACATGCCATATGCCCCTCCTGTGCTCCCCCATGCACAATAACCAGCCAGGTGAACCCACACCCTGCACCACACAGCAAACAACTAGGGAGACAGCCTTGGCAGGAACAAGTTACCACTCTCATTAGCGGATAGAACTGCCAAAGTAAAAATGGTGCTGCTGCCCAAATTTCTTTATTTGTTCAATAATATTCCTAATAAGCCGCAGGCGGAAGTCTTCCGCAATATAAACAAATTGGTACTCCGTCTCATTTGGGCGGGCAAACAAGCCAGACTGGAATTGCAAACGCTAACGTTGCCCTACGCTCAGGGAAGTTTTAAGGTTTCAGATTTTTTCCTTTACTATCTGTGTGCACAAGCACAATTTTTGCATTACTGGTATCATGAAGTGCCGTTCATGTCACATGTGGCAGTTGAAACAGGTGTTGCTCACCCTATTCCCCTGTCGGCCATACTACCACACAAAAGACCGCCGCTACACTCTCGCGACATAAACACTATCGATGCAACAAACATGGCCTGGTATCTGATGGGCAAGAAAGCGGGAAAGCTGCCATTGTATGCGCTGGCTCTACCGTTGGCGCACCACCCGGACCTTTTGGTCACACAAGAGGAAGTAGGCATGGGACTACTGCAACATGCCGGTATAGCTACAATGGGCGATCTATATGAGGAGGGCCAATTTAAATCACTGGAGAAGTTGAGCTATATTAGTAACCCAACACTGCTATTTAATTTTACATACTACAGGCTGCAAAGGGCACTGAAAGAGCTGTACACAACTTACCCAGCAGAACCCCAACAAATGACCTCATTGTAATTCATAATACCGGCACCTACTGCAGCTCACATGGTATCTAGGCTATACACTAGGCTACAGGAAGATATAGCAGGGAACACGGAGAAAATGAGACACAAATGGAACTATATCATGGCTGAACAGATAACCACAGATGAATGGTCCACAACATGTATGCTAACTAACATTCTCCTTCCGAATGGTAATCTACGTATAATCCATTATAAATACCTGCACCAAATGTATTACACACCACAACGACTCTTTAAATACGGTCTGTGTGCAGACTCTAGATGCAAAAGATGTAAAGGGGAAGGGGCAGATTTCATCCATCTTGCTTGGCACTGCTCAAAAATTGCAACCTACTGGGTCCAGGTGACGGAGGCATTGAGTGTTATGTTAGAGACACCCATTGACTGTACTATACGAGTATGCTTGCTGGGACTTGTCCCTCACATCAGAGCGAGGAAACGAAAATTCTGTGTGATAGCACCGTTGATGGCAAAACGTAGAATCTTGCTGCACTGGAATAGCTCGAGGTGTCCAACGCTGCAACACTGGTTGGAAGATCTAACCTACTGCGAGGACACACTGGCAACCTAAGAAAAAGTACTCCCAGCTAGTTCAAGGTCCAAAGACTATTGGTGTTATTTAATTGAGTATCTACAAACAAGACCGCTGAAAGACCCTGAGTAAATGGTTGTATACGGATGCGCCCCACTGTACAAGGTCACATAGTATTCATATGTGGGACGGGAGGGAGAGTGCCGTGGTGCAGTGATCACTGTTTGTGTTTGTTTTGTTGTTACTTGAGGTTTTCTATAACAAAATTAGTTCCACCACAATGCTTTATCACTTATATTCTACACAAGAGTGTTCTCCTTGCTATAGACATCTTAAACTTGCCGCCGGACCCTCGGGTTGCCAGATACAAGGCTGTGTTAATCTGTTAAAGACTTACTAGTTCTAATTCAAATACTGTACGTGCCGCCGGCCCCAGGGTTGTAGGCATAAGGCTGTGTAACTCGTGTAAGATCAAATAAAGATAGTTGAACTACAAAAAAATAAATCTAAATAAATAAATAAAAAGAAAACTTTGAATTTTTCTTTTTTAAACACCTCTCGTTTTCCTTTAAGGAAAACGTGCTGCATTAAAAAAAAAATATTGCTTTATTTAAAATCAATCAAAGACATGGTGGTCTACTGACCCCAGCAGGCCACCA
This sequence comes from Lissotriton helveticus, assembly GCF_964261635.1. Lineage (NCBI taxonomy): Eukaryota > Metazoa > Chordata > Amphibia > Caudata > Salamandridae > Lissotriton > Lissotriton helveticus. Next base: position 698,331,745 of record NC_136059.1, on the reverse strand, counting down.
TCACTGTGATTTAGTGATTTCCAATGGGTTCCAAATTGCGACCTACCTCATGAATATTAGGTCTATTTATGACCCACTGAGAATTGCTAAATGTGTGAAACACAAATTTGTAAATAGCTGTTTGTAAAAATTAGGTAATCACAAACCTGAAGCTATGTACATATGGCCCATTGTCCCAATCCATTCGAATGCACTTTAGCCCATATTCTTTTAATAAGGTAAATAATGTTAAATCATGCCTGTGATACTAGGCCTAAGACAAAGCTGAAAAACCCGTCCTTGTTAGAATTGCACACTTAACCTCTTATCCTTGGATTTCACTTTGAATGCACTTAGTAAGCATGGTTTTATTGAGTTTGAATTACGCTAATTAGAATTTTGGAATGTTGAGCGCTCCATTAAAGACAATGGAGTGCTTCGGGCTTCTAATGGCCGGTAGAAGCCTGGAGCGTCAACATTCTAATGTTTGTTCACAGCAACAGCTGTTAACAAAGGCCTCATGGAGCCCAAGGGGATTTTCACCCCCTTGGGCTGCGTGAGGCTGTTGTTTTACAAATAAGAACATTCTGTTCCCTAGGGGCATAATGCTGTAATAGCCTTAGACAGACCCTCCAGGATTTCGCGAGTTCGCGATTTCGCGGTTTGCCGCGAAATCGGCACTTTTGTAAAAATGCCGCGATTTTTACAAAAGTGCCCGCGAAATCGGCACTTATGTAAAAATCGTGGCATTTTTACAAAAGTACCCGGGAAAATTAAGGAGGTGGTGAGTGTGGCCTCATTTGCAGATTATATCTTTATGAAGAAAACACATATCTCTCTGATTCCCAAGGTACTGCACAACTGCTGCACCCCCAGGGGAAGGAGGTTGTTCCCCCCCTCTCCTGAATGTTGAGCCGCACCTGTGCCTCGGTGTGTCTCCCCCTGACTGTGCCTCAGTGTCATCTGTTCCTGACTGTCTCTGAGGTCGTCTCTTCCTGACTTCCGTGAGTGTGTGTCTTCCTGGCTGCCCTCAGTGTGCCTGTCTCTAGCTGTCCCTGAGACTGTCTCTATAACTGGCGGTGCCTTGGTGTGTCTCTTCCTGGATGTGCCTCAGTGTGTCTCTTCCTGGCTGCCCTCAGTGTTTCTCTACCTTGCTGCCCTCAGCGTGTCTCTTCATGGCTGTGCCTCGGTTTGTCTCTTCCTGCCTTCACTCAGTGTGTCTCTTCCTGCCTTCCCTCAGTGTGTCTCTTCCTGGCTGCCCTCAGTGTGTCTCTTCCTGCCTTCACTCAGTGTGTCTCTTCCTGCCTTCCCTCAGTGTGACTCTTCCTGGCTGTGCCTCAGTGTGTCTCTTCCTGCCTTCCCTCAGTGTGTCTCTTCCTTGCTGCCCTCAGCGTGTCTCTTCCTGCCAGTGCCTCGGTGTGTCTCTTTCTGACTGCCCTCAGTGTGCCTGTCCCTGGCTGTCCCTGAGGACGTCTCTTCCTGCCTGCTTTCAGTGTGTCTGGTCCTGACTGTCCCGAGGGTGTCTCTTCCTGGCTGCCTCAGCGTGTATCTTCCTGGCTGCCCTCAGTGTGCCTGTCTCTAGCAGTCCCTGAGACTGTCTCTATTACTGGCTGTGCCTCGGTGTGTCTCTTCCTGGATGTGCCTCAGTGTGTCTCTTCCTTGCTTCCCTCAGCGTGTCTCTTCATGGCCTTGCCTCGGTTTGTCTCTTCCTGCCTTCCCTCAGTGTGTCTCTTCCTGGCTGCCCTCAGTGTGTCTCTTCCTGCCTTCACTCAGTGTGTCTCTTCCTTGCTGCCCTCGGTGTGTCTCTTCCTGTCTGTGCCTCAGTGTGTCTCTTCCTGCCTTCACTCAGTGTGTCTCTTCCTTGCTGCCCTCGGTGTGTCTCTTCCTGTCTGTGCCTCAGTGTGTCTCTTCCTGCCTTCCCTCGGTGTGTCTCTTCCTGTCTGTGCCTCAGTGTGTCTCTTCCTGCCTTCCCTCAGTGTGTCTCTTCCTTGCTGCCCTCAGCGTGTCTCTTCCTGCCAGTGCATCGGTGTGTCTCTTTCTGGCTGCCCTCTGTGTGCCTGTCCCTGGCTGTCCCTGAGGACGTCTCTTCCTGCCTGCTTTCAGTTTGTCTGGTCCTGACTGTCCTGAGGGTGTCTCTTCCTGGCTGCCTCAGCGTGTCTCTTCCTGGCTGCCCTCAGTGTGCCTGTCTGTGGCAGTCCCTGAGACTGTTTCTATTACTGGCTGTGCCTCAGTGTGTCTGTCCCTGACTGTCCCGGGGGTGTCTCTTCCCCTCCGCCCTCCGTGTGTCTCTTCCCTCTCACCCTGAGTGTGTCTTCCCTCCGCCCTCGGGTGTCTCTTCCGCATCAGTCGATGCCAGGCTGTGCCCGGGGGCAGAGTTCGCCTCCTCTGCCCTCACTGCCTCCTGCCGCTCCAGAGACGGCAACACACCCCTCAAGGAGGGGCAGAGTGACTTCCCCAAGGAGGGAGGGAGGGGCAGAGTGACACCCTCAGGAAGGGAGAGAGGGAGGGACACTCCCAGTGAGGGAGAGAGGGGCAGCGTGACACCCCCAGGGAGGGAGAGAGGGAGGGACACTCCCAGTGAGGGAGAGAGGGGCAGAGTGATACCCCCAGGGAGGGAGAGAGGGAGGGACACCCCCAGGGAGGGAGAGAGGGGCAGAGTGACACACCCAGGGAGGGAGAGAGGGGCAGAGTGACACCCCCAGGGAGGGAGGGAGGGTCAGAGTGACACTCCCAGGGAGGGAGAGGGGGAGGGACACTCCCAGTGAGGGAGAGAGGGGCAGAGTGACACCCCCAGGGAGGGAGAGAGGGAGGGACACTCCCAGTGAGGGAGAGAGGGGCAGAGTGATACCCCCAGGGAGGGAGAGAGGGAGGGACACCCCCAGGGAGGGAGAGAGGGGCAGAGTGACACACCCAGGGAGGGAGAGAGGGGCAGAGTGACACCCCCAGGGAGGGAGGGAGGGTCAGAGTGACACTCCCAGGGAGGGAGAGGGAGAGAGGGGCCATTGTGTAGTCGTTTCTCAGGTGATACTAATTTTACGGTCGCCAGATGCAGCTTCAGACACCTCGCCCCAATCACTTGTTGCCCCTGACAGTACATTTTCTTCTGAAGTTGATGACTTTGCTTCTATGAGTCATTGATTGCATGCAATACAGGCACATTGGACATGGAAGGTGAGGGGGTTACATGGCCAACTAGAGCATGGGCGTCAATTCACTAAAATGCTAGGGGTAGTGGAAGGGACATCAAAGGAAATGACTTCACAGGGCCTATTTCAAAGTGGAATACTCTGCTAAAACAGTTTCCATTGTTTTAATGCTGAAAATGAATGATTAGGAGTAAAATAAAGTGCCGCATAAATACAGCTAAATTTCCCTATTTGTGCCGCTAAATTTCCATATTTGTGCCGCTAAATTTGCTAACCCATGCCGCTATATCCTGGGGGGTCTGTAGAACGATCGGTCGGGGCTTTACTCGCCATTAAAAGCACACTCTCTTGTTACCTCTGGAGTGGGCCCTAAATGGCCAGTAGAGCCTCAAGGTGGCAGCCCACAGGTGATATTTTGATGCGGGCACCACCCAGGCAGCCGCATGTGCCAAACTTAACATTGCGGCGGGTGCTGCTGGCTGCAGCACCAGCCTCAGTGTTAGAAATGCACTTTTTACATTTCCCTGCAATACGTGGCAGGCAGCATGCGGTACCAGTCACATGGTGCAGGGGAATGTAGGAGGGCACCGTAGGGTCCCCCAACATAAAAACCCAAGTGCCCGGGTGTAAGGCCCGCTACTGGCCTCCAAAGTCCATCTCCACCAGCCTTTCCATGGCAGGTGATCCGCCATGGCAAGGCTGCCGGGGATCGACAATCGTTATCCCAATGGTGGTACCTAGTAGGCACCACCGCTATTTATGGGAATACGAGGGCCTCCGCAGCACCGGCGGGCTCAAGGAGCCCGTCGGAAGTGTGGCGGTCGGAGATTCCGATCGCCACAGTACCACCATTATAATATGGCGGGCGGATATAGGCCTCACGATGGCAGTGTACCGGCCACCAACAGCCTGTCGGTGGCGGGTTCACCGCCATCGTAATCAGCCCCATATTTTTTATATTTTTGAATGCATTTTAGCCTGCATATTTTTAATGTGCATAATAATGTTAATAGGGTCAAGACAAAGTTGCTAACATCGCCCGGCCCATATCTTCATATGCAATTTAGTCTGCTCTGTCATAGGAAGTCTGTCATGTCCTAATAAACTAAATCACCTAAATGTTTATAATCATTTTGAGAATATTGTTCACGCAATATGTTTATCAACATTGCTGTGAATGTTTTGTGTAGATTTAATTAATCAGATAATAAACTTTTGATTGATTGATACACTTCTATAACTAAAGACTTAGGGCACAGGTTGCAAGAAAACCAGAATTACATTTTAGTATTTACGAAATACCTTTTGCAAGTCAGAAAAACCTTTCCAACTCACAAAAGGGGCTTTGGGCCAGATGTACGACCATTTCAGTTTGCATGTTGGTAATTGTGATTTCTGTGACTCGCAACAAGAGACTCACAAAATGAAATGTACTAATGTGTCTCAGACACATTTAGTGATTGCCAGTAGGGTCGCAAAGGACCTGCCTCATCAATATTCATGAGGCAAGTTGCAATTTGCGACCCATTGAGAATGGGCAATAACACAGGGATGGTGGCACACTGGGGACATGTCTGTGTTTGTTTTTAACAAAAGCAATTGTTACTTTTATTTAAATGCAGCCTGAGGATAATGAGATGCATTTCAAAAAGAAAAAGAAAACTTTTCTGTTTAAATTTTATAAGAGTAGCGATCGTTTTCGCTTTCAGTCACGGTAACAGTGCAGCCCGAACTACCAGGCCAAATCCTCAGTGGAGTTGAAACAAGCATCCTAGGAGCGGTTTCAGGGTTTCACCCTCATCAGCCAGGCTAGCATGACTCAAATGGCTTGGAGAGCATGGGACCCATGTCTGGGCATGCACGACCCACTCGTAGTGACAAATGCAAAAAAAACAGGGAGGAACCGGCTTGGCAATGCGGACTGGACTGTTCCCGTGAGGTGCAGGGTCATTACTGATTGGATATGTCTGGGTCCAAACTGGAGTGGCGTAGTGAACAAAAGGACAATGGATTTAACCCAGATCTCTTGACTGGGGGTGAATGTTTGATTCATTCAGCATTCCGTCATTCGTTGCTGTAACACTTTTTGCCCTAGGTGGGATGGGTATGCACAGACGTGGGTCCTTTGCTCAGTGTGCCACTGGATTCAAACTAGCCTGAATTATGAGGGGTTTTACCCCAAAACCGGGGGATGCTTGTTCCAGTCCAGGGGGACCCAGCTTGGCAGTTCGGGCTGGACTGTTCTCATAAGGTGCAGTGTCAAGACTGATTTGCATATGCCTGGGTCGGTGAACAGACAGAATTTCGAAGTTGAAATATCGAGTGTAATGGATATCGAGTGAAGAATATCGAGAAAGCAGAATATCGAGGTAAGTCATATAATTGTAAAAAATATAAAAATTTGTGTAAGAAATATTAAATTTGAAAATACCGATGTAAAAAATAAAGGAGCCCATTAGGATGGCGTGCGGAGGCACCACTGCGGTGCTGGCAGAAAATGCCTTTTCCTATCCGCCGCGGTGCGACGCAAACCGCCTTAAAAAAAGGGCCCGCGACGGTGGGAGCCAATAGAGACCCACCGCCATGTGGAATGACGTCCCGACCGCAGTACAAATTAGGATGCCCCAAACAGCCAGTCACACCGCAGAAGAGAAACCGCCCAACCAGAGGCGGCGGAAGCTCCACAGCGGAGCGCAGAACCAGTCCCGGTCCACACCACCCGGCCCAACCGCAATGGACCCAGCTCTACAGGTCTTCCAGGTGCTGTACATGATACACTACCAGCAACTCATGCACCGTCGCGTAAGCCGTCGCAGGTACGCAATAATACAACTTTGCATACAACAACAACACATTACCAATGCGCAGATACAGGGTTCCTGTCCACACCAGACACCCTGGTGGGGACAGGAGCACATCCACAAGTTTACTCACACATGTCCTACCTGTCACCAACTCACCCCTTCGCATCCAGGTCACCCATTTTCCGTGATCTTGAAATAATGTCCCGTTCACGTCACCGCAGCGGTGAAGCCGCGTGAAAACATGGCAACAATGTAGTAGGCAGGGCAAGCGCCAGGTATGGGCAGTGCACAAAGTTCACAGGGCCACTCCTCCACACTCCACACACTAGGCCCCCCAACATGAAGGGACATGCCATATGCCCCTCCTGTGCTCCCCCATGCACAATAACCAGCCAGGTGAACCCACACCCTGCACCACACAGCAAACAACTAGGGAGACAGCCTCGGCAGGTGTGGCTGCAGAGGAACACACAGCACCAAAGCACAGGGCCAGGGTAACCCACACACCACAACAACACCACACTCATGGCAAGAAAACTGAGTCCAAGCACAAAATAAACACCCACACAGATAATGAACAAACACTCAACTGGACACACAGCCTGCCAAGTGACACAGACATACCCCACACTGACACACAGCCACATGCCATCAGCAATGGAGGACAACAAATAGGAAACCTAAAGTGAGGTGCACACAAATGGAAGGCCAACGAGCCAACCACTAAGCATGTGTACATCACATGCAAGAGAAGGAATATATAACAACAACCTCAGCCCATCAAATCACACATGGCTGGCACAGTGAGTGAAGTCAAACCACAGTCACCTCAGGGACACAGCAAGGCAAACCTTGTATAGTCCTAGGACTGAAAGGAAGGGTATGAAGTCAAACAGTGATCAGCCACACGTCTATGATTGTTCAACAATTTTGAGCAATGATTGCCATTTTTAGGACACGGATATGCTGAAAATGTACTCTATTTTGCTCTGGAGCAAAAATATTTTTTTAGCATAGCCTGCAACAAAACCTGAGACCAACATATCTATAATCCTTTCTGATTCTTAATCCCTAAATTCATTACACTGAAGTTTATTTTTCAAATGTGTAAGTTTGGAACCTCCTATCAAAACCTTGCTATGAGGAAGGCTCCCTTGCTGAAGTTCAGATTGGATATTACATCTGACTTTTAGCAGTGCCAGTTGAGAATGTCAGTGGAGCTAATAGAGTAACAGGGTGGAGCCAGTGGAAGAAGTGAGTGGTGCCGGAAAGAGTAGGTGTGGTCTCCGACAAACATTTGAGCACCTGGACTTCATATTGTACAAATTAAGCACTGCTGGGGGTATCCACAAACATCACACACACATAGGGATGCCTGAACCAATGTTTGCACAAAAACAACAGCCAAACACATAACTCAATAAAAACACACACAGAACTACAACAAAACCAGACATGATCTGTGCAGCAAAACTGTGGAAAGGCAATGGGAGCACAGACACAACATGAGTACACAACCTCATCAGTCAGGAACAATGCACAGACAACATACCACAACACAGACAAGAAGTGCATCATCACAAAACAATCATGGACACAAACTGGTAGAAATGGGCCTACAATGACGCACAGACAGACATACCACACCACCCATCAAGTTAACATGGTGTCATAGTGTACCACATGCCTGCACATGCACAAGAATGACAAGAGACAGCTCAAATATGAGATATGAAAACACCAAGTACGCACCTAAAACAAACACAGGAACTAGAATAGACCTAAGTTCATGTGACAGACACACAAGTAAGCAAAAGGCACACAATTGATGGACGGAATGCAGAATAAATCAAAACATTCACCCCCAGTCAAGAGATCTGGGTTAAATCCATCATTCTTTTGCTCACCAGACCTGGCCATTTGCAAATCAGTCTTGACCCTTTGCCTTATGGGAATAGTCCAGCCCAAACTGCCAAATCAGGTCCTCCCTGGACATGAAACAAGCATCCCAGAACCGGTTTTGGGGTTTTACCCTTCTTCAGCCAGAATAGCTTGATTTCCAGTGGCACAGTGAGCCCAGGACCCACGTCTGGGCATACTTGCCGCACTTTAGGCGAGAAAGCAAAAGACACACAATTGATGGACTGAAGAGGGGTGAAATCCCGAAACCAGTCCTAGGATGTTTGTTTCCTGTCCAGGGAGGACCTGGCCTGGCAGTTCGGGCTGGACTGTTCCCATTGGGCGCAGGGTCGAGACTGATTTGCATATGGCTGGGTCCAAACTGGAATGGCATGGTAGCTAAAAAACGATGTATTGAGGCCCAGATCTCTGTACTGGGGTGAATGTATGACATTGTTCTGCATTCTGTCCATCAATAGTTCTTTTTGCATTTGTCACCCCGAGTGGGACGGGTATGCTCAGACATGTGTCCCGTGCTCTCCATGCCACTGGAATCAAGCAATCCTGGCTGAAAAGGGGTAAAACCCCAAAACCGGTCCTAGGATACTTGTTTCCAGTCCAGGGAGGACCTGGCCTGGCAGTTCGGGCTGGACTGTTCCCATTGGGCTCAGGGTCAAGACTGATTTGCATATGGCTGGGTCCAAACTGGTATTGCAGGGTGAGCAAAAAAACGATAGATTTAGGCCCAGATCTCTGTACTGGGGTGAATGTATGACATTGTTATACATTCTGTCCATCACATCAATAGTTCTTTTTGCAGACACACAAGAAAGGCACACCAAACTGGCAACACACATCTGAATGAAACACACCAACAAAACACACACACTGACATGCAAATAGAACACCACACACAGAGCACCTGTCAATTGCAAGAGACAATACAGCCCAAACCGTGAAAACAGCCACATCAGACACACAACAAAAGCACATGCCAAGAAATCACATTGAAAACACAGCAGTACATCAGGGGATGCACACCAGGCAAGGACAAGGCAACATACACTCACAGCACTGCATGCACACCAAGCAGTGTGTGCACAACACACATACCTGTTCCACACAGATATGAGTGACACACCATGAACACCCACAACAATCAAAACAGCACACAGACAACACCCCACCCAGGAAGTTAAACAGTCCTTCAGCAAACACACATACAGCTAACCCAACACCCACAGATGCACACGTCTGGGACCCCAAAGTGGAAACAACGTGATCAGACGAAACACGCCATTGGCAATGTTGAAGTGACATATAGAGCATGTGTCACAGTAAAGCATACCCACACAGAAAACGCTTTATTTAGCAAGGACACTGACAAGGCAGACAAATCACATATTACACAGATAGGCACCAAAAGTAGACAAGAGCAAGGCCAGTGGCCAGGACAAAGTGCAGAGCAGTGACATGAGATCCTGCACAGGCAAGGAGCAAACAGCAGTGGACATCAAGGCCAGTGGACAGTCCAATGTGTAGAGTAGTTACATGAGATCCTGCACAGGCAAGGGGTAAACAGCAGTAAACAACAATGCCAGTAGCCAGGACAAGGTGCAGAGTAGTTACATGAGATCCTGCACAGGCAAGGAGCAAACAGCAGGGAATAACAAGGCCAGTGGCCAGCACAAAGTGCATATGAGGTACATGAGATCCAGCACAGGTACGGGGCAACCAGCAGGGGACAACTAGGCCCGTGGCCAGCATGTCCATGAGAAGCTGCACAGGTAAGGGGCACACATCAAGGCCAGTGGCCAGTCCAATGCGCAGAGTAGTTACATGAGATCCTGCACAGGCAAGTGGCAAACAGCAGTGAACAACAAGGCCAATGGCCGGCACAAAGTGCAGAGTAAGTACATGAGAAGCTGCACAGGGAATGTGTGCGACTGTATCCTGCCATGGTCAGCAACACAGTCAGGGGGTAACAATGGGCACCGCTGTGGGTGAGACAGGTGTGTGAGGGGGATTTACACTCAGACTTGGCTGCAGGTCTGACTGGGAGCTGGCTGTGTGTCGGGGACAGTTGGAGGACTGGACCGGGGAGAGAGAGTCCCAGCTGAGGTAGAGGCATCAGAGGCCTGGGAAGCCGGAGGGCTGCTTGGACCAGGTGGTATAGTGGCACGTGGAGGTGGAGTCATGCTGCCTTGAGACACAGTGTGGGTGGGAGATTGGGGAGGGGTGCCTTTCCACTTCTTGGGGACTCTAAATGGCTTCCCTGTCTTGGGATTAATGGAAAGTGGTGTGGACACAACAGGCACACTCACCACCAAAGCTGCCTCAGGTGCAGATGGTGGCCCTCCCACTGGGGACATGCTGGAACCAGCAGGACGCTTGGCCTGGCCTTGCCTTTGCACCTCCATCCCCTGTTTACCAGGTGTACCCCCTACAGTGCCCTCCTTTCCCTGCTTCACAGGACTTTGGATGGGAGTTGAGGTTGTGGGTGAATCTGCCTTGGAGCTCTTCTTACGTGTACTCTTAGCAGGCACCACCTTCTCAATGGGCACAGAAACTGTCTGCTTGTTTTTGCCAGACACTTTTGGGACAGGAGAGTCCTGGGCTGGGGATGCCTCTGAGACATGTGACCCTGAGGCCTGCTTCTTGGCTTTGTAGCCCTTGGTGTTGCCTGACAGGCTTTTGTCTTTGCGCTTTGGGGTGGCTTTAGTTTTCTGTGGGATGGTGTCTGTGCCATGGACCTCTTGGGCTGCAGCTGCTGTGTGCTGTATCTTGCCCTTGAGGTCTGTGGAGTGTGGTCACTATTGTCAGATGTGGCCACTGGCAGTGGGGTGGACAAAGGGACTGGAGCTGAGATTGTGCCAGTTGAATGGCTGCCATCACTGCGGAGGACATATACTGGACAGTCCAGTGTAGCCCACCCACGTCTGAATGAATGCCCTTCATGAAAGCAACCACCTATGCCAACTTTTTGTCATTGTCTACAAAGGCATTGAGGAGAGCTGTCTGGTCCACACACAGCTGGCGCAAAAGATCCACAGACTCAGCACTTATGGCAGCAGGGGGAACAGGGGCAGGGGCAGCGGTGCCTGGGGTGAAGGACACTTCCCTTCTTACTGGTGCGAACACGGGTAGCAACAGTGGAAGTAGCTGGGAGGGTGGGCACTGTACGCTGTGTGGTGGAAGAGGAGGCAGAGTCCCCATTCCCTGGGCCTGCCAACATAGGTTCATCACCGCTGGTGTCAGAAGACTTTGAGCTCTGCGTCTCTGGCTGTGATTCCTTAAGCAGACTCCTGTCCCCCTCCGAGGTGCTGGTCACATCTGTGTCACTGTGCTCGTGTGCAGCAGTTGTGCTTGATGGCTCCCCTGTCCTTCCGTGCCCACAGGAAATGCGGCATGAGAGAGAGAGAGATGTAGGGTCAGTTCATTGGCATCAACAGAACATTCATATGCAAGCAAAGCATCACTAAAGATGATGAAATCTCCATGTTGCACACTACCCTGTGTAACAACATTGTGCGACCTCAATTTTTTACTCGATTTTTGCCTGTCAACAAGCTAAAGGGGTATAAGTGAGCCATGTGATGACCACACAGCACAATATCCTTCCGGTGGCTGCATTCCACCAGACACACAAGTAGCTCTGAGCACACCTAGGTCCCTGATGGGGGCAAATATTTACCCCACCACATGTTACCACTATCATTGCGCTTTGGGTGGACTGGTAGCAGGTGTGTTCTCGTCCGAAGTTGAGTGCGTGGAGGGTGCTGGCATCGTAGCGGAGACGGGTGTTATGGCATTCGCGGGGACCAGGGGTTCTGGTGCTAGCCATGGACGGGCGCAGACCAGCCTGCCTTAGGCACACCAGCGGCACGCCAACTGCGCGCGGCCGCTGTGTGGCCGCCATAAGCAGGGGAGGTGAGAGGGAGGAGCAGCTGGGAGGGGGGAACAACGAATGGGAGAGCAAGAGGTGGGGCTGCAGCGGCGGGAAGGTGGGAATAAGGGACGGCCAAGGGAGAGAGAGGGCAAAAGGGTGGCGAAAAAAAGGGGAAGAAAACAGTCCCAGAAAGCAGATGAGACAAAATACAATACAAGCTGTTAGACGGGGACCGGGAGGGTCGGCCGAGCACAGTGATCGCACAGACAGGTAACTTCCCCCCCACAGATGGACACCACACAAAGCTTATGGTAACACCTTTTATAGGCACTTCGGGTAGTAGAGTGGTACGATACAGGGCGATCAGGACACGATGATCCTCTCAATTCTAGTCTCTAGTAAGGGAAGGGGGTAGCGGGACAGTCTTGGTACCCACGGGTACGGGTGTGTAACGGTGATAGCTCACAATCCTCGAGCTCGGTGTTCGGATGGGTCAGACCGCGGCAGCGCCGGCAGGTCCCGAAGAGGTCGTAGGTGGCACGGGCCGCGGCAGCGCCAGCAGGTCCCAACGAGGATGAAGGTTACAACGGGCCGCGGCAGCGCCAGCAGGTCCCACGAGAATGCAGGTTGCAACGGGCCGCGGCAGCGCCAGCAGGTCCCACGAGGATGAAGGTTACAACGGGCCGCGGCAGCGCCAGCAGGTCCCACGAGAATGCAGGTTGCAGAGGGCCGCGGCAGCGCCAGCAGGTCCCACGAGGATGAAGGTTGCAGAGGGCCGCGGCAGCGCCAGCAGGTCCCACGAGGATGAAGGTTGCAGAGGGCCGCGGCAGCGCCAGCAGGCAGGACAATAGTTCACAAGGCAGGGCTGTGGTAGCGCCAACAGTCCGTCAAGGATGAGTTCGTCGCGGTGTCTCTCGACTCCAGGATACAACTGCCTTCCTGTCCTGGGGCTGCCTCAGTTATAGGTCTGGCGCCCTTTGATGTCCGGACCCTCGCTCTTGGAGGTCGGGAGGTCTGGGATGAGGGAGTCCAGACACCCAGCAGGGGGGTGGAGCCAGCGCCCGAGGAGGCTGGGGGTGCTCGGCACCTGGCGGGGGGAGAGCCATCGACACTTCGTACTCCCATTGACCTGCCAAGTGGGCCGTTCACCTCCTGGGTGGAGGGTGGTGCCGGGATGTCGGGGCCTGGCCAGGCCCAGGGTTGGGGTCGGGCTGAGGCCGCACGGCCGCGTGGTGCCGTGTCCAAGGTGGCGGCTGGGCCGGGCAATGGTGCTGACGGTGGCCCGGGCCCTGTCCTGCGGGGAGGGAGCGAGCCCTTCATGTGGCCTGTCCAACACAAGCAATGACAACGGTCACAGAAAACAGATGAAACAAAATACAATACAGCCAGTAAAAACGGTTGCAGAAGCAAATAGAGCACAGTACCAATTACAATGCCTGTGACAGAAAACAAACCTAGGGCCTACCACTGGCTACCAGGGATGATGCGCAGGTGGTAGCCTGCGAGTAGAGTCGGGCCTCGAACTTCCTCAACAGCAGCGGCAGCTGGGCAGGGACACACGCGAAGTCAGGTGGAGCTGCGTGGCGTGGGGAGCGACCTGCCTGGATACAGGGTCAAGGGTCGCCCATCATCGCATTGTTTGTATGCACACTACTGTGCCACCTGACATGATGTTGAGGTACATGCATTACTTATCCATGGTGTGACGTGTTAAAACATACCATGTGCCACGTGCATATTTTGTGATTGCCATCTAGCGACTAGTGCAACAAAGAATTCATATGAAGGCTCTTTGTTGATTACTCTGCCTGGTAGACGTTACATATGAGCCTGAACAGGCCCTTGTCATCTCATTCATACCTTTGTCATGTCAGGTCCATAAATTGAAGGGAAAGTTGAAGGAAATGAAGTTACCTCTTAATTGGACACTGGCGCTACCCGTTCTACTGTGAGAACAGCAGACGTTCCAAACCTACACCTCTTGGGAGAAGCGATTCAAGTAGTGGGCGTTTCTAATAAACAAATTAGTACCCCAGTTACAGAACCAATGGAAGTCAGAACAGGAAGTTTTAAAGAAATGCACAAATTTGTTGTGTGCGATTCCAGTCCAGTAAACCTGTTAGGTAGAGACTTGCTGTGTAAAATGAATTGAACTATCTTTTGCACACCAAGTGGTGTTGAAATTCAAACCCCAGACGAAGATGGAATTTATAAATTAATGTTAGCAAAATAGGAAACTCAAAAATAAAAAGTTGACTTTACAAGACTTGCCAAGAAAATTACAGCATACGGTAAATCCTAATGTGTGGGATTTCACAGGAAAGGATGTAGGATTAATGGCAAATGTCGATCCAATAAAAGTGACAGTAAAAGAAGGTGCAGTTTACCCGAATATTCGACAGTATAAAATGAGCCACAGGACGTCTCATTAGACCATAGGTCTGATTCAGAACTGAAAGTGCGCAATTGTCTCGTGTATCACAAAACAATGCAAAATCTATAGAGTATTCAGCCATCCCAAATGCTGGAGCTGAACACAGACAATCTCGTAATTTCAAGAAACATGACATGCTTTCGTCATCCCATTCTACTGGGTCCTTTGCACTTTTCTTTGTCATTTGTATCAATGGTTTTGCTAGGACTGCAAATCCTACAATCCACTGCCTGCAGTAACCTACTACTCCAAGAAACATTCTGATTTCTTTCTGTGTTTGAGGTAGATTCATGTTTCTGAGGTAACCCTTCTGACACCTCTCTCTATCTGGTGCCCCAGATATTTCACTGATGTGGTACAAAATTACAGTTTTTCAGGTGATACTTTGTGTCTTCCTTCACCTAAATGATTCAGTCAAGCAACGGTATCAACAACACAGTCATTTCGAGTTTTAGACGCCACCAGTAGGTCGTCTATATACTGTACCAGGACTGAGAGTCCGGGCAATATCAAGGATTCAAGGCACTTTTTCAAGATCTGATTAAAAATCGATGGGCTTTCTGTGTACCCCTGAGGGACACGGTTCCAAACGTACACATGGTCGTCGAATTTGAATGAGAAAAGATATTTGCTGTCTGGATGTAATGAAATTGAGAAAAATGCGTGACACAAATCAATTACAGTGAACCAACCTGCTGCCCACGGTATTTGATACAGAATCACACAGGATTTGGCACCACTGGACAACATGGGACGACAATTTTATTAAGTTTGCAGAGGTCCTGTACGACCCTGTATTTTCCGCTTGGTTTCTTGATGCCAATTATGGGTGAATTACATGGACTGCTCATTTATTTCCTGCACAATTGCTGCTTCCACTAGACGTTTTATTTCTAGAGCGACTCCTGCTTTTATTTCTGGGCTCATTTTGTACTGTTGAATATTTGGATAAACTGCACCTTCTTTTACTGTCACTTTTACTGGGTCAACATTTGCCATTAATCCTACATCTTTTCCTGTGAAATCCCACACTGTAGGATCGACTGTATGTTGTAATTCTTTTGGTAAGTCTTCTATGGTAAATTTTGTTTTTCAGTTTCTTGTTTTGCTAGCATAATTTTATACATTCCATCTTCATCTGGAGTTTGAATTTCAACTCCATTTGGTGTACAAAAGATAGTGCAATTCATTTTGCACAACAAATCCCTGCCTAAGAGATTTACAGGACTGGAGTCACATACAACAAATTTGTGCATTTCTTTAAAATTGCCTATTTTGACTTCCATTGGTTCTGTAACTGGGGTACTAATTTGTTTATTAGAAACGCCTACTACTTGGATTGCTTCTCCCGAGAGGGGAAGGTTTGGAACGTCTGCTGTTCTCACAGCAGAATGGGTAGCGCCAGTATCCAAAAGAAAGGTAACATCATTTCCTTCATCTTTTCCCTCACCGTATGGACCTGGCTGATCTACCTGCAAGGATGCGCCAAGTAAGCACTCCTCGTCCCCCTCCCTCAGGCACTGTCAGAAACTATCTTCATCAAAGTATGAGTCGCTCAAAAGAAATTGGGGTGTCACTGTGTCCTTTTTACCACTTCCTTCCCAACTTGTGGTATCTATACTGTAACTGGTTGACTCCCAGGGTTTGGCATAGGTGCCAATGGTAACTGATTTTGTATTACCTGTTTTTGCTGCTTTTTCGATACCTCATTCTGCGTCTGTGGATTCAAATTATTATTATTATTTAGCACAGCCTTACACTCGTTCTTCCAATGCCCCAACTTACCGCACCCATGACAAGGACATTTCTTTTTAGCCTCTTCTCGATGAAATTTAGCTCTAGGTTTATTACCATTTACATCTCCTTGGGTCCGAATGTTTTTTAATTGAAGTTCTTGTTGCTCTGCTAATTTTACCTGTGTCCACATTACTTTTTCTTCCAAATTCTTTCGTTTATTATCCAATTCGTCTTCACAATATTTTGCATATTTAAGTATTTCATCTACAGCTTTGGCCTGCAAACAAATTTTATTATCCTTAATCCATTGTGAAATTTCTGGTCTTAATCCAGGCACAAACCGATAGATAAAATGCGAAATATTTCTTTGGTGTCAATATTTTCTAAACCACTGTACTGTTTAAAAACTTGTAAAAGACATTCATAATATGCATGCACAGATTCAGCTTTATTCTGAGCAGTTCTGTCTATTCTAGTCCAGTCTGTTTCTTTTGGAGGTACT
The DNA here is from genome assembly GCF_964261635.1 of Lissotriton helveticus. NCBI lineage: Eukaryota > Metazoa > Chordata > Amphibia > Caudata > Salamandridae > Lissotriton > Lissotriton helveticus. The sequence goes on along the minus strand of NC_136059.1, from coordinate 698,315,355 downwards.
TTCCCTTTCAAATGCAGTATAACCTGATTATACTTCCTCATCACCTCGTCTGATGGTGCTCCCGTTTTCGGGTCTCTAGGATACTCATCATTTGGCCAGTTTACTGCAATTTTACATTCTGTCCATAAATCGACAGGAACACCGATGTCAAATAACCCATCTAGATCTTTTAATAACAATTTTGAAACCTTTACAAATCTCTCAACCTGTCTGTACCAATCTAGAGGTTTCTCTCCGAGTTTTGGAAATTCATTTGTAAATGACAATATATCTTGTCGGGACCATGGAACATGCACATAGCCTCCACCTGGTACTTCTCTCATTGGACACAACCTTTCTACTTTTTCTGTTTCTTTCAGCATATACTCTGATACAATGCTTTTCCCTTGATCTTCTTCCTTTTTCTTTAACTATCTAGCTTTCCATCTGTCTATGTCACCCCACTTTTGCAACAATGATAACAGTTCTTTTATTTGTAATTTATGACCTGACACATTCATATTTTCTAAATCTTTGACAGAAAATTCAGCTCGATATGGTTTCTGTAACACTTTTGATTTACCAATGTCAATCCCCATTTCACTTGCTAAACACGTTAATTTTTCATGAAATGTTTTTGTATTTCGAGTAATACTTTGACATATAAACCACAATTCATCTTCATTTAATGCATTCAATCGATCTAATCCCACATTCCCAGCAATCATTTCTTCTAATTCAACTCTTAATTTAAAAATATTCAATGTCTTTGACTGTGATTTTGGTTTTTCTATTTCCCAAGACCATCTTTCAATTTCTTCTGAAGTAACTACAGTGGCACTTCTCGTACCTGAAGAGGTTTCTATTTGCACTTCTCTAGTATTTACAGGTGCAGTTTTCCTAGCTGAGCTACTTACTGGTTCTCTTATAGGTAAATCCATCAAAGAAATTTCTGACCCACATTCACTTGCTTGGTCATCCACTATTAATGTTTCTTTCCTTGGCTGCACTACAGGTGTAGTTAAAGCAGGAGGTCTGGGACTAGTCTGCTTTTCTCCATATAAAGGAACAACTGGACCTATCGTCACCGGAATTGTCAAGGCTTCAGGACTGATATTTAACTGTGTAATTTTCTGAATTAGCTCATTCCTTTGCTTAATTATTGCTTCACGTTCCTTTTCCTGCAGCACTTTTTCTAAGGATGCCTTCATTTGTCTGATTCTGCTCCTCATTATAAGGTGGCGGATTTTCCATTAATAAATCCTCCAAGTAGACTAACAAAGAGAGTGAATGGGGCTTGCACCGCTCAGTTCATGAATGGTAATCTGTGTTACGATCTGTGGCGTGCTGACGAGGTGTCGCTGTCTGATCCTTATAGCGTATGTGGTAACAAAGTCTATTACAATGCTGCCCCAACAAGGGGGAAGACTCCTCCAAGCACTGTTAAAAAGACTGAACCAGTCTTGATCACTTGTACAAATTTAATAACGTTTTTTTTAAAAACACAAATGATTTGCTGTGTGTTTTCACGTTCGTTGTTTCAAAGTCAACACATTGTTTTCATGGTTGCAAAAGTCTCAAACATATTATCCAATGCATGTATCATCAAATTTGCTTATCCCAATGCATTTCGGGCTATCCCTCAGCCCTTCCTCAGGGGATTACTCTACGAGAAGAAACAGAAAGAAATGTCTATCAGCCTGAGCATGAAGTAATGATGGTGTTTATACGTGCGAAATAAACATCATGCAAGGTGTGACTAAACGCACCTAATGGCGAAATAACTGTGCTATCTATGAGCATTCATGCGGGTTTTAAGGACGAAACCGGTGGGAAAACAGAATTGTGAGGATAAAAATTTGAGGATCAAAACAAGCTACGATGCTGGTATAGGTTGCAGGTACACGTGATACGGGTGCTCGAGAATTGTCTCCCAAAGATAGTGAAGAAGAACTCAGTGATCGGATTACCGAAAAAAACGAGTGTAATAGAAACCATGATCCCAAGTGTTCGGCACGAGTGTTGGCTACTACATTACTAACTCACTGATACGATGCCAGTACGAGTCCGTAGACCTATAAGTATACAAAGATACACACGAGTAGTTAGCGCTCGGTGATCAATACTGATAAATATGTTAAAGTGGTTGTTAGAAAGGCGAACCCGGGGGAGGCAGAAGGTGTCTGACTGACCACCCCTAGGTCTACCCCTCCTTCAGAGAAGGGACCGAGCGATGTCGAGAGGCCTCCGACGGGAGGGCCCTCTCCTAGAATCGTACAGCAGAGTAACCACACCACCACAAATATACACCACACGTAGATAGAGTTTTCAATCTTTATCGGGCAATAAGTATCGTTTCAATATATACAGCAGATCCCGAGATCTGGAAAGTCTTGTGGCAAGGGGCAAGGTAGCGGGACAGTCTTATAGATGGTCGGTTGCAAGGAGACCCTACGCACAGCTCTCAATCCTCGAGCTGGGGGGCCCGGAAGGTTGGGCCGCGGCAGCGCCAGCAGGCTCCAAGATGGTTCAGTGAGTGTGGACCGCGGCAGCGCCAGCAGGCTCCAAGATGATTCAGCGAGTGTGGACCGCGGCAGCGCCAGCAGGTTCCAAGATGGTTCAGCGAGTGTGGACCGCGGCAGCGCCAGCAGGTTCCGAGATGGTTCAGCGAGTGTGGACCGCGGCAGCGCCATCAGGCTCCAAGGTGGTTACAGCAAAGATGGACCGCGGCAGCGCCAGCAGGTTCCAAGGTGGTGACAGCAAAGATGGACCGCGGCAGCGCCAGCAGGCTCCAAGGTGGTTACAGCGAAGATGGACCGCGGCAGCGCCAGCAGGCTCCAAGGTGGTGACAGCGGAGATGGACCGCGGCAGCGCCAGCAGGTTCCAGGTAGAGCAGCAAGGGGAGTTCGTCTCAGGGTCAGCCGCGACAGCGTCAGCAGGGCTTCTCGACTCCGGGATACAACTGCCGTCCTACTCCGGGGCTGGCCCAGATATAGGTCTGGAGTCCTTTGATGTCCGGACCCTCTCGCCTGGGGGTCAGAGGGGCCGGGATGATGGTGTCCAGACACCCAGCAGGGGGTGGGGCCAGCGCTCAGGGAGGCCGTAGGTCGATCGAAACCAGGCATCCGGGGACGGTTGGAGAGCCATCGAAACTCCCCTCTCCTTGTCTCTGGTTGAGTGGCCACTCTACCACCCGGAGGGTTCTTGGTGCCGCGATGGCGGGCTCGCTGGGGCCGTGGCCGCGGCTGGTCCGGGACCACGTGTCTGTGACGTGATGGGCCCAAGATGGCGTCGGGCCTGGAATGAGGGTCCGGGGTGGGCACCGGACCGGTAATGCTGGGGCGGCCCGAGTGTGCCGTGTCAGTGGTTGTGGGCCGCCGGGTGGCGGATCTGGTGGTTTGGAGGGCGTGCAGAGGTGTGCCCGAGGCCGACCCGGGCTGGATGGAGGGCCGATGTCATCCGGGGCCCGCCATGTGGGAGGGGTAGGACCACGCCACGAGGCCGGGTCCAACACACGTCCCCTCCAGCTGAAGGCAGGGGAGAGTCACCCATCTTCTTGGGGATTCTCCTCGCCAAGGCGGAAGAATCTGGAGAGGCCGTCAGCGTTGGCGTGGTCGTTGCCAGGGCGATGTTCCACGGTGAAGTTCATCCCTTGGAGGGAGATGGACCAACGTAGCAACTTCGGGTTCTCGCCCCGCATCTGCATCAACCACCGCAGGGGCCGGTGGTTGGTCTGTACTCGGAAGTGGGTGCCGAAGAGGTAGGGCCGGAGCTTCTTTAGGGCCCATACGACAGCGAATGCTTCCTTTCTCGATGGTGCTCCATCGTTGTTCTCGGGCCAGCAGGCGCCGGCTGATGAAGGCCACAGGAAGGTCAACTCTGTCAGAGTTCATTTGGGACAGTACGGCCCCAATGCCGTGTTCCGAGGCGTCAGTTTGGACGATGAACTCTCGGCTGTAGTCGGGGGCCTGGAGCACTGGGGCGGTGCACATGGCAGTCTTTAGTGTCTCAAAGGCTACTTGGCACTCGGGGGTCCAGTGTACCTTCGGGGGTAGTCTCTTGGAGGTTAGTTCTGTGAGGGGCCCCCCAATGCTCCCATAGTCCTTTATGAACCGCCGATAGTATCCAGTGAGCCCGAGGAAGGCTCGGACGGCGGTCTGGGTGACGGGGGGCTCCCAGGCCTGGATGGCGTCGATCTTGGGTTGAAGGGGAGCCACTTGGCCGCTCCCCACTTGGTGTCCCAGATAGGTCACGGACCCTTGACCGATCTGGCACTTGCTGGCTTTTATTGTTAGTCCGGCCCGTTGGAGGGCCGTCAGGACCTTCCAGAGGTGAGTCAGGTGCTCGTCCCAACAGAGGTTGTACACCGCAATATCGTCCAGATAGGCGGCACTGAACTCCTCCAGCCCTGCCAGCACCCGATTCACTAGTCTCTGGAAGGTGGCCGGAGCATTCTTCATGCCGAAGGGCATCACGTTGAAGTGGAAGTGGCCATCGGGGGTCGAGAAAGCGGATCGTTCTTGTGCCCCTGGCGTGAGGCCGATTTGCCAGTATCCGGCCGTGAGGTCGAAGGTGCTGAGGTACCTGGCGGCTCCCAGGCGATCGATCAGTTCATCCGCTCGGGGAATGGGATGGGCGTCGGTCCTGGTGACGGCATTCAGTCCCCGGTAGTCGACACAGAACCGCAGCTCCGGGGGCACCCCGGGGGCGGCGGCCTTAGGGACCAGGACGACGGGACTGGCCCATGGACTGTCTGAGGGCTCGACTACCCCTAGGGCTAGCATCTTGGAAACTTCGGCTTGGATGCAGGCCCAGACTCGGTCGGGGACTCGGTAGGCTCGGTGCCGCACGGGAAGACTGTCCCCGGTGTCGACGTTGTGAACACACCACTGGGTGACTCCGGGGGTGAGGGAAAATAAGTTCGCAAATTGACCCAGCAGTTTCTGGCAGTCCTGGCGCTGTTTGGGTGTCAGCGCGGGAGAGAGGGAGACTCCCTCGACGGAGCCATCTTTCTCGGAGGTGCTCAGGAGGTCTGGTAGAGGCTCGGAGTTGTCCTCTGCTCCGTCATCGGTAGCCAACAACAGGCTCAGTTCGGTGCGGACAAAGTGGGGCTTGAGCCGATTGGCGTGTAGGACCCGGAGGGGGTTCCGGGGGGACTCCATGTCCACTAGGTAGGTGACGGGGCTCTTGCGCTCCACCACGTTGAAGGGCCCCGTCCATTTGTCCTGGAGGGCGCCGGGGTCGACCGGGGACATGGCCCAGACCTGCTGGCCCGGCTCGAATTCAATGGACGAGGCATTTTCATCATACCAGCGCTTCATCTCCTCTTGACTGGCCTTCAGGTTGGTTTCGACCAGTTCCCGGAACTTCCGAGTCTGGTTGCGGAGAGTCAAGAGGTATCGGAAAACATCGGGCGGAGTATCGGAGGCGGCCAGCTCCCAGCCTTCCTTGACCAGGCTGAGGGGGCCTCGCACCGGGTGTCCATATAATAGTTCAAAGGGGCTGAACCCCAGGGACTTCTGGGGTACCTCCCGGTAGGCGAACAGGAGGCATGGCAGCAGAACGTCCCATTTGCGCCGGAGGGGCTCTTCTAGGCCCTTGATCATTCCTTTCAGGGTCCTATTAAATCGCTCCACTAGTCCATTCCCTTGAGGGTGATACGGGGTGGTGAACTTATACGCCACCCCGCACTGTTGCCACAGGGACCGCATATATTTCGATATAAAGTTTGTGCCCCGATCACTGATGACCTCTCGGGGGAAGCCGACTCTGGAGAAGATCCCCATTAGCGCCCGACCCACTACGGGGATGTGATAGTCCGTAGGGGGATAGCTTCTGGGTAGCGGGTGGCATGGTCCACCAGGACGAGGATGAAGCGGTGCCCCTGAGAGGTTGGAGGATCCAGGGGCCCCACGATGTCGATCTCTACTCGCTCGAAGGGAGTGGTCACCACGGGAAACGGTTGGAGTGGGGCCTTGATTTTCCCCCCACTCTTTCCGCTGGCTTGGCAGGTCGGACAGGGTCGGCAGTGGTTGTACACATCGCGGCGCATCTTCGGCCAATAAAAGTGGGTCACCAGGCGGCTGTAGGTTTTGTCCTGCCCCAGGTGCCCGGCGAGGGGCACATCATGTGTCAGGTTTAAGAGAAAGTCTCTGAAGTGGAGGGGGACGACTAGCACTCGGCCGCCCCCCAGCTCGGCGATCTTTTGTTCACTGTACAGGAGGTCCTGGTCCCAAAAGATCCAGTGGGACCCCGAGGAGTCTCCTGTGGCTTGCGTGGCGGCTTGTTGTCGGAGTCCATCAAGGGAAGGACATGTCTTTTGTTCCCGACGGAACTGCTCGCGGGTGGGGCCCCCTTCTTGGCGCCACTGGGCTAGTTCGGGAAGGGGCCCGAGCTCGGGAAGTTCTTCATGGCTGGGGCCCTGCGGCCCCAGTTCCGGTTCGGCCGTGGCAGTGGCGGGTGGCAGAGGTGCCGGCCATTCAGGTTCTTCGGGCAGATTGTCTTCGGTTGGGACGGCGTCCCGGGTGGACATGGATCGGGTCGTTACGCAAACCCATTCAGGAAGGCCTAGCATCCCCAGATGCTCTCTTCGCTCGATCTGTGCCCAGGGGGAACTTTCCAGGTCGTTCCCTAGGAGGCAGTCCACCGGGGCATCGTCTCGGACGGTGACTTTCAGCATGCCGGACACTCCTCCCCACTCGAAGGGGATGCGAGCCATCTGGCACAGGCTCTCGGAATTGTCCGCTGACCGGACAGGGCACAGAACGTGGGGCAAGATTTGTTCTGGGGTCACCAGATGGCAGCGGACGGCGTTATGCTGGCCCCCGTGTCACGGAGAACCTCGGCCCGGCGTCCGTTGATGGTGACCCACTGGCGGTACTTCTGGGTGTTGATCGGAATCTGGTCTCGGGGGATCATGTCTTTGTCGCCCAGGGAGGCGAGGCACATGGCCGCGAACTCCCATTCTTCTGGTTCCATAGGGACCTCTTCTTCTTCATCCTTTTCTTCGCTCAGAGCAGCTGCAGTGATTTGTCGACCGGGGGGCCCGGTGGTGCCTGGCCGCTGGTTCATGGGGCAGAGAGGATCATTGGCATAGTGACCCAGCCGCTGGCATCTGTGGCACGTAACATTGGGGCGTGGCCCCGGTCGGGCTGGATGGGCCCCCCTCGGGCTGGAGGCTGGTGTAGAGGAGGCGGGTGAAGACCCCGGCGGAAGGTCTCGGCCTCGGCTGATGCCAGACCCACCGCCTCGCGGCCGGTGGTTCCCCGGGGACCCTCGTCCGTATTCTCCTGTGGAGTTCCGGTGGACGCGGTTGCTCGCCCACCGATCTGCTTCGACCGCTAGCTTTCGCGGCTCGGTCAACTTGCCGTCGAGGAGGTGCTGTCGTAGTTCAATGAAGCAGTTGTTGGAGAGGTGCTCCCACAACATATAAGGTCGACCAACTGCTGGTAGGTAGTGACCTGACTGCCTTTGACCCACCCCTCGAAGGCTCTACTAAAAAAGTTCACATATTCTACCCAAGTGGTACCGGAGATTTTTTTACAGTCTCGGAACCTCTGCCGGTACATTTCGGGGGTGAGTCCGTAGCGCGTGAGTAGGGTCGTTTTCATGTGTTCATAGGAGGTCATTTCGGTGTCAGGGAGTTCCAGCAGGGCGTCCCTCCCTTCGTTGACGAACTTTCCCCACAGGCCGGCGCCCCAATCCTTCAGGGGCACCCGATGGGCGGTCATGGCCACCTCGTAGGCTTTGAACCATTGTTGGATATCATCGTTCTTGTAGTATTCTTTGACTACATCTTTCGGTAGGTGAACCTTGGTGTCCACGGGAGGGGCCGAGGTCTTGGCCCCGGCCGCGCTATCTTCGTTGATCTTGGCCTTGATTTCTAGTTCTCTCAGGCCTCGTTCGTGTTCATATGCTAGTCGTTTTTCTTCGAGGTCACGTTGTCTCCGTTTCTCTTCTAGATCCCCCTCCAGCCGTAGTTGCTCGAGGGCTATCTTTTTCTCCGCTAGCTGGAGTTCTCCGTCTAGCCGGAGTCGTGCAAGCTCCACTTCATGTAGCCGGTTGCGCTCTCGTTCTCGAGCGTCTTCATAGATGAGGTCCGCGTTTAGTGTTGCGGTTCTTTCCCCCATCGGGGGTGCGCTGGTTTCCTGTTGCCCGTTCGGGCCATTCTCCTCTTGGGGTGGTCTGTCTCGGGTTTCCCCCCAGGCTTGTAGGGCCGATTTGAAGTCCTCTTTTGTGCTCAGGCCAGTGGTAGTGATACCCATGTCTTTACAGAATTGTTTTAGTTCTTTGTGGCTGTATTCTTCTATCTTCTCTTTCTGGAATTCGGCAGGTAGGTTGGTTCCTTGGGTCGTCATGGTCTCTGTGTGTTTTTCCGTCGTAGCGGGTAGATCACTCTCTGTACGATTTTGCGTTGGCTCGGATCGCTGCGCCTGCCACCAATGTTAGAAAGGCGAACCCGGGGGAGGCAGAAGGTGTCTGACTGACCACCCCTAGGTCTACCCCTCCTTCAGAGAAGGGACCGAGCGATGTCGAGAGGCCTCCGACAGGAAGGGCCCTCTCCTAGAATCGTACAGCAGAGTAACCACACCACTACAAATATACACCACACGTAGATAGAGTTTTCAATCTTTATCGGGCAATAAGTATCGTTTCAATATATACAGCAGATCCCGAGATCTGGAAAGTCTCGTGGCAAGGGGCAAGGTAGCGGGACAGTCTTATAGATGGTCGGTTGCAAGGAGACCCTACGCACAGCTCTCAATCCTCGAGCTGGGGGGTTCCGGAAGGTTGGGCCGCGGCAGCGCCAGCAGGCTCCAAGATGGTTCAGCGAGTGTGGACCGCGGCAGCGCCAGCAGGCTCCAAGATGATTCAGCGAGTGTGGACCGCGGCAGCGCCAGCAGGTTCCAAGATGGTTCAGCGAGTGTGGACCGCGGCAGCGCCAGCAGGCTCCAAGATGGTTCAGCGAGTGTGGACCGCGGCAGCGCCAGCAGGTTCCGAGATGGTTCAGTGAGTGTGGACCGCGGCAGCGCCAGCAGGCTCCAAGGTGGTTACAGCAAAGATGGACCGCGGCAGCGCCAGCAGGTTCCAAGGTGGTGACAGCAAAGATGGACCGCGGCAGCGCCAGCAGGCTCCAAGGTGGTTACAGCGAAGATGGACCGCGGCAGCGCCAGCAGGCTCCAAGGTGGTGACAGCGGAGATGGACCGCGGCAGCGCCAGCAGGTTCCAGGTAGAGCAGCAAGGGGAGTTCGTCTCAGGGTCAGCCGCGACAGCGTCAGCAGGGCTTCTCGACTCCGGGATACAACTGCCGTCCTACTCCGGGGCTGGCCCAGATATAGGTCTGGAGTCCTTTGATGTCCGGACCCTCTCGCCTGGGGGTCAGAGGGGCCGGGATGATGGTGTCCAGACACCCAGCAGGGGGTGGGGCCAGCGCTCAGGGAGGCCGGAGGTCGATCAAAACCAGGCATCCGGGGACGGTTGGAGAGCAATCGAAACTCCCCTCTCCTTGTCTCTGGTTGAGTGGCCACTCTACCACCCGGAGGGTTCTTGGTGCCGCGATGGCGGGCTCGCTGGGGCCGTGGCCGCGGCTGGTCCGGGACCACGTGTCTGTGACGTGATGGGCCCAAGATGGCGTCGGGCCTGGAATGAGGGTCCGGGGTGGGCACCGGACCGGTAATGCTGGGGCGGCCCGAGTGTGCCGTGTCAGTGGTTGTGGGCCGCCGGGTGGCGGATCTGGTGGTTTGGAGGGCGTGCAGAGGTGTGCCCAAGGCCGACCCGGGCTGGATGGAGGGCCGATGTTGTCCGGGGCCCGCCATGCGGGAGGGGTAGGACCACGCCACGAGGCCGGGTCCAACAGTGGTCCTCGAGATGGGGTACTTACGAAGGTGTGGTACGACTCCGCGTAGCTTTCTAGGATGATATCCCTCTGGTGAGCCAACGTGTGAAACCCTTTCGAGAGTGCAACGCTCTGCCGGGGTGACGGCTAATGTAAACACTGTGGATGGACTAAACCCACAGTAATAGGCGCCATCTTGGAGTGGTGAATGTACTGGTTAGTGTGACTAGATAGAAAGGATAGAGGAAAACGCTGGTGAATAAGTTACAAGGCATGGAGGGGACCAATGATTTGCAGTGGTGATAAATAATACTGTTGTAATAAAAATAAACAAGAGATAATACATAAAAACATGATAAACAATACATGTAAAAAATGAATATCTCGAACCATACAGGAAGCTGTAGAGAGAAAGCTATCTAATAATGCTGTACTTGTGCTCAACAGTTAGATAATAATCAAAGATAACATAGGAATTCCATCCTATCATTCAACCCATGCGGTTGCATCGTCGCCACAAACTTTATTAAATTTGTACGAGTGAGCAAGACTGGTTCAGTCTTTTTAGCAGTGCTTGCAGGAGTCTTCCCCCTTGTTGGGGCAGCATTGTAATAGACTTTGTTACCACATACGCTATAAGGATCAGACAGCGACACCTCGTCAGCACGCCACAGATCGTAACACAGATTACCATTCATGAACTGAGCGGTGCAAGCCCCATTCACTCTCTTTGTTAGTCTACTTGGAGGATTTATTAATGGAAAATCCGCCACCTTATAATGAGGAGCAGAATCAGACAAATGAAGGCATCATTAGAAAAAGTGCTGAAGGTACTGGATCAGCACTAGTCATGACATTTTTTTTTTCTCAGTACTTTTACTCCCTGTTTGCTCAAATGCTCGGACAGGATATAATTCTTCCACCAGCATAGACTGTCTCCATTGTTTCATCTGCTTATCTCTTGTTTCTTTAGGAAATTTAGGATAAAATGTACTAATACTTTTATCACTTCTGGATCTGTCTCGCTCAAAAGCTTTTGTTTCGCATTCCTCCAATGCCTCATATTGAGTTAACCTAGGTCTTGGATTTAATTCATTCATGCGTGCTCTTAAATTATATAAAACTCTACCATTAAAGGTACCATTTTCTGGAAATGCCAAAATTCCATCATCTTTTGTATATTCTATCCAGTTTTCTAACCATATGCAAGTATGATAGCCCCGTTAAACCATCATGTATAATACGGGCGTATTTGATGGTGGAATAATAATCCCTTCTCTGATTTTAATTGGTTTATCTTTTTTAAAGAAATTTTTAACTTTCTTGACAAATTACATTTTTCTTTTGTCTCCGTACATGATATAAGGTCTCCCTCTTATCATCTGTTCTTTAGCAAAACCTAGATATTTTCTATCTGGTCTATTTCCTATGAATTCTGGATCTAAATGCTACATATATTTTATGCCGCTTTACTTCGTAATGACACTCAGTTTGTTTACGAAAAACCTCCAATACCAAATTGTTTCTTATTTCGAATGACCAATCAACAATTAGAATCCAAAAAATTTTCAACCAATAGCTGCATGGCTTTTTCCCGTGAGACGAGTTCTCGCGCTCCTGTACTCACCCCTCCTTTACAAAATTACCTCAGCTACACACCCGCTGTATTAACCAATACCAGCGCGGCTCTGAGTGACGTCAGCGCAGCTTCGCAACTGACACCCTCCTTTGCATGGTAATACGAGAGATTTATTTTTAATGCTCATTTTCATTAATTAACAACGTAAAAACATTCTCCACTATGTCCGAGTAACTATTTCAAAAGAAAAAAGTGATTTTTATTCACTGCGAGTAACTCCCTTCCGTTTACTCTTCATACACTACAAGTAGATCCTTTCCATCTACCTTTCACGCAAGCATCGAAGAACCTGTTACTCCTCGGGCTTTCCCTTTCTAGGTTATGCAAGGCCATAGTTTTACCAACAAACCCCTTTGCTGTCAATCAAGCTCAGAAGAACCTGTTACTCCTCCAGTGTGACCCTTTCTAGGTGATATCATACCAAAGTTTTACTAGCAAACTCTTTGCTATCAATTATTCACACATGTATACAGAAAAATCCCTAAAACAGTGCTTCCGGTTTTACCTAACCATGCACTTACTACCTCGAACAAGGAACCTCACTACAGAATGGCTTCCATTTACCACCTGTTATTCTGCCCCCGGGGTTTCCAGACAAAACATAAAAACAGGTACGAACAGTTTTGGGTAATGCATAAAATCAATAAAATCAATAACTAATAATCAATCAATAATCAATATTTACTAACTACCTATCTACACTAATCCCTAACCTTGCCTCTGCTATTAAAATAACTGATAGAGTGCAGGCTCACCTGCTCAACATACTCACCTGGGCCCATATGTTTATATATACATTAAACAGGTAAACCTACACTCAAATCAATTGGGGTTTTACCGTTTGGATTTTTACCATTTAGCTTACCAATCCAAGTCACCGATACCTATAGTCCTAAATGATCAAGGGAGTTAGAGAGAAAATAGGTAGCAATAATAACATTTAAAGTTCAAAACGCCAGCGTTGTAAACCCTCTCTGCAGCTAACAGTCGAACACCGATTGGGTCATCAATCTCCTCCCCAGAACCCCGATTGGGTTATCGAATCTTCTTACAGAGTACTCTGCCAGCAACTCTGCTCCCGATCACCTATTGAGTGCGTTGGGTCAGTGACAGGTCAGCTATTCGGACAAGTCGTACAATCTAACTAACTAAGCCTACCCTAGTTATACTATTTTTCAGGTCAGTGTACCACCCCCAAATGTTGCAAATGTGTGAATCCCACAATTTTATTGGATAAAGAACGAGAAGTAGCCATCACACCATACTTTTCTAGAAGCAACTTGTCAATCATGTATTCAAGTCGTTCCCTCCCATAACTTTATCTACCCATGTTCTTTGTTCCTCCCGGTAGTGAAATGTGTCAATAATCATTTAAAACAATTTAATCAATTTAGCTTCCTCTGGCAAGGCAAGGAGTTCACCCTTCTCCGCCTTCCATGTCCGTCTAGGCCATGATTCAAGGCTACAGCTTTTGTGGCTTCAGGACATTTGTCGCACAGGCGCAGTTTCTCCAAAGATGGAGTTGAGCAAAGCATTTAGGCCCGTAATTTTGGTAACATGTAAAAATAAAAAAAGAAACAGTTTTAGAAACACAAAATAAATGAATGCACTGTATACCATTTCTTTCTACTCTATTCCCATTATTTTATTTTATACTATTGCATTAAATATTAAGCGAAAACAAACAACTTAGCAAAGCAGCGATGCAAGCTTCTTGCACATTAGGACACATAACAGCCATCTTAGTTCTATTGCCCAGAAGCAAAAGTTTTCCCACCAAGCATGTTACGTGGGCATGACAGACACATGCGCAGTAGAAAATCCCGCGTAGCAGCAGCCATTTTAGTGCAAGCAGATTATAGTTAGTAAAAGCACATTGGCAAGCTTCCCCTAGATATCTAATATGTCGAGTAATGCAATATTAATAAGACAAAACATGTTAGTTAGTACATTAATATTATTATCGAGAGGGTTGAATACGAGCAAGTCACTTTACGTGTGAAACCATGCTCCATCAAGCCGTTTAAACAGGGGATTAGGACCAACTAATATAAATGGAAGCAATGTCACCTCAGAAAATTGAATAAAACATGTCACCACTCTGTACAAAGCCACAACGAAAAAGTCCAACCAACACCATAGCTTGAGCGATCCAAAAACTCGGGCAAAAGAGATGTGCAGCAACAGTAGTGCAACTCTGTCATTATGCGACAACTTTTTCAGCCATAATAATTGTAAATGTATTCAGAAAAGGAAAGCTGATAGCGCATTGCAGTCTCTGCATACAACCAAGACATTGAGTTCTCATTCGGGTCTCTGGAAAAGTTCTTTACCCTCTGCATAACCACTGAATTTATTACATCTTCCTGGCGAGGCTTGATCCTACACCCTATCTATAACAAGCATTAGAAATGCAATCGGGCTCGGATTTATTTGATTTTGAGCTAATGGTATTGTAAATGGCAATGTCTTTTCGTCATGTGTGATGGAGTGTGTGCATGTGGTGTGTAGTGGTATTATGTGAGTTGTATTGTAATTTTACCAATGGTGTCATGCTGTGCTTTACATGAATATGTTTAAAAGTAAAGTGTATCATACTGCGATTGGTACAAAAGTTAATTGTGGATGCGTTAACAATTGATGCATGCACTGATGGCTGTTGGTGTGTGTGTTTGGTGGAAGAGTGCACTGGTGCCTGGAGGTGTGTGTGCCTAGTGCACTCCCTATGCACTCTGCACTCCCTATGCACTCTGCACTCCCTATGCACTCTGCACTCCCTATGCACTCTGCACTCCCTATGCGGATCACTGAAATAATATCGACTACCAAAATATCGACTACCCAAAATATCGAGGAAAAAATATCTACAACCAAAATATCGAGTTTGCATGTACAAACAGGTAAGTACAAAAATATCGAGTACAAAATATCGTTTACAAAAATATAGTTGTAAAAAATATCGACTTTAATAAAAACAATGTTTAATTACATTAATATAAAAAATTAATTACTAAAATATAATTAACAATACTTAAATTAACTTTTAATAATTAAATAATTAATGAAAGTAAAAAAAAATTTTTTTTTATCATATTTCTTAAAACATATATATATAGTAACAAAATTTAATTAAATAATAGCCAATATTATTAACGTACAAATACAAAAGAGTAAAAATTACTATTCCCACTGCAAAGAGTGCAACAGTGGATATATGACGTTACAACGCAACTTTTACAACGCACTACCATTACAACGTAAGTATTGGTAAGTATATCATAATTTTTTTTAATTTAAATTATTTAAAATTATTTAAATATAATTTAATTTAATTTCATTTCATTAAATTAAAATAATGTAAATTTAATTTTACTTTATTTTTACACTGTACCCCTGTACCCCTGTACCCCTGTACCCCAAAACTGACCCTGAACCCTAAAAAAACCCTTTACCCAAAAACCCAAAACTGACCCTGAACCCTAAAAATACCCCTTTACCCAAAAACTAAAAACTGACCCTGAACCCTAAAAATACCCCTTTACCCAAAAACTAAAAACTGACCCTGAACCCTAAAAATACCCCTTTACCCAAAAACTAAAAACTGACCCTGAACTAAGCATGGGCGGATTTTGCGGATTCGCAATCCGCGAATTTGCGGATTTGCGTATTTGCGGATTGCGAAAATACGCGAAATCCGCAAATTCTCGCGGATTTGCGTATTTTTTGGGGGGGGTGTGTTCGCACGGGTTTCTGCAAGTTCGCGAGGGTTTTGTACAATTTCGCAAATTGCGAACTTACTTGTCGGGTCGCCAGTTTTGCGAACTTGTTGTTTCTACGTGCCCAGCCTGTTTGCAAGGCTTTCTTCATCACTGCCACCCTCTGTCACCACTGGCACTCTCTTTGGTCACCCATGCCACCCTCTGGCTCACCCATGTCACCCTCTGTGTCATCACAGCACCCTCTGGTTCACCAGTGTACATTATTGGGGCAAAGCAAAGCACTGCCATCCTCTGTCAACACTGGCACTCTGGTTCACCCATGCCACCCTCTGGCTGGCACACCCATGCCACCCTCGGTGTCATCACAGCACCCTCTGATTGACTAGTGAGTGTACATTATTGTGGCAAAGCCAAGCACACCTGCACTAAGTTTTGCAAACAACACCACCTGCCCTGCCCCAACTGACATTAATGAAGGCTGGCACCTGCTTGTCTGCTCCCTTTCCTTTTTGTTGCAATAACAGGATGCAATGGCATACTTGTAACTATTCTGTGACTGTCAGAGCAGGGTCACACAATAGTTGCAAGTAGGCAACCGGATTCTGGAGGGCCCCTTCAGGAAGCACTACAGGTAAATGGTTACAAATGATGAGCTCGAACTTTTGCACCTGCTTGTTGGTTTTGCTTTTGCAAAACTCGTTTTTCGGTAATTTCGCCCTATTCGCGAGGCGCGGCGTCGTGCGAACTCGACCGTGGAAGCCGCGAACTCGTGCGAGTTACCCCAAGGTTGAGTATGGGCGCCGCCATTTTGTTTGCGTGACGTATTTCCGTTTCCGCCCGCTATGTGTAATCTCGCGCAATGAGCGCCTTGCGAATGCAAGTTCGCACGAGTTCGCGAGAGAAATCACGTGCGAACTTACTTACGCGCACGTGATCGGGCCGCCATCTTGTTTTTCATTCATTCCTATGTGTCTGGGTATGGTGTTTCTATCCTCTGTATATCTCTGCCATCCTTTGCTTGTTTTAATATTTTTTTGATCTATTTAACTTATTTTCTATCCCTCTATTTTTCTAGATCTATATTTTTGTGTTTTAGGCTACTTTTGTTTACTTTTCAACTACTTTTTTAAACTTTTATTTCCTTCTTCCCTACTCTTATTCTTTTTCATTTTGTCTCTTCTTTACTGCTAACACCTGCCCAGAACATGGTCAAGACAGCTGTCAAGCTGCCCAAGACGGGCACCGCAGCCCGTGCCCGGCTCCCGTGTGGTCGCTTGAGGGCGGAAATGGTGGTGCCCCGGGAGATCTTCAGCCGTGAGGAGGTGGGCGCACTTGTTTTTTATGTGCAGCGCCGTCTCCCCAGGACCATCGCGGCAGGCGGCAGGATCGCTGCTGGTTACACCAACAGCCAGGAGCGACGGAAGCGGTGGGGGCAGGTGTGCCGGGCCCTTTTTAAGATCACGGGGGTCCAGCGCACCTACAATCAAGTCACCCACCGCTGGACCGATATCCTGGACCGAGAGCGTGACCTGCTAGACGTGCTGGGAGTGGAGGTCCCCGGGCTTGGTGAGTAGTAGTAGCAATTTTTTCATCACTCACTACTCTGTTTTTTCTCCTGCTCTGTGTGACTGTGTTATATTGCAAATGTTTGCTTTAATTTTTTTACAAAGAGCAATAATGCTGCTGATTACATTGATAAGAGAGGTAAATTAATATTTCAAAATCTTCTGTGCATTTCAGGTGCACTGTTCTCCTTCTCTGTGGCGGTGCCACTGCTTATTTGTTTTCTATTTTGTGTTCATTTAATTGGGCTGAGTAATGTATGAGTGTATTTTACAGAACTGCGTAATGCTAGACACAAAGGGGCAGATTTACAAGCCCCTTGTTCCACGTTTACGCTGCCTTACCTGACGCACAGCGACGTAAACGTGGCGCATCCCTGCGAGTCATGTACAACGTGATCCATCTAAGGAGATGCGCCACGAGAAGGCCTGGGCCTGCGCCACAATGGGTGCGTTCCCACGCAAGGGGGGGGGGGGCGGTCAGGCAGCTGTGCGCCTCGCAAAAGTGCCTGCGTGAAATCTACACGATTTAACGCAGGCACTTCCGCGACGCTGCTATGTCAATTCTTTATGCCTGCTTGCTTGAAGCAGGCGTAAGGACTGATGCGGTATGTTGAGTATTGGGCAGCCCTGAGCATTGCTATAGTTGCATCGCGCCCGCGACGCGACTCTAGAGATGCGCCCCTCTTTCGTCACGAGATGCATCACGCATCTGCCTACCCTTGCGCCAGGGTTTGCCGCATTGTAATAGCGGCGCATCTGCCGTGACGCAAGGTTAGTTTTGCGTTACGCATTTGTCCTGGTGCACATCTGGAGGTCTCCAGCTGAGAACTCGTAAGTATGCCCCTAAGTGTCAGATTAGCAATTACCTGCGCATCCCTGCAAAGTGTGCGGCACCCCAGCACCACCCATGGTGCGCCGTATTTACAATGCTGCACACCATGGTCCCAAAACGTCACCGAAGCGTTACGCATCGGTGCCGTAAAGGCGGCTCATTGATGGAGTTGCGTTGCAACTATGGCGCAGCTCCAGCAATGCTGCGTCAAGCCGTAAGTCTGCTTCATGCAGGCGCAGGGTTTCAGTGACGCATCATTGTCCTAAATGACTGATTGAAATTTTATATATTCCCCATAGCCACTTTTAGCATGCGTTCCTGCGCAGGAACGCCCTCCCTTGCGCTGGAACGCTCCCTAATGGCGCAGGGCTTTAGAATGGGATGCATCTCCCATATGCGTCACGTTGTTAATATACGCCACACCATGGCGCCTCTCTTGTTGTGGCGCTGCGTCACAAAATTGACGCAAGAATGGAGCAAAAGAGCTGCAAGGGGCTTGTAAATCTGCCCCTAGAGTAGAGGCTCAGGTGCAGTCCTTCCTTTGTAGCCCTCATTTTGGATGAAATAGTTGGTTCTTGTTCTTTCTAAATGTTTGATTTGGTTGACAAGGACATCGGCAAGCAGCAATCATCAATGTTTTCTGTTAATTCTTTCATGTTGTACGTCAGGTCCGCCCAGGGGCAAGCGGACCGAAAAATCGGATGCAGTGGCTCCAAAGGAGGAGGATGCAGGCCAGGGCGGCGAGTGCTCCTTTGCTGGCCCCAGTAAGTTTTCATTTAAATATAGAGGACCTATTGTTGTCCAAGCGTTCCTAATTTAATTTTTTCGAAATAGTGTTTAGATAGGAGCAAAATCAATAATCCTACTGTTGCAGGGACAATTCTCCACAAACCGAACTATGGACACCAAAGACCAGAGTAATAATATTTCAGAGTGGCGTGTTTGGCACACTGTATAAACCTGGTAGTGTCAGCGGCACGGACTCCTCCTTGCAAAAATTGCTAAACTTTTCGCTCAGTCACTCTAGTCTGGAGGACCAAACACCACAGAGTCTATTCAAGTTTAAAAGCTTTATTAAAAGTTTAAGTAAACACATATATTAAAATAAAGTTAGTTGGAAATGGAAAAGTGCTTGGTGCTGAGTTGATGAGTAATGGAACACATTTCTTGTGGTCGAGCCGAGCTTTCACCTGGTTTGAAGTTGCTGTTGCTCTTGTCCTTAGAAGTCCAGTTTCTGTCTGTTCAGAGAAAAATGGTGTGTGTTAAAATTAAGCAAGCATTCAACAATTGTGACAAAAAAATGAAGCAAGACAACAGCCTTCCCTGGAAGGAGGGACATTTTTACTTTAGACTAGAGTAGACAGTCAATTAATTTTTCTGTTGTTTTCACATTTTTTCATTCATAGACCAAATACTAGTGAGTGGTGTAATCTAACATTCTTAAATCTACTTTGTAGGTGGAACATCTGGTGGCGGGGCCAGCTCGGATGTGGTGGTGATCATTGACTCTGAGTCCGAGGATCACTCTGGGGAGGAGGCGGCGCTAGAGGAGTCAGACCAAGAAGTACAGACTGTGAGGAAGGAGACAGTGGCGGTGGCGAGTACAGGTAAGCTGGATCATGGTACTATCTGACTCTTAGATAGGATATGATGTGTATCCAGTGGTGGCCCAGTGACAAATTACAATATGGTAATTACAGCAGGCTGGGACCGACAGACAGATAGAGGCAGAGACAGAGAGAGAGGAAGACAGAAGGAGAGAGAGAGAGGGAGGGAGCCAGAGGGAGGGTGAGGGAGGGAGACAGAGAGAGAGAGACAGCGAGGTAGAGGGAGACACAGGGAGACATAAAGAGGGAGACAGAGAGAGAGAGAGAGAGGGAAACAGACATATCGCCTGGGCTTCTGCCAGATCTCTTTCATATGAAAGAGCATCAAACCAAGGATACAAGTGAGTTGTGGGAAGGGAAATGGTGATTCAAGCGCCCCCCCTTGCCCCTCCCTGCGGACGCCCATGATACTGGCCTGAATAGTTTTGTACTGCGCTGGCTAGTTGCTAGTTGTACTTTGACACAACTTCCTGCTGAATTATTTTGTGTTAATCATATTCTTAAAGAGCATTGGTTACATATTATGTCTTTCTTTCTTCATATAGTTGGCAATACTAAAACCTCCAAACCGACGAGGAGTATGCTGGCTGTACTGGCCCGGCAACGGAGGCTGGAAGCAACTGTTGCCGAATATCGGCGGCTGGTGGAACTGGAGGGGGACGACACGCACTCCAGTGCATCAAATCTAACATCTACATCCTCCTCCGTGACCCCATGTTCTGCCGGTAAGCGCAGTGCTCCAGCGAACCGGAGCCGTGCTGGAAGACGCCACCGCCGAGCAGCAAAAGCTGCACCTCACAGTACTGTTAAGGCTCGCTTGCGCCGTGCACTCCGCAGAGTGTCCGACCTAGAGGCGGAGGTCCAGAAATGGAACGAGTATCAGAATGTGGTGGAGGGCCTCCGCCTAGATCACGCCACCCTCCAGGAGAAGTATGATGCCCTGGCCCTAAGGCATGATGCCCTGGAGGCCAAACTTAACAGCTTGCATCCCTAGAGTGTCCCTTGCCCCTTTTTTAGAGACTTTTGGGGGGTGGGAATTGGGAGTTGGGTTTTTGGGGACTTTTGAAGGACTATTTATTTGTTGGGGTTAGGGAGGGTCTTGCGGGAGATTATTTTGTTAGGGATATAAATATACTTTTTCAAACTTTATCTGAGCATACCTGTTTTTTTACTACTTTTGAGCTTGGTGGGTGGTGGTTTTGCAGTAAGTTCATTTAACTGAACACTGTCATCGTGTTGGTTCACGTGCAATAGGCCAAATGTTTTCCAAAGTAAATGCCTGTCACAGAGTTTGTTAATTCAAGAGCCCTAGGACTTTACTACTAGTACCACTGTCACTCTCTCGCCTCTCCGAACACTCCATTATACTACCTCCCATCCAAACGCTTATCTTACCTGTAACTTGTGTTTGAGGGCTGGCTCCACCTGGAATTCACAAAGTCCTAAAGCGTTCTGCAGCAGGGCCACAACTGGAGTTTCCCGGCGTGGATTTTCTGCAAAACAAAAGCAATCAACATTAGAAATGTGGCAGCGGTGCTCACACACCACAAAAACCTAGAAGCCCCACAGACAGCACCCCTAAGACAGGCAAGCGAGCAATAATAACGCCTAAACGTTCACGTGCAATAGGCCAAATGTTTTCCAAAGTAAATGCCTGTCACAGAGTTTGTTAATTCAAGAGCCCTAGGACTTTACTACTCGTACCACTGTCACTCTCTCGCCTCTCCGAACACTCCATTATACTACCTCCCATCCAAACGCTTATCTTACCTGTAACTTGTGTTTGAGGGCTGGCTCCACCTGGAATTCACAGAGTCCTAAAGCGTTCTGCAGCAGGGCCACAACTGGAGTTTCCCGGCGTGGATTTTCTGCAAAACAAAAGCAATCAACATTAGAAATGTGGCAGCGGTGCTCACACACCACAAAAACCTAGAAGCCCCACAGACAGCACCCTTAAGACAGGCAAGCGAGCAATAATAACGCCTAAACGTTCACGTGCAATAGGCCAAATGTTTTCCAAAGTAAATGCCTGTCACAGAGTTTGTTAATTCAAGAGCCCTAGGACTTTACTACTAGTACCACTGTCACTCTCTCGCCTCTCCGAACACTCCATTATACTACCTCCCATCCAAACGCTTATCTTACCTGTAACTTGTGTTTGAGGGCTGGCTCCACCTGGAATTCACAGAGTCCTAAAGCGTTCTGCAGCAGGGCCACAACTGGCCAATTTCATCCCTTAATAGACCTTGCCAGCAATGGCCCAGCCAAGACCCGTAAACCCAAGCGCAAACAAGTTTGACAGTTGACACCCCCAAACAGCCAAAAATGCAAATCGGGGAAAAAAAGTCACACTTAGCAAAATGTATTTAAATGAGGACTCACTACTTCCAGTCCCTCTTTAGGGGACTCATCTCAACGTAAGTTTCTTCATTGTGCAGAATCCAGGCATCAGCATTACGGGAAATGGATAGGATGAGTGGAGGAGGAGGATAGACGACCAGGACTGAGTTCTTGTCAACTAACTGTTGTGAACATGAGGAATGCTGCGGCATCAAAATCAAGACAGTTCTGCTGATGGGCTTGTTGTTGCTTGTGATGGGGTGATTACAGTTTTGTTGTGAATGTGATGAAGCACTTGCTAAACAAAGAAAGAAAGACACACAGGAATAAAAGTGAATAAGGAGGACTAAATTTACAGTTAATGAGTCATTGACTCATTTTCAGAACTCGCTGTCAGGGAAGCAGAACTCGTCCTCATACTCTGCTAATTCATCAGTCGGTTCTACTTCTGGTAACTGAGGAGAACTTTCCTCAGGTAGGTCGGTGCCCTCTTCTTCCTGCGTGCATTCTCGTACTTTGTAATCTGGTGGTATGAAGTGCTGGTTCATCTTTATCACGGTGAGCCGCTCCACATTTGCGGGCAAGAGGCGGGACCTTTTGCAAGTCACAATGCCACCAGCAGAACTAAAAACACGTTCTGAAGACACGCTTGCGAGTGGGCAAGACAAGTAATTGATAGCCAGGTTGGTGAGCTCTCGCCATATTTTTCTTTTCCCATGCCAATACGCCAATGGGTCCTCAGTAATATTGATCGCTGTGGAGTCATCCAGATAGGCCTGCACCATTGAAAGAATGTCCTCCCGCATTCCTGTACTTTGCACTTCTGTGTCCTTTCTGGGACAAGGAAACCCTAGCTCACTTAGCCAATCCGCTTCAGACATATCGCCTGGGCCTGGTGCAGATGATACGGTTGCTGGTGTGGTTAACGGCTTAGTGGAAAAGTCACTCACTTCTGCCAGAGGCACAGATGCAGAAGTGCTTTTTTGGGACGCCTGATGGCCTGCTGATTCACTAGTAGTACTGTCTTCTCGTACAGTTTCCTTCCGCTCTCTTTCAAAACGAATGGCTGACTGAGCTAGCCAACCTTTGTACTCTGTAACATCTGATGTTTCAAAAGGAATTATTACTTTGCCAAACAATGGCTTTTTGTAACGTGGATCCAGAATAGTAGCACAAATGTAGTGCTGTTGTTTCTTGATATTTACAAGCCGTTTATTGCTAACTAGGCGTTGTAATAATCTCTGCGCCAACTCATATGCTTCATTCTTTCCAGCATCTTTTAATTGTGAAGACACCACCTTGACTTGGTGCTCGAGCTTCAGCAACAATGCGATAGCTTTGCTCAAAGAACAGTCCTCCCTGCTGACGTCACGCGTGAAGACCTCAAAAGGACGAAGCATGTCTGTCAGGCTTTTAACTAGCTGCCATTGCTCCACCGCTAGCATCATTTCTGTCGTATCACCACCCAGGTTGTAGAAATACTCATTGACTACTGGAAAAAGCTCATGCAGACGCTCAAGCATGTAGAAGGTTGAGTTCCAACGTGTTGCCACCTCCTGGATAAGTGCTTTCACTGGCATACTACGTTCATTTTGCTTGCGCCTCAGCTCCTTCCGGGCCTTAAACGAATGGTTAAAATGTGTGCATATTCTTCTGCAGATGGTCAGTATTTTGTCGACTGCAAGTTCTTTTTTCAAGAACTTTTGCACGACAATGTTCATACAGTGCGCCAAACACGGCACTCTGAAATAGAAACCGTCCTCCATGGCCCTAACTACATTGCTGCCATTATCAGTAGAAACATAACCAACCTTGCATTTTCTTGGGGGCAGCCATTGCGAAACCTTTTTGTTAAAGTCATCCAAAATGTTGGCTGCAGTATGACTTTTCTCCATGCCAAACATGGCTAATGTTGCATGTTTACGAGCACCCTTAAAAATCTCGACCAAGTCACCACCTGCATTTATCTGTTGTGCAACCCCTGAAAAGGAGACCCAGTGTGCAGTGATGCACATGTAATCAAGGGCTTGGCAACTGGTCCACATGTCTGTTGTCAGGTGTATAGTGTGAACTGCACTCTTCTGCAAAGCTGCCCCAACCAACTCAAGCACCTCTTTATATAGTGCTGGAACAGCAACCCTGGCAAAATAGAACCGGCTAGGAACCTTCCATTTAGGGGCCAGTGTTGCCACGAGTTCAAGGAAACCCACACCTTCGACAAACAAAAAAGGGAGAAGGTCCACCGCTAGCATTTTAGCCAGCTTAGTGTTATACAGGCGTACAATTGGGTGGTTGCGTTGAAATTGCACATCTGAGGAGAACATGGCTGAAATGGTGTGCTGGACAAATTTACGGGATGATGCTGATGCCTTCTTCGACCCACTTCTGATCAGTGTTGACATTTTCCGCAATGGTGTGTCTCCCAGACTCTCAGTGTGCCTCCTATGTGTTCCGGAGGGTGTGGTGCTGCCAGGGGTACTGGGTGCAACCGGACACATGTCTGACGCTTTTTCTACCTCCCCGTCATCTTCAGATGAAACACCTAGTATGGGTATATTTTGGCCACTTGCCCTTTGGGATTGCTTTCCCTTGATGTTTGCTAGGTGCGCAAACCATTCGACAGCGTGCCTTCTTTCAAGATGACCTATCTGGCCTCCGGTTCCATAGTTGGTACCAGTCTTACCACGGCTAACGCTAGTCTTACAAATGCAACAAACGGCTATGTTATCATACTTTGCATGGACACTAAAAAAGTTTCAAACTGGGGACTTGAAACCTCTGGTTTTGGCGCACGAGATGATACTGCCAATGCCAGATGAAGTAGTGGTGGATGAGCCTTGCAGACATCTACTGGGTTGTGCAATTATTTCAGCAACCCTACTTGAGGGAGTCGAGCTGGATGGAGTCCCCCTCTGGGGAGAAAATATGGGAGCTGTAGGTTTTGTTGAACTTGTTGTACTACTTGACTGCATTGGTGGTGCTACCAGTGGCACGTCGCCAGGGTCACGCTCAGCCTGACGTCGGGATAGGGTATAAATGTCTGTCTGCTGCATGGCCGGTGTGGCTGGAATGACGTGTGTGATGACTAGGTCATTGCTGTCATCCTGTTCATCAACATCAGAATGAACCACTTCATCAAGTCCGACGTTCGGATCCATAAGTATGAGCTTTCCGGGGCCCTTCCTTTTAACATTTGATACCTTTCGCAGCTCATGGTGTGCCTCCCTCTCAGACGTCGCAGATGGTTGCCAATCTAGATCCAGATCATCATCTGATGGAGCGGGGCTTGAAGAGGAACTTCTACACACACTCCTTGATCTTTTCTTTGGTGGGGAGCTGGGAGAAAATGAATCATCAGGAGGAGTGCCTTCGTCTTCCTGACATGATACCCCGGCTCCAAAGTCAATTTCCTCCTGTGCCCCTACTTCTGGAAGAACAACCATTGTGGGCACTTGCACCGCTCCATGCGCCGCTACATGGGCCTCTTCATTGATCGCTATTTGCAACTCACCATGGACCTCTCCTTCTCGGCCTTCTCCTTCTCGGCCTTCTCCTTCTCGGCCTTCTCCTTCTCGGCCTTCTCCTTCTCGGCCAGCTCCTTCTCGGACAGCTCCTTCTCGGACAGCTCCTTCTCGGACAGCTCCTTCTCGGACAGCTCCTTCTCGGACAGCTCCTTGCGCATGTACTTGTGCTTGTACTAGTAGCCCATACAGTTGTTGTTGCGGCTTTGGTTGTTGAATAGTACTTGTGAGATGAGTTACAACCTGTGTTGATGGTGTGCTGCTACTTTCTTGCGATGAGCCAACATCACTGGTCGTTGGTGATTTAACCATTAAACCGGCTACCTGTGCAGCACTCATGGTGGGCCTTTGTTTTCCCCACAAAAATGTAGTGGTGGTGCCACCAGTCTCCTTGGTAAGTGGTGCCACTTGCTTCTTCTTCTCCTTAGTAGAGACATCTTTCTTGCTAGAGGACCTACGGGCACCTCTTTTTGGAGCCATCTTCTTCAGATGTCGGAACAACAGGCCGCAGCAGGACTTCTTCCTGGCACTGATGCTCAACGATGATGCGGATTTATTGACTTTATGCACCTACAAGCAAACGAAGACAGAGGAACATCAGTAAATATATGTTGCATATGTAGCACTTCAATAATTAGTTTGCAAGTAGGCATTTATGAATACACTCGTGCACACCACACAATATGGAAATTTCAAAATTAAGAATTGCTAAATTTTTGGGAAACAGGAATTTAACATTGATCCAAGAGAGCACACACAGAGAGGGTTATAGTTTCATGTACCACTGACTCCCCCTGGGCACAATGGGTGAAAGCAAGGCAAAATGGGTGCAGGCCTATGGCACAAAGCTCACTGCCTGCCTTCAAAATGGCCGCTTGACCCCCATCCACATGGCCAGGACCATGCCTCAAAATGGCCACCACCAACATAGCCAGCCCCCAACCCCTACTCCAAAAAGTCAAAAAACACAACACAAATCAAATCACCACAATCCAATGCCATCCATCAAGTTTCAGAAGGCTTATGCTGCCTGCTGGTGGTTTTCTGGTGCAAAATTGCAATTTTTACAATTTCGCGAGTGCGAGATTGTTGCTTCACGGCGCGAACGTGCCGAAAAACCAGCAAAATCCGCGAACAGACCGATTCTGGGCCCCCTGGCCATAATGGATGAAATCAGAGCACACTGGGTGCAGGCCTATGGCACAAAGCACACAAACTGGCTTAAAAATGGCCCATAGACCCCCACCCACACGGGACCAGGCAATAAAATGGCCCCCACCCACATAACAAGCCCCCAACACCACCCCAAAAAGTCGTAAAGCACACAAAAATCACCACAATCCAATGCCATCCATGCCCTGGCCAGAATCATGTTAAAAATAAAATTCAACAAAACAGTTATACATGCATGCAGCCATGCACCCATAACTAAGCCTGGTGGTTTTCAATTCATGTGCAGAATTGTAATTTTTACAATTTCGCGAGTGCGAGATTGTTGCTGCGCGGGACGCGAGCAGTGCGAACACAAGCAAAAAAATCCTCAGCTCGCGAACTTGCAGATTTCCCCCCCCAAAAAGTCAAAAAACAAGCAACACACACAAAAATCACCACAAACAAACAACATCAACTTACTTCCTTGTGAAATAAAATTTCGAATCCAAAAGTAATCCAAAAGGCCTCAAATCCAAATATCCAGCAGCATCCACAAAAAGTAATCCTTCCCAGTCAAGATCGAAATCAAAGTGGCCAGGAAATGGACTAAGCAATGGGAGGAGCTTGCTGGACAGGAACAGGAAGTTGGAGACTGGGGCACTTCCTTCACACCACCCCTATGGGAGGAGCTTGCTGGACAGGAACAGGAAGTTGGAGACTGGGCCACTTCCTTCACCCCTCCCCAATTGTAATTTTTGTACTTTCGCGAGTGCGAGATTGTTGCTGCCCGCGCCGCGGCCCGTGAGCAGTGCGAACACAAGCAAAAAATCCGCTTCGCACGGATTTGCGTATTTTCGCCACATCCGCGAGAGTTCGCGGATTGCGGATTTACCGAAAATACGAAAAATCCATGAGCGGAACGGATTTTGCGCCCATGCTTACCCTGAATTCTAAAAATACCCCTTTACCCAAAAACTAAAAACTGACCCTGAACCCTAAAAATACCCCTTTAATTTAACATAATTAGCAATTAATCAATTAAATTAAAATAATTACCAATTATATTTTAATTAATTAACAAATATTATTTAATTACCAATTAATTAAATATTACTACCAATTCATACATTTACATATTTAATAAATAATAATTAAATTACTTCCCACCCTATTCCCCTATAAACCCACAACCCGCTACAGGAAATACATTATTTTAATTTACATAATTAGCAATTAATAAATTAAATTAAATTAATTACCAATTAAATTTTAAATAATTAACATATATTATTTAATTACCAATTAACATATATTATTTAATTACCAATACCATATATTATTTAATTACCAATTAATTAATTTATTATTTAATTACCAATTAATTAATTATTACTACCAATTAATAAATTTACATATTTAATTAATTATAATTAAATTACTTCCCACCCTATTCCCCTATAAACCCACAACCCGCTACAGAATAAAATTACACAATAATTTTAAAAAAATCATTAATTAAAAATAATTATAACATAAAATGACACTTTTCACACATATTATGACATAAAAACACTATAAATAATTACATATTATATAAAAAACGATATTTTTTACTTTCGATATTATTTACAGTCGATATTACTTCACTTACCTTAAAAACGATATTTTGGCTGTCGATATTCTGTCCTGTCGATATTTTCTCCAAACGATATTTAAAACTTGATATTCTGTCCAAACGATATTTTGGAGTCGATATTATGTCTGTGTACCCCCTATGCACTCTGCACTCTGCACTCCCTATGCACTCTGCACTCCCTATGCACTCCCTATGCACTCTGCACTCCCAATGCACTCTGCACTTCCTATGCACTCTGCACTCCCTATGCACTCTGCACTCTGCACTCCCTATGCACTCTACACTCCCTATGCACTCTGCACTCCCTGTGCACTCTGCACTCCCTATGCACTCTGCACTCCCTATGCACTCTGCACTCTGCACTCCCTATGCACTCTGCACTCTGCACTCCCTATGCACTCTGCACTCCCTATGCACTCTAAACTCTGCACTCCCTATGCACTCTGCACTCTGCACTCCCTATGCACTCTGCACTCCCTATGCACTCTGCACTCCCTATTCACTCTGCACTCCCTATGCACTCTGCACTCCCTATGCACTCTGCACTCTGCACTCCCTATGCACTCTGCACTCCCTATGCACTCTGCACTCCCTATGCACTCCCTATGCACTCTGCACTCCCAATGCACTCTGCACTTCCTATGCACTCTGCACTCCCTATGCACTCTGCACTCTGCACTCCCTATGCACTCTACACTCCCTATGCACTCTGCACTCCCTGTGCACTCTGCACTCCCTATGCACTCTGCACTCCCTATGCACTCTGCACTCTGCACTCCCTATGCATTCTGCACTCTGCACTCCCTATGCACTCTGCACTCCCTATGCACTCTAAACTCTGCACTCCCTATGCACTCTGCACTCTGCACTCCCTATGCACTCTGCACTCCCTATGCACTCTGCACTCCCTATTCACTCTGCACTCCCTATGCACTCTGCACTCCCTATGCACTCTGCACTCTGCACTCCCTATGCACTCTGCACTCCCTATGCACTCCCTATGCACTCTGCACTCCCAATGCACTCTGCACTTTCTATGCACTCTGCACTCCCTATGCACTCTGCACTCTGCACTCCCTATGCACTCTACACTCCCTATGCACTCTGCACTCCCTGTGCACTCTGCACTCCCTATGCACTCTGCACTCCCTATGCACTCTGCACTCTGCACTCCCTATGCACTCTGCACTCTGCACTCCCTATGCACTCTGCACTCCCTATGCACTCTAAACTCTGCACTCCCTATGCACTCTGCACTCTGCACTCCCTATGCACTCTGCACTCCCTATGCACTCTGCACTCCCTATTCACTCTGCACTCCCTATGCACTCTGCACTCCCTATGCACTGTGCACTCCCTATGCACTCTGCGCACCCTATGCACTCTGCGCTCCCTATGCACTCTGCACTCCCTATGCACTCTGCACTCTCCACTCCCTATGCACTCTGCACTCCCTATGCACTCTGCACACCCTATGCACTCTGCACTCCCTATGCACTCTGCACACCCTATGCAGTCTGCACTCCCTATGCACTCTGCACTCCCTATGCACTCTGCACTCCCTATGCACTCTGCACTCCCTATGCACTCTGCACTTCCTATGCACTCTGCACTCTCTATGCACTCTGCACTTTGCACTCCCTATGCACTCTGCACTCCCTATGCACTCTGCACTCTCTATGCACTCTGCACTCTGCACTCCCTATGCACTCTGCACTCCCTATGCACTCTGCACTCCCTATGCACTCTGCACTCCCTATGCACTCTGCACTCCCTATGCACTCTGCGCTCCCTATGCACTCTGCACTCCCTATGCACTCTGCGCACCCTATGCACTCTGCACTCTGCGCTCCCTATGCACTCTGCACTCCCTATGCACTCTGCACTCCCTATGCACTCTGCAATCTCCACTCCCTATGCACTCTGCACTCCCTATGCACTCTGCACACCCTATGCACTCTGCACTCCCTATGCACTCTGCACTCCCTATGCACTCTGCACTCTGCACTCCCTATGCACTCTGCACTCCCTATGCACTCTGCACTCCCTATGCACTCTGCACTCTGCACTCCCTATGCACTCTGCACTCCCTATGCACTCTGCACTCCCTATGCACTCTGCACTCCCTATGCACTCTGCACTCCCTATGCATTCTGCACTCTCTATGCACTCTGCACTCCCTATGCACTCTGCACTCCCTATGCACTCTGCACTCCCTATGCACTCTGCGCTCCCTATGCACTCTGCACTCCCTATGCACTCTGCACTCCCTATGCACTCTGCGCTCCCTATGCACTCTGCGCTCCCTATGCACTCTGCGCTCCCTATGCACTCTGCACTCCCTATGCACTCTGCACTCCCTATGCACTCTGCACTCCCTATTCACTCTGCACTTCCTATGCACTCTGCACTCCCTATGCACTCTGCACTCCCTATGCACTCCCTATGCACTCTGCACTCCCTATGTACTCTGCACTTCCTATGCACTCTGCACTCTGCACTCCCTATGCACTCTCCACTCCCTATACACTCTGCACTCCCTATGCACTCTGCACACCCTATGCACTCTGCACTCCCTATGCACTCTGCACTCCCTATGCACTCTGCACTCTGCACTCCCTATGCACTCTGCACTCCCTATGCACTCTGCACTCCCTATGCACTCTGCACTCCCTATGCACTCTGCACTCCCTATGCACTCTGCACTCCCTATGCACTCTGCACTCTCTATGCACTCTGCACTCTCTATGCACTCTGCACTCCCTATGCTCTCTGCACTCCCTATGCACTCTGCACTCCCTATGCACTCTGCACTCCCTAAGCACTCTGCACTCCCTATGCACTCTGCACTCTGCACTCCCTATGCACTGTGCACTCTTCACTCCCTATGCACTGTGCACTCTTCACACCCTATGCACTGTGCACGCTTCACTCCCTATGCACTCTTCACTCCCTATGCACTCTGCACTCCCTATGCACTCTGCACTCCCTATGCACTCTGCACTCCCTATGCACTCTGCACTCCCTATGCAATCTGCACTCTGCACTCCCTATGCACTCTGCACTCCCTATGCACTCTGCACTCCCTATGCACTCTGCACTCCCTATGCACTCCCTATGCACTCTGCACTCCCTATGCACTCTGCACTCCCTATGCACTCTGCACTCTGCACTCCCTATGCACTCTGCACTCCCTATGCACTCTGCACTCCCTATGCACTCTGCACTCCCTATGCACTCTGCACTCCCTTTGCACTCTGCACTCCCTATGCACTCTGCACTCTCTATGCACTCTGCACTCTCTATGCACTCTGCACTCTGCACTCCCTATGCACTCTGCACTCTCCACTCCCTATGCACTCTGCACTCCCTATGCACTCTGCACACCCTATGCACTCTGCACTCCCTATGCACTCTGCACTCCCTATGCACTCTGCACTCTCTATGCACTCTGCACTCTGCACTCCCTATGCACTCTGCACTCCCTATGCACTCTGCACTCCCTATGCACTCTGCGCTCCCTATGCACTCTGCACTCCCTATGCACTCTGCACTCCCTATGCACTCTGCACTCCCTATGCACTCTGCACTCCCTATGCACTCTGCACTCCCTATGCACTGTGCACTCTTCACCCCTATGCACTGTGCACTCTTCACTCCCTATGCACTCTTCACTCTCTATGCACTCTGCACTCCCTACTCCCTATGCACTCTGCACTCCCTATGCACTCTGCACTCCCTATGCACTCTGCACTCCCTATGCACTCTGCACTCCCTATGCACTCCCTATGCACTCTGCACTCCCTATGCACTCTGCACTCCCTATGCACTCCCTATGCACTCTGTGGGAGAAGCTTGCACAGCTGCTGGCTGTGATGTCCTTCTTGTGAGTGTGAGAAGCTTGCACCACTGCTGTTTGTGATGTCCTTCTTGTGAGTGGGAGAAGCTTGCACCTCAGCTGCCTATGTTCTCCTTGTGAGTGTAAGAAGCTTGTACACCTGCTGCCTGTCATGTCCTTCTTGTGAGTGAGAGAAGCTTACACCTCAGCTGCCTGTGGTCTCCTTGTGAGTGTAAGAAGCTTGCACAGCTGCTGCCTGTGATGTCCAACAGTAAGCCATGGATCATAACATCTCACGTACAATGTTTTTAACTTTAGATGTCATCCACACAGTGGGACACATTGCCCAAGGCTACTCAAATAACTTTGCATACTGCAAAAGATTCTTAATAAAAACTAGTGAAAGACAATGACACCCGGTAATTTCTATAATGGACAGATTTAATGAGGGGGGAATAGGGTCGGTGTAATAAGGGGTGGCTTTCTTGAAATGCCGTTTTTGTGAAGCAGAGGTGGTTCGAGCTGTTCAGGCAGCCATTCTTGTACGAACACAACTGGGTGAAATGGCCTCCCTTAAGTAGTTGCGAGTGTTAATAAGCATTCGAAAAAGCTGTCAATTGCACAGTGCTTAAACGATTTTCAGTAAATAGACATTATTTTGTGGTCATGCTAAGACGCGCTAGACTTTTTGCCATCTGGTTAGCACTGACATTTTTGTGAGAATATTTGAAAGAGAGCAAAATAAAGCACCAAAATGAGAGTATTCAGGAAACACAAGAACTACAGTGTAGACGAGCACGTACGAGTCATCTTCTGTGAGCCTCGCCTGCTGCCTCTCCTCTCGTCATTTTACATTGAACGCGCTCACCGCTCAGACCATCTGGATTGCATTACACGGGCACTCTGACAGCTCCTAATTAAGATTAATAGTCTGCCGTGCGCGTAACCGCACAGAATATGCCAACATATGCCCTATGGCATCAAGACTACTACAAAAACAGCACCGCGACGACCAATCACCATTCAGATAATAAAAAAACTCACTGAAAATGCACGAGCAAAGAAAAATGTATCCAGCACTGAACAGAATACCCTTTAAAATACGGCTCGCAGCTCCTCCCCACTTCTGACGAAGTGGTGATGTCGCCGAGCCCATAAAAAGGGGCCAAGGGCACTACCTGACAGATATCGACATATTGCACTTCTGGACGTTGAGGTCAAATATTTTTTATTGCTCCTGCTGGAGCATTTAGAAAAATAGGCAACCATAAATAACTAGATGTCATTTAATCAAACTGGCTTTAGACCATTCAGCATAATCTGCAATTTTGTGGCCATAAGGATGCTTGCAGTGAAACAAGTAAGGAAAAAGAGCTGCTATACTGCCGTTTTATAGACTACAGCTAGGCTATTGACCATATTAACCACCAACTGCTTTGGACTAAGCTTAAAGCCTGAAAAATCTCGGAACCATTACTCCGCTGCATTTTGCTACTCTACTCTGATGCGTGGGACAGAGTAAAACTGGGTTACAATACAGCAGTTTGTGCCAAAATAAATATTGAACAGGGCATCAAGCAGGGACATGTATTAGCTCTGGCTCTTTTAATTTCTGGAAGATGTGACCTAGTATCTGCATTACACCTAGTAATCAGCCATTCACCAAAATTAGCGAAACATCACATCACCTTGCTTCACTAGGTGAATGACGTAGTTCTTTTAAGCCAAACACCCACTGGGCTACAAAGACTGCTTGATGTCTTACACAATTATTGTTGCTCAATTGGCATGACAATAAACTATGAAAAAACAAATATTGTGATTTTTGGCAGGAAAAAGAACAAAATGTGGTTCCTGACATCTTAACAATCATCGCCTGGCCATATCAAATATCTGGGATGCTGGCCGGATGATCAGGAAGGTCCTTCATTGCATCTTAATACATTACAACCAAAATCTGCCTCACTACAATTTGCCTTAAAAACCATCTTTAAGAGCACAAAACTGCACACCTTTGAGCCATTACTGTAAATAGTTATGTGAAAAATGTGTAATATTTTACTTGACATAAGCTGCAGCCATTTTGGCTGTGGTATCCATTTAGGTTTCCTTCATACCTCTTTCGTCCTTTCACTCTGCTTGTGCTATCTATTTTAGTTGACTTCCTGACTCAGCTAAAAGCAATGTACGTGCTGAGAGTTGTAGTTGCCAGTACATCTGCTGTCAATCATTTACTGCTGCCATAAACACTCCTGTTCCCCCTCCCACCTTGATGACCCGGTAGTTTTCATCTGTCCTTGTTTGCTGATAACTATTCCTAAAATTGTTCTTCCTATTTCTGTTCACGTCCTTACACTGCACAAAACCTGTATGAAGAGGGCAGTGGTTTGTGAAGCCAGTGTACGACCTCAGACAGCACTTGAGAGTGCTGTGTGGATGTGGCCCACTCATGAGTGATTAATAAACGTATTATTTATTCCTACTCCAGTGCTCATCTCTACTTTGTTGGTTTTTGAACCCGTGGACAAAAGGGTGACCCTGCACCAGTGTTCCCCAAAAAAAGGGGTAAATTTCCACAGTTACTGCCAAATGTACTCCAACCTTGGCATATGGGTCAAAAGCATTCCCAGGGAAACTTAGCACATGTTTTAACAACTAGCAGAGTCCAGTATTAAAGACATTGTTCAAATTCCCACATAACACCTCTCTAGCCCAGATTAGGATGGAATTTAAGTTGAGTGACCAACGTCTTGTACAGAAGGTCCGCTTTATAAAGTACATGCACTTAGCCCATGTCGCAAAAAAGTCTCTCTGAAAAATCTCATCTGGCTTGAAACTTCACCCGACAATAGCCTGAGTCCTCCAAATGCTTGTCTGAATGCCCTTTCTGATGCTCTGGAGCTAAAAGATACTGCAGCCTTACGAAAACTAAATCTACTACATCCACAGTTTAAAGCAGGCTTAAATAAAAAGGTTGAAATGGTATAATTTGCAATGGACTACCAGACTTTTAGCAAAAGAAAACATGCTATTTTAATTCTTGCCAGCTATGCTCCAAGAGGGTTCAAAAATATGTTATGGAACCAGACACATTGTACTCCAAAGCCAAGTTTTGCCAACTTCGAATTGGCTGCTTATCATCATTAGATCTAATACCCCCATGAGTATGTCAACCACCTACCAAAACGTGCCACAAGTCTTCAACACATTTGCTCTGCATATGTCCCACTTCACTTAATGAACGCTGAAGATTTCTCTGACATCATTTAACCAAATAAGGGACATGCACAATTCTAGGGGCCTTCAAATTTCTTTTGAACGATGCTCATCTCTAAGTCATTACCAGACTCATAAAATTTCTGGATATGGCGAATAAATTACTCAGGCAAAAACACAGTATTTCAAATGAGCTAGAGTCATAGGCCCAGTCTCAAACCCTCAGAAACAAATAACGCAGTCCGGTAGTTTCCCATTGACTGCAAACCCTTACTTAGCCAGTTATCCAAAAAAAAAAAAATTACAAAATAATTTCAGAGACAACAAAAATTACCGTCCATCTAAAGGTATTCTACTTTCGAAGGCTTTTTTCTTTTATACTATTTGAGCGAGTCAGTGGGTAAGGTGCTGGAATCCTGGTTGACTTTGGGGATGCCACTCTATTATTAGTCACTTTAAGCATAACGTTCATTTGCTGCCCACACACCCTAACTCATAGTGGAAACAGAATAGCAAGCTGTTAAGTGAAGAAAAATCTTAAATGGGCACAAATGTGATCACCATCAGACTTTGCTGACCTTAGATGAACTTCAACTACACTACCTAAACAGGATCTCATAGCCCTTTGCCTATTTGTGCTGCACTCTTCAATAGATCTGAAGTGGATTTTTAACATCTCATGCCTTTGGCTTTTTTCATCTTTCCCTTCCGATTCTTAAAGAATCACTGCCATGAGAAAACTACATTTTTTACCATGAAATTGCAAATAATTACCAGGTTATGCTGTTAAATCTCTTGCTTTAACAGGTGTAGAAATTAAGAGCCAAAATGTTTTGTCTCATACAGCATCAGCAGGACACATTTTAAACTTTGTATGTTCTATGCTGTTATTTGTTTTTACTCTACAGGAATTAATAGAAATTTCATGACTGAGATGCTGCTATCTGTCCTCAATTTGTACCTTAATTTGTTTACATTTATGAAATGTGGTGCTATTTTCTATTCCCCCTTAGCACTTAAATGGACTTGATTGTCTCAATAAAGTATATTTTGATTTGATTGGAAAAGTTGTGGGAACCATTTATAAAAGTGAAGAAAAAAGAAAGTGCGTCATGGCGTGAAGTCAAAATGGCCAATACCACAGTCCAGAGGCAATGTTTGATGCACCCCCACAATTAAGGCAAATAGACACTGAATGAAGTTGATTGCCATCTAAATCATTGTGAAAAGATTTGTCCGCCTCAATATCAAGTGAAAGTGAGGAAGATGGTTGTGCCATGTTGATGTTTACCTCAGAGAAATGTGTGCATGTCGGAATTGCTGCATGTGAGGAAATATATCGGTCAAAGAAAAGCCGGCAGTAAGTCAATTTCCTTCACTGTTTCATTGTTTGGGAAAGCTTAAAACTATGAAAGTAAAGTTACACGTTAATGATGATGTCTGTCCTGTTGCTCAGAGACATATATGAGTTGCTTTTCATTTACAAGAAGCTGTTGAAAAAGAACTTGAATCATTACTTAAGCATGAAATTATTAAACGTTCAACTGGTCTGACAACAGGGGTTCTTATAGTGGTAGTGCCCAAAAGGACACTGAAGGAGCTGTACACATCTGCATTGATATGCGCCAAGCAAACAAGACAAATGAATGAGAAGGAGATCCACACTTTACTGACATGATAGCGTAATTAAATGGTGCAAAGGTTTTCTCTCACCTTGGTTATCATCATCTGGAACTCGAAGAGGATTGCAGGTATATTATAACTTTTTCTACAGACGTCGGTCTGTTTCGATTTAAAAGACTGTTTTGGTGTCTCATCGGCTACAGAACTTTTTCAATACGTCATTTGACATGTCATACAGCGAGTTGTGAATGCCTTCAACTATAGCGATGAAATTTTGATTTTTGGAGCTTGTAATGCTACAGGCAGTTATACATTGTGAGAATGTGTATTGACCATTGACTCCATTTTGTTTTTGCTACATATGCGAGCATAGTTTCATCTCGTGTCTGTCTGACTATGCTTTTCAGCTGTGAACGAAGGCAGGCCCAGGTTGCTTTCGAATCACTGATATAATACCGAAAGTCACATTATCGAACTGCAAATAGTTTGACGCAAAAATATCTATATCAAAAATATCAATGTTGTATACTTAATTATAAAAATACACAAATATCGATACCATTATATCGTGATGCAACTGTATCGACAACACAAACAACGCACACATAAATAACGCAATACATAATATCGACGTTTATAAATAAATATAGGACATGTTTAAAATATTAACTACAAAAATGTAGACATCAATATTATCATTTTTACAATACATCGACAACTCAATAATAGATTAAAACAATTATTTTACACACCATAAATACAATAAATTTCATAAACATACATATCACATTAAATTAAACCAAAAACATAACTATCAAAATGATAACAACATAAATAAATAATAACATAATAAACACACTAATTATAATATTTTAAATATATACTTGCAACATATTCAAATATTTTAATAATCTTATATATATTTTATTAAAATATAATTAGTTCAACGTCTTCTTCCTCACCCCAAAAAAATAAATTACTCTTAATTAGCATTTTCCATATAAGGAAAACAATTCCCAAACCAAGAAACAAAGCAAAAATTAACCAATAGAAATACAGAAGATCGAAATAAACCAATGACATTCAACAAACAATTGACAAGACACTATATAAACCAAGAAAAATGAGTCTTATTTTACACCTTAAACCAAAATAATTAAGGAAAGTGAAACTCTGCCGGATTTTGACCACAATCAAAGACTGCGTCAAAATCAAACCTATTACACTTAGGAAAAAGTAAGTAAATTACTATTTCTAAATAAGCAGTTAACTTAAAATTTAACATAGATTTCAATTACTAACTAAAATTACTAACTTATATATTTTATCTCTTTATATTTCCACTACAGATATTACTCCAAAGATTGAGAAAAAAGAATTTACCTCACAAAAACAGCTCACTAACAAAATAAGTATACTTTAAACAGCCTTTATAAAATCTCACTAAAATGCAACTAAACACCTAATATATCCTAGACCCCAAAACCACCCCATTTAGAAATTTAAACCTTTTAAAAGCCTTTATAAAATCTAATTTTCCTTTCACAGAAATCTTCAGCCATACAGCATTTATTTAACAAAGAACATCTCCATTTAAAGACAATTAAATAACACTTGGTAAGTATAAGTAAAACATGTTTTCTTTTTTACCATATAAACATGTATAATCTGCTTTTAAATATATGTTCATATACATGTTTTATAGACTTTTCCACACCACAATGACTGAAGGAGCCCAATTCATAACATATTAGAAAGGGAAATTCTTATTGAGTTACATGGGGTACGTCTACACACAAGAGAAGCAAACGGGCCTTAAAGTGAACTGGCAATGTTCAAAATATTATTCAAATAAATGTTATGGTTGTGCTACCACCAGGGAAACAACTGTATTATACACTAGAGAACATAAACATCTGCCAAATGTTTCTGAAATTGAAGTGAGATCAACCCTTGATAATATAAAAGAATAAGGTACTAGCTCACAAACTCCTACAAGTGTTATACTTAAAGGAATTTTACCTAAAGTACCTAAAGAAGCAACTGGTCAATTACC
This sequence comes from Lissotriton helveticus, assembly GCF_964261635.1. Lineage (NCBI taxonomy): Eukaryota > Metazoa > Chordata > Amphibia > Caudata > Salamandridae > Lissotriton > Lissotriton helveticus. Next base: position 698,276,797 of record NC_136059.1, on the reverse strand, counting down.
ATCCATTGCTTCATTTAAAAGAACTATAGCTAGGACCAAAAAAGGAACAACAACCACAATAGCTGCGCCTAAAAATGTTGAAGATGTCATAATTCCCCCAGAAGTATAACACACAGTGATGAACCTTTTATTTTCTTTGACAGTAAAAATAAAGACAAAAGAAGTATTATGTTTGCTACAGCAAACAATATAACTAAACTTCAACAATGCCAAACAGGGATGATGGATAGCACCTTCACAATATGCCCCAAACCAGTCTACCACCTTTACAGTATCCATGGGCAATATCATAGCAGTTGCAACCCCTTTATATATGCATTGTTACCAAATAAGCAGAATGCAACATATACTGAAATGTTAGGCAAAATAAAGCAACAAACAACTTTTTTCCTCAAAGAATAATAATAGACTTTGAGAAAGCCATGATAAACTCTATCCTTAAATTGTATCCCCACACATCTATACAAGGATGTTACTTCCGTTTCACCCAAAGTTTATGGAGACATTTACAGAAATCTGCATAAGGGGTCTATTTGGATGGCTGGTGGATCACCACCGCCCGTATGGCGGTGATGATCCACCCGCCTAACCTTTCCCCCGCCATATTACGATGGCGGTGGGGACGCAGGCGGACGGAAAGACCATCCGCCAGTTTTCCGCCAATAGGCAATCCGCCTGATTGCCTACTGGGCGGAATAGACATGCAATATGGTGGTGGTGCCTTCCATGCACCGCCATCCATATTACGATGATGGCGGTCTCATGCCTTTCCATGGCGGAGACTCCGCCATGGAAAGGCATGCGGAGAATGCCTTTGGGGGCACGCTGTGGGCCCCCAGGGGGTTGTGGGGTGGGTGGCTGGACTTGGGGGCCCTCATGGTACCCCCCAACATTTGCATGCACAAGGTGGCAGGTACCATGCAGTGCCTGTCACGTTGTGCATGCCAATGCACAGCATGCCCTTTTAACATTGTGGCGGGTGCTGAATACAGCACCGCCCGCCACACTGTTAAATATACAGGATGCGACCGCCATGGTGGCGGTCGCATACTAATAGGCACAGCGGGACTGCTGCACCTCTTGCAGTCAGTCCCGTTTACCATTGTCCGCCCGCCATCGTAATAAGTCCCTTAGTGTGGAATATTCAACAAATATTACCTTTGCATTCCAAATTACAAATGTAATTGCCCTGGCCTATGTGCCAGTGACAGATGTGGCTGAGCATTACAACATTTTAAGTGAAAGTCCATTTAACCAACAAAATGACCAAAAACTATCTCCCCTCCTAGATTATTTTGAGGATACCTGGGTGGGGAGATTGCACATATCAGGCCATAGGCGTCAACCAAAATTTCTAATTCCTTAGTGGAATGTGTATCTAACTACACTTAACCAAGAAGCTAAAACAAACAATGCAGTTGAGGGTTGGCAAAATGCCTTCCTATCTTCTACAGGACGAAGCACTCCTACCCTACATAAACTATTACTTGCCATACATAAAGAACAAAGCTTCCAAGAACTCAGAATGCAACAATCTGTCATTCAATTAAAACCAAACCTATCTAGACAAACTAATAAAATGTATCAGTATCTCCAACAGCAAGTTCAGCTATACCCTTCCACAAGAGGCCTTGAGCACTTAAATATGATAGCCCAAACGCTACTCTAAAACATGCAAACAATGTAAATATACTATTCTGAAGAAAAAGATTATTATAATAAAAACAGTGCATTCTTATAAATTGAAAAATTAATTAATTTGTCTAATATGTCTTATAAATTTATACATACAACAGCAAAGCAACTAAACAACTGCAATTAAATTAAAATAATTTCCCTCCCACAATTAAACTATTTACAAACACTGATCTTTCCCCTTGCTCTAATACGAAAATGCCACATTTTCCAAAGTAATCCAGGGAGTTCACAATCCCTAGATATTAAAAAGGAACCCCAATAAAATGTAAAAATACAACTGTATCAAAAACCTAATTCTCCAGGTAAAAATTGACAATTCAGTAACCATGAAAGACCCGAAAAATATTATAAAATTAAGAACCGCTCCATGAAAACCGAAAAATGAAGGAAGTATAAAATAATTATTAGTTAGTATAACTAATACACATTTCCTTTTAAAAAAATGTCATAATGTTTGGTAATTCCAAACTTCTTTGTCGTAAAACCTACAAAACAAATCAAACATTCCCTGCCCGCCACCCATTTACCCCACCATATTAGTATGGTGGGGGACCCCGGCGGACGGAAAAACCATCCAGCAGGGCGGAAAAGGGGCTATATATGGTGGCGGTGTCCTCTAGACACCGCCATCCATATTAGCATGGGCAGCGGAGCATGGCTTTCCATGGCGGAGACCCCGCCATGGAAAGCCATGCGGAGTCTGCTTTTGGGGGCCTGTTGCAGGCCCCCAGGTTATTGGGGGAGTGGGGGGTGCACATAGGGGTCCCTGCATTGTCATTGACATGGTGGCAGGCACCTTCTCGGTGCCTGTCACCTTGTGCATGACAATGCTGGAAATGGAGGATGCCGCCACCGTGGCATCCTACTTGCAGGTGCGGAACCGCAGCACTACTGGCGGCCGGTCCTAGCACCGCTCATCCCAATTGGCCCCTTAATAACATGACTACAAACATTATTCACACAGTATTAACATACAAACAACATAAATAGAAAAAAATCAAACTAGGCCGCAAATAAGGAATACAACATTAACAATTAATAACTAAATAAAACATTAAAAACACCATAACTTTTTAAACATAACTCCATGCACAATAATTACGGCGTTACTACCTACAAAATACACTTAAAATAGTTTAATATTAAAGAAAATTACTCTTACCTTCTCAGACGTAAAGCAGCTCCCAACCGCGAGCTTCTTTCTTCCCAATGACCCAAAACAACAGCGAGCTGTTGCTAAATTAAAGCCCCAAACAAAGATGGCAACCATAAACATTATAAATAAATAGCTAAAATATTTACTTAATATTATACAATGGTTTAAAAATGACTGTTACATTCTAATAAAATACTTTAAAATGTACCTGATTTATTTATATTTATTATCTCTTTTTTATATTATGTAAAATTATAATAATAAATATTATGAATTAATCATATTTAATATTATAATAATAAAAATGTTTATCTCAAACAATTACTAAGATGTTTTATTAATGTTGTTTTTTTATTTTAAAAAATCTGAGTTGTAAATAAAATTAACAACTGTTATTAAATGTAATAATTAATAAGATTAATATTGTATTATGAATATTAGTAATTAAAATATATTATGTTTGTATAACACAATTAAACTGTGTAAATTGTATCTGAAATATATTGTACAAATAGTTTATAATGTTAATAAATACTTGCCAAAATTTGTAACAGTTGTAAAAATGCTAAAAATGACAAACAATTCCTGCAGGCCGCAAGAACTTCTCCACCTGTACGGGTGCAAAACTCAACAATAACCTTCTTTCCGGACTACACAGCAGCAGTGTCCAAGCGCAGGAGGAGCTTCCTGGAGGTCAAAAAAGTACTGAGAGCGAGGGAATTGCCCTACTCTATGCTTTTCCCGGCAAAACTCAGAGTAGTGGCTGATGGCCGGACATGGTTCTTTGAGACACCAGAGGCAGCCTGGATAGATGGATGGCGTCAAGTGGGGAGCAGCAATCGAGGAAACAGACAGCACCGCCGACAGGAGGGACAAGAAGTACCAGACACGCAAGAAACCAGAAACCTGGATCCAGAGCAATCACCAGGACAAGAGGAAGAAGAGTAGGCTGCAAAGCAACAACACTAAGTCAAGAGACTACCGGCACAAATGTACCATCGCAACAGAAACGCGTCTGGGGTGGCTCTGGAAGCGGACTAGGGCCGGCCTTGGGGGGCATGAAGGTCTGGAGACTCCACTGGCCCTTGTACCCCGGGCACGCAAGTACTATAATGTTGGGAGGGGAAGAGCACTCTGCTGAGTTGGGGTGGCGGGAAGTTGCAAGACCGCGAAGCAGGGAGGCAGGGATGGAGGGGAGGCCCAGGGGGGGAAGTTAACAGTTTATGTAATTTGTTAGCAATTGTTAGAGGCAACGACAACAGAGAAGAACGTCGATCATCAGATAGGTTTATAGCTCCATCACACACTACACGCTATAGGTACTGCACTGTCGTACACACGATGGATAGTCACGGCACACATACACATACTGACACGACCCTTTGTGTCCTCAGCTGTAGAATACCATACTTATGGCTCACAACCCACTGCCTGGCGACGCTGACGTGACGACGCAGGAAACCGCAGTCAACCCCCTTAAAATTATGACTTGGAATGTAAGAGGGCTGGGCGACAAGATAAAGAGGGGATTGGTCATACAGGCTCTTAAGCGACACATCCCAGCACTAGCACTCCTACAAGAAACACACCTCACAGGGTCGGCATGTAAGGCAATGGACAGATGGGATTACAAAATGGCTGCACACTCTGAATTCACCACGGGATCTAGAGGCACAGGCATTCTAATTAAAAAGACGTCATCATTCATAATTCTACAGACTAGAGTAGACGATCAGGGAAGGTTTGCAGCGGTACAGGGTCAATGGGAAGGTATCGGTTTACATACCACTGGCACTCCACACAGTGGCGCTACCGGCGCTCGGCGACTTCCTATTGGGGTTACCAGAAGGGGATCTCATCATAGGAGGGGAATTTAATACCGTAATTGACGCGACACTAGACAGGTTCCCACCTCGAACACAGACACCTGGGCCTTCACGTTTCCAAGGGTTCCTAGAAGCAATGGGCCTCGTAGATGTATGGAGGCACACGCACCCGGAGACGCAACAATACACATACCATTCTACGGTCCACAACAGTCTATCACGCATAGACTATTTCCTTATGCTGGACTCGAGACTTCAAAATATTGAAGACGTAGATATAACACCTAGAGGTATATAGGACCACTCCCCGTTGATACTTACACTCTCATGTCGAGAAAAGACCCGTAGACGTCTATAGCCCATATACCCAGGGTACCTTGCAGTCCCGACTATCAAAAAATCACTCCGCAAAACAACCAAACTCTATTTCGAAGAAAACACGACCTCAGTAGACTCAGCAATCATACTATGGGAGGTTTATAAAGCAGTATTTGGGGGGCAGGCTATTGCGTCTATCACTGGGTATAAACAGGAGCGACACAAGGAACTGACAGAGCTAGAGGTGGCACTTCTGGCGGCAGAAACAGCACACTCGACAGACCCAACCCAAGACACAGCCCACACACTAAATTTATGCCAGCAGCAATATCGAGATTACTTAAAAGTACGGACAGTTGAGAATATCACGGCAACGAGAGACAAAGTATATGACGTAGGGGATAAGGCTGGCAAAATGCTGGCCTGGTTAGATAGGAATAGGGAGGGCGCAAGAGGAATACAGCAGCTACAGACGAAGGAAAGGGTGCTAGCATCACACCCTGAAGACATAGTGAACATCCTAGCATATCACCTTAGGGAGGTATATACCCCCAAGTGGTGCCTAGTAGAGACGGACATACAAGAATCTCTCAGACACATTGAGATGACCACCCTTACGCCGGACGGGGCCTCGGAGTTGGAAGCGGACCTAACGCTGAAAGAACTCCAAACTGCGATACATTCGGTAAAATCAGGGAAAGCTCTGGGCCCGAACGGAATACCCATAGAATGGTATAAATTAATGGCGGAAACGGTGGGCCCACCTCTCTTAGCCATGTACGAAGAGAGTTTGTAAAAGGCCGAATTACCATTGGACCAACGGATTGCGACGATAGCGGCGATCCCAAAGCCTGGTAAACCACCAACAGAATGTTCATCGTATCGTCCGATTTCATTGCTGAATGCAGAGGGCAAAATCCTAGCAAAACTACTAGCAAACAGATTGATAGCCCATCTGCCACAGCTGATACACCCGGATCAGTCGGGGTTTATGCCCCACAGAAACACAGCCCTCAATCTAAGCGAGTACAGGGAGCAATAGCAAGGGCCTCGGATCTGGTAGAACCGGCTGTGATATTGTCCTTGGACGCGAAAATGGCATTCGACATGGTAGAGTGGCAATATTTATTTGACGTCTTGACACATGTGAGGTTTGGCCCTAAATTCTGCGCGTGGGTAAGACTCCTGCATACTAAACCGGTGGCTAGAGTGACGGCCAATGGTCACATATCGGAGGAAATAGTCCTGGCACGGGGAACACGTCAAGGATGCCCCCTATCGCCACTGCTATTCGCGCTAGTGCTGGAACCCCTGGCGACACTAATTAGAAAAACCCCATTTTTAAAAGGGATATACTGGAAGGAGGGATGGGAAGACCGTGTCTCACTCCATGCAGATGACATGTTGGTCTCTCTCTCAGAACCAGATAGCGGCATACCAGAACTACTTAATATATGTAACACTCATGGTAGACTCTCAGGATATACAATAAATTGGTCTAAATCGGTTATGTACATTCTCAGAGGACCGAAGCCAATTCTTTCGGCAGAGTGTCCATTGCTGACTGCAGAAGACTTGTTTAAATACTTAGGAATACACATCACTAAATCCACGACAGATTTCTTTTCCAAGAATTTAGCTCCCCCGCTGGAGAGACTAAAATGCGACATGACACACTGGGCGTCACTACCCCTCACACTTCCCGGCAGAGCAGCACTATACAAAATGAAGGCCCTCCCTCTGTTCCTATACGCCCTTGAAAATACGCCCGATTTGATCCCACCCCGATATTTTAAGCAAGTGGCGGCACTGGTCTCAGTCCTTCTTTAGGGCAATCGTCCGGCCCGCATAGCCCAGGCGAAACTGTACAACAGTTGGTATGACGGAGGGATAGCACTCCCAAATCTCCAGCTGTACTACTGGGCCGCGCAACTGAAAGTCATAAACCACTGGATACATGTACCCAATGACGACCCAGCATACAGCGCAGACAGGGCACAATTGGGAACAAAAAACATGCTAGCAGCGCTCTACAATAGAGGTATGGTCGCGAAACTAGTGGGACCTACTAAACACACAGCGCTGATTTGGTATGCAGCACACGCCAGGCTGGGATGGAGAGGGGTGATAACAAAACTGACCCCGCTATGGGACACCAAGGCACTAGGACAACTACGGCGGTATAAGGGCTTTACAACGTGGGACAACATAGGCATCTCCACAGTGGGGGATCTGTGGGACAAGGGAACGGTGATCCCATTTATGCAGTTGCAACAACAGTACAACCTAGGCCAGAATGAAAGATTTACATACATGCAAATAAGACACGCTTTACTGACGGTGCTCCCATCAGATACTGAAGTCCCTGAAGCCACCCCATTAGAGGACCGACTACTGACGGAACATATGCCCCAAAGTGCCACTTCTTTCACGTATCGGAAACTTCTTAATAATCTGCCAGACCCCACAGGTATATTGAAAGAGAAATGAACAGCAGAGGTAGGAGATATGGACGACCCGGAATGGAGAGAGGCCCTAGCATCACCTAAGGAAGTAGGCATCTCGGCAAGGCTGAGGTTGGTGCAACTTAAAATCCTGCATAGAATATATTATACTAGGACAACCCTACATAAAATACAGAGGGCACCACACCCATTTTGTTTAAGAGGCTGCGGGGAGGAGGGAACCTTTTTTCATACAGTGTGGGACTGCCCAATAATAGTGAACTATTGGAGACAGGTGCTACGCACTATTTCACAGGCAACAGAAACATCGCTCCTACCAGAACCAAGAAGATGTTTGCTAAACATATGGGAGCCTAATGACCTCACACGATATGGGCTGATATGGGTTACACTGGGTCTATTAATCACCAAGAGAGACATTGCCCAGAAATGGGGAGCGGCAGAGGCATCGACACTGTCTGCATGGTGCGGAAACATGGACCTAACAACGTACAGTATATGCCACCAGAAAATGCCCGCAGAAATGGAATAAGATATGGGCAGCATGGAATACTTTCAGAGGGGACATTTGTGATCCGCTGACAGAGTCGGATGGAGATAGTTCAGATGAGGAGATAGAAGGGGAATAACAAGGGGATTTAAATAGGAAAGGGTACTGACACTGCAAGAGGGTACACATAGCGTTAACGAAACGGATCATTATTGGAGAAATGTAATCTAGTAACTAATGGAATGTAATTGATTTCTGTCTGTATTGCCAACTTTACTGATATTGTAATAAAAACAGTTAAAAAAAAATGACAAACAATATTTAACATTTTCTAAAAAGATATACTAATGTATAAAATGTGCATACAAAATTCATATGCATCATGCTATATTTCTAACATATAAACAACTGTGAAGTACAATTATTTTATTGTTAACATTTTTTGTTGTATTATTTTCTTGTAAAAATATACATATTGGTGAACAATTTTTTCTGTAATAAATGCACTTTTATATATATATATATTCACTGAAAAAACCATAGGTTATAGACCATATATAGTTAGGAATTAGCATTTACAAAACCTTGAAAATTCACTGAAAAAACCATAGGTTATAGACCATATATAGTTAGGAATTAGCATTTAAAAAACCTTATTTTACTCACACAAAACCATTGAAATTCCATATATAGTTAGTTGCACTAACTATATATCGTGCACCCGCAATCCACTGCTGATCATGTCACATATTACATCATTCATGACATGGTCAGTGACATCACTGATGACATCACTGATGACATCTCAAATGACATCACTGATGACAACATCCAGTGACTGTATTTTTCTGTAAAGTTAAAATATGTCTTGAGTGGATGTATAAGTGTCTGGATGAAGGATTTAGTAGGTGCATGACTGACTGTATGAGTGAGTGATTAAATGTGTCTCACTGAATGCATGGGTTAGTGACTAAACTGTCTTAATTTGTGCATCATTATGTCTGTTGTTCTGTAAACTGCTGCATGTGTTGATCATTAGCTATACGAGAGGCTATATGTGTTATTAATTGGTTGCCCAAGTATTTCTATGGGAGATTGAGTTTGTGTGGGGGTGGCTGGAAGGTGTGAGACTCTATGCATAGATGTGTGAGCAGTTTATTCACTAGGTGTATGAGTTCAAGAGTGCATGTGGAAACAGCTACATGGGCAGTTGACTGTGTGCATGAGTGTATTGATGAGTGAATGGATATCTCAATGCTACATGTCATAGTAAGTACATATGTAAAACACAGTACATGTGAGAGTTGGCATATATAAATAACTGTGCATGAGAGCCACTGAATGAGTGAGTGGTTGTATCGATCATTGTGAACTTGTATCAGGGATTGTATAAGAGAGTAAATATGTGTTAGTATATGTTTCAATAAGTAAGGTGTGTTTAACTGTATAGTTGAAGAAATGGAGGTGAGATTGTTTCTTTGCATGACTGACTGGGTGTGTGAGTAACTCCATGGATGAGTGGCAGTGTGTGAGTGTCTGTATACACTGAGTGTATCTAAGGTTATATTAGAGTCTGAAGAGGTTTATCGTATTAGCACAAGAATGATGTCAAATGAGATGTCATCAGTGATGTCATCAGTGATGTCATTTGAGATGTCATCAGTGATGTCATCAGTGATGTCACTGACCATGTCATGAATGATGTAATATGTGACATGATCAGCAGTGGATTGCGGGTGCACGATATATAGTTAGTGCAACTAACTATATATGGAATTTCAATGGTTTTGTGTGAGTAAAATAAGGTTTTTTAAATGCTAATTCCTAACTATATATGGTCTATAACCTATGGTTTTTTCAGTGAATTTTCAAGGTTTTGTAAATGCTAATTCCTAACTATATATGGTCTATAACCTATGGTTTTTTCAGTGAATTTTCAAGGTTTTGTAAATGCTAATTCCTAACTATATATGGTCCATAACCTATGGTTTTTTCTGTGAATTTCATTGGTTTTTTAACAGCTAATATCTGTAGCTGTAAAATGTATTCTTCTTTAAATCCAAAAATATATTTTATATGTTTATGAATAATTTTTTTTTTAAATATTTTTTTTTCTTCGTTCCCGCTTCGCAAATCGGGAAGCTTCCCGTTAGCTGACCTTGATGCCGCGAAATAGACCGCGAGCAGGTAAACGTTTCTTTACCGCAAGTGCCGCGTTACAAAACAACATCGTGACGCCTCCCGTCCGCATGACGTTTCACGTTGTCGCGTGATACGTCATATGACGTACTACGTTAGCGAACTGGTACGCGAAGCGAGTCGCAAAGCGCAGGTTTCTGGAAGCAAACCGGGAGGCCCTGCAAAGCGCTTAACGTAAACACAGCAAGTCATGTGACTTGGTAATAACACTTTTCATTGGTTCATTTCACTTTTGGTTTCCTAATGATGTAAGACTAGGTCATATAATCTAAAATGAACACTTTTGATTGGTTGAGAACTCTTGTTTTTCCCAAATGATGAAAATCCCTCCTTCTTTCCTCACTCTGACTTTCATCATTGTGAGAGAAAGACCCTTTGTGATCACTGAGCAATGGCTTCTTTAGTAGCTTCAGCTGGTGCTTCCCCACCACCTCCACCACATCCAAGGAAGAGTGGACCACCTGCTCAAGTTATAATTCAACAAGAAGAAGAAGAAGAGGAACAGGAGGACGAGCACGAAGAGAGGCAGTTTTTGCCTGAGCAGCCCAGGACGTCTCACCGGAAAGAAAACTTCATTTGGCAATTTTTTAAAATTCCCAAAGGTCAGAAAAAAGTAAATGCAAGATACGTAACTTGCCTTATATGTCAAGATAGACTGTCCAGAGGGACCGACAAAAAATACAGTTTCGGAAACTACACAATGCATCGCCATATGACTAGGTGGCATCCTAACAACTACAGTGCTGCACAGTTTCGGAACGACCTAGATAATCTCCCTATTATGGCCAGAAGATCTGTTGTACCGGAAGTAACGGGACCAGAGGGCAGGGAGATGGTGCCAAATATACAAATGAGATTTGGTGAAGTAAAACACACCTGCGTATTTTGCGATGGATTCATTTCCTACGGAGAAAGAAGCATCACTCTGATCAACAGAGCTATTGACTATCATATGCAAGTTTGTCCGAAACGCCCAAAATAATAAATACTTCTTTTTTTTGTTTTGTTGCTCCTGTTGAGCCCTTTACAATGAATCGTTTTCATTGCCCCCTCCAAGAAAAACCCAAAAAAATATAAAACTGTTCCGAAAAATTCAAAAACAGTAAAAAAATGTTCAGAAAAATAAATAAAAAAGTTCTTTTCAGAACTACCTCCCCGTTATTAAAAAATTGGTACAATATTTGGAACTGTGCCAACCTCTATTTCTCTTAGTTCGCTTCCTAGTTCGCTCGCCGGTACGCGAACTGGAAGCGAACCAAAAACAGTAAGTATAAGGGAGGGAAACACACACTTATGTTAAAATAAAGACAGCTATAGGGGAGTAAACTAGAGATACTATTACCCGTAATCCACTGCTGATGATGTCACATATTACATCATTCATGACATGCTCAGTGACATCATCAGCAGAGGATTGCGGGTTTTTTGACAACATGCCTTATCCACGGTTTAATAACGCTGCCTTTTGCTTTATATAAGTTTTCAAATTGTATGAAATATATACCAATATGTCGTTATGAACCTTTAGGTAGTGCTTTTCTTCATGAGGTCTGGTCGCTTCCATACACATACAGATGTTTCAAAGATGATCAAGAAGTTTATCTGAATGGAGAGGAATGCACTGAGACGCCAGATCATTCACTAATGTGTAGGCACATACAGTTACACGGTTCATGCAACAAACACCGACCAAATATGGCTTGCGTGTTGCAAGGCACGCCAGTTCCTGCTATCATCCCCACGTTCAAGTTGTTGGAAAATGGTAGTTATTTGATGCTCAATAATGAAGATTGTTCTGAGTTAATTAAAAGTATTCCTTTTATCGTAACAGTAAGTGAACGGGTTATTTGCTGCAGAAATGTTCTATTTCCTCCCACACATGAACATAGGGAGTTTTCAATCTGGCCACAAATACCAACCTTGGGACACGTTTCAACGGCATGGCAAGAATAAGAGCTCTTTTGTCTCAGAGAGAGGTGGCCTTGAGTTCGGCCCGTGAAACTTTCGTACTTCACATAGCGAACACCCGTACAGAGGTGCACACCCTTTTCAATTAAGATTTGCCTTTCAATTTCAGCAACATGTTTCCGACTATCTTTAACGCATCCTCCACAAAGTCCCTGACACACTTTTTTAAAGTTGTTACCAGTGGCCTCGTGACTTCATTTGAGAAAATCTTTGGAGTCATCCCTGCTTCCTTTCATTGTATTTTCTGCACTCTGGTTCGTGGATTGGCATTTTTACTTGCATTACCAGCGGACGCTCTTGTGCTTTTTTACATTTTTAAATATGGATGTCCCTCCTATGCAACCTCCGACCCTGCAGCTGCTGACACTGTTCCGCAATCGCATGCTAGAATATTATGGCACAATGCCGTTGGCGATATTAAGCACGGCATATGGATTATCTTTTCGGTTCTCCTACTTCACCTGTATCCAGCCTGTATTTCACTGCCTGACCTGTGATTTCGATTGGGCCATTGATTTGTGTCTCTGCGGACCGGTTTCTCCTGACGTCGACTTTAATCAGCTGATGACTCCTATCATTACTCACGAGTTGGTTTGTCCTGGCGAAAGGATTATGGCTGTGGCATTGATGCATGGACTACTTGGTCCCTGGAATTTACTGGCGGCAGCACAGTCTTTCTTGGAACAGAGCTTTCTTGAAAACCCACCGAGCTGTCCTCTGATGGTGATAGAGGATCCGGTGCTGGGAGAGCACGTATGTTCTTTTCCGCTTTTAAATTGGATGGCTGAACTGTTTTCGGATGAAGACGGTGACTTCCTATTGGAGGCTGTTGCAGCTTATTTTGCATACACAGTTATGTCATAGACCTTTTTCATGTTTGATATGCTGAGTACTAGCATTTCATTGACAATTCATTAACTTATTTGTCAAGTTTTTATTATTTACCTTGCCTATTGGCTTAAGACTCGATAAAGTACTTGGCTGTTTTATTTTTCTTTAGCATTAAATTTTCCTAGTTTTTAATGCTTTACCTTGCGGACCGTCCACATATAAACTTGCAATCTGCTCTCATGAGATGGCACTTCTATTATCTTATTCAGTTCGTTTCCGGATCATGAGGAGGTGTCATCTAGGTCCTGGATATCTTTACACCGTGTTAAGTTAGCATGGGCTCATTACCGGTTTAAACGCCATTTTTCATTTTTTGCAACTTCTGCACACGACACTTAGTTGTTGCTTTAGCTTTCCACCTAGTAGTTCATCGTGGTTTACATGAGAATAATATGTTATTGGTCTACTATCTGCTTTACTTGTTAAACTATATCTGTACAGCGAGTGCTAAAGTTTCAAGAACAACACGATACAGAATTGTTATGAGGTCTGATCTCCACGACTTCATACTCATAACATAAGTGCAACTTCTGCCAATTCTGGGCATGAGGCGGGTTTTATATTGCTTTGCCGAACACACATACACAACAGTTGATGCGGTTCACATGAAGAGAGAGCTGGTGTATGCTGATGTGATTCCTTCAAATCTAAGACACTAAAGTATGGGCACGCCCTAAACCAACACAAAGAGACCTTCTTAGCAAATAATATAATATGTGTATTAGGGAGGGTGAGATATAAGCAGCCGCGGGCCGTGGAGGGAGTTACGGTGAGGCAGGGAGGCGGGGAGGGGGAGAAGCAGGGTGGAGCCCTCTCTACCTTGCCCCTCCCCCTCCCCGCCTCCCTGCCCCACCGTAACTCCCTCCACGGCCCGCGGCTGCTTATAAGTGTTGCTAACTCTTATTCATTTACAGCATGTTAACATACTGTCACCATTCGCTTTTTATGTACTAGTAACTATGCTGGTAATTTTGCTACTGATAATATGTGTACTTGTATTCTCCACCCTGCTTCTCCCCCTCCCCGCCTCCCTGCCTCACCGTAACTCCCTCCACGGCCCGCGGCTGCTTATAAGTGTTGCTAACTCTTATTCATTTACAGCATGTTAACATACTATCACCATTCACTTTTTATGTACTAGTAACTATGCTGGTAATTTTGCTACTGATAATATGTGTACTTTTATTATCTAAGGTACTACGCCTGAGAAGACGGCATTAGTAAATAAACATTTCAAATACACATCTGTTCTTCTTAACTCCATTTTCTGGTTTCTAAGAAATCTATAACGACCGACTGTTCATGAGTTCCACGTATCCTGAGGTACTATAAGTTCATATTCTGGATTGTCTAAACATTGAGAGTTTGTTATATCCAATGTGACACTGTACCTAGCTTGCTAAGGAGTTTTTGATTACTAACGTGAGTTTTGGGACACCCTAATTCGCCGAGGTTCCAATCCTCTGTCCACAGTTCTGTGTGAGAACAGAAACCCTGCGACAGGGGCACCCCCGACCCTTGCTGGAGCTTCATCACACTTGCGATACAACTCCAGCAATGCATTCGCCGAGGTTCCAATCCTCTGTCCACAGTTCTGTGTGAGAACAGAAACCCTGCGACAGGGGCACCCCCGACCCTTGCTGGAGCTTCATCACACTTGCGATACAACGCCAGCAATGCGCCACCTTTACGGCACAGATACATCACGCATCTGTGCTGTTTTTGCCCCATGATGCGCCGCATTGTAAATGCAGCACACCATAGGTGACGGAACAGCGGCACAGAATGACTAACACATCCCTGGTGATGCGCCAGTCATCATAAATGTATCCCTATGCTTCTTATCTTGTTAGAGATGAACCGCCATATATATCATCAAAGTTTTTTGCATTTCCTAAATAGCGAACTTTAAGGAATAAATAGCGATTCTTTACCATTCCTAGTTTGCGATGAGCTATTTGCTAATTAGCCGAATGTAGCCCAATGAAGCCCAATGTAGCCCAATGTAGCCCAAAGATGGCCGCCAGACACACAAAAAAACAAATGTAGCCCAAATATCAGCCAGATGTAGCCCAACTATAGCCCAGTGACAGAATGACCAATCAGCTTCGCAAACCTCCGTTACGCGAAGCGGAGCGCTGTTACAGATATATATCTTTTTTTGAACGTTAATTTCTCAAAATCCACTGGAGCACATATATTGAGACCTAGCAAAGGCACATCGGGCTACCAGTCCCTAATATTTTGCCAAGTTTCGTGCAAATCCATTCAGCCGTTCAATTATTATTATTATTATTTTTTTTTGCCCCGCGGGGCCCTTTTAAAACCTCCACATCAAACCTAGGGGGTCAGCGAGGATCTACTATGCCCCCTTATAGTTATTTCCCCCTTTGTTTTGACCTCCTCTTGTCTCTCGATCCTACCGAGAGACAAGATGGCGGCCGCTACGGACTGTTTGGAATGTTGACAGACGCCGGAGAACCAATCAGCTTCGCTTCACAAAGCTCCGTTGCGCGAAAAGTCCGCGAACCAGAGCGCTGCCCGGTCCGCTGTTACAGATATATATCTTTTTTTAAACGTTAATTTCTCAAAATCCACTGGAGCACATATATTGAGACCTACAAAAGGCACATCGGGCTACCAGTCCCTACAATTTTGCCAAGTTTCGTGCAAATCCATTCAGCCGTTCGGGCTAAAAGTGAGGCCAACCGCCCTATGGAAAACTCAATGTTAAAAACACGTTTTGGGACCCCCCTTTTTTCTCGGCCCCCACTGGACGAACCCCCCCCAAATTTTCAAGGGCTGCTCAGAAACAAAATGTGCCATTTTTCTGAAAATTTCAGCCAATTCCGTCCACAAACGCCAAAGTTATTAGACATAGAATTTTCAAAAAACCCATAGAGAAAAAATCCTAACTATATATACCTACTGGCGACCGCCAGTAGGTAATATATATATATATAGATAGATAGATAGATAGATAGATAGATAGATAGATAGATAGATAGATAGATAGATAGATAGATAGATAGATAGATAGATAGATAGATAGATAGATAGATAGATGGATAGATAGATAGATAGATAGATAGATAGATAGATAGATAGATAGATAGATAGATAGATAGATAGATAGATAGATAGATAGATAGATAGATAGATATATTTGTGTATATATATATATATATATATATATATATATATATATATATATATATATATATATATATATATATATATATATATATATATATATATATATAGTGATTTCTTTTCTACTGTTTAATACATAATTACAGTTTGGATTTACCTGTCATTTGTATGTTTTATTTAATACAAATCATTAATACAAATTAGCTTTTGATTTTTTTGACTACCTTTTCATTGCTATGACATTTAGGGGCCGATTCTGATCTGGGTCGGAAAGCTCTCCGACTAAGCTGGATCCGGAGTGTTTTCCGACCGAGCTGGAGTCCTGCAGTCCGACTGAGTGAGTACAGTGAGGCCACATGCTGCCGGATTTGGTTCGGTCAGATTCCTATAGAAGTCAAAATGGGATCAGGTCGTATGACACGTACATGGGCTACCATTGAATTGGTACGTCTCACACAAGGGCGCCCCCTACAGTGGGTACACGTCGGTGCCATCCGCACCCTACATGCCTGTGTTTGGGAGACCCTTGGGTCTCCCCTATTTCTGTGTCGAAAGGCTGCGGGTGACAGGGGGTCTGACACGGATCCCCAAAGGAAAGTTCCCGGACGTTTTGGGAGGCGGAAACTTCGGCTCACACCGGCTGTCCGATGCGTGCATCATACTGGCTCGGTCGTAAATCGCATCCATTGCATGGCACGGTTTACTTACGGACAAGACATACGTAGCAGTTCGGACGCAGAGACGACTCGGTTGGTAAATTTTACGTTGCTCTCATCGTACTCGCTCACACAGCTGTACAAGTCGGGCGGAAAATACGCGTACGGCTTGTACTTTTTCCGGCCGATTCGCGTTCGGTGCCCTTCCGAGTGAGATCGGAATCGGCCCTTAAATGTATATAATGAAATGTTTTGTAATACATTATGTATTATAAAATGCATTATTTTCATTGTATAGAATATATATCATATAGCTGTTCTAGATGTAAATTTAACTAATATGTTTTAACTAATTTTAACTCTAATAATATCATTGTCATATATTTTAAAAACCTAAATTATGCTTACTACTCCACTCAACATAAATACCCAATAATAATTTACATTAAAGTAACTTATTTTACTATTCCTACTCCACTCTGTATTTAATTGGGATAGGTGCTAGACACTAAACTTAATTAATGTACTATTCCCACTCCACTCAGTATTTATTTGGGGTAGGTGCTGGACACTAAACTTAATTAATTTACTATTCCGACTACAGTCACTATTTAATTAGAGTAGGTGCTGGACACTAAACACAATTAATGTACTATTCCCACTCCAGTTATGATTTAATTGGGGTAGGTGTTGGACACTAAACCTAATTAATTTACTATCCCCACTCCAGTTAGTATTTAATTGGGGTAGGTGCTGTACACTGAACCTTATTTAATCACTATTTCAACTCCAGTCTGTATTTAATTGGGGTAGGTGCTGGACACTAAACTTAATTAATTTACTATTCCCACCCCACTCAGTATTTAATAGGGGTAGATGCTGGGCACTAAACTTAAATAATTTACTATTCCCACCCCACTCAGTATTTAATTGAAGTAGGTGCTGGACACTAAACTTAATCAATGTACTATTGCCACGCCACTGAATATTTAATTGGGGTAGGTGCTGGACACTAAACTTAATGAATTTACTTTTCCCACTCCAGTCAGTATTTAATTGGGGTAGGTACTGGGCTAAACTTAATTAATGTACTATTCCCACTCCAGTCTGTATTTAAGTGGGGTACGTGCTGGACACTAAACCTAACTTAATTACTATTCCCACTCCAGCCAGTAATTAATTGGGGTAGGTGCTGGACACTGAACCTTATTTAATCACTATTTCAACTCCAGTCTGTATTTAATTGGGGTAGGTGCTGTACACTAAACTTAATTAATTTACTATTCCCACCCCACTCAGTATTTAATAGGGGTAGGTGCTGGGCACTAAACTTAAATAATTTACTATTCCCACCCCACTCAGTATTTAATTGGGGTAGGTGCTGGACACTAAACCTAATCAATGTACTATTCCCACACCACTGAATATTTAATTGGGGTAGGTGCTGGACACTAAACTTAATGAATTTACTATTCCCACTCCAGTCAGTATTTAATCGGGGTAGGTACTGGACACTAAACTTAATTAATTTACTATTCCCACCCCAGTCTGTATGTAAGTGGGGTAAGTGTTGGACACTAAGGGCTCGATTCCGATCCGGGAAAGAAAACCGTCTGACGAATCGTATTCATAGCTGTTTCCCTACGAATCATACAAACCTGTCCGAATCGCGTAGTACGATCCGTTTTCCAAAAATACGTCCGAATCTTTACGAACCGTACGAAAAACAAGCGAACATCCGTACGTTACTGACTCGTGAAGTGAACCGTACGATTCGCAAACATGCTGTACGACCTGCCAAGTATGATCCGGACCGGGGACTGAGAACGCGATTCGTACGGGAAAACGCCGTCGCTTACGAACTGCGATTTGTGAGGAATACATCGAGTATGAGCGAGCCGCGGATTCAAATACAAAACGAACACCCCTTCAACAAAGCGCACGTGTACCCCGTAAATACGTCGCGTATGAGAGAGCTACACAATAAAGTACGAAACTAACCCCCCTCAACGAAGCGCACGCGTACACCGTAAATACATCGTGTATGAGAGAGCTACACAATAAAGTACAAAACAAACCCCCCTCAACGAAGCGCACACGTACCCCGTAAATACGTCGCGTATGAGAGAGCTACACAATAAATAACGAAACTAACCCCCTCAACGAAGCGCACGCGTACCCCGTAAAAACATCGCGTATGAGAAAGCTACACAATAAATTACAAAACAAACCCCCCTCAACGAAACGCACGCGTACCACTAAAACCGCACAAGGAGTGTGCAAACGAGTCTCACAACACCACAAAACATGTCTCCTGTGTACAAACCATTGCAAATCAATGTCCTGGCTAGATCCAAACTGGCAAACAGAGGACCCAACTCAGACCCACCCCTTATAACGCACCCACCAAAAATTCAAACTAAGTCACACCCACTAATGGACCAATAAAAAGGGCCCACACACACAAACCAGCATTCTTTGCAACATACCCATTTACCTACAGAGACTGTCAACACACCAACAACTGCACACATCCACCTTCACACATACCCCCATTCACATTCAGACTCACACACGCCCTTCACATTCAGACCCACAACCCCCATCCATACACACCGTCACCCCCAATCACATTCACCCCACAACATGTCTGCACAGAAGAATCCAAAGTTCACAAACCAGGAGATGGCGATCCTTGTAGATGAAGTCATCAGAGTCGAGCCACAGCTGTTTGGTGCATTGGTCAGACAGACCAGCATAGCTGACAAAACACGCCTGTGGGAGAGGATCGTCAATAGGGTCAATGCTGTTGCACCCATCAGGTGCACCAGGAAGGATTGCCAGGCCAGGTGGTACGATCTGTGGAGGATGGTGAAGCGGGAAATGGATGAGGACTACGCCCAGAGCCAGTACACTGGAGGTGGTGGTCCCCGCAGACCAGTACAGTCCCAGCCCTGGGAGGAGAAGGTCATGGCCCTGCTACCACCGGTGGGAGTACATGGAATTGAAGGAGTCGTGGAGCCTGGTGAGTATACAAACAACTCATGTAACATGGGTGGACTCCCAGTAGTGCCCAGACATATGAGGGGTGGGTGGATATGACTTCCAGCACTGCCCAGATATATGAGGGGTGGGTAGATATGACTCCCAGCACTGCCCAATACAATGGGGGTGGGTGGATATGACTCCCAGCAGTGCCCGATACAATGGGTTTAGGTGGATATGACTCCCAGCCCTGCCCAATACATTGGGGGGGTGGATATGACTCCCAGCAGTGCCCAGACACAAGAGGGGTGGGTGGATATGATTTCCAGCACTGCCCAGACATATGAGGGGTGGGTGGATATGACTCCCAGCACTGCCCAATACAATGGGGGTGGGTGGATATGACTCCTAGCAGTAGGCAACAGTATGGGGGTGGGTGCAAGGGTTAGGGCCAGAAGGGTGCAAAGGAGAGGACCAGAAGGCTGCAAGGGGGAGGGTGAGAAGGGTGCAAGGGGGATGGTAGGAGGGTGCAAGGGGGATGGTGAAGAAGCTAAAAATGTGGCCACCCCTATCACCAATACTGTGTACGCACAAGTCCAATTGCACTCATCCCATATGGCCCAGGTACACACCCATGCACCATGCTCAATGTACAGGGAGTGAGAAAGTACTGACAACATAGCTGACACTGGGCCCTGGTGTATTTAGCACAAGGCCCTCCTGTGACCAGTGCAAACACTAACATCAGGACAACAAGGTCCGATATCTTGCACAGGAACTCACAACCACGGTCATGGCAGCATGCTCCATGGGGGACAGCCACACCATGAGTGAGGCCCAGTTCCAACTCACTTCAACTACCAGCACGGCCTGTCACACACACCCCTTACATAAACATAGCCAGCTGGGACAGGCAATGGAGTGCCCAACTGTCACAATCGTCATGTAACACAACAAATACCGATCTGATGAAGCATTCAAGCAAAAAATGCACGGTGCTGATTCACAAGTCCCTTGCACTTATATCACGATGCCGTAGCTACACCTTACTGATGCAGTGGACGCACAAATATTAGTGCAATGGTGCTGGGTATTGACAAGGTGATGCATCTGAGAGATGTGCCACGTGCTAAAGCCCTGCGCCAGAAGTAGGTGTACTGGTTGTGGTGTGGTGGGCGGTGGCTGCCCGTCACGGCGCAGCAACACCTCCCAAAAGTGGCTGAGTGAAATCTTAAACATTTCACTTTGTCACTTTTATACGCATACTGCCTCAAAAGCATGTGCGTGCCTGAAGCAGACATAAGGTCACAGCATTGTGCAGATAGGGCCACACAGAGCATTTCTGGATCTGCGTTGCACCAGCGACACAACTCCAGCAATGTGCCACTTCCTTGGCACAGATGCGTGATGCAGCTGTACGGTTATCACACTATGGTGATCCACAGTGTTAATGTGTTGTATCCATGCTGGCACAGCTGTGGTGCACAATGACTGCCAAATTCCTGCTGATATGCCTGGCTGTGCCAGTCATTGTAAATAGACCCTCACATGTCAATGACTCCTGAACACAGATCAATCTGACACCACAAGTGAACATTGAGAAAAATCCAAAGCAAGTGTAACAGTGATAACGACAATGTATATGAAAATTTGATTTTACATTAAATGGCATTAACATAGTCTGTCTCTCACACCCACAGGGCAACGCGCCCAATCTACCCCCAACCAGGGGGGAGATGGATCACAGTCCCATGCTGCACAGGACCCTGATCCTACCAACAGCGACGCCTCTCACCACTCCATGGATGACCCCAACCAACCTGGTACCTCTGGATCCCAAACCCGTTCAGCAGCTGGATCAGGGGCATCTGCGCCAACCACCACACCCATTCCTGCCACATCCCGGCTCGGAGCCCTGCCCACAATCCACAACTGAGCCAGTCTGACAATGAGGGACAAGGTTCGCCGGGCACCCAGTAGGTGGCAGACAACACCACCACCACTGTCAACCCTCAGGGGTCCCGTCGACCTGATGTGCCCACAACAGCAGGCCAGGCTCGTGTGGGCAGGGGTGGTGGGAGTGGCACAAGGCGGAGGCGAGAACCTGACCAGAAAGCTGCAGGGCCTGGTATATCTGAACTCAGAAACATCATGGAGGAATACCGGCGGGACACCAGGGAGTTCAGCCAGAGAGTGGGGGCCCTCATCAATTTAAAAAACCAGCAGGCCGAGCAACACCCCAGTCAACGACGACACCAAGGAAGGATGGAGGCAAGACTGGCTGAGCTCTAGGCGGTGCAGAGGGACATAAGCCATTCACTCCGTCGGATTGCTGACAACATGCGTCACCCTCCCTGTGTCACCAGGCCAGAAACATCGAGGTAAAGACTACCAACAGGCACAGGGAGGGAGGAGGAGGTGGAATCATCCGACGGAGCGTCCCAGGCATCGTCAAGGCCTGCATATGAGGGTCCCCCAAGGAAGGTGGGTCGTCCACGGAGAAGACGTTGAGAGGCAGAGGGCCATGCGCATCTCCCAGGTCACCTGGTCTGGCATCTTGCCTTTGTGTGCAACAGCATCACCTTATCGACTGTTTGACTCTCCCACATGGACTTGCTGGTCGCAGTGTGACCAATGATGCCAAACACTGTGGTCTGGACTCTGTTGACTCAAACTGCAAGGCATCACATCTCCCTCTGTAAACTTTGGATTCCTAGCATTTTTGTACAGCACCTACCACCTACTCACATTTCACTCACAAGATGGAGAAATAAATATAACAAACACAATACGTATTGATGTTGATGTTTTTTTGCCAGAGTCAACAACATACGAGTGGGGATATGTCAAAGTATGCTAGAGTGTGGAACAAACTCAAGCCATCCATACACTGGGCTCTGAGTCTGGTTGTGGACACACATAGGTCACAATGTATGATCAACTACATACATGGAGGGAAATACTCACCCGTGATGGTTATTATCTGCTGGGGGGGGGTGGCTTGCCATACTGCTCTGACAGACAGTTATGGAAGAGTCTCATGAAGGTGTACAGGTCATGGGTAATGTGTCGGTGTCCAGGGAGGGAGTACCAGGTGTGTTTGTTGATGTGGGAGGACTATCACCCGCATGCAGTTGTACTGTGGATGTGATGAATGTCGCCCACGGCAAGGGTTGCTGGACGGACTACAGGCAACGGGGTGTTGGATGGGAGACGTCCATATTCGTTTTTTGGGTTGTGGTTGTGGAGTGCCTACTGAGTGTGGCTGAGGAGTATGAAGGTGATCCTGCAGTTGACAGTGGGACTCTAGTAGGTATCTCAGGTGGACGGTCATGTGGCTGTGGCAGGGGATGTTGAGATGAGGTGTGCGCATGCGCCCTGGGTGTGCACATGTACTCCTGGAGTCTGGCTCTTGTTCCTGTGTAGAGGTTGTTGCCGTATTGAGCCGGCTGCTGTTGTGGACCTGGGTGGCTGTCTGTCTTGACTAGGAGTGGATCTATCTGTAGGTCATTTCCAGCATGTGGAAGGACTTGCAGCATGAGCTAGCGATGGTGTTGATTTGGAGAACTGGATACAAACATTGATGTACCAATGCAAGATGGTGGTGTGCTTGTCCTCCAGCCAGGAGTTGCTCTTCCCCTGACCCATGTATCCTGTGTAGGTGCTGTCCTGCGTGCTGAAGTAGTAGTCCAATGTCTGAGGAGCAATCAGTAAAGTGGTGTCCCAGCTCAGATTTTGACACAATTTATGGGGAAGCCTCTCAGCACGATTAGCAGATATGTTAATCCAGTTCCCCTACTGACCCCTTGCCCACAAAGCAATACAACATCCTTGCAAAGATTCACAATCACCATTTAAACGTCATTTGGAACCTTTACCTCAGATTGGTCTCTAATCCGGATGCGTGGAGACACACGTTCCTCCTGCACATCTTAAGTAAAGGCAACGCAGATCCTGTATAACCTTCCAATCATACACCAAACTCTATTTATCAGTTCTGGCCAAGATTTCCATGAAATTTTCCTGGCAGCAACTGATGGCCTTTGTTGAAGATAATAGCCTCCTTCACGACTCGCAATCCAGCTTCCATCCCGGCCATAGTACACAGTTGGCCCTCATAGAAATGGCAGACTCTATTCGCTGGGAGGTCGATGGAGGTTCCAAGGCGGCGTTGGTGCTGTTAGACATGTCTACAGCATTTGACACCGTAGATCATCCCATTATTCAGAACCGCATGAAGACCATAGGTGTGTGGTCCTCAGTGCTGAACTGGATATTGTCCTAACTATCTGACCGCACACATCAGGTCCGCACCTACCCATTCTACTCCCCAGTCAAACCACAGAAGTGGGGTTTGCCGCAGGGCTCTGCTCAGAGCCCGCAGACTTTTGTAATATTTACTTATCCCCGATGGCTGAATCGATTGCCATGTCTGAAGTCAAAATAATATCATACGCTGAGGATCTTAGCTCCTAATCACCTAAAATCCAGTCAGAGCAGCAATTTTTGACCATCTCGAAAATTGTCTCAATTTTGCAGACTGGATGTACCACATTCTCTTGTAACTTAATCCAGATAACACCTAGGTCCTATACTATTAAAACAACCTTCTGCCCTGTCTTCCAATCTTTGTTGGCCAGAGTAACTGGTAAGCATGGGCCACGGATCCGTTACGCTCGCGAAATTTGTGGATTTTTGGCAATTTCGCGATCCGCGAATCTCGCGAAATTGCCGCAAAATTCGCAAATTCGCTCGCAGGCGAATTCTTTTTTTTTTATGGCCAGCTCACTCAAGGGACCAAAGTTACAGGCACACTGGGTCACTGGAGGCACATCTTCTGACCCTTTATGCAGCTGCAGTGTAGGAAAAGCACTTTGAATCCATGAGTTTCTCGAGCACAATCCCCGTGTAGTTCCTGTGACCAGGAGGCTGCTTTCTCCTCACCTGCTGCCGTGCTCGCTCTCTGACCCTTTATACACAAGAGGCATGTTGACACGCATAGAAGCCCCGCACCACACACTAGCGGTATCAAACGTCTTCCCGCCCTTTCCCAACTATGATGGACAGCTCACTCAAGGGACCCCGGCGCCTTTTGGCGCGGTGGTAAAGTTACAGGCACACATGGTCAGTGGAGACAAATCATCTGGCCCTTTACGCAGCTGCAGTGTAGGAAAAGCACTATACATTTACCCAACGAGTAGCACTTACTCGATTAGCCAGTAGAAAGTACTCCAGTGCAAATCGCAAAAGAATCCTCGAGTTTGCGGGAAAATCCGCGAATTCGCGGATTTATTTGCGAATTCGCGAACCGCAGATCCGCAAAATTCACCCATACTTAGTAACTGGCCATTGCTCCGGCACACAAGGACTTTGTCAGGGATCTGTGAGTCAGATGGGACAATGAACTATCCCATCTCACACAGGTACAAGAGGGGGGTGCCGCTTGTTTAGGCAAAATTTAAAACATCTATAGATCTATTAGCTATCTGTACAATGTACCCCAGAAAACAGTGGTGTACGCACTGATCACCTCCCATTTTGACTATGCAAAATGCCCATCTGTGTGTCTGACATTAGGCTTGCTACGTATACTGCAGACGCTCAAAAATGTGGTTGAGCGCCGGACATGTGGAGTCTCAGTGTGACAACATATCTCCCCGTTTCTTCGACTAGTCCATTGGCTGACCATGGCTACACAAATAGATTTAAATGCGCTAACACGCGCCTTCAGGGCAGGACAAGGCCATGGGCCGGTCTACCTTAGGAGGAGCCTCTGTCTCTATTGTCAATCACGATCTGTACGTTCCAATGACAAGCACTTGCGCATTGGTCCTTGGTGTCATAAACCAAGATCAGGAGGTGAAACCTAACAGGTAGGAACCACCCAATGCAGGACTAAGCCACCTCTTCCGCTGCGTATAATTCTGTCTGAATGTGAGCCTTGCCAAGCTCTTCAAACCTGGTCATTTTGCATGCTTAATTACGTGCTCCTCAGTATGCTGCATCCTTTTTGGTGCACTACTGCACTGGCACAGCCCGTTGGGTTTAAAGGGCGCACAATAAATTACTATTAACATATTTTTAGATGGCTTAGCAGAATTGTGTGTGTAGGCTTGGAGATATGTAGATGATTGTTACACTGAGGGTGGTCAGGGTGTTGTTGTGAAACCTGAAGTGCAGATGTTGGACAATGCTGAGTGTGTCCTTGGTGTTGTATGTCACTCTGGGGGTGTACCTCATAAAGTATTGCCAATCATACTCGTGGATTGTTGGTGTTGTCCCTGCGGGTGATCTAGTATCCGTCTGTGATGGCAATGTAGAAGTAGTGTGCGGGGCTTACGTACAACCAGGTCACAGTAATGAAGGTGATGTGTGGTGCTGTTGTGTTGATAAGGTAACAGAGTCCAATGGGGGGCTGGTGGAAGTAGCGTGTGTGCAGTACGAGGCACATAACCTGCTTGTACGGACATGCACTGTTATGTGTGGCAGTGCGGTGTTGGCAGTATGAGTTGGAAAGGTAATAAGGTCTCTCTCCCAGTTAGCTGAGAGTCAGCAAGAGGGTGTGAAATGCTAGAAGGTCAGCAAGACCAACCGACACCACAGACGTCGGTGGAAACCAGGAGCACAACCAGGGGGAGAAGAGTCTGACGGTGAATCTATCGAAGAAAGCTCTGACCCCCATTGAGATTCAAGTCCTAGAAAAAGGACTGGGCTTCGTCCCCACTCCCATCCCTGATACGTTTCAAGAAATGATTGAGATCAAACAACTCTTCAGGAAGATACGCTTGAGAGCTTTCTTCCAAGACAAATCAGAATCAGATAATTCTGATTCGGGTCTACGGAAACCTTCCACCTTCACACCCACAGATGGGATGGTTCCCCCAGAGATCCTGGCTTTTGAGAGAGCAGTCCTCAATACCCTCAATAACAAACCACAATGTAAACAATTCAACAATTTGACCAGCTTGGAGAAGCAGGCTTGCCAGGCTCTAGGGAATGACAACACGATCGTTATCAAGCAAGCGGACAAGGGGGGCGCTACAGTCATCCAAGACTATGATGTATATGACCTGGAATGTAGACGCCAACTCTCCAACAGTTCCCACTACAGACCCCTCACCATAGATCCAACCAAACGCTTGTCAACCACGATCATGAGTCTCGTGATAGAGGGTGAAACCAATGAATGGCTGTCTAAAAAGGAAGCAGATTTCCTCATTACCACCGAACCAGTCACGCCTTATTTCTATACACTGCCCAAAATCCACAAGGGGGTCACACCTGTACCGGGAAGGCCCATCGTGTCGGGCATAGGATCCCTTCTGGAACCCTTGTCTCAATTTTGCGACGTTTTCCTCCAGCCACTAGTGAAGAAAATCCCATCCTTCCTCCAAGATACCAGAGATGTCCTACGTCTAATTGAAGATATGGACGGGAGGGAGAACGTCGATCTAATATTGACTTTGGACGTAGAGGCACTCTACACGAACATCCCCCAACAAGCCACCTTGGAAGCAGTGGAGAATGCCTTGAGATCTGAGGAGTGGACATCCTGCACCCCCATCTCTTTCATCATGGCCCTTGCGAGTATAGCCCTGACGGAAAATTTCTTCAGGTATGAATCGCAATTATACCATCAGATCCGTGGTACTTCCATGGGTTCTACCTTTGCGCCGAGCTTGGCCTGCCTATACATGGCTTCCTTTGAGGAACAGTTCATCTACCCTGCTGCAACCAATCCATTTCTCGAACATCTATCCCTTTGGCGTCGCTACATCGACGACATTTTGATCCTTTGGAAGGGGGATCAGACGAGTTGTGAGGCATTTTGCTCCTGGATTAACCTGCAGAACCCGTACCTAAAATTCACGGGTACCATTTCCGCCGTTTCTCTCCCCTTCCTTGATCTCACCATCAGGCTTGATCCTTCAGAGATTACTACCACTCTCTATAGGAAAGAAACCGACAGGAACAGTCTCCTCCCTTATCAGAGCCACCACACTCGAGCCTTGAGGGATAACCTACCCTTTGGACAATTTCTCCGAATTCGCAGAAATTGCACGTCATTGACTGATTTTGTACGTGAAGCTTCTACCCTCCAACATAAACTCCAGGATAAAGGCTACCCGACCAGACTTTTGAAACAATCATTAAAAAGGGCACGTAACAACAATAGAGAAGCCTTGTTGGAGACGAACCCAAAGCCAATAAATGATGTCATTACTTGCGTGACAACATACACCAGGAACTCCACCTTCATCAAGAAGACAATCAACTCACACTGGGGCACTCTGAACTCCGCTGGGCTGGATATCCCACGTCCACGCTTTGCTTTCAAAAGAACTGCTAACCTAAAGGACACCCTGACCCACACCCGACCCAAGAAGTCAAGCATCCACCGTGAGAACCCCTTGTGGGACTTGCCACCAGTGGTTGGGCACTACAGGTGTGGCAGCTGCATCGTCTGTCCTCAAGCCATACAAAGCAAAGATATCAAGCTGACAGCAACGTTTACCTGGCACATGAACAAACACACCAACTGTAACAGTAGCCGATGTATATACATGCTCATATGTCCCTGTGGGCTCAAGTACATAGGCATGACTATGCGAACTGTGAAAACTCGGATAATTGAGCATAATAGTAACATTTGCTGTACTAAGACACACACCAGGCTCTATGAACACTGTAAAGAAGCGGGACACAGGGCAGACAACCTTCAATGGATAGTCTTGGAATGTCATCCCTCCATCCACCAACATGCACTATATAGACTGGAACAGAGGTGGGTGCACCGTCTTCAATTGGACACCTGTGGTTTGAACGACTCCATTCCGTGGAATCAACTAGCAAGATGACTCCGCCAATTGACCACCCCTAACCTGCCTAGTGCTTAAGAGACTGGTCATCCTCCCTCTTGATAATTTTACACTACAGTATCACACCAGTCCCACGGACACTGGGGCACCTCTAATCCGAGACTATACTAGTCCCATGGGCACCGTGGTATCCCCACCCCTGAGTCACCCCCCCGGGGTCATTCTGTCCCTTCTGGCCCTGACACTGACCCAAGTATGGCCATTATATCTCATCCCTAATCTGAGGCTATACTTAGTCCGATGGGCACCGTGGTATCCCCACCCCTGAGTCAACCCACGGGGTCATTCTGTCCCTTCTAGCCTTGTTACTGACCCAACTATGGCCATTATACTTCCGAGCCAGTCATCGGTCCTCTCATGACGAATGGTCCCCACTTGGGTGGATCAGCCCCCTATAATACTTTGGATACGCCTGTGATACCCCTAACCACACACACCACCTGTTTACCCCACTAATGTCTGGTTAGTCCCCTGGTCTGACTGCGGCTCCGACATGTCTCGGAACGCTCCCGTTTATGGCACCGTCATTTTCTATAAACAGAAACACGTTGCCTGTTACCCATTGTACTAGTTACTTTACAGTATAAATATGGAATCTCACACTGAGGACCCTTTTCGGCGCTGCCTCGCTGTGCCATGCGAGCCACGTCACTCCACCCGACTCCCCATGCACGCCTATCACCGCGTTTGCAGTCCAACGTCCTGTGCCTTGGTAGTCAAACTACACTTCCCATGAGCACTTCTGAGCGGCCCCTGATTGGCGCCCCTGGCGACTCTGTCATGACGGCCATGCCCCTCTTGCACTCGCACGCCCTGCTCTTAATGGCGGCTGTGTTCCTGCTCTTCACCGGCTGTTCCGCGTGTAGCACACGCCGTCCGTGTGGGGGTAGGTGATATCGGCGCAATCTCCCCGCCGCTAAGGTAAGCCCGCTGGACCGAGCAATCGCTCGCCGCCGCTCCTTGACAACGGCATACATGCAGGGGCCAACGTGGGGCGCCCCGCACCGCCGGGCTGTCTAGGCTGCACTTTCAGCTAGCTTGTAGCTGCCCCTCGAGCCATTACCTCTGTTAGTTTTCAACCCTTAACTACTGATGGTACAATCATTTAACACCTCTGCTCCCTGGTGTTCATAAGCGGGTTAATACACCCTGTTGTCTGCATAGCAGTTAGTTACGTGACAGCCTGGCGAGGTGGGGCGACCGATGTCCCCTTGCCTTATATGTACTACGTCCCTGGTGACAACCCCATGTGTTGATCCTGCTTTGACATGCTTTCTTCCCTTGTTCCTTCCTCCCATAGGGCTAGGTCCCTAGCGCAGTCCCCACAGGAACTAGCCACGCAGACTGCCATTGGGCTCCAAAGGGTAGGTTACACATATTATACAACAACCATCCCACAGAGTGTCTGTCTTCCTCCTTGTGGCTTAGTGGCTTTCTAATTGTAATGAATATCTTCTCCTATCACGGTGGCTGTAGTGTTAGTAAACAACATACCACCTTTTTAATGAGTAGTACTCACTCATGCCCTGAATACCCTCTGGGTCATGTCTTGTTACATGTAATAATGGTCTCTCTCCCCTCACCACGTTGCACTCCAATATTCCTCTGACACCTAGTAGATCATGTATAACTGGGTGCGTGATTGACTTTTGGGGTGAAGTCAACGCTTAGTTTGTCAGCGTTGTAATCAATAACGATAATGTAGCAATTGTTATGTTTACTTAATTCCTAGGTCTGACGGTGATGCAGTATTCCTCGCCAGCTTTAGACCTAGACCTCTCAGGTTGTATTATCAATAGCCTGTAGCTCACCTTTTGGGCACATTAGGTTTATATGAGCACTTTTTTCGGTCCTGAAGAATTGCCCTGCTGGGCATGAAACATGTTGACCAAGTGGAGGGCTGATATGAGGCCACACTAATAGTTACGTTGGTCCTCAGTACCCCTCCCTGCACTTTTTAACAAAGTGGTTAGCCACATGAATAAAGGTTCCCTCGTGGACTATCCAACTTTTTTTAAATTATTCACCTTTTGCTCACTACCTCACTTTTTTAAGCCTCACAAGTTTCTACATATCACGGCAAGGAACAAAAGACCTCCGCAAAAGAGTGACACTTGTTGTCACCCGTCAGGCATTGCAGCGCCGGCTCGACGTAGGAGCAGGAAGCCGATGATTTAAACAACATCTCAAGTAGGCTGAATGAGACATGTCATCCAGCTCATCAGTTGTGTGAGGCTTCCTTAGTTCCGTCAAGGAACTTGCTGACCTTCTAGCATTTCACACCCTCTTGCTGACTCTCAGCTAACTGGGAGAGAGACCTTATTACCTGTCTAACCCCAGGGGAACTGTGTACAACTTTGCTTTCTTGCTCTCTGGACAAGTACACTGGACCCCTCTAAATATAGTCCATTCCCGTCCCCCCTTTTGTTTACATTTATAGCGTGGGTCACCCCCACGGGACACTTAGGATACCAAGAGTGACACTTTTTCACTTTTTTGGCCCACTACATACTGGGTGGTTTTCCCCCAGTACACCGCACTTGCGGTTCTATTTTGGAATTTTTTATCCATACACCACATTTAGCCACACCCTAGCCATCATGGAGGATGTACCAGGCCTCAGTTTTGATGACAATGCCATTGACGAAGCCCTACGGGCGGCCCCGAGTTTAATAACTCTATCGGCTACGGCTACCTCGAGTGCTACCAATGACGATTGGACCATACTCACCGCTTTAAAGAAAGAACTAATTAGGATCACGATGCATGGTATAATGATGACCGAGTACCTGAGAAATAAAACTGCCCCCTTAGGCCTCATCGTGAATATTATACCCAGACTCTTTCTTGAAGATAAACAATTCAAGATCGAGTGGGTACAAGTCTCCTGGAAATGTACTAAAGATCTGCTTTTCCTCATTGTACAAACATCTAAACGGCTGTCAGAGGCCTTACAAGAGAAAATCTCAGCCATAGAAGCCACAATGAGAAGTACGGTCAATAAGAACACCAAGGCCAACTTCACCAACAAACTAGCGGAGATCAACCAAGAAATGGCAGATCACCACGAATATCTCCTTAATCAAAAAACTGCCAAACTACAGAAAGACATTGCCAAGGTTGAGAAGGAGAAAGTGTATCCTTTTCTTAAGGATGGCTTCAAGAATAAGAAGACATCTTACTCCTCTGATGAAAATACGGATAACAGCCGGCGAGGCTCCACTAGTAGTGACTCCAGTGGAGGCTACAACTCCAGGAACAACCGGGCCCCACAACATCCCAACTGGCAACCAGGATACCATCAAGGACCGGTGTTTCATGGCCCTCCGCACATGGCACCTCCATGGCAATACCCCTTCTACCAACAGGGCCCGCCACAATTTTTCCCCTCAAACCCGCCACCTTTTCAAGGCAGAGGTTGGGGCAGAGGAAGAGGGCGAAAGCGAGGCGGACAGAAAGGAGTACAGTGGCAGGACCAACCGACACCACAGACGTCGGTGGAAACCAGGAGCACAACCAGGGGGAGAAGAGTCTGATGGTGAATCTATCGAAGAAAGCTCTGACCCCCATTGAGATTCAAGTCCTAGAAAAAGGACTGGGCTTCGTCCCCACTCCCATCCCTGATACGTTTCAAGAAATGATTAAGATCAAACAACTCTTCAGGAAGATACGCTTGAGAGCTTTCTTCCAAGACAAATCAGAATCAGATAATTCTGATTCGGGTCTACGGAAACCTTCCACCTTCACACCCACAGATGGGATGGTTCCCCCAGAGATCCTGGCTTTTGAGAGAGCAGTCCTCAATACCCTCAATAACAAACCACAATGTAAACAATTCAACAATTTGACCAGCTTGGAGAAGCAGGCTTACAAGGCTCTAGGGAATGACAACACGATCGTTATCAAGCAAGCGGACAAGGGGGGCGCTACAGTCATCCAAGACTATGATGTATATGACCTGGAATGTAGACGCCAACTCTCCAACAGTTCCCACTACAGACCCCTCACCATAGATCCAACCAAACGCTTGTCAACCACGATCATGAGTCTCGTGATAGAGGGTAAAACCAATGAATGGCTGTCTAAAAAGGAAGCAGATTTCCTCATTACCACCTAACCAGTCACGCCTTATTTCTATACACTGCCCAAAATCCACAAGGGGGTCACACCTGTACCGGGAAGGCCCATCGTGTCGGGCATAGGATCCCTTCTGGAACCCTTGTCTCAATTTTGCGACGTTTTCCTCCAGCCACTAGTGAAGAAAATCCCTTCCTTCCTCCAAGATACCAGAGATGTCCTACGTCTAATTGAAGATATGGACGGGAGGGAGAACGTCGATCTAATATTGACTTTGGACGTAGAGGCACTCTACACGAACATCCCCCAACAAGCCACCTTGGAAGCAGTGGAGAATGCCTTGAGATCTGAGGAGTGGACATCCTGCACCCCCATCTCTTTCATCATGGCCCTTGCGAGTATAGCCCTGACGGAAAATTTCTTCAGGTATGAATCGCAATTATACCATCAGATCCGTGGTACTTCCATGGGTTCTACCTTTGCACCGAGCTTGGCCTGCCTATACATGGCTTCCTTTGAGGAACAGTTCATCTACCCTGCTGCAACCAATCCATTTCTCGAACATCTATCCCTTTGGCGTCGCTACATCGACGACATTTTGATCCTTTGGAAGGGGGATCAGACGAGTTGTGAGGCATTTTGCTCCTGGATTAACCTGCAGAACCCGTACCTAAAATTCACGGGTACCATTTCCGCCGTTTCTCTCCCCTTCCTTGATCTCACCATCAGGCTTGATCCTTCAGAGATTACTACCACTCTCTATAGGAAAGAAACCGACAGGAACAGTCTCCTCCCTTATCAGAGCCACCACACTCGAGCCTTGAGGGATAACCTACCCTTTGGACAATTTCTCCGAATTCGCAGAAATTGCACGTCATTGACTGATTTTGTACGTGAAGCTTCTACCCTCCAACATAAACTCCAGGATAAAGGCTACCCGACCAGACTTTTGAAACAATCATTAAAAAGGGCACGTAACAACAATAGAGAAGCCTTGTTGGAGACGAACCCAAAGCCAATAAATGATGTCATTACTTGCGTGACAACATACACCAGGAACTCCACCTTCATCAAGAAGACAATCAACTCACACTGGGGCACTCTGAACTCCGCTGGGCTGGATATCCCACGTCCACGCTTTGCTTTCAAAAGAACTGCTAACCTAAAGGACACCCTGACCCACACCCGACCCAAGAAGTCAAGCATCCACCGTGAGAACCCCTTGTGGGACTTGCCACCAGTGGTTGGGCACTACAGGTGTGGCAGCTGCATCGTCTGTCCTCAAGCCATACAAAGCAAAGATATCAAGCTGACAGCAACGTTTACCTGGCACATGAACAAACACACCAACTGTAACAGTAGCCGATGTATATACATGCTCATATGTCCCTGTGGGCTCAAGTACATAGGCATGACTATGCGAACTGTGAAAACTCGGATAATTGAGCATAATAGTAACATTCGCTGTACTAAGACACACACCAGGCTCTATGAACACTGTAAAGAAGCGGGACACAGGGCAGACAACCTTCAATGGATAGTCTTGGAATGTCATCCCTCCATCCACCAACATGCACTATATAGACTGGAACAGAGGTGGGTGCACCGTCTTCAATTGGACACCTGTGGTTTGAACGACTCCATTCCGTGGAATCAACTAGCAAGATGACTCCGCCAATTGACCACCCCTAATCTGCCTAGTGCTTAAGAGACTGGTCATCCTCCCTCTTGATAATTTTACACTACAGTATCACACCAGTCCCACGGACACTGGGGCACCTCTAATCCGAGACTATACTAGTCCCATGGGCACCGTGGTATCCCCACCCCTGAGTCACCCCCCCGGGGTCATTCTGTCCCTTCTGGCCCTGACACTGACCCAAGTATGGCCATTATATCTCATCCCTAATCTGAGGCTATACTTAGTCCGATGGGCACCGTGGTATCCCCACCCCTGAGTCAACCCACGGGGTCATTCTGTCCCTTCTAGCCTTGTTACTGACCCAACTATGGCCATTATACTTCCGAGCCAGTCATCGGTCCTCTCATGACGAATGGTCCCCACTTGGGTGGATCAGCCCCCTATAATACTTTGGATGCGCCTGTGATACCCCTAACCACACACACCACCTGTTTACCCCACTAACGTCTGGTTAGTCCCCTGGTCTGACTGCGGCTCCGACATGTCTCGGAACGCTCCCGTTTATGGCACCGTCATTTTCTATAAACAGAAACACGTTGCCTGTTACCCATTGTACTAGTTACTTTACAGTATAAATATGGAATCTCACACTGAGGACCCTTTTCGGCGCTGCCTCGCTGTGCCATGCGAGCCACGTCACTCCACCCGACTCCCCATGCACGCCTATCACCGCGTTTGCAGTCCAACGTCCTGTGCCTTGGTAGTCAAACTACACTTCCCATGAGCACTTCTGAGCGGCCCCTGATTGGCGCCCCTGGCGACTCTGTCATGACGGCCATGCCCCTCTTGCACTCGCACGCCCTGCTCTTAATGGCGGCTGTGTTCCTGCTCTTCACCGGCTGTTCCGCGTGTAGCACACGCCGTCCGTGTGGGGGTAGGTGATATCGGCGCAATCTCCCCGCCGCTAAGGTAAGCCCGCTGGACCGAGCAATCGCTCGCCGCCGCTCCTTGACAACGGCATACATGCAGGGGCCAACGTGGGGCGCCCCGCACCGCCGGGCTGTCTAGGCTGCACTTTCAGCTAGCTTGTAGCTGCCCCTCGAGCCATTACCTCTGTTAGTTTTCAACCCTTAACTACTGATGGTACAATCATTTAACACCTCTGCTCCCTGGTGTTCATAAGCGGGTTAATACACCCTGTTGTCTGCATAGCAGTTAGTTACGTGACAGCCTGGCGAGGTGGGGCGACCGATGTCCCCTTGCCTTATATGTACTACGTCCCTGGTGACAACCCCATGTGTTGATCCTGCTTTGACATGCTTTCTTTCCTTGTTCCTTCCTCCCATAGGGCTAGGTCCCTAGCGCAGTCCCCACAGGAACTAGCCGCGCAGACTGCCATTGGGCTCCAAAGGGTAGGTTACACATATTATACAACAACCATCCCACAGAGTGTCTGTCTTCCTCCTTGTGGCTTAGTGGCTTTCTAATTGTAATGAATATCTTCTCCTATCACGGTGGCTGTAGTGTTAGTAAACAACATACCACCTTTTTAATGAGTAGTACTCACTCATGCCCTGAATACCCTCTGGGTCATGTCTTGTTACATGTAATAATGGTCTCTCTCCCCTCACCACGTTGCACTCCAATATTCCTCTGACACCTAGTAGATCATGTATAACTGGGTGCGTGATTGACTTTTGGGGTGAAGTCAACGCTTAGTTTGTCAGCGTTGTAATCAATAACGATAATGTAGCAATTGTTATGTTTACTTAATTCCTAGGTCTGACGGTGATGCAGTATTCCTCGCCAGCTTTAGACCTAGACCTCTCAGGTTGTATTATCAATAGCCTGTAGCTCACCTTTTGGGCACATTAGGTTTATATGAGCACTTTTTTCGGTCCTGAAGAATTGCCCTGCTGGGCATGAAACATGTTGACCAAGTGGAGGGTTGATATGAGGCCACACTAATAGTTACGTTGGTCCTCAGTACCCCTCCCTGCACTTTTTAACAAAGTGGTTAGCCACATGAATAAAGGTTCCCTCGTGGACTATCCAACTTTTTTTAAATTATTCACCTTTTGCTCACTACCTCACTTTTTTAAGCCTCACAAGTTTCTACATATCACGGCAAGGAACAAAAGACCTCCGCAAAAGAGTGACACTTGTTGTCACCCGTCGGGCATTGCAGCGCCGGCTCGACGTAGGAGCAGGACGCCGATGATTTAAACAACATCTCAAGTAGGCTGAATGAGACATGTCATCCAGCTCATCAGTTGTGTGAGGCTTCCTTAGTTCCGTCAAGGAACTTGCTGACCTTCTAGCATTTCACACCCTCTTGCTGACTCTCAGCTAACTGGGAGAGAGACCTTATTACCTGTCTAACCCCAGGGGAACTGTGTACAACTTTGCTTTCTTGCTCTCTGGACAAGTACACTGGACCCCTCTAAATATAGTCCATTCCCGTCCCCCCTTTTGTTTACATTGGCAGTATGAGTTGCACAGACAGTTTCAGGTTGATAGGTATAATATCCTATATCTTGCAACAACACGATAAAAGCTGTGACCATATCATATTTTAAACCGTGCAACTCTTTATTTTAATCTAAATAAACTTGAAAATTCGAATCACCTTGAATGACTTATGAAATACGCCTGGTTAGGTAAGTAAGGTTCACTTCAGATACGATCTGAGACTATGGATTGAATAGACTATTATGGAACACTTAAAATTTAATAGGTGTTCCGTTTGTATCCTTTAGATGTAAATCGCATTATGTTGGAAATACGGCTTATTGGGATACATTTTTGTCATCATCGGAAAGATTGTTAATTCATGCAACTAATCTTTAGATAAGGTGAGCAGGTACAACCTAATAATTTTCTAGTACTGCCTGATCATTATTTTGTCTGAAACATTTTAATATGTTCATCATCTCTTATTATTGATTTAATAACTCTCCCTTCATTATATGAATTAATAATGTGGCTGCTCCAATATAATGGTTTATTTTGTGCTGGTTTATATGTATAAAGCATGTATAATAGAATAAGTGTGAAGAAAGGCTGTCTTTTAATGAGATGTTTCCTTAGCTAATGAATAAGTAATTTTGTGAATTGTAACTTGTTTTTAAAGTGATTAAGTAGAAATTGTTAAAATAAAATTTGATATTTTTTTATTTCTTTATATATTTCAGAATCATTTGTGGCTCCTGAAGAAGGCGTTCTTCTAACACCGAAACGCGCGTCGAGTTACTTATTGCCACTATATGATTACATGTTTTTAAGTTGTTCAATTTCTGTTTATAATTGTAATGTTTTAATCCCCCCGTTTTTTTCGTGTAAAAATTATTGTATATCTTGTTTTTGTGAATTATGACTATAACTTAAATGTACATTAAAATATACGTTTTTTAATAGTGTAATTTTGTATGTCCATTTTCTATACAACCTTTCTTCTGTTTCATTTTTATTATTGCCTAGGAATGTTATGCACAATCTGAGTTGCACACACAGCCTGCAAAGCTGTCATGTGTGCGCTTAGGGGTTGCCTGATACCAGGTGGATGATTGTTTGGTGTTCACAGTGTGGACGGTGGCAGGAGCATGAGTCTGTTGTGTAACCTGTGTCATGGAATGACCAGAGGGCCTTACACTGTGCACGTTGCAGGTGCTGACGGTTCTGCCTTTGTGGCACTGACAAGCTGCGGCCTGCCTTAAGAATGGATGGATGGATGGAGGAGCATCTTGGAGGCGTATGTGTCACAGAATCAGGGCACTCGGTGTTGCGGTGTCACTGGGGAGGTAGCAGCAGGAATGTGTGAACACATGACGGCAGAAGGTGTGAGACACCATGCAAAACTAGCACACAAAGACAAGGATTTTTGCAATGCACCATGTTACATGTGTATGGAAAGGAAGGAGTGTCTGGTTACTCATGGGTCACTGCTAGAAAATGGGTGAACAACAATCACCAAATATGACGGGCAGAGGATCAGGCACCAAAAGGTCAAGCGGGGCACAGGACAAACAGCGTCAGCAGGTGTTGCCTGCCCATTGTGGGTATCAAGCTAAAACAATACATACACAACCATGTACGTCAAGCACATTATGGACCATGAGCCATTACAAACACCATGCATGTTGCCCCAGTACACATAACCACATATGCACAATCATTGTGAAGTATGCCATAGATGACGCATGCAGACTGGCAAGAGATCTGCGGTGATAGTAATGAGGCACAATGTACACTTGGGAACACATTTTCTACAGAAATGGATCAAGTTGGTTCTGAGGTCATGCTGCTTTAGCCAATGTACATGGCCAGTGGCATTGCTCTGAAGAAAATACCTGTCATGCAACGAGGTTACCTGTAATGCTGGTGAAACAATCTCCACACGACTGCCAGGGACTGTCGGTATCTTTGATCCTTAGGTTTGTGCGATGCTGAAAGAGGTCCATCTCCAGATAGCTCCTTGGTCTGAGTATAAATGACAGACTCAAAAGGGTGATCAGACGAGGGAAGGAGAAGATGGGAACAGCAGGGAGGGAGATCTGAAACAAAGGTAAACAAGTATAACAATTCAACATTTCTTGTCACTGAATCACCTAATACCTCATTACCTATACTGTAACAGTTACACCTGTGTAATTTAACCACAGCCACTGTATCCAATTTGGGATCACAGGTTTTGAAATGATACTAGATCTGAGGTTTTAACAGGGACACATACAAGGGAGCAGAGTTTGTCACCTAAATGAAGGGGGTCTAACGCTCACCAGGCTGCTTCAATCCAATTAGAACCATGCGCTCATCAAGTAAGTCACAGTGTATGAATGAGGCTAAAAAATTCTGTAAATTGAATGTGTAGCAGTGCTACTCACACAAAGCCAGAAATCCATAGTTAGCCCTGGGAATCAGTGAGGGTCATGAAGGTAAGTTACACATCACCCGCAAGAGCCGTAATTAGCTCATCCAACGAGGAAGGGAATTATCGAAACACAAGGAAGCCCAGCAAGAGCCAGTAATTGGCTCTTCCAAGTGTCCCTTACAATGCCAAACATGACAAGCAGGTGTGACCAAACTCTGCAGAGAGTAATGAGGAACAAAGCCACTAAACCACCCCTACCGTGACCAGGATATGCAGCACGGCACAAGAGATTCCTGGGATTAACGTCAACCGACTGTGTAACAGAAGTGTTTACATTTGCCACAGCACTACGTTGGTACGTCATCAGTGCAACATTCCTGGCATCATGGGAATAGAAAGTTAACATCAACTTACCAAGAAGGCTTGCAAAGCAGTGTTCTCCACCGGCACTGATGTAGCGACGTGACAGTGAAATTACATACAGGCACAAGGGGCAATGCATCCATACGAACATACTCACTGGACAGTTGTCAGAACATGTGGGACATACACTGGCCCACACCTTCACAACATGTTATTAGGTAAACCAAACTGTACTGGGCCACAAGATTAATGGGGTGAGCCAGACACATCCTGCTGCACACAGTGAGGCTGCAATTCCACACAGAGCCTGTGGTTGTGATGTCACACACAATGTCAACCGGTGACATCCTCAATGTGTCTGGCCCAAGGTTTACAGACATTGATGCATTCACCAGAGTCACACTCAACAACAGATGACTTTCAAGAAGGGTGACTGTCCAGTCATGGGAGTGTTGCAACATGCAATTTGATCCATGTTAATGAGACATGTATGTATGGTTCTACAACATGCGCAGAAACAATTCCCACACATTCCCAAACCATACCAACCCAAAACAGCCTGTTTTGATATCTTACCCAAACTGACATTTCCACATGTCTGTGCATGGAACGCTGATTCGGCACACGTTGCAATCATCAGGATGAATAGCAGGAGTACTAAGATGACATGAACAGACAACAGGCAGAGCAAAGTGGGAATGACAGGCACACAAGGGGACACATTCAAAAGATTTCCATACAGACATGGTCATGTGAAAAAAACATCACAGTGTAGTACACATGTACATTCCAAAATCACTCATTAAGCATACGCGTGTGGCATGACATCATCACTTGTGTGACACATCACTACAAACATCAAAGTGACTTCGCATACAGTCAGCTGGACACACAGTATGCAACACATGCCACTCTATGCCACAAGCTTACACACTAATTCCCAGTGACTCACCATTAAGAAAGTTGCGTATGAGCTGACTCCGGATATCATCCTCCTCCTCCTCACCACTTTCATCGTGGCCAAGCCCTTCTTCCTCAACGGGTGGATGTTCCAGCTCCTCAGGATCCAGGATGAGTGGCACTGCCTCCTCAACTGCCATGTTGTGCAGCATGCAGCACATGATGAAGATGTACACCCCTTGACCGGGGCGTATGGGAGGGATCCGCCGGTCTTATCGAGGCACCGGAATTGGCTCTTCAGGAGTCCAAACAACGTCCGCTCAATCACTCGCCTGTGTGCATTATTGTACCGCTGGTCTGCAGCTGTTCTTGGGTTGCGGAGCGGTGTCATGAGCCACGGCATGTTGGGATATCCTGCGTCTCCTACAAATATACATCATGTAAATAATTGGGCAATGAGATGCCGTCAGAGCAAAACAAAAAATGAGACGTGCAGGACAAACAGAGTTTACCCACCAACAAGACAGGCCCGATCGTTGCGCAGCTGCAGCATCATCTGTGGTACCCTGCTACGCCTCATGATGAATGCATCGTGGCACGATCCTGGAAAACGTGCACAAACATGGGAAATCAGCACGTTAGCAAGACACACCACCAGGGCATTTATTGAGTGGTAATGATTCCTGTTGTGGTAGGCCTGCTCCTGAGCCTGTGGTGGCACCAAAGCCACATGTGTTCCATCAATGGACCCAATGACATGTGGCATCCCTCCCAGGGAATAGAATTCACCCTTTACATCTGTTAACTCTTCAGGAGTTGGAAATTTGATGAATTCATCAATGTGCTTTAACATGGCAGTTAACACATCACGTTGGACACGGCTGAACATGGTTTGGGACACCCCCACATCAGCTATGGTAAATTGAAACGTACCTGTAGCAAAAGAATGTAGGGCTGCCATCACTTTTAGCTGTGATGTCAGCGCAAAAACGAAGAACAAGGGGGACCCTACTCACAAAGGAACCAGGGTAATGTGTTTATCCAGAAAAACAATGGTTCCTGTGGCATATCACTTTTTCCGTTACTTAATAGACTGAGACTTGATAGCAATCCAAGTATTAGAGAGAGGGGGTGGGTGGCAACAAGGAGAGAAGACAGTTATACCAGTTTCAAACCATTTTTTATGTTTCAATTAACAAAAATAAATACATTTTTTTTTACTGCGACAAACAATACACTATACAAGGTGCAATGTGTCCCAAGTGATTTGTGAAGTAACCAAAAAACAACGTGTGTACAGTTAAGTGAACTATACAGGTTACAATGGTGGCTATTTACAAAGAGGAGACATGACTCAGAGCAATTATTTAAATCAATTTTAGAACAGCCGCTATATAATCATAGGCACTGTGTGAGTCTTATTCGCCTCCAAGTACGTCGACGGCGTTTCGACCCTTAAGGTGAGGGTCTCATCAGGACTGGGAGTGAGGGACGTCTATAAAAAATAATAATATATAGTGTAAAATTGTAAATATATACTTGGTCACCATGAGTATATGAATATTCGGAAAAGGTTCAAGGATTTACCTTATACTGGGGTAATGAAAAGTATAATCCATGCGTGTAGAAGTAAAACAAATTTACTTACAGTGAACCCAGCCGGGCACTGTCGAGGGGCAAACAAAGAAAGGGCATGAGAGTAGCCACAAACGAAAAATGATGGTGTAGAATAAGTATATTGCCGCTAAAACACTCGTACAACTTACCACTGTCGTAGACAACTTGGTAATTGTAGTCTTTCTATATTTAGCGTTGATACTGTCATTGCGCGAAATAAACAGGAATTGCCTGTAATATAAAGCGGTGTCTCAGTAATTATAGCCTGCGGATAGCATAAGCACTAAAGTGTCCAAATCATAATGGCACTTTATTTCATACCTGCGCGCCTTTCCAACCAGCCCGATCGCTGCCTTCAGGGAAATGTTTGGTGTATGGCCCGGTGACGTCACCACGGTTAAAAGGTGCGGCGTTACGCACGCAATAGCGACAAACAACGGACTACATTGCTTTGTTTACGAGTGCAGGGAATTGTAAACCTATATGATACTGCGCAAGGATATAAGTTTATCACTCGGGGTATGAGATTATGGTGACAAAATCTCAAACAAATGAGGACATATTTATATTGCGGAGATAGACAGTCAGGGAAGATCATATTTCTTACACATACGGGTTAGGAAGGGAAGATAGCATACAGTGTGTGTATTTGTATCAATGTGCATATGCTGTTCCTATTTTGCACAAACACATATGTTGTTAATAAAACAGAATCACATGTTCAAATAAACATCGTGTACTTAATACAAGTATATACAATGGCACAACATATTTACAGTGATGATATATAAATGTTCGAGATGCCCTCTTATAAAGATGTCACAAAATTATCTGCTTGTCAAATCATAGTTATTAAGCCAATATATACCTAAATATAATATCATTCGTAAACATGCTATCCAAAGAAGACATCTAGGTCTCTATAAAAGGTCTTCGCAATGTAGTACATAACCTGTAACATTCAAGATTCTTAAATACAGAATAGACATTATTGATTAGGTCAATCTAGAGACAAAGCCCCTCCATTCATCAGCGGAGTTCAATCCTTCATTTATTGAATTGATTTTATCAATCCAATGACATTCACGGCGTTGTAGAATCTGAGCAATATCACCACCTCTCTCAGGTAGTGTTGCAATATCTACAACCTGCCACCTCATTTCATCTGCAGAATGCTTGAATTCTTGGAAATGGGCAACGAGAGGAGCTGTTAGAACAGATTTTCTAATGCGGCTACGATGCTGCCCTATTCTGGCTTTTATCAGTTGTTGAGTTTGCCCAATATAGGGTAGGCCGCATGGACACCATATGCAATACACGACATTTCGTGAGTTGCAATTTGAGAAGAAATCAAGTTTATGATCACAGTTCCCATGTTTGAAATTAGTCGTTTTACAAGTTAATGGGCAGATCACACAATTGCCACATGGGTGGTGACCAAGGAGAGGCGGAAGGTTCCAAGATGTTTCAAGGGTTTCCCTTCTCTGAGACGTTTTTTCAGTAGATGACCTTACTAAATGATCCTTAAGACTTTTTTCCCTTTTATATGCAAACACGGGTACATCAATTTCAGAGTCAATACTTTGGATTATGTTCTAATTTTTCATGATTGTTTTCCGAATTTTATTAGTGTTGACACCGAAAGTAGTGACACACACGATTTTGTTCATTTCTTTCTTTGGTCTAGTGACCAATAATTCCTCTCGTGGGCAATACCAGGCACGCTTAAGTGATCTTCGCACCAATTTGTTTGGATAACCTCTCATTAGTAGTTTGTTTTTCAAAACTTCTGATTCTCTCATATAGTCTTCTCGTCACGCACAATTCCGACGAATTCTCAAAAATTGCCCAAATGGCAGGCCATCCCTCAATGCTCTCGGATGTTGACTTTTATATGATAACAATGTATTTTTCTCCGTAGGTTTTCTATGGAGAGATGTGATCAATTTATTGTCTACATTCAAGATGTTTAGATCCAAGAATGGAATTGTCTCTTTCTGTAAGATAGATGTGAAAGTCAAATGAGTTTGAACAGTATTTAAATATAGAATGAATTTAGTGAAGTTTTCTTCACTGTCTCTCCAGATTAGAAAAATATCGTCTATATATCTATACCAGCAATTAATGCTGGTATAGTATAGATTTTGAACATTCATGACATAGACTCCTTCAACATGATTCATATAAATATTCGCCAGATTTGGGGCAAAAATTGCACCCATACTGGTTCCACAGCATTGCTCATAAAATTGTCCATTGGAAACAAAATAGTTCCTCTGAAGAGCTATTTCTAACAGTGAAATTATGAATGAGGTTGGCACATTGAATGGTCTTGGTCTTGTGTCAAGAAGTTCTTTTATACAGCTGATACTTTCTTTTTGGGGGAT
This sequence comes from Lissotriton helveticus, assembly GCF_964261635.1. Classification (NCBI taxonomy): domain Eukaryota; kingdom Metazoa; phylum Chordata; class Amphibia; order Caudata; family Salamandridae; genus Lissotriton; species Lissotriton helveticus. The sequence continues at coordinate 698,232,257 of NC_136059.1, read as the reverse complement.
GTTAGTATAAAGGGACAATATGTCGAGGGTGGCAAGCCAATCAGTATCTTTGTTGTATGGTATTTCCTCAACTAAGTTAATCATATGCATGGTATCACGCACATAGCTATGTTGTAGAGGAACAAAGTCTCTGATGAAAAAGTCGATGTATTTACCAATCGGTTCTAAAATTGAACCGCATCCAGATAAAATAGGTCTACCAGGAGGGTGTGTTATACTTTTGTGGACCTTGGGGAGGGTATATAGAACAGGCGTCCTGGGGTTAGATGAATTCAAAAAGTCAAGCTCCTTTTTTGTAATGAAACCTTCATCAAACCCTTCTTTAGTGATTGACATAATCTTTTCCTTGATCTCGGAGAGAGGATTACGATTACGTTTTTTGTAATGTTTCTCTTCCGAGATTTGTTTTTTGATCTCAATATCGTAGTCTGTTCTTTCTTGGATTACAATCCCCCCACCTTTATCAGCGGGTTTGAGTATTATAGAGGTGTCTTTTTTCAAACTATTGAGGGCCTGCCTTTCTAGAAGTGTTATATTGTATGGTATGAATTGTTTACTTTTTTTCAAATTCTCAATCTCCTCTAGAATCAATTTTTCAAACGTGAGTACTTCTGGTGGCATCATGCTATTTGTAGGGTAAAAAGTGGATGGTAATTTTAACCCTGTTGTCGACTCTTGTATGGTAAATTCACGGTTTTTGAAAAAGAGTTTTAGGCGAATCTTTCTGAAAAACTGAAAAAGCTCAGATTTCAGATTGAAGTAGTTCGGTCTCTCTGTAATAACAAAGGATAGACCTCTACTTAATAAGGAAATTTCAGATGATGATAACACATGCTTCGACAAATTAAATATGGGTATTGTTGCCATATTGTCTATTGGATCTAATACGGTTGGGGCCCCCATTGATAGTGCTTGTTCCTCGTCTGTCGTTCTCCTGAGTATTGGTGCCAGACTCTTTTCTTGGTTTTGCCTCCTCTGTCTAAAAAAGGTTGACCCTGGTGGTTAAAGTTGCTAGGGCCCGGTTGGCTGTCTGAATCACTGGACCCACCCGATGACTCGGAGAATGGTGGTGTCAGCGCAGTCGGATATCTGTGTCACAGTTGGAGATGTGGTTCCAGCCTGTCCGTCAAGTCCTGAATCAACTCTCGAGTGAATCTGTAACGTCGGATGCAATCACGTTCCCTCATGGTCTCCAAGTCTGGAAAAGGCCTTGGTAGAGGCGGTGCCCTGCAGGACATATTTGGGAAGAATGGAGAACAACTGTCAGCCAACAACGATACCAATGTACGTAGCACATGCAACACTGCTACTACACATCAAGTCACAATGGGGTCTGGCGTAAGCAATACATCCAGGACACATATGCCAGCTTGCTGGCACTCCAACGAAAACCCAGATACAGCTGTCGTTTGTGAAATGAACATTACATGCACACAAAAGAGCTGCTGGGCTGGTCTGGGTGAGCAGAGCAAGATATCACTGGAGTGACACACATCCCCAGACCTGCATTAGAAGGTTGTCATCCCATACAGACAGCTGACTGCAAGGCACACACCCAGGTCACATGGTATATCTATTGGACATTTCAGAAAACTTGCTAATAAGGTGTGCATGTGACAACGCAACACCACAGCCATTGTCACGATGCAGACATGTATACATGGGGATCAATTATGTATGATGCCATCAGACCCAAAAGGCATTGGAAATGCACATGTGGCATGGTGTGCGTACATGTTAAACTATTTCGATCACAACACAGACCCATTATAGACGCACCAACAGCAGATGCATTTTACGGAACACAAACACCAAACTCAATCTTTAACATGACACATAGGGTCATGATGAGCATCAAATTGTCAAGTGAGAAAGTGCCACGGTCCCTGGCATCATGAGACAGGTGCCCGTAGTGATGACTGCGCCATCCCAGTGTTGATGTGCATGACAACATGTGCATGATGATACACATGGGACACATGTAAAGGTGATGTGTACCACATAGTGCCCCATCACACATGACATGTGTCAACAGGTCATCACAAATCTATTGTGCAACAAGGTCAGATGCCCTCTGCTATATCACTGCCTGCCACACCTAGGGCCTGCTCATGTATGTTGGCAATCACAAGAACTTGATAGACATCCTTGTTTTAACCGTACACCTACATCCCTGCCATATGTGCGCCTCGTATCACTATTGTGATGGTGCCATACGTGAGCGTGTGCAACGTTCCGTCCCCCTGCTTTGTGAAACGCACTGTGTAAAACGCAGCGTACCCCTGCATTCACTAAAGCGTGTGAAACGTACCGTGTAAAATGCACCGTACCCCTCAATTCACATCAGCGCGTGAAACGCACCGTGTAAAATGCACCGTACCCCTGCATTCACATCAGCGTGTGAAGCGCACCGTGTAAAATGCACCGTACCCCTGCATTCACATCAGCGTGTGAAATGCACCTTGTAAAATGCACCGTACCCCTGCATTCACTACAGAGTGTGAAACGTACCGTGTAAAATGCATCGTACCCCGACATAACATGCGTGTGTGCGCCTCGTTTCACGATTAACATGGTGCCATACGCGTGCGAACCGTACCCCGACATTACGCGCGTGTGTGCACCTCGTTTCACGATAAACATGGTGCCATACGCGAGCGAACAGTACCCCGACATTACGTGCATGTGTGCGCCTCGTTTCATGATTAACATGGTGCCGTACGCGGGCGAACCGTACTCCGACATTACGTGCGTGTGTGCACCTTGTTTCACGATTAACATGGTGCCATACGCAGGCGAACCGTACCCCGATATTACGTGCGTGTGTGCGCATCTTTTCACAATAAAAATTGTGCCATACCCGAGCTTGGACGCACCTTAGACGTGTGTTGAGGTAAAAAAATACTTAGGGGACACCTAGTGGACGAGTATTAGGCCCTGAATGCAGCCTGGTTGTCATGGATACTGAGATTTGAGTGTGTGCTACAGGTGGCCTGCAAAAGTCAGTTGGGCAAAAATATACACTGTTGCAATATGTTTTTTGAGCTGAGGCTCAGATTTTAAACCATGCAAATGTGTGTCAGGGCCTTATGTTTAAAGGGATTGGATGAAACGTAGGATGCAAAGTAATCTGGCCTATCACACTGTACTCCTGAAACTGAAAGCCCCTCAGCAGTACTGATTTAAGGATGCATGTGTCTGTGAGAGAGCACTTGCCTGCACAACATTGGAGTGGACCACACTGCTGCTGTCTCTGCATTCCCCGGACTCGGATTTTGCTTACCATGGAGAGGGCACCTGCATTCAGTGAGGAGGAAAACCAGGCCCTGCTGGATGCCCTCCTACCACAGTACAGCAAGCTGTATGGGAGACCAGGGGAGCAGGTGAGTGATGACTGCACTAGCTTTGACTGTGCACCTGTTGTGTGAGTGTCACAACAGCCATTGCGTATTGGTGAAAGAGACATGCAATGTGGTTTGGAGTGAGTGCCGGGTGTGTACATTGTGGTGTCTCCCATGCAGAGCATGATGTAGTTCAAGTGTGTTCACTCCTCACTTGCATTATGCTAACTGTGACATTCAATGCATAGTCAATGAAACATTCTGCTGTGCCACACCTTGCAGTTTTTTTCCCCCATAATTTACTGAGGTGTAACAGTGTCCCCCCCAGAGTGACAGCTGAATGTACTCACTGATGTTGTAGCCATCTGATGTGACTAGTATGCAGTGTTGTGTGCCTGACTTGCACAGTTAGCCCAACACCCAACACCTGTGGCACCTCTTTGTCAAATGGCGCATGTGCACAGTGAGGGTTGTATACACTGTTGTCACTGTTGTCACTGACAGGCAAGTGATCTGTGCCAGGATGTGTATGTGTGGTCTACTGAGGGTTCTTAAGTGGAGTAGGGTATGTGACAGCTTGTCACGTGCTGTCCCAGACCCTGCAGTTGAATGTGTTGTACAGTGTGCGTCATGATCAGCTAGTGTGTTGCACCCCTTATGCCATCTGCTGCCTTTCAAAGGCATGTAGTGCATTGGGGTTTGCCCACAGGCCGAGTTCACATGGACAATGATGCTAGTCCTGTCAGCATCCTATGCCCTGTTCACATCATCAATGTAGTGCAAGTGTGTGTCTCTGGGACATGGAGCAGGTGTAGTGATGTTGTTTCACTTTGTCTTCCTGACAGGTAACTGCCTCCGAGAAGGGGGAGATCTGCTTGGATGTTGTCAGGGCTGTCAGGTCTGTGGGGGGCCCTCGCCGGCGGCTGAGCAACATCAGGAAGAGGTGGCAGGAGATCCGGTGCTGGACCCGGTGTATCGCCCAGGTCCAGCTGAAGCTGTCACCTCCACGTCGGCATGGTAGAAGCCGTCACCTCAACCCCCACATGCTCCGGGTCCTGGAAGTGGTCTTTCCAGACCTCCTTAGGCAGTTGCAGGAGAGACAGCAGCAAGGAGGGGGTAGGTACATGTCTGTTTGTAGTGTTGTGTGTTACCTGCTACTTGAGGTGCTCAGAAGCCTGGAAACACTCCCACAATTAGGGGGTCTGGTCAAACAGGCTATTTGTGCATTGTAGTTTCAATTCCCCATATTCAGCTGATGCTCTTTTTCATCCCTTCCCCTCCTCCACATGTGTCCCCTGGTTTGTGTTTTTTTAAATTTGCACATGTTCTTCTAGGGTGCCAGGTAAGTAGACTTCACATTGATTAGCACATCATGTAATAGGGAGGTCTGTGACATGTGTTGGTACCTTGCCTTTGCCATGACCTGTGCACTGTGTTTGGCCTTCATATTTGTTTGCACTGATGATGAGTCTCAACATAGGACTGTGAGGTTTAAAATGCACATGTGTACAAAAGGAGGGAGAGAGGTAGAAGGACAATTTCCACTCACCAGGAATGGTAGGTCCAGCTACAGCAGGAGCCCTCAGCAAGTAAATGATACAAAAGGAGCTGCGCTGTTCCTCAATTAGGGGAATGTACGTGTCACCGGGTTGTCTGGATGCTGTTGGTCTCAATGAGTCCTACAGTTGGGCATCCATTTCGTTGGATGTAATGCCCTCACACACCCTTTCAGGTGTCATGCTTCATCATCTGGGCTGCTCCTCGTTGGTTCGGCGTTGCAATACCCAATGGGCGACACCTCAAAGAGGGGCACTTTGGCGGAGATCTTTTATCCAACTGCCGTTTGGTGAAGTGTGGGAATGGGGCCAGTGGTGCGTAGACGTTTAGTGAGTTCAAATAAAGCTGGGAATACCAGTGGAAAATTTCTATTCTGGGGGTCTCCTGCTCTAGTTAAAAAAGGAAGTACTAGCCGGTACTCAATGGAAAATAATGTTCCCTACGTGAGTCTCAGTTAGTGTATGAAGTGGTCGACATGTTTCTCGCGTTAATGTGCACTGACTCGCGATTCTTCAGGACCTAAGGGGAAAGTAATATATCATAAGAAACTGTCTACGTATAAAGGATCTCAAGGAGTATCCAATATGCTTGTTCTAAAAACACACAAAAGGAGAACGTGTTTTGTGTATATGTGTACCTGATGAATGCTGGAACTACCTATTGTGTAAAGTTTCCCCGCATCATCAGTACCCGGCGGGCTGCACACTGGGTTCAAACTTCCATTGAGTATGGAATAGTGATGACGTGTGTCAGTCCTCTCAACCTACCCACGCCGCCGGGTCCGGGTGGTACTGTATCATATCGTTTAAAATGCACACCCTAGCAGCATGCATGACCCATGTTGCGTACTCAGACATGATGTACATCATTTGCAAATTATGCGTAGTGCCAAGACGGGTAATCATGAGACAGTCAGCAATTTCTAGACCCATGGATCTGTGTGCCCACTACAGTCCCCTGAAACACCTTGGCCTCCTAATCATGTGCGTCATCCAACACTGTGCCCATTCTATGTGAGTTCAGCATGGGTCTGCCTCAGTGGCATTGGTCCCTGGCATTGTTTGCATTTATCATGTGTCAGCTACATGCGCACACTGGCCATGGATACAAGATTTGGCTTGTGCATACTCACACTGGGCAGAGCCTGTGTGCCTATTCACAAGAATCTGTTGCTGGTTGTTTGTGACTAATATGTATTGACAGCCCCACGAGGTGACCTTGGTTTACTTTAAAAAAAGTTGCTGCACAGTATTTGTTACCCTGATTCTGAGTGTTCACTTCTTGAGCTGTATCAATCACATTAACTGAGTGATGGGGGTGTTGTGCAGGAGAGGTGTGATGGGCCTGCCTGTTTGGCCTTGGCAGTTGTGAGCTGCGAATGTAAATTGTGAGGTAGAGTTATCACCATGCACTTCCCCTGTGATGCTGGACAGTGCTGTCATTAGGGGCTTTACAGGCAATGTTGTTTGCTTACAGAGATGATTGTGCCTCAAAGATTTTTGCAACATGTATCTAGTTCTGGTGCAACGCTGTTTTGTCTTAGTGTGCACACTACTGTGTTCACATTTCCCATGTGGATAAGGGTGTGTCCACGATGCAGCAATGATTCTGTTCTTCACAATTGCAGGCACATTAGCTTAAGCATTGTCCTGATTTGGGACATGTGGGCCACTTCACATGACAGTCACTGGGTCTTATGTCTTAGCAACTGTATGATCAGGTGATAGATGTCCCTGTGAGGAGTGACACATTTGAAGTGGTCTCACATTGATGAATGTACCTTGGCACTCCCAAAACTTGTTGAGAGTTGTTTATGTTTGGAATGTGTTCATATGACAAATTGTGTAGGTTACACTTATGTGTCTGCATTATAGTTGTCTCACAAGGTAGTGCACACCAAACAACATTTGCTTTGTTTTGGAATAAGCAGGCAGCTTTTGAAGGAGGTCAGTGTTAGTGATTAATGGTGTGCCTTGATCTCCATAGACATGTCCCCACAGTGGTCTGGAGTGCTTGAGACTCCTGCGGTGTCAATTGTACAGACTAATGTATGTCAATCCATGAAGACCTCCGTTGGACCATGTATATGGTATATGGTCCACGCCATTTGTTTCTAACAGTGTTTCATCTTACAGTGTGCCAGCTGTTTCAATGAATGTGTCTATGTTTTTTGTGTGCATATCCTTGTGAGAGATCTTTCATGCAGGCGCATACGTGTCATGATCACAAGATGGCTAATTTACACAGCAATACATGTTGAATGTGTGAAGTATGCTGAGTCCCAAGATGCAAAGAATTTGTGACATTAGTTTTCACCTAAATGTACTTCCAGGGTTCTGGGTGTGGTGTCACCTTGGGGAGTGAGGTATGTTAGTTTGCCCTGAGGGGCAACACAACTGTTTATTTCTTTGTTAACTTGAGGTGGCATAACTTCATTGTATAGATCTGCTCTCCTGTAAACAAATAGAAGCTCCTTAGTGTGCTCTCATTCAAGTTGTGGCCTGGTCTGTTCTTTGGATCCTTGTGTCCAAGTAGCATTGTGTCTATACCAACCTGCAGTACTAGTCTTAAATATGTGCTGAGCTATCTGGCTGTTACTCATGATGCATGCCATGATTTGCAGTGTGACCAACTGATTTTGTGCTCATGTGTCAGATGTGTACAGGTGACTGATGTCTTTTTGTTTCTTCTCCTTGCCAACAGCATCATCAACCGACACAGGAGGAGACATGAGCACAGACCAGGAGGAGGGACCCAGCCGCAGTGCCACCAGCGCTGAGGAGTCGGAGGGAGCCAGTGGCACGGAGGGTGAGGGGAGTCAGGCGGTCGGACCTTTGGAAGGCGACATTTCTTATCATGCGGACGGCTCTGTTTCTGACTCCCAGGAGGAGAGGGAAAACGCGGCGACAGCATCTTCCATCCCTGTGTCTATCCCCGCCTCCTCCAGACCCATCTCCACCCTCCCAGTTGCTAGAGTCCCTTCTGTCCGTGCTGCCCCCCATGTCTCCTTCGTCACCAGCACCGCAGCCCCTGCCCCTGTCTCCCCTGCTGCCCTCAGTGCCGAGTCTGTGGACCTACTCCGGCAGATTCATGTTGGTCAGACATCAATGCTGACTGTCCTCCATGGGCTCACTCGAATACTGACACAGTTGTTGTCATTCATGGAGGGCATGTCAGCTAACATGTCTGACCAACGTCAGATTCTATCGTCCATGGACTCTTCACTGACGGCAGCAGTTGCCCTCCTGCAGCGGTCCGTCCCCCCCCTCCTTCAGACCCATCCACCCCCCCTCTCACATACCTGTCCAGAGCACATGCAGACACACAAGATCACACACACCAACAGAGACACCCAGCACATCACCACCGAAGTGTAAGCGCAGATCTCCTGGCACGCAATCTCAGGGGGATGCAGGCACACCCACAGGGACTGGGGTCAGACGGCAGGCACGCAGCCACAGACAAAGTCCGCAAGACTCACAGCCCTCTACCTCCACTCCCATTGTGTCCCCGGGTGCAGGTGGTGGTCTGGCTGAACTGGCAGCAGTGTGCAGCTCTGAATTTATTTCCACCTTTGGCGCTGTACAAGCCACTGAGGAGGATTCCTCCCCCCCTGCACTCCTAACACCTACCCTTCCCTCTCCTGTCCCTGTGGTGCCGGTCCCTGAGCCTGATGATGCCCCCCACGGGTCCACAACCCTTTAACTCCATCATGTGCAGGCAAGTTTGAGGTTGACAACCTCCCCAACATACACCGAAAAGAACTTTAATATGGACTGGCCATTAGCCTTGTTTTAGCCGGGTCTCTTTTTTTAGATCATTTTCCTTTTGGAGCTGAATAAAGCATTTTATTTTTCATTCTAAACTATTGCATTTCAGGTACTTGCTTTAGGTGCTGTGTGCCTAGGACTTGGTGTCATGGTAATGTTTTGGGATTGTGAAAGATGTCTATTTTATGATGGTAATGCGGTGGACCATGGTATCTATGTGCCATCACAATGTTGCCGCAAATAATCTTTGTTTGTGTGTGTTCAGTTTGCCTACAGACATTGTCCTAAAGAGTGTCCCTTCCTCAGTGACACATGAGATCTTCACTACGGACAGTTGCACAATGGTTGTGTTGACATGTGTGCATATTTCCTATTTTGTTGAACGTTCCCTTCAGCAATGGCCATGCATGCTCACAGATGAGTTCTGCTCGTTAGTCTGTGCCATCCATGCTACTCACTGTACTTGTGTGTGTAGTATGTAAAATTGCCTTCATGGACACAATCACCCTTTTCACACTATGCAGATGTATGATCACAGCCTTACCCTCATGTTTGGATTTGTTATGCAGGGTATTTGTGCACACAGCTCACACTTTTGTGCTTTGTATCTAAGGGGTTTCAACCCTGTTTCTTCCATGAGAGAGTACATGTTTAACCACCTGGATATTCATATCAGGCCAGGAATGTACATGACAGTGTGTTTTTCCTGTTTGCTCTATTTTTTTGTGGGCTGTTACATGACTATACACTATTGTGTCATGATGGTAGGGTGTGTAGGTTGCCTGCAACCTCCATGGGTGGATATGCATGTGGGATCTGACATCACACTCACATGTGGTGTGTCACGCAGTGTGTGACAGAATTCCATACTCCATGTAGTGGGACACTGCTGTAAGTGATGTGTTGCTATGGCACTATCAGGACTCTCACAGGTTAGGGGTGTAAACATACACCCATGTAGTTGTTGTATGATGATGATAATGCCACCACCTATAACTGAGCACTGCTGGGAGTCATATCCACACACCCCTCTCATGTCTGGGCACTGCTGGGAGTCATATCCACCCACCCCAGACTGTTGGGCACTGCTGGGAGTCATATCCAGCTGCCCCTCTTATGTCTGGGCACTGCTGGGAGTCCTCTGCACCCACCCTCACATGTCTGGGCACTGCTGGAAGTCCTCTGCACACACCCCTCTCATGTCTGGGCACTGCTGGGAGTCATATCCACCCACCCCTCTTATGTCTGGGCACTGCTGGGAGTCCTCTGCACCCACCCCTCTCATGTCTGGGCACTGCTGGGAGTCATATCCAGCCACCCCACTCATGTCTGGGCACTGCTGGGAGTCCTCTGCACCCACCCCTCTTATGTCTGGGCACTGCTGGGAGTCCTCTGCACCCACCCCTCTCATGTCTGGGCACTGCTGGGAGTCACATCCAGCCACCCCTCTTATGTCTGGGCACTGCTGGGAGTCCTCTGTACCACCCCTCTCATGTCTGAGCACTGCTGGGAGTCATATCCAGCCACCCCTCTTATGTCTGGGCACTGCTGGGAGTCCTCTGCACCCACCCCTTAGATGTCACGCACCGTACCCCAACATTCATGGCGTGTGTGCAGCTCCTATCACTATTGCAATGGTGATATACGTGAGCGTGTGACGCACCGTACCCCAACATTCATGGCGTATGTGCGGCTCGTATCACTATTGCAATGGTGATACACATGAGCGTGTGACGCACCGTACAGGTACACTTGCGTTTTTGAGGTACGTTGTACTCACCGTCTGCGCCGTCATCAGTTTCTATGCACCAGGTCGTAGGCGTACAGGACTGGGATGACACGGTCGATGGGGTTCATAGCGTGTCTGTCACGTACTAGGGTGCGGTTCGGGCTGGACTCTGCTTTTACGGACGTTTTCAGCTCCCGTAGCAATAGGGTCGTACGGAGTGTCCTCGATATGAATCGTACTTGCTGATCCGGAAACTGCTGACTGTTTACCTACGGACGGCGCGTACTGCGTGACCCGGATATGAATCGTATGTATTTTTTGGTCGTATGGTGTTAGGTACGAATGGTATGTAGATCTACTTTGGGTTAGGATCGTACTTGATCGTACGTACGGGGACATTGTAGGTGTACTAATCGTATGGGAAAAACGCTCCATACGGTGAATCGTGGGGCAGTTTACCGGGTCGGAATCGGCCCCCAAACCTAATTAATGTACTACTCCCACTATAGTGACTATTTAATTAACATATGCACACTACTACACATACTACACTACTACATATATTGTATATTACAATTATTATTAGGGGCGTGGCTTGGACGGCAGTGTGAATGGCCGCCTAACCTCGAGCTCCGCAACTCAGGAGAGCGACTACTTCGGTTCCCAGCTGACTCACCGTCCTGTTCAGCGGGAGAAACGACGGACCCGATGCCTCATGCCTCGCAGAGCCCTCCGGTGCCCTGATCGCCGACCCTAATGCACCCCACGAGAACTTTTGCTGCTTTTTAGAGCGCCCACGCGCCAACATCGGTGCCCTCCAAAATGGCGGCGCCCCGTCTCATCGGCGGTGCCTGACTACCACCCCGGGCTCCATTACCTGACCGCAACAGATCGAAACCTGCTACACCGGGGATGTTAATACCAACGCCGGAATCCCTCACATGCCGGTAAGAGGCGATCTCATCAGCGCAAACCTAGCATTTTAATGCTGTTTCCTGCTCGTCTCGCCTGACCCTAAGATGGCGGCCATCCTCGGATAACGATCCGATCTTGATTTTACATTTAAAAGCCACTAAGCATCTGTTTGGGGAAGCGGTTCTCCTCTAATATCAAGGAGAAGACCTTCTGCCTGCCTTTGGTGAGGCTTCCATCGATCTTTGGGGGCCACGACTTTGAAGCATTCTGGTAGTGTGTCCTGTACCTTACTCTGCCCCTGCTTCAGGCTAGCTCATCCAAACCCCTATTTCTAACTGTAACACTGCAACACCTACAGTCACAGAGCCAACCAGTTTGCCAGCCAACCAGTTTGCCTGCAACATTGTCAAGCTGACAAGCCTTGGATCAGGGGACAACTCACCTACAGTTACAGAGCCACTCAGTTTGCCAGCAATAGGGAAATCATCTGCTTATTCGTGCCCACCTGCCTATCTGGTTCTGGACAGGATCTCCTTGTGGGTCATTGCGGATCTCCCTGTGATATCAACTGTCTAACACACCCCCTGGTATTAACCATCATTACTGGCCACGCAACCGCAGCCTGTACCAACCTCTCTGACTGAGCCCGTCGACGATAACCAAGTTCTTCTCAGTCCTCACTTTCATAATGGCGGGCATAGACGATAAGAACAATCCAAAAAAAGTGAAACCTGAACCACAGCTTTCCGACTCCCCCATTAAAAGTAGAGCTGACATGGCGGCCACAATGGAAATGATACTGAAAAAGCTGGGAGACCTTACCGAAATTTCCAAATCTACCAAAGCGAACACAGAATCTATGCAGCTAGAGTTAACAGCTATTAGAGCTGATATGAATGACCTAAAATCAGGACTGGGAACAGCGGAGCAACGCATCAGTGATGTAGAGGATCTCTCACGCCAGTCGGCCACTAGAATACAACGCCTTGTTTCCACCACTGATTTCCTCAGACGCCAAAATGCTGAGTTGGAAGACCGAAACAGGCGGGGGAACGTCAGAATTTTCGGAATACCAGAAAATGCGGAGAAAGATGCGGATTCATGCGTGGCTTTCCTGGAAGCATGGATCCCCATGATCACCAAAATTGTATTCCCACACGGTCTGGAGCTAGACCGGGCGCACAGAATCCCCACATTCACTACCAACCGCGAGAGAGGACCCAGACCAATGATCTGTAAGCCACTCAGATATCAACATGTCGAAATGATTCTACAATACGCAAGGAAGAACCACTCCATCATGTGGGAAGGCCACAAGATCGTCCTTACGCAGGATTATTCCAAAGACACGGTGGAAGTTCGCAAGGGGTTCCTCGAACTCCGCACCATACTCAGAACCAAAAACATTACTTGCTCCTTTGCAGGACCCGCCAAATTCAAAGTCATTTTAAATGGCCACCCGAAGTTCTTCACTGACCCGAGGGATTTGAAAGACTACCTGAAAAATGGCCCACCTCAAGAAATGGACCTGTCAAATGCCCCATCCAATAAAAGGAAAACCACGTGACTATACCATACCATCGAGGAGTAGGTTAAGCGTCACTTTGACCTCTCCAGGCCGCACCACTGTGCAATTAATGCTAAGTCGCTTTTTCTTTCCTCTGGTCTCTATTGTTGCTAGCCGACCACTCACATTGCCTAGTATATGTCATATTATACGTTAGCGTTCCACCATTGTCATACACATGGTTAATATTGTCAATGTTGTTAACTGTTCTCCTCAGAAATACAAAGTAGTGATAGCTATACTCTTACAGCTTTTCTATTAAGCAACGCAATTAATCGTACCTGGTTTCATCTCATTATTATACGTCTCTATGCACTTAATTTCTACGCACTTAATTTTGCCATAACTAAGGGATGCTTAATACCAGTATAACGGTTTTAATAGTTTAACGGTTTTAGTAGTTTAGCACAAGGTTCAGCTGGATTGTTTAATATGTCTGTAGACGCAACACTACCAGTTGCTCATGGTCTGTTATTATATTGGTATTGTTACCTACCGAGGGAAATTGTACCCGCGGTCACACTTAAGCTCGACAATTTAACCCACATTCGTTCTAACATGGGAAACACCGAGCGAAGTTTTGTTAATGATTAATAACTCCTGTTTTGCCTAGCTGGGTACTGCCGTCGTACTCCCTACGTACGTATTTGGGGGGGAGGGGGGAAGGGGGGGAAGGGAGGTTTTGCATGGGTAATGGGAAAAAGAGAGAGCATTCTACAACTAATATATGTCAGTACTTTAGAGCTTTATACATCACCTTATGTTATTTTTGGTCCCTTTTTATGTCCGTTTCCTACAGCTGCAGCATGCACATGCCAGATTTATCTCTGGCCAGGTCAATATTTCTGTCCCCTTACGGTCGCAATAACACCCTGAATCTCACAGTGATAACTGACTCAGTACATTGCCCCGCGCCAGATTTGCATTTAGCGATAATCTTGTCTGTCAATGTCTAACACTAAATCCATAACAGATGACCTCAAGATTGTGTCGCTAAATGTTAAGGGACTTAACCACCCTGTAAAAAGAAGGAAAGTGATTGATTACATCACCAAAACTAAGGGGGATATTATCCTCCTGCAGGAATCTAAACTACCGGAAGAGGACACACGATTCCTAAACGTTCACTGGGCCTCACATATACTGTCGTCCCCGGCACCACACAAGAAGGGGGGTCTAATCACACTGATATCAAAGAAAGCGAACATAACACTGGTATCACACACTCACGACGCGGAAGGGAGGGTTTTGTTGGTCCACCTACGCAGGGACGAGGACCCCATACATGTAGTGAACATATACGGCCCCAACGCAGAAGACCCCGAGTTCTGGGACTCAGTTTCTCGCTCGATGGAACATATCCCTCTGGATGACCTCTTGATTGTGGGTGGTGACTTCAATCTCCCCCTAGACCCCTTACTAGACAGGCAATCCAAAAGCTCATTTCACCCTTCGCGCTCACAGGAGGCCCTTCTGCGTCTTTGCGAACGTTACTGCCTTAGAGACTCGTGGCGTCTCCAAAACCCTGAGGGAAGAGATTGCACCTTTTACTCCATCCCTCACAACTCCTACTCACGTATTGACTTTATCCTAATATCTTCCACTTTTGCACACCTAATAGAGGAAACCGACATCGCCCCTAAACTAATTTCTGACCACGCCTGTATTCACACCAAACTTGCAGGCTCTCGCTCGACCAGACCCCCCAGAAGATGGAGATTCAATGATGAAACTCTAACCAACCCTGAAGACAAACTTATGATCGCTGATGCCATTGAAGAGTACTTACTATTAAATAACATCCCAGACACAGACCCAAACACCCTCTGGGACGCACTCAAACCCACGATCCGGGGTGTTATTATCAACATAAGAGCCAAAGCCAACAAAGCGATAAATAAAGAATTGGAGCTAATAGAGGAGGAGATCAGATCATTAGAAGCCTTACACAAAATCAACCCCCAAGACCCAAATCCCCTTGACCAACTCATAAAAAAGAAATACGAGTATAATTCCATCACAAGTAAAAGAGCAGGGGTGTGGATTAACCGCTTCAAAGCCTTAAAACTATGTGAGGGAAACAAAGCCGGGAAGCTACTAGCCTCCTATCTTAAACATAAACAGAAGCTAGCGACCATTTCCTCAATAAAGGACCCCCCAAATAACACACACACTAATCAATCCAAGATTCTGGAAACCTTTAAATCATTTTACGAGGAGCTGTATAGGAACAATAAAACTCTGGACCTAAAAGCTTGCTCGGAATACCTGGAGACCCTCGACCTCCCCAAACTTTCGGAGACTGACAAAGTACATCTAGGGTCCCCCATCACTGTTACAGAAATATCGACGGCCATCAAATCACTCAAAAACAACAAAGCCTCAGGTCCTGACGGATTCTCGGCATCCTTCTACAAAGCCTTTGACAGTCAACTTTCACCAATACTCCAAACTGTGTTCAACTCTTTTGCCTCTAGCGGGAGTATTTCTCCTTCGATGAGCGAAGCGGCAATAATTGTTATACCCAAGGAAGGGAAGGACCCCCTCCAGACCAAAAACTACCGCCCCATTTCGCTAATTAATATTGACTGCAAGATCTATGCCAAGATCTTAGCTACTAGATTGAACTCCGTGCTACCCAAATTGATAAGTCCGTCACAAGTGGGTTTTTTGAAAAATAGGATGTCGAATGATAACACCAGACTCCTATGTCATGTACTTGAAAAAGCGAAATCCTGCAAAACACAGATAATTGCAATAACCCTTGACGCTGAGAAAGCATTTGACAAAGTCTCATGGCCCTTTCTACAACAATGTATGGGCTCTTTCAACCTGGGTAACTCATTCATTAAAATGGTGAAGGCCTTATACTCCTCCCCCTCTGCCCGTATAGCAATTAATGGGACGCTTTCTAGCCCGTTCTGCCTGTTCCAGGGCACCAGACAGGGTTGTCCACATTCACCGGCTCTATTCCTATTGGCACTTGAACCCCTTCTAACCGACATAAAAAACAACGAGGACATCACAGGTGTAGCCTTCGGAAATACCCGAGTAAAACTTGCGGCATATGCCGACGACATCTTAATCACCACTGAAAACCCAACTGTATCAATTAAGGGCCTTATGTCCTCAATCAACAAATACTCTGCGTTGTCCGGTTATAAATTAAACAGGGACAAGTCCGAAGTCAAACCACTTAATGTACACACCACCAAAGACGTCCTTGGTGATTCGGGACTAGCCTGGCAACCAGATGTCATAAAGTACTTAGGCATAGAATTCACTGACAACATATTAAGTACACTCAAACACAATGAATCGACCACACTAGCGAAAATCAAAAAAATTCTGGATGGCTGGTCACCACGGTTCATCACATGGTGGGGCCGGTTAGAATCTATAAAAATCATGATTTCCCCTCTAGTCAATTATCTAAGCTCAATGCTTCCCCTTACACTTTCTAACGACTTTCACTCTAAATTAGATAAGATGATCTCCTCCTTCCTCTGGCAAGGGAAAAAAGCCAGAATTAGCATGAAAAAGCTACGACTGCATAAATCCTTGGGGGGTGTCAACCTGGCTGACTTTCGGCTTTACCAGACAGCCTCTTGGCAAAGCAAGGTGCGATTTGGCTAACGCCGCAAGCAGATTACACGCCGGTGTGGTTACATGTAGAAAAATCTCTAATGGAGGATCTTGACACCTCCGCCCTCCTCACCATCAAATTACGCCCCAACATCGACTCGGGGATCATTTTTAAGAACACAAAGAACTCCCTCCTACATATAAGCAAGTCCCTACCACACCAATTTCGTAACTCAAAATGGGAATCTCTATGGCAGAACAGCACACTAACATACAAAGGTAAACCTCTGTATAATCCTTCCTGGATCAGAAAGGGAATTCACTTCCCTCATCAGCTTTATGAGGGTTCAGCTCCACTTGCTTTCAAAGATTTACAGGACAAATTCCAGCTCGAGAACATCGACTTTTACTATTTCCTACACGTTAAGGTCGCTCTCACAAGAGCAAACTTGAGCAACACCTCCCCCTCACTCCCTGGCCTTCTGTCCGCCCATAATAAACTTGGACATCAGGTATCCAGAATGTACAAAATGATAAGACCACAGAAATCTAACCTGGTCTCTGCAATACAATCTTACTGGGAATCGTACTCTTCCACTCCCACTTCGGAAAACGAATGGGCCAAAATTTGGGAGTCAACCACAGGACACAAAATTAGTCCGACTCTGTCCCAAACTAAATTCTGGCTCCTACACAAAGCCTTCTGGACCCCTAGAAGACTCTTCCTTCACAAAATTAAGGATACTGACTTCTGCTGGAACTGCTCAGAATCAGGAGGAGACCTTGAACACCTAATATTTAAATGTCCCCGAGCTACCACCTACTGGGACAGAATATTTAAATTCATCAACGAAACCCTGCACATTTCTCTCCCGAGAGAATTTGCCATTATAGTTATGGGTTCCTCCAAAGCTGTCACTTTAGATGAAAATGACAAAGCCCTACTTGATCTCCTACTGACAGCGGCGGTTAAAATCATAACAACCAACTGGAAAAACACAGCCAAAGCCTCCTTTCCCCACTGGCTCAACTGGGTTTCTAATCTCAGGGGTGCCGATAACATTACCCTTGCTTCTAGCCCATGGCGCCCACAACACAGGAAACTATGGTCCTCACTTGACTCTCATTTCGATCTCTTCAAGCCCCCGTGAAATGCCTAAACTCTGCCTACCCAATCAACTTCTCAAAGTGTTAAAGGTGGGACGTATTACACCCTACTGTACTGTATTTCTGATGTAATATATAATAATATTTCTGTATAACTGCTTGCTGCAATAAGCCTCTAGTGTTGTACTGATAGGATGATTTACTTTCTTGTTTTTCTCCCCCTCTTATGTTATTCTTCACTTGTTCGATTTCATTTGTAAGTATACCGCGAATTTCTATCTGCTCTTGTATGTACTGTTCATATCATGCCAATCTCTTTCAATAAAAAATATTTGTGAAATAAAAAAAAACAATTATTATTTTTTTATTATATATATATATATATATTTTTAATTTGACATATAAAAATTAAATTTCCCTACATTAAAATTTTTTTTAATGTTGTTTATTCTGTACATATAAAAAAATTGATCTTAAAATGTAAAATTGTTTTATTTTCTCAAATAACCACCCTTATGTCCTATAAATCCAACATGCTGCTCATAAATTTTACTTTGAAATTTTAATTGTTACAATTTATACAAATTAAAACACTCCCACCCTTATCCCCTCTAAACCCAACATCCTGCTTCTAAATTTTAATTTGAAATTCTAAACTAAATTATAAATTCATACTTAAAATTTTAAAATTTAAACAAATTAAAATATTTATTTTTAAAACACTCCCCACCCTTCTCCCCTATAAACCCAACATCCCGCTCCTAGATTTTAATTTGAAATTCGAAATTTAATTATAAATTCATACTTACATTTTTTTATTTTAAGCTAATTAAATTATTTATTTTTAAAAACACTCCACACGCTTATCCCCTATAAACCCAATATCCCACTCCTAAGTTTTTATTTAAAAATCGAAATTTCATTATAAATTTATACTTAACATTTTTTAATTGAAACAAATTACATTATTTAATTTTAAAACACTCCCCACCCTTATCCCCAATAACTCAACATCCCACTCCTAAAACAATATAAAAAAATATTTTATAAACATTTTTAAAATTTGCTTCTTGACATTAACTCTAAATTATTTGAAAAAACATACAAAAATGATATTTTGAAATGTCTATATTTTTACTATCGATATTACTAACATCCAAAACACCTCAAAATGATATTAACTACATCGATATACAGAACATCGATATTTCATACTCTCGATATTATGAACTCGATATTTCTGTACATCGATATAAAAAATTCGATATTTTGACTGTGCACCGTTGCTTTCACTTCACCCAGAGAGAGAGATAAGCTGCTGGAACACATGGTGTGGGATGCATACAGTGTCCAAGGATGAGAATGTAATGAATTCTGCCTCAGCACTCATTGGAGCCTGCCCAGCTCCGTTGAGTGACCTCGACGCAGAGAGGTGTAGCCAGCACCTGCAGCACAGATGAAGGGAGGGGGAGCTTCTGGAAATCTCTCTCTGTGGTATTAAAGAGTATAAAGACAGGGACCTCTTGGCGCTTTGACAGGAAATCTCCTGCGGAGCGGATGCACTGCCCAGGGCCTTTTGTGCCAGATGAAATCTCCTGTCTCAGACTGTCAATGAGTTCCCCAGTCGTGCTGGCAAGGATGATGCTAAACAGAGACAACCTGTGAAGTATTCCAAGTTCTATTCTTGTGTGCATACTTGTGTTAAAACAATGTGCATGGCACAGCGTATTGCACATGGTAAAGGCCCTATATACCTTCAAAAGTTACTAACCAAGTACCAACCGAAGCGGATGTTGAGATCCCTGGGGAGTATGCTCTTTCAGGTCCCGCGTATTTAGAGAGCACGGATGGGCGGCCGCTCGTTCAGATACCAGGCCAGCAAACAGTGGAACTCTTTGCCAATTGCGCTCCGTATGGAACCATCCGAACTGAGGTTTCGTCAGAAATTGAAGACTTACCTGTTCCCTAAGTTGGGCTAAGCCCTGTCCTCTCTTGACCCCCTGCTCTCACTAGTTCACTATTGTAGTTCGCCCAGTTCTGTCTTCACAGCGCGGGGATACACTGTTCTTTGTGTAACCAGGCGCTTTATAAGCTTTGTTATTATTATTATACAGTTAATTTTCTATACATTCATTCTAGTGTATAATTTCCATTTCCTATATCGGAACTTGCTGGAAATAAATATTCCCCTTTTAATTGGCAAATGAGTGTTGAGCTTTGTTCACGTTGTATTTTGGTACTCTAAAGTGTGTAGCATCCTATTTTGAAGAGTGTTCACACTGTGTTGTGGTATTTTGAAGTCTTGATCAGGTGTTCTGAAGAAAAAGCAAGACACAGCTACAAAGAAGGAGCATGATAAAGCTCTCACCAAGTGTGTTGCAGGCCTGTCTTAGAATACAGAAAAATGTGAGTTCCACAAGACAAAGTTAAAATTCTTGGGCCATAACTTTTCAGATGGGATATTACACAGAATGCTACCTAAGTACAATCCCTGTGAAATGTTTGTACTCACAAGATATTTTCATGATACTTTCATTTCTTGGCATGGCCAGTTACTGTTCAAGATACATACAAGACTTTGCTACCATTAATTCACCCTCACTAGAGTGAACGAAGAAATATATGTCTCGTTCAAATGGTCACAAGAATGTGAGAGTAGGTTCAAGAAAATCAAAAAAGCCATTAAAACTGATATGAAATTGCCTGTTTCAATCCAAAGCTTCAGGCAGAGGTTGCTATTGATGCTAGCCCAGTCAGGATAGGCAATATCCTGGTACAGCACAGCAGACACCCCCATGCTTGAAATCATATTATAGCATATGCCCGTAGATGTTTGCGCCAAACTGAATGCTTACTCTCAACCTGAGAAAGAAAGTTTGACTGTGGTAAGGACTTATCAACATTTCTGTGTATTCCTGTATGGAAAGCCATTTATGCTGGTAATTGATCATCAAGCTTTATTGACTATCTGTAAAGGGGAGTCAGTAATAGGCTGGGAACGTTGTTTAGATAAAGCGGGTTTTATTTTCATATACAATTTCTTTCGACGGAATGTCAGTCTTTCTTTGGCAAACTCGGAGGGATCCGTGGTGCCTGTTTGGATATACGTCCCTTATGAATCTGTTTCACCCTATGTTTGGGCTCCTCGGGTTGTTGGAAGGTGAAAGACTCTTGTGGTGACCGGAAAGGGAAAAACAAATAAGGACCAATTAAAATGCTGTCCTCGCTCTGCTGTAATCCCGAGGGGACCGGGGGAGTGAAGGGACACCTCAGTTGTGACGCTTTACCGTTGTCGTGTTGGTGAAGGTGAGGGAAAACAGGGAACGGGAAGGTGAGGGAAAATATGGAACGGGAAACAGGGAAGAGAGTGCACTTGCTTACGCGGGACTATACTCCGACGTCCCACCCAACTTGCAAACTTGTCCCTTACCTGTCTTAGCCACACTCCTCCCTCGGGAGTGTGGCACGGCGCAGCGCGGTTCCGTTGGCCTCCTGGCTCGTCTACTTCGCCTTGCGGCACGTCTGCTTCTCCTCCTTGCTCGTCGTCCTCGTTTCCTCGCACACTCCATCTCTTCTCCTCGTACTCTCCCGATCTCCGCTCCTCTTCCTCCGTGATGTCACACGCCAACCCTGGGATATCCGTGTGCTTAACCAATGCCCCGAAGCTGACGTCACGGTGGGAGGGGACTTCCTTGGATTCATACGACCAGTTAAAGGCGCCGTGCATATTTCTTCCTGATGCCGATTGCCATGGAATATGTTCGTCTTGCGGGGAAGGAGGAAGGGAATCCGAGTCATTGTAAGTCCACCAGTCCACTTCATGGTCCACCCCTTGGGTACTGGGTTCCTTGTTTCACTCCTCCCCCCCTGGCTTCTCCCGATCAGGGAGAGAAGGTGTCCAAGATAAGAAGTCTGCATTACCATTGTCACGTCCTTTTCGGTGTTTCACCACAAAGGAAAAGGGTTGTAGGAATAAAAACCATCTGAGGA
This sequence comes from Lissotriton helveticus, assembly GCF_964261635.1. Taxonomy (NCBI): domain Eukaryota; kingdom Metazoa; phylum Chordata; class Amphibia; order Caudata; family Salamandridae; genus Lissotriton; species Lissotriton helveticus. The sequence continues at coordinate 698,210,696 of NC_136059.1, read as the reverse complement.
CCCTGGGATTTTGTGAACTGTTTCTTTGCATCCATTGTAAAGGAGCGTGGTCCGTGAACAAAACAAACGGACGTCCCTCTAAATAGTACCTCAGTTTATCAACGGCCCACCGAATGGCTAGGCATTCTCTTTCAATCGTTGGGTACTTCCGTTCACAAGGATGCAATTTACGGCTTTGGAACAATATGGGATGTTCCGTTCCATCTTCCCCCTCTTGAGACATCACGGCCCCCAGTCCGGTATTTGAGGCATCTGTGGCTAACGAAAAGGGTCTATCAAAATTGGGGGGGTATCAGTACTGGACTCGTTGTTATAGCCCGTTTGAGGTGTTCAAACGCCTCCTTAGCTTCATTGGAAGGTTGTCTCAAGTGAGCGGGTTTTACCGTTTTCTTCAATAGGTTGGTCAGTGGACTTGCGGTTACCGCAAAGTTCTCGATAAATCTTCTGTAGTAACCTATTAGGCCAAGGAACGCTCTCAGCTCTCTTTTGGAAGTTGGAAAAGGGGTTTGCACAATGGCCTTCACTTTTTCCTCCTGGGGGGCTATTACACCCTCACCTAGTAGGAAACCAAGATACTTTACCCTGGGAAATGCTGCTCTTGATTTTTTTGCGTTTATGTGTAGACCTGCCTTTTTGAGTGCCTGCAAGACGTTCTGTATGTGGACTAGATGCTTCTCCCACGTTTTGCTAAATATAACAATGTCGTCCAGATAGACTGAACAATAGTTGTTGTGATTTGTTAAGACGTTGTTCATTAGTCTTTGGAACGTGGCCGGGGCCCCGTGAAGTCCAAAAGGAAGAACATTGAACTCATAAAGTCCTTCTTCCGTGGCGAATGCTGTCTTTTTCCTGTCCTCTTCTCTCAGGGGCACCTGCCAGTATCCTTTTGTTAGATCTAGCGTTGTTATATACTTTGCCTCCCCTATTCTCTCCACTAGTTCATCCACCCGTGGTATGGGGTATGCATCAAAGGCCGATATGCCCTAAAATCCATGCATGCATATACTTTGCCTCCCCTATTCTCTCCACTAGTTCATCCACCCGTGGTATGGGGTATGCATCAAAGGCCGATATGCCCTAAAATCCATGCAGAAGCGAGTGGATCCATCTGGTTTTGGTATCATCACTATAGGTGAAGACCAGTTGCTGTGTGAGGGTCTTATCACACCTAGTTTGAGCATGTCCTGCACTTCTCTCTTAACGTCTGCTCTCCTGGCGGCAGGTATTCTATATGGTCTTTGTTTGATTATTTTACCTTCCTCTGTCTGTATTCTGTGTTCAGTCAAATGAGTCAACCCTGGGGTGTCAGAAAATATAGAAGAGAAAGGACATAGAGTCTTCAAAAGGTCATCTTTTTCCTTCAAGGACAATTCAGGGTTGATAGGCAACTGCTCTAGGGTGGTCGTTTTCCTGTTTACTGGCAGCCCAAAGTGTGCCGCTTGAGGAGGGGGTCCGATCCATTTTTTTAACAGATTAATGTGAAACGTCTGATGTCTTGTTGGTGATAGTTTTACTCTATAGGTTGTTTTGCCTATCGTTTCCATAATAGATATGGGCCTAACCACTTGCTTTTGAATTTTTGAGTGGAGGAGGGAAGTAAGACCAACACCCAGTTACCCTTTTCTAATCTTCGCCATTTCTTCCCTTTATCATAATGGAACTTCTGTTTACGTTGGCTTTGTTCCAAGTGTGAATAAGCCAGGTCTCTCAGTTTACCCAACTTGGACCTCAGTTGTTGTGTGTAATCCAACAGGGACCGTTTTTCCTCAGAATCCTCTTGCTCCCGTGCGTCTTTGATTATCTCTAAGAGTGACCGAGGTTGTCTACCATACAGTAGTGCAAAAGGTGAACAACCAATGCTACTCTGTACTTGTGCCCGAAGAACATAGAGGGCCAGGGGTAGTACCTTATCCCAATCTTTGTTTTCCACTGTTAGCATTTTTTTCAGGGTGTTCTTTAGGGTACGGTTATATCTCTCAACGAGACCGTCCATTTGTGGATGATATGCTGACGTTCTTATTTGGTGTAGATCCAACATCTTACATACCTCTCTCATCATTTTAGACACAAAAGGAGTTCCTTGGTCTGTGAGGATCTCCTTGGGGAACCCTACCCTAGAAAACAACTCAACCATTTTATCGGCAACATTCTTTGTATTAGGCACTCTCAGGGCAAACGCCTCAGGGAACCTGGTGTGGTAGTCTACAATAACTAAGGCGTATGTGTGTCCCCTCAAGGATCGGGGTAGGGGTCCTATAAGGTCCATTCCAACCCGTTCGAATGGTTTACCTATGAGGGGCATGGGTTGGAGAGGAATTGCTTGGGGTCTCGTCATGTTTTTTTTTGACAGACCTCACATTTCTTACAGAACATTTCGGCCTCCTTATAAATGCCGGGCCAATAGAAATGTCTTATTATGTTTTGGGTAGTTTTCTCCACCCCTGAGTGTCCTGCTGTGAGATGGGAGTGAGCATAGTATAAGATCTGTTCCCTGAAATCGGTGGGCACTACTAATTGGGGGGGAATCGCCTGCTTTTCTTTCCCTATAGAGTAGGTCATTCTTTATTAAAAACCTGGGTTATGTAATGGCTATGGCCGACTGGCCGGCATGTGCGGATTCCCAGGCGTTAAAGAGAGTAGTGTCGTTGCCTGCGCGAACCTAAATCTCCTATCTAGGACCCAAGGCTCTGTGGCTAACAGTGCCGGAACTTTTTTGGATGGACTTTGGAACCTGTCTCCGAATAAAGACATGAAATCAGGATTATCTACACCTATTATGAGATCTTCTGGCAAGGAGTCTACTACTCCTACTTTGACTACAACGGGGGTTCTGTTTTGGGGTTCTATACCCATCCGGGCAACTGAATACGGCTTTACATCCCCATGTACGCACCTAATGTGAACCTGCTCCTTGGGGAGAATCTGGGATGGCAATACCAACTTCTCCTGAACTACGGACTGGCGGCATCCAGAGTCTAACAACCCCATGATATACTTCTTGTTTATTAATATACGTACATAGAAAGAAGGGCCCATCTCTGCGGTATACATGACAGCCCTGGGAACATATCCGACCTCCATTGGTTCTTCTTGAGGTTTCCGTCTTGGACACATCCTGGCTATGTGGCCCCATTCCCCACAGTCAAAACATTGTGGGCCTTTAAGAGGTATAATGTCCATCTTTTGTTGTCGTGGCTTCATGGGAGGTAGGGAATCTGGTTTCTTTTTGTCTAATTTTTGAGATATGTGTGCCTTTGGGTTTTTATCTGAGTCCCATGCAAATGTCCTGTGTTGGGCTCTAGAGTAGTTTGTGGCCATTTCTATGGCTTGAGCCACTGTCAGACCTGAATGCGTCCCATAGGGCAATGCTTCCATGAACTGTTCTAGTATGATGCTATTCATAATCTCCTCTTTACTTCTCTGTTCCGGTTTTAACCATTTCTCTGCTGCCATCTTCAGCCTTAGAAACAGAGTTTTGGGATTTTCTCCCGAGACTCCTCTTTCTTTTCGGAACCGGACCCGATATGCTTCAGGGTCCAACCCGAGGTGGCCGAGAATAACCTCTTTGATTTCTGCATAAGGTGTGTTCCCAGCGTGATTAGCTACTTGGTATGCTGCTTGTGCCTCCCCGGATACTAGTGGAGCTAAGAAAAATGGCCATTTCTCTGGAGGCCACCCGCAGGCTTGGGCTGCTCTCTCGAAATTGGAGAGGAAAGCGTCTGGGTCTTCCCCGTGTACATACTTTTGTAGGGAAACTCCCGAGGGGTGGGGCACGGCTGCTTTGCGCTCTGCGCTGGGGCCAGGTATTTGTGCTGCTTTATGGAAGCTGTCAATTTGGGCACTGATAGCGTTCTTGAAGAGTTCTCTATCTGCCTCCACTCTGGAAATCTGGGTTTTTATGGCCCATTCTAATTTGTCCTGTCCTTCAATTAAGTGTTGGATCAATTGTTCCATCAGTGGTTGCTGGTGGGGGTCAGGAAATCCCACTTCTGACACCAGTTGTAAAGGGGAGTCAGTAATAGGCTGGGAACTTTGTTTAGGTAAAGCGGGTTTTATTTTCATATACAATTTCTTTCGACGGAATGTCAGTCTTTCTTTGGCAAACTCGGCTGGATCCGTGGTGCCTCTTTGGATATACGTCCCTTATGAATCTGTTTCACCCTATGTTGGGGCTCCTCGGGTTGTTGGAAGGTGAAAGACTCTTGTGGTGACCGGAAAGGGAAAAACAAATAAGGACCAATTAAAATGCTGTCCTCGCTCTGCTGTAATCCCGAGGGGACCGGGGTAGTGAAGGGACACCTCAGTTGTGACGCTTTACCGTTGCCGTGGTGGTGAAGGTGAGGGAAAACAGGGAACGGGAAGGTGAGGGAAAATATGGAACGGGAAACAGGGAAGAGAGTGCACTTGCTAACGCGGGACTATACTCCGACGTCCCACCCAACTTGCAAAGTTGTCCCGTACCTGTCTTAGCCACACTCCTCCCTCGGTAGTGTGGCACGGCGCAGCGCGGTTCCGTTGGCCTCCTGGCTCGTCTAATTCGCCTTGCGGCACGTCTGCTTCTCCTCCTTGCTTGTCGTCCTCGTTTCCTTGCACACTCCAGCTCTTCTCCTCGTACTCTCCCGATCTCCGCTCCTCTTCCTCCGTGATGTCACACGCCAACCCTAGGATATCCGTGTGCTTAACCAATGCCCCGAAGCTGACGTCACGGTGGGAGGGGACTTCCTTGGATTCATACGACCAGTTAAAGGCGCTGTGCATATTTCTTCCTGATGCCGATTGCCATGGAACCTGTTCATCCTGCGGGGAAGGAGGAAGGGAATCCGAGTCATTGTAAGTCCACCAGTCCACTTCCTGGTCCACCCCTTGGGTACTGGGTTCCTTGTTACACTATCTTTGGTAATCCAAAAGCCAAGATGTCCCCTCCCATTGAATGGTGGGGACTATGATTACAAAAGTATGATTACACTATTGTGTATCGTCAAAGTAAAGATCAAAACTCTGCTGACTACTTTTCCAGAGTGCCTATATGAGGTCAAGGTGCTCCTTCCATGATGGCTGAAGCCTACATTAATTTCAGTATAAAGTCAGATATGCCAGCTGCCATATTGTTAGTCCATATCATCACTGCCACAAGCCATACTAGTAAAATACTGAATTTGAAACATGTAAATACACATCAGTCGTGGAACCAACACACTCGATCACCCACCAGTAATGGTGAATAACAAAAAAACATTAAACTTCAACTGTTTATATCTCAGGAAGGAGTTATACTGCAAGGGTCGAGAATCCTAATTCCGGAGAGATTAAGACAGAAAATATTTGAAGTAGCTCACGAAGGACATTGTGGTATTGTTGCCAGCAAGAGAGCTCCTGAGATAGAGTTTGGTGTCCATATTTAGATGAGAGTTGAAAAGCAACTCCAGGGCTGTCATCTATGTAGCTTCCTTTCTATAGATATTACTCAACATGCTCATACCATGTCAGAACTCCCTAAGCATGCATGGGAGAGAATAGCCATCGATTTCTTTGGTGCACTCGATAATGGACATCATATGATGGTAATTGTGAGTGAGTGCTTTCGATTTCCATTAATTGATGATCTCTCATCCACAACTGTTGAGCAAGTCATTGAGAGACTTGACCGCATTTTTGCAACATGGGGTGTTCCAGCCATTTTGAAGACTGCTAATCGCCCATCGTTCAACAAGCGAGAATTCAATGATTTTCTGGAGCATCTGAACATAAAGCAGCAGAAGAGTACACCTTTGTGGCCGCAGGTCAACTGACTATTTTAACGTTTTATGAGTAAGCTAAAAAAAACAGTATAGCATGCGACTCTTGAGAGGCTCAGATTACAAACTGTTTTGAATTCTACCCTAAAAGACTATCGTTCAACACCTCACTCAACCACAGACGAAAGTCCTATGACTTTGATGTTTGGGAGAGCAATAGTAACCAAGTTACCAACAAGAGATCAGGAGGTGAGACTACAACTTGGGCAATAAGGAAAAGATGAAAGCCTTAATTAATAAGGAAAAAATGAAAGCCTATGATGACAAGAGGGGACATGCAAAGAACAATGAGTTTAAGACATGAGATCTAGTGATTGCTCTTGATGTAGCAGGGGAAATACAAGGAAATGTGTACTCCCTTCAACGTTAGTAACCTCATAACTTTAATAATATTAACTGTGTGAAGCATGGGAACTAATCAACAAATGCACCTTTTTATTTAGACACTAGGGCCCCCATTAGGATGGCCAGCGGACTTTGCCCGCCCGCCATCCTCAGGGTACAAGGGACCGCCCGCCATAAGTGCAGGGGGTCCCGTGGGGGCTATTAGGATGCAGCCACCACAGTGGCGGGCGCATCCCGTATTCTTAACATTGTGGCGGCACATTGCTAAGAATACATCTTGTGCATTTCAAAGCACAACGTGACAGGCACCGCGCGGTGCCTGCCACGTTGTTCTTTGAAAGGCATGTGCATCCCCCACCCACCCAGAGTCCATGGGGGCCCACAACGGGCCGCCAAAGCAGACTCTGCATGCCTTTCCGTGGCAGCAATGCCGCCACGGAAAGGCATCCAATACAGCACATTGTAACGCGCGGCAATACCTGGCTGCCTGTGGCTCAGAGAGTGCAATTCAAAGCAATTTCTCTGGCTCACCGGGCCCTCCATGGACATGGTCCCACCTACCCAGGAAGCGCTTTGCCTTCTATGTTCCTAACTGACCTCTGCGATCTGCGTCTCTTCGCCGGATGATCATCCCGCGTTTCCGCAGAGTTCATTTGGGAGTCCAGTCACTTTCTGTCAAAGTTGCTGAGGCCTGGAATGCGCTCCCTCCTGACCTTCAACTTATCCAAGAGTTCCAACTCTTTAAAAAGCATCTAAAAACACATCTGTTCAGTAACACCATCTAATCTGACTCCCGCCTCTACCCCAGCTCTCTTCCGTGCCAGGACACTCAAGAGTATTAATGCGCGTTACAAATCCACTATAACATAATATGGCTGGCGGTGTCACACAGACACTGCCACCATATTGCAGCCTTTTGCGCTGCGGTCGCAAGGCGACCGGGGCGGAAAAGCGGCGGATGGTCTTTCCATCCGCCACGGACCCCCCAGCCATTCTAATATGGCGGGGGGTCATTTCTGCAGGGATGGCGGGCGGATCGCCCCCGCTGGGCCGGCAGTGGCTACCACCAGCCCGGCGGGGTGATCCGGCCGTCATCCTAATGGTTCCCTAGACGTGGGAAACTAACTACTATTTGCGAAATCTAGTTTATTAATAAAATGTGAATCGAACTAACATAGGTTTGTGATTACGTAGAAAAAGAGACTAAATTGCATTTCTTTTTTTTTTTTATAAGCCAGTGGTCATTTACAAAAAAACATATACATAGACCAAGACAAAGCAAAGACAGGAGGGTATACGATAAATATAAATTTTGGGGCCTATTAGCATGGCGTCCAGAAAACCACCCGACCGCCATGGAAGTGTAAAACAGCTGCCCGCCAGGACCGTTGAAAAAGCGGCGGTCAAATTAGGATCATCTGCCAAAAAACACCAACCGTGGCAGAACACGGCCAAGAAACAACGCCCGTAGCGTGCGGTGATGTCAAAAATCCATCCGCGGCGGTCGGATACGCTGCGGAAAAAGTCCAACCCGACGCAAGCATAGCGGAGACACCGTATGGGAAATTAGGATATCCCTGATGGTCCCGCGGTACGTTCCGCTGTTTCTGACTGCCGCGGTCACACACCGGAATGAATGGGAGAGCCAGCGGAAGAGCTGCAGCATAGCCACCGCTGCAGACGAACCCGTGGAAAACATGACGGACGAATCAAAAACCCTACAATAAGGCCAAACAGTGCACAAAGCAAAGTAGCCATGCCCCCCAAATACACAAAACACATCGCAATGACACAAACACTTAGGAAAACGAAAAATACAATTCCCAGGTCAACACACACAACACACCTGACAGGAACAAACTATTTGGACACACCACATAGCAGAGTATAAAACAAGCCTCTTCCCTGACCACAATCCTTTGCAATTTTCCAAAACTGAAGGCCACCAACCCTCACAACCAAGGATAGGCAACGCAACACAACAGCAATACCCATACTACACACAGCACCACTACCACTTCCACACATGCACCACCAACACCCCAGCACATCACACACCATTCACATCACTACCACACCCAGCACTCACACCCCTGCACCCAAAAACACACTGCACACCACACACCATGTCAACACCGAAAATGCCCAAATTCACAGAGAGTGAGTTGACAGTCATGGTAAGTGAGATAGTCAGAGTGGAACCACAACTGTTTGGTAGCCTGGTCCAACAGACATCATTAGCCACAAGGACACAAATGTGGGAAAGGATAGTCCAAAGGGTCAATGCAGTAGGGACCACCCCGCGATCCAAAAAGGAGATGATGAAGCGGTGGCATGATCTAAAGAGGGTTGTCAAAGAGAAGAGAAGCAAGAACCGGGAGCTGGCTGAGAGGACTGGCGGTGGCCCTCCCATTCTACCAAAAACATTCACACCATGGGCGGAAAAGGTGCTTGCCATACTGCATCCAGAGAGTCTCACAGGAGAAGCCGGGGGAGTGAAGGCTGGTAAGTACAAACAAATGACTAACGCCACACTGATATGTACTGTCTTGCTCAACTACAAAGCCACACCATCAAGGACAAATCCCATTCATCTGCACCACACACTCACAAAAACATGTCTCACTGATCCAACATTCACCCACCCCCATTGACCCCAAACGTAGCCACCAACATTACCATGGGAGCATATGTACAGGCAGCCAGCACTACAACTCCCACCATGCCCCCTGTCCCACACCCCCACAGGATGGAGCACTCCCCCACCCAGAAGCACTTGTAAGCCATTGCAGTCATTACATTATCTTAATCAAACTAACAGCTAGGTAGCCATCGTCCCTGGGAGGGCTGTTTGGGGGTAGAAGGCCTGCTCTCCCACTCCCACCATGTACCCTGTCCCCCACCTGAGCAGGATGGAGCACTCCCCCACCCAAAAGCACTTGAAAGCCATTGCAGTTCACCAAACAAACTAACAGGTAGGTAGCCATCTTCCCTGGGAGGGTGTGTGTGTGTGTGAGGCCTGCACTGCCCCCTGCCCCACACCCAGCAGGATGGAGCACTCCCCCACCCAAAAGCCCTTGGAAGTCATTGTAGTACACCAAACAAACTAATAGGTAGGTAGCCATCTTCCCTGGGAGGGGGGTGTGTGTGTGAGGCATGCACTACTACTCCCACCATGCCCCCTGTCCCACACCCCAGCACAATGGAGCACTCCCCCACCCCACCCAGAAACATGTGTCAGCCATCATATTACCTTCATCAAACTTACAGCTACGTAGCCTTCTTCCCTGGGACTGTGTGTGTGTGTGTGTGTGTGTGTGTGTGTATGTGAGGCCTGCACTACTACTCCCACCATGACCCTTGTCCCACACCCCAACAGGATGGAGCACTCCCCCACCCTACCCAGAAGCATGTGTCAGCCATCACATTACCTTCATCAAACTAACAGCTACGTAGCCATCTTCCCTGGGAGGCCTGTTTGAGGGTGGGAGGCCTGCACTACTACTCCCACCATGCCCCCTGTCTCACACCCCAGCAGGATGGAGCACTTCCCCACCCAGAAGCACTTGTAAGCCATTGCAGTACACCAAACAAACTAACAGGTAGGTAGCCATCATCCCTGGGAGGGATGTTTGGGGGTGGGAGGTCTGCACTACTACTCCCACCATGTCCCACAGCACCATCAACTTTGAGCACATCCCCCACCCCACCCAGAAACTGATGGTAGCCATTGCAGCACACCAAACAAATTAACAGGTAGGTAGACAAATCATTCTGTCTCATTACACCACTGAGCAGGATGTAAGCCTACATCACGCACATACAGATGTGTCATATTACAAAGCCAAATGCCAGCACATGACAGGTAAGTAGCTAGTACGTGCACACTCACATTTGTCACAAACAATATGGTGCCATATGACAACACAAGCCTTCTCGTTGCACAAATATGCACACCGATCCCATTGCCACGCACAGTATGCACACAGGTAAGCAACTGTCACAGCTACCATAGTGTGACACAACAATGCACATGTAGAAGAAAGTCTGGTTACAATCATGCACAGCACTGATTGACATGCGCATCACCATGGGACCAGAGCACCAAGGACCATTCCAAATTTAACTAAGCATGTGTTGTGGTATGAAACAAGATATGCACCTGACATGACAAATGTATGCTGGAGGAGACAATGGCCAGTCCATGGCCAGATGTGACGTCTGCCAGGTCAGACAAATATACAAAGAGTCCTCAATGAAAAACATGTGTTGCCAGTCCCTAGATGGCAACAGGTCCCTGTAATCATAAATTAGGCACAGGTCGCATGGTATGCATTGACACCTCACACCATGGACAAGTAATGCATGTACCACTGCATCATGTCAGAAGGCACAGTAGTGCACATAGCAAACGATGTGATGATCAGTCAATTGTGTAGTGTACAAACAGTGGATGACACACAGCTAACACAAAGCATGTTGGGTGCACTACAATGACCATTTCTCATCTAATCCACAGGTGACCAGGAACTCACTGCAGAGGACAACACCAGCAACCTGCTGAGCCAGTCTCTCCCCCCCCCCGGTACATGGACTCTCGGATGTAGACTCCCAGATCCTCTGGACGATGAGCTCGAGGCTGGCCCATCTGGTGTGCCAGGGAGCAACAGGTCCCAGGACCCCATCCTCCCCATCACCACATCTGCTACAACAACCTTACCACAGACCCCTGCTGTTACAGCCTGTGCGTCCACCACCACCACCACTGCCACCTGCAACACCCTCCCTGTCCCAGAGGATGACTACCCCACACCACCGATTGAGGACGGCAGGGAGAGGATGCAGGTACCCACCTTGGTGAGGCAACAGGTCCGTGACAGCAGGGTAGGTGGGAGGGCAAGGGTCATCCACAGACACCAAGAGGCTGGGACCCAATCCCTGGAACACATCACCAGAGTCCTTGGTGCCTATGAACAGGCCCAGGGTCAAAGTGGCCGGTCGGATGACCTGTTACGTGAGCTCATCCTGCTGATGAGGTCCATCGACACCCGCATTGGACAAACGGTGGACCTCAAGGGCCAGCAAGCGGCGTTACTGAGGGACAGGCCTGCGCCACGACCAACACCTCCACCTCCCTCTGGTGGGCCGCAGGATGACATTTCACCATCCTCCCCTGCGGCCACAGAGACGGGTGAGTCCTCAGGCGCCACTGGCAGTGCAGCAGGGCCCACCCCTGCCAAGCAACCAAGGGGCCATCCGAAGAAGAACCTGGGAGTTTCTGGAGGCAAAGCACATGAGCCAGACCTGATGGCAACACTCTTCACCAATGCATTGACCATTTGGACTGTCCTTCCCCACACTGCCTTGGGAATGGCATTTGTTTGTTGGACTGGGTCACCACTACAATGTGGTGACTACTCTACTATCTCATTTTGCGTGACTGTCAACTCACTGCTCCACCACCACCTCAATGGAAATGTACACCCCCCTCACATGTCAACATTGAAAATGAAAAAACCTTCCACACATGTTGTCGTGTCAGCTCAGTCTTTATTGCAGGGTGTACAGTCTTCGACATGTCCATAATGTATCAGGAGTATGTACTGTATGTAGGCAAGGATGCGTTGAACGCACCTAGGGAAATACAACAGAACAACACTCACTGGTGTGGGTGTGGCATCACAGACACCACACAACACCTACCATCTCCATGAGCCAAAATGCAGATATCACAATGGGCAACAAGTGTCAACATACATGTCCCGTATACGTTCCAAAATTACATGTCCCAGAAACATTGCCACCCACTGCTGAGTCTACAAATGGCTGTTGTTACAATTATCACATACCCCTTCACGACATCAGCAATATCATCAGACAATGGATATGTTGTACATTGTCACCCACCTTCAAGTGAAGTAGCGGGTGATGAGCTGTTGACGCATGTCACCACCTTCCTCCTCTCCATTGTCCTCATCACTGGACTCAGGTTGGTGTGCAGGCGAGGGCCTTGGGTCCTCATCATCATCCAGGAGCAGGGGAATCCCCTTGCGAATGGCTAGGTGTGGAGCATACAGCATGCCAATACGATCTGACACAACTTCCTGGGCGAGTATGCCAGTGCACCTCCGGTCTTGTCCAGGCAGCGGAAACGTGACTTCAGCAGACCAAAAGTACGCTCCACCACACAATGTGTTCTCACATGTGCCTCATTGTAGCGGACTTCAGCCGGGGTCCTGGGATTCCGCAGTGGGCTCAGCAACCAGGGATGGGTGGGATATGCAGAGTCACCTAGGTATGACAAACACAAATAGACATTGCAATGTCACAGAGGCAGAGTGCAGCAGGTCACACACCCAGCACGCCATACGACTAGCCATACTCACCCACAATCCATGCACGCTCGGGAAGCAGATTAGCCATCAGCTGGGGCACAGTGCTGTTCCGCAGGATGTAGAAGTCATGGGCTGAGCCTGGAAATCTGGCACACACGTGGGAGATGATCATATTAGCCAGGCACACCACTTGCACATTTATGGAGTGGTAATGTTTGCGATTCTTGAAAATATGCTCACTTGCCTGTGGTGGCACAAGACCGACATGTGTGCAATCAATGGCACCAACAACATGGGGGATGTGCCCAAGGGAATAGAAGTCTCCCTTCACAACTGGAAATTCAGCACCCCTTGGGAAATGCATATATCTGTCCTTGTATATCATCACTAGCAGCCCGTCCTGACGTTGCCCGGGTATGAAATAGAATGTGTGTAATGTGTGTATTTGGCAAGGGCAATTTATTTTAAAATCTCGCGGTAGACAACATTTTTTGTTTCATTAGAATAGTGACGGAAAAGGCCCAGCTGCAGCCCTGGTTGATGTTAGCAGGCGCGTGTAATTGGTGTAGTGATCCGCCGCCTGAGGCCGGCTACAGCCCTGGTTGATGTTAGCAGACGCGTGTAATGTCGATGAATGAGAGAGTTATCAGCCGCGGGTAAATCTGTTTAATAAGAGAGTTGAGTGACAGCGAGTAGGAGAGGCTGCAGTAATTGTCCCCGCAGACACGCTCATTTGCGTGTTCCCCCGCTTGAGGCCCAGATTCAGGCATGTTTGATGTTAGCATGCGCGTGTTCCCCCGCTTGAGGCCCAGCTGCAGTCCTGGTTGATGTTATCAGGCGCGTGTAATTAGTGTACTGATCCGACGCCTGAGCCCGTCTAGAGCCCTGGTTGATTGTAGCAGGCGCGTGTAATTTCGTTGAATGAGAGAGTTCAGTAACATCACGCAGGAAAAGCTGCAGTAACGTTACTTACCAGGCCTCCAGGTAAATGCGTTTGTCACGCCCCCAGCACACGGCCACAGCAGACGATCTTCTGATTAATGTACGACCCACATTGCATGAAGGGCGGAACGTAGCACACGCCCCCAGCGTTTCTCACGCCCCCAGCATGCCCCTTGATGCAGCGCAATTGCGTTCATATGGCATGAAGGCCGGACACACGCCCCCAGCTTTTCTCACGCCCCCAGCGTGCCCCTTGATGCTGCGCAGCAACGTAATTGGCGCTTGTGTGTACGACTCACATGGCATGAAGGGCAGACACATGCCCCCAGCGTCTGTCACGCCCACAGCGTTTGTCACGCCCCCAGCACACGCCCACAGCCCACGATGTGATGGCCATACCACAGGCCCCCAGCGTTAGTCACGCCCCCAGCCCACGCCCACAGCACAACGCAGACACGCCCACACGGGACTACTTTGCTGGCATGGTTCTTTTACCTTTTAAATGTATAGAGGAGTTGGCCTAACGGTTAAGGCGCTCGACCTCGGACCAGGGGATCTGGGTTCGAGTCTTGGTAACGACACCAAACATCCTGTGATTCTGGGCAAATCACTTAATCTCCCCGTGCCTAACAAAAATGAATGTGTGTCCTCATGTAACGTAACTGGTGCTATTTAAAGAGCTCTGATTCAGTTCGGGTCAAGTTCGCGTTATATAAAACTCGGCAAAAAAAACATATATATATGGTGGCCGTCTGCATAGCCTATGTCCTTCTGCTGCAACTGCCCTTTCCAACGCTGTATTGGGTGTTGTGATTGGTGCTGTGGTTACTGAGATTACCCGCCTCAAATGTTTGGGCTCTCACTTTATAATATTAGTATGGATGGCGGACAGAACATCACGCAGCACCATGCTGACCATCGATTGTGACATACCACCAGCGCTGGCTACTGTGTGCTGCAACAAACCAATGGCAAAAAAATGCAGGGCAGCCATCACCTTATAAGTTGGTGTGAAAGATGTTGGATATGTCAGACAAGGCTGCAGGTGGGGCTCCAACATATCACAAAGGGTCTTTAGGGTGGCTCGATCCAGATGGAATTTCCGGATGATCGCCACATCCTCCATGTAATCAAGCACTGCCAAGTGACAAAGCAGATTTGGCCTCCTCCTAGTTGAGAAGAAAGTGGACACAGGTCAATGCAATCCATCATGAGGTGGGCACAGCATATCACATTCTGGATGACACAGCGACAACAATGACTGACTTAATAATAGAGGGAAACAGCAGAATACATGTAGGGACACATTCAGCTGCTCAAAGGGCACACCTCTCTAATTTCAATACACAAGTACCTCATACGCAACGTAGGTCAATGTTAATGCACATAGTGATATGGCCACATTTCACATTTGCACGCCTGGGAGCATGGCATACAGCAAATGTGTGACAATTCAACACCACTGTCTCATAATTGGCTGCTGTACCTGTCACACCCCAATGCTTCATTCCAAGCTATCACACATCCACAAGACACTGACCACAGTTGGCACAGGAATGACAATTGTGTGTATTAACAGACATAAGAGGCCATGCAAGAAATGACACCATACAGTGAAACGTGCCTTGCAGTGATTGTCACTGCACTTCAACACATTGACATGTGTACACATTGTAGAGTCCACAACAACACTGTCCTGCCTCATCAACCATAAAATTCATAAGTGACATGTGAGGGAGGACAGGACAATCCACGACACACGTACACAAACATGGCATGTGTAGTCACCAGTGGAGTCAATGGAACATTGACATCATGTGCAAAGTGATGTGCCATTGACCATGTGGCCACTGTGCACTATTGATGTGTGCCACATGGCCCTTGCCATTGTATGACACCCAAAGGCTGTAGCTACCGCCTGGAATCAGCGGTGTGTCCCCAGCACCCCCCATTCACACAGGTGCGGTAGTCATTGGCATGGAGACATGCTCAAACGGCAGTGGGCACGCTCCGCCACCCAAATCGCGGTAGCTATCGCCTGGCCCCAGCGGTGTGTCACCAGCACCCCCCATTCACACAGGTGCGGTAGTCATTGGCATGGAGACATGCCCAAATGATGGTGGACATGCTCCGCCACCCAAATCGCGGTAGCTAACGCCTGGCCCCAGCGGTGTGTCCCCAGCACCTCCATTCACACAGGTGCGGTAGTCATTGGCATGGAGACATGCCAAAATGGCGGTGGGCATGCTCCACCACCCAAATCGCGGTAGCTAACGCCTGGCCCCAGCGATGTGTCCCCAGCACCTCCATTCACACAGGTGCGGTAATCATTGGCATGGAGACATGCCCAAATGGCTGTGGGCATGCTCCGCCACCCAAAGCACGGTAGCTACCACCTGGCCCCAGCGGTGTGTCCCCAGCACCCCCCATTCACACAGGTGCGGTAGTCATTGGCATGGAGACATGCCCAAATGATGGTGGGCATGCTCCGCCACCCAAATCGCGGTAGCTACCGCCTGGCCCCAGCGGTGTGTCCCCAGCACCCCCCATTCACACAGGCGCGGTAGTCATTGGCATGGAGACATGCCCAAATGGCGGTGGGTATGCTCCGCCACCCAAATCGCGGTAGCTATCGCCTGGCCCCAGCGGTGTGTACCCAGCACCCCCCATTCACACAGGTGCGGTAGTCATTGGCATGGAGACATGCCAAAATGGCGGTGGGCATGCTCCACCACCCAAATCGAGGTAGCTAACTCCTGGCCCCAGCGGTGTGTCCCCAGCACCCCCCATTCACACAGGTGCGGTAATCATTGGCATGGAGACATGCCCAAATGGCTGTGGGCATGCTCTGCCACCCAAATCACGGTAGCTACCACCTGGCCCCAGCGGTGTGTCCCCAGCACCCCCCATTCACACAGGTGCGGTAGTCATTAGCATGGAGACATGCCCAAATTACGGTGGGCATGCTCTGCAATTCCAAATCGTGGTAGCTACCGCCTGGCCCCAGCGGTGTGTCCCCAGCACCCCCATTCACACAGGTGCGGTAGTCATTGGCATGGAGACATGCCCAAATGGAGGTGGTCATGCTCAGTCACCCAACTCGGGGTAGCTACCGCCTGGCCCCAGCGGTGTGTCCCCAGGACCCCCCATATACACAGGTGCGGTAGTCATTGGCATGGAGACATGCCCAAATGGCGGTGGGCATGCTCCGCCACCCAAATCGCAGTAGGTACCACCTGGCCCCAGTGGTGTGTACCCAGCAACCCCCATTCACACAGGTGCGTTAGTCATTGGCATGGAGACATGCCCAAATGGCAGTGGGCATGCTCCGCCACCCAAATCGCGGTAGCTACCGCCTGACCCTGGGGGTGTGTCCCCAGCACCCCCATTCACACAGGTGTGGTAGTCATTGGCATGGAGACATGCCCAAATGGCGGTGGGCATGCACCGCCACCCAAATCACGGTAGCTACTGCCTGGCCCCGGCGGTGTGTCCCCAGCACCCCCCATTCACACAGGGGTGGTAGTCATTGGCATGGAGACATGCCCAAATGGCAGTGGGCATGCTCCACCACCCAAATTGCAGTAGCTACTACCTGGCCCCAGTGGTGTGTCAACAGCACCCCCCATTCACACAGGTAGGGTAGTCATTGGCATGGAGACATGCCCAAATGGAGGTGGGCATGCTCCGCCACCCAACTCGCGGTAGCTACCGCCTGGCCCCAGAGGTGTGTCCCCAGCACCCCCCATTCACACAGGTGCAGTAGTCATTGGCATGGAGACATGCCCAAATGGCGGTAGGCATGCTCCGCCACCCAAATTGCAGTAGCTACCGCCTGGCCCCAGCGGTTTGTCACAGTCATGGAGCATGCCCTAGAGCCAATGGGAATGATGATTGCAGTGCCATGATGCAATTTTGAAAATCGCGGTAGGCGTGCTCCTCCACCGCAGAGGCGGTCATTGGATGCATTTGAAAGATGCACCATCGCAGTAGCACACACCGGGCCCCAGCGGTGTGTCACCACCATGGAGCATGCCCTAGAGTCAATGGGAATGAAGATTGCAGTGGCATGATGAAATTTTGAAAATCGTGGTAGGTGTGCTCTGCCACCGCGGAGGCGGTCATTGGATGCATTTGAAAGAGGCAGATCTAGACCACCAATTGCTGCAGCTTGGCACCTTTGAAATTACCCCAGGGGGCTATATATGTGTGGGAGGGAGCCTCACATTTCCACTGCTCCCCGAGCCTGCTGCCTGAGACTCCTGACCTGCTGCTGCTGCCTCCAGGGACTGCTACCTGAGACCCCTCATCTGCTCCTGCCTCCAGGGACTGCTGCCTGAGACCCCTCATTTGCTGCTGCCTCCAGGGACTGCTGCCTGAGACCCCTCATCTGCAGCTGCCTCCAGGGACTGCTGCCTGAGACCCCTCCTCTGCTGCTGCGTCCAGGGACTGCTGCATGAGACCCCTTACCACCCAATTCCACCACAGTTGTTCCATATCCTCAGGGATGGCAAGGACAGGGAAGATCAGTTCCAGTCCATTCACAATCGAGGAGCGGGAGGTCCTGGTGAACGAGGTGCTCACACAGTAGCCAAGGCTGTATGGTGCCCCAAATGTCATGGTAGGTCATCAAAAGCAGAGCTGTAGGGCAGGGGGGCACACATGTAGTTGGACTGATGCAGTATATGCCTAACGGTGTGGGGTTGTGTCATGCACTGAGAAAGATGCTGTCTCCAGTGGGAAGGAGTGTGTGTCCAAATGTCACAGGTTTCCCTGCTTGGAGTGGTAGGTATGAGTGAAGTGTGTTGCATTGTCAGCCATACAGTGACGCAGTATGTTGTCATGCAGGTGCCAGGACAGTGATTGCTTGCCTAAATGGCTGTGTGTGCCCAGTTGTCCATCTCAGTGTGAGCCCAGATAGTCAGCACAGTGCCCGCCCACCAAGAAGAGGTAACATCACATCACTTACTGTGTCCTTACTAGGTTTTCTTCTCGTTGCACTCCAGATCTGCACCCTCTCAGCCCTGTAGATTGCACGCGACCGGACTTGGGTTGATTTTTTTTGTTTGTGAGTCCATGTCCCTCAATGCCACACCCATGACATACTTATCGATTCACAGGGCAGGGACATTGAGTGCTGCACAGTCTTGGACACAGTGAGTCCCCCCAGACACAGGTTGATATGTGACATATGTGTTGATCAGACATGCAAAGGACTGGAGATGTGTGCAAGCCACATAGGGGTTTCAGTGCTGGCATCCTGCATGTGTGTGAGATGTGCAGGGACTGTGTTCCCCCTCACAACTGCATGCAATCACATCAGGTTATCCCATGCAGATGCACCATGTGAGATGTACCCTGTCTCGGATGGACATATCGTAGATTTTGTAATGGGTTTGCATCTTGCTCCTATACTGGTAGATGTGCGTACATACCACTGTGTCACTGATCATTTCTCCCTCTTGTCTCCCATGCCTGCAGCTCAAGGTACACCAGTGTAAGGCCTTGTGGAGGGCCATTGCAACAAAGTTGCGAGCTCTGGGGGTCTCTAACCGACAGCGCACCCACTGCCACAAGAGGTGGGACGACATCAGCCGGCTGCCAAAGAATGTGCCGGAGATGCACTTGGGTATGCTTCCTCGCACTGGGCGGTTGGCACGGCGCAGCATGACACCACTGATGGGCCGCATCTTGGTGGTGACTCAGCCTGAGCTGGATGCACGTCTGAAGGAGCATCAGCAGCAAAGCAGGGGTGAGTATTTGGGGAGGGTGACTTTGGCTGGGAGCGGCTGCATGTGTACAGGGCCTGTGCCAGCGCTGGCCTAGGCCATGTTTGTGGAGCGATGCAGTGTCATGTAAGTGGCTGCTGGGCTGGCTGCCAGTGTCATGCATTTGCCCTACCTGTTCTTACAAAGGTAGTTCCCCATGCTGTGCATTCCCATTGCATTCTGAGTTGTGCTCTTCAGGTCTCTTCAGCATTAGGGTAGTCTGGGGAATCACACTGGAAGGGAACAGCAGTGTTCCCAATCTGAGTGTGACTTCATCAATGCGTCCATTGCATGCACCCAGATTGTTGAGGCTTAGACATCTGACAACAATGTGCACCAGTCTCTGGGCCCCAGAGTACAACATAGTGGTTGGCATGGACTCTTTGCCGCTGTGGACTGTCATGTTGTAGTCTGTGTCTGTGTTGTCCCCTCCTGTTCCATTCCGTCTGTCAGTGGCAAAAAGTGGTGTGCCCCCATCATGTCCCTAGGTGTGCGCAGAGCTAGTTGTGTGTCTGGTAGACTACAGCCACAGGTATGGTGTTGTGCTGTGTGGCCATCACATGCCTTTGGCATTACAGGAAATCAGGGTTACATGCACTGTTGGGGTCTATGTAGTGAGTTGCTGCTATGTGATTGCAGAGTGTGGTGTGCAACATGTCGATTTGGTCCTCTTTTGTACTGCATTGATTGTATTAGTTTGTTCTGTTGCTGTCACAAACCTGACCCTGCATCTCTCTCTCATGTAAATTCACCTGTGGTCACGGAGGGACAGGAGCCAGACACCAGTGGGGGTGAGACTAGTACTACATGTGCACAGGAGCCCAGTGACACAGATGTTACTAGTGCCTCAGAGGGGGACCTGAGTCTGCAGGAGGAATCCCAGCCTAAGACGCAAAGTACCACATCATCTGAAGCCAGCGGGGATGCATCCATGTTGGCAGGCACAGAGAATGGAGACTCTGCATCATCTTCAACCACATAGCGGCCAGTGCCCACCCTCCCAGCCACTTCCTGTGGTGCTGCCCGTGTCCGGGTCAGTAAGAGGGGATGAGTTTCCTTCACACCTGGCACTGCTGCCCCTGCCCCTGCCCCTGCCCCTGTCCCCCCTGCTGCCCTCAATGCTGGGTCTGTGGAGCTTTTGCACCAGCTGTGTGTGGGCCAGACAGCTCTCCTCAATGCCTTCATTGACCATGACAAAAAATTAGCCCAGGTGGTTGCTTACATGGAGGGCATACATTCCGACGTGGGTGGGCTGCCCTGTACTATCCAGGCTTTGTCCTCCACAGTGACGTCTGCCCTTCAACAGGCACATACTCCCAGTCCAGCTGTGGGCCTTTGTCCACCCTCCAGGTTGTGGCCAAGTCTGATGATAGTGACCACGGTTCACATAGGTCGCAGTCACGATACAGCACACGAAGCACACAGCAGAAACAACCCAAGCGGTCCCACCCGCAGACACCATCCCCACAGAAGAGCAAAGCCACCCCAGATGCAAAGACAAAAGCCCATCAGGCAAAATCAAGGCCCAAAAAGCAAAGAAGCAGACCTCAGGCTCACATGCCTCAGAGGCATCCCCAGCTAAGGACTCTCGTGTCCCTAAAGCATCTCGCAAAGAGAGGCATGCAGTTTCTGTGCCCACTGAGGAGGAGGTGCATGGCAAGGGTACACCTAAGAAGGGCTCCAAGGCAGATTCACCCACCACCTCGACTCCTATTCCAAGCCCAGTAAAGCATGAGAAGGAGGGAACTGTAGGGGCCACACTTGGCAAACAGGGGAAGGAGGGGCAAAGGTGAAGCCAGGCAAAGCGTTCCGCTGGATCCAGCACGTCCCCAGAGGGAGTGCCAGTGTCTGCACCTGATGCAGCTTTGTTGGTGTGTGTGCCTGTTGTGTCCACACCACTTTCCATTAATCCTAGTACAGGGAACCCATTTTGAATCCCCAAGAAGTGGAAAGGCACACCGCTACAATCTCCCAGCCACATTGTGTCTCAGGTCTGCATGACTTCACCTCCACGTGCCACTACACCACCTGGTCCAAGCAGCCCTCTCGCTTGCCAAGCCACTGATAGCACTACCTCACCTTGGCCGGTCTCTCCACAGTCAGGTGCTCCAACTGTCCCCGACACACAACAAGCTCCCAGTCCGCCTGACAGCCAAGTCTGAGTGGTAGTCCCCCTCACACACCTGTCTCTCACACAGGTGGGCCTGTACTGCCCATTGTTACCCCCCTGACTGTGATGCTGCCTATGGAAGGGTACAGTTGCACACACTCCCTGTGCAGCCTCACATGTACTCGTTCTGTACTTTGCCCTGCCCACTGGGTTTCCTGTTTTGCCCTTGCCTGTGCAGATTCTCATGTACTCGCTCTACACTTTGCCCTGCCCACTGGGCATCCTGTTTTGCCCTTGCCTGTGCAGCCTCTCATGGATATGCTGAGCACTCTGAACTGGCCACTGGGCTTCCTGTTATGCCCTTGCCTGTGCAGCCTCTCATGGATATGCTGTGCACCCTGAACTGACCACTACCCTTCCTGTTTTGCCCTTGCCTGTGCAGCCTCTCATGTACTCACTCTGCACTTTGCCCTGGACACTGGCCTTGTTGCTCTTTGCTGTGTTGGACTATTCCCTGTGCAGCCTCTCATGTACTCACTCTGCACTTTGCCGTGGTACCTGGCCTTGTTGCTCTTTGCTGTGTTGGACTATTCCCTGTGCAGCCTCTCATGTACTCACTCTGTACTTTGCCCTGGGCACTGGGCATTCTGTTTTGCCCTTGCCTGTGCGCCTCTCATGGATATGCTGTGCACCCTGAACTGGCCACTGGGCTTCCTGTTATGCCCTTGCCTGTGCAGCCTCTCATGTACTTACTCTGCACTTTGCCCTGGACACTGGCCTTGTTGCTCTTTGCTGTGTCGGACTATTCCCTGTGAAGCCTCTCATGTACTCGCTCTGCACTTTTCCCTGCCCACTGTGCTTCCTGTTTTGCCCTTGCCTGTGCAGCCTCTCATGGATATGCTGTGCACCCTGAACTGGCCACTGGCCTTCCTGTTTTGCCCTTGTCTGTGCAGATTCTCATGGATATGCTCTGCATTTTGTGCCTTGCTCTTCTCTTCTCTTGGTACCTATCTGTGCAATATGTGAATAAAGACAGTTACTCCAGTTGTCCGTTTTGTCAGTGTCCATACTGAATAAAGTTATTTTGGTGTGTGCATATGGTTGACTGTGCCCCATGCTCTGTGTGCCACTATTACATTGTCAATGTCTTTGCGTCTTTGCTCGTCTACTCTTTTTTCACAGGGGTGACAAGGACTTCACTTCTTTCTGACACTGATACTTGTGGTGTCTAGGATGTCAATTTTACCTGTAATGCAGTTGTCATTTTCATGGTTTGTAAATGTTGGCTACATTCTTCACATGTCAGGTTGGGGGACACTGCCAGTACAGAGTGTGATTCTGTGCACGGGTTTGCAGGCAGGCTGGGCAATGTCATCATGTATGTGTGTTATTCCTTTATGTGTGCCCAGCAGTGTATGTGTATGGTCATAATGTGATGGCCCGTCATCCTGGTCCCATGGCCTACCTTACATGTGTGCTCTTGGGTAGTAAAGAATTGTGCAGTGTGAAGGATGTGACGTTGTAGGGAGTGTTGATGTGCGTGTGCCCCTGCACTGTCAACCACACACTTGTGTCACACAGGAGTTGGGTGCCTGTTGTTTGGATTGTTCAGCCCTGTGGATGTGGTTGTATCCACATGTGTGAGCTGTATGTTGTGCACTGTGCAGTGTGTTGGTGTGTCCATGCAGTTCTGCCTGACTCCTAGTTGTTGTTTTTGTCACTTGTGAGTATGCAGAGTGTGTGACTGGCACGCCAGTGTTGTGTTTGGTTGATCATCCATGTGTCTTGATTCTGTTTGTGTAGACTGTGCAGACCTGCTGCTCCACACTGCCATTGTGGTTGTGTTTTCTCATGCATTGCTGTCACACGGTGCCTTTTTGCCTCCAGTATGGCATGTTGTGTGTGGTGTCATGCCATCCCCTATGTGTGCTTCTAATGCCTACCCATTGTGGGTCTGGACTCCCTCTGTTGGTGTATGGTGCATTCCTGCCATGTCTTGACGTGCAGTACACTTCACTTAGATGTTGGCTGTCCCCTTGGTTTGTATGTGTGTGTGTGTGCCCCCTCATCACTTCATTTGTGACACTGTGCTGTGTGGTGCAGTTCTTTGGCCAGGAGCTATGTGCCACTCAGGATATTTCCCCAATTGTTTATTTGTGATGTTCTTGTGCTGTTTGGCAGTCATGGTTTTCATCTGCTGTTCAGTTGTGTGTGCTGCACAGTCCTCTGGTCAAGTTCATTCTACCTCTGTTTCCCAGATTTGTGCATCTGTGGGTGTTGTGTTGGTTGTATGTGTGTTGGCTGTGGTATTGCTTCACTTCCTGGGTGTGCTGTTGTGTTTGTGCTGTGCTGATTTGTGTTGTGTGGGTTGATGTTGTGTCACTCATGTCTGTGTGTGACTGGTATGCTTGGTGTGCACACACTGCTTGTTGTGCGTACAGTGCTGTGTGTATGTTGCCTTGTCATTGCCTGCCGTGCATCCCCTGATGTCCTGCAGTGTTTGCTCTGTTTTTTGCCTGTGCATCTGTTGTTTGTTTGATGTGGCTGTGTTGTTCTGTGATGGTGCACTTCTTGTGTGTGTTGTGGTATGTTGTCTGCGCATTGTTCCTGAGTGATGAGGTTGTGCACTCCTGTTGTGTCTGTGCTCCCATTGCCTTTCCACAGTTTGGCTACACAGGGCATGTCTGTTATTGTTGTGGTTCTGTGTGTGTTTCAGTTGGGTTCTGTGTTTGTGTGTTGTTTTTATGCAGACATTTGTTCTGGCATCCCTGTGTGTGTGATGTTTGTGGCTACACCCAGGGTGTGTGTTTGTTTGTGTGTGTATAGACTGGCAAGTATTGGCAGCCTTCAGTGTGTTTGGCACTGGTGTTGTGTGTTGCTGGTGTGAGGGGGTATGTGTGTACATTCCTCCTGATGTTTGGCAGTCATAGAGTATGCAGCCACGGCCGGCAGTGGGAGGAAATGCAGGGCGGTGACGTGGGGAGGGGCAGGGTGGGGGGTAATAATGTATGGATTACGGAGTTTTACAGGTAAGTAAACATTTAAATAAATAAAACTAATTTTGTTGAGTACACTGCATCCCATAATACGATGCAGTGCGCGCAACGAAATTTGTTTTATTTATTTAAATGTTTACTTACCTGTAAAACTCCATAATCCATACATTACTACCACCCACCCTGCCCCTCCCCCTCCCCACATCACCGCCCTGCATTTCCTCCCACTGCCGGCCACGCTGGGAGTATGTCAATGGGCCCTGTGTGTTGTGCTACTGGTGTACTCCTGTGAGGTGGTTGTATGCACATGTGGCTGTTCCCAGTTTGACTTCCGGGCCTTCCTTTCATCCTTGTGCCTATACCTGGTTTGCCTTGCTGTCTCTCTGTGTTGTTGCACTGTGGTGTCTGTGGTTTGACTTCACTGACTGTACCATATGTTGTTTGATGGTCTGAGGGGAGTGTTCTGTGTTCCTTGTCTTGCATGTGATGTCCACATGCTTGATGTGTGTCTCCACGGCCTTCCATTTGTGTGCATCCCACTTTGGCTTTCCTATTTGTTGTGCTCCATTGCTCTTGGCATTTGGGGTGTGTATGTGCCTGTGTGTCAGTCTGTGGTGTGTATGTATGACTACGCAGGCTGAGTGTCCATTTGTATGTTTGTTCCTTGTATGTGTTCATTCGGTGCTTGTAGTCATGTTTGTTTCCCTGAGTGTGGTGGTGTTGTGGTGTGTGTGTTTCTCTGGCCCTGTGCTACTGTGATGTGTGTTGTGTGTTCCAGTGCAGCGACTCGTGCTGTGGCCGTCTCCCTGGTTGTTTGTTGTGTGGTGCAGGGTGTGGTTTGACCTGGTTTGTTGTTGTGCATGGGAGTGCACAGGATGGGCACATGGCATGTGCCTTCATGGGGTATGCTAATGTGTGGTGGGAGGAGGTGTAGCCCTGAGGTCTTTGTGCCCTGCCCATGACTTGGACTGGCCCTGCCTTCTGCATTCCGCAAATGTATTCCCTTGTGTTCTCCGCTGCGGTGACGTGACCGGGACATTGCTGCAAGATCGTGGTGAATTGGTATCCTGGATGCGGAGGGGTGACTTGGTGGCAGGTGGGTCATGTGTAGGTGCCCTTGTGGATGGTTTCCTGCCCCCAGCAGGGTGTCTGATGTGGATTTGGACCCTGTGTCAGCCCATGTGTTGTGTGCTGTGTAGTTGCGTACCTGCGGCAGCGTCAGCGGCGGTCCATGAGTTGCTGGTGATGTAGCAGGTATAGCACCGGAAAAACGTGTAGAGTTGGATCCATGGCGGTCGTGACCGGGTGGAGAGGACCGGGACTCTGGTTTCGCACTCCGCTGCCGAGCTTCGGCCGTCTTTGATTGTGCGTTGTCGCCGCTGCAGTGTGTCTGCTTGTTTGGGGCATCCTAATTTGTGGTGCGGGTGGACGTCATTCCGCATGGTGGTGGGTCTCCATTGGCTCTCACCGCCGCCGTGGCAGGCACACTTTGTTAGGGGTGCGCGTCACACTGCGATGGACTGGAAATGTGCTGTGTTTGGCCATACTAATATGGCGGACGTGAGTTCCGCTGCTCGCGGGTGGAAAATGCATTTTTCAGCACCGCGGTGGTACCACCGCTCGACATCCTTATAGACCCCTTTGTGTTCAGAAGCAATAAACCGGAAGTCTATACATACAGTTAGAGAGAAAGCAGGAAATTTATGCAGCAAAACAAAATGTATACCTTCTACAGTGGGAGGGTTTGATTATTGGTTTACTTGTGTTGTGGGTGTCAGGAATTCTGTTAGAGCCCCCCAGATTTCAACGCCCAATCTTCGCTTCTGTTGCACTTTGATAGCATAAAGACTAGTTTCCAATTAGCATATAGCACACAGCCTTCCTCTCCCCATCTCGAAAGTAGGGAGTTCTTTCTGACGCCACAGTGATGCTATACACAATCTTGCCACTGCAACAGCAATATTTATTAAATATCTGAATGTATGCATTCCCTGTGTTAGCATGACATCCTCCAAGACCCCCAACATCATAACTGTTGGGGTTATCTCGATCTGCACCCCTGTAACTTCTGTCAGAAAGGTCTGCATCCTATAAATTAGTTGTTTTAATTCTAGGCATGCAGCAAATATGTGGACTATATCCGCCTGGTCCCTCCCACACCGGGGACCCTTGTCCTCACTTATCCTCCCCAGCGCGCAATTTTTGCCGGTGTATAATACAAATTAAACATGGTTTTATAATGCTGTGTTTTGAGATTGGAAGATATTAAAAGCTTATCTGCTAGTGCAATAGACTCTTGCAAAATATTGCCCTATAATGACAGTCTGATATTCCATTTAGTATTTTGTGCCTCCACGTCATCCTTTTGTGTTTCGATAAGTGCTTGCTATATGTTGCCAATCTTTCCCAACCCCCTCACCTCTTCTAATAGATTATTTTTCTGTGCTAAACAGGGGACATTTCCTCTTTTAATTAAGTAGTCTCGGATCTGTAGATATTTGAAAAAGTCTGCTTTAGGGAGATCATGTGTAGCCAATGAAGTGTATTTCCTAATACCATTGCTATCTACTAGGTTTCCTAGCGTCAACATTCCTTTACTTCTCCATTTGTTCATGATGCCATCTGAGAAAATAGGAAGAAGTAAACCTGGGGTGTCTGTTGGGGTATAATAATTAACCCTGCCGATCTTTAGATGTTGCCTAATCTGAAGCCAGGCCTTGTGGGCAGCCTGAAGCACCATAAAGCGAGTTTTTTTGTAGTAACTGGGCTCAAAGATCATAAAAAAAGTTCTTTCTGTTATAGAGCCTACTAGCAATTGAAAAATATTTGGCATATCTTCTATACTTTCGTCCTTAACACCAACTAATAAAATTCCCATATATTGTAGTAAACACACCCAGTAGTAAAACTGGAAGCTAGGGATTGCCCAACCCCCCCGTTCTCGCGGAAGGGACATCAATTTCAGTGCTTGGCGGGGTTTACCCTGTGCCCACAGAAAACTGCTACAGATAGATTGTAGTTTCTGAATCTGTTTCCGTGTAATTTCCAATGGGACTGCCCTAAAAAAATAAAGAACCTTAGGTAAGACGTTCATTTTTAGAACACTGCATCTTCCCAGAATTGACAAAAGACTTTCCATCCAATCTAATTCCTTGTTGATCTTACGTAACAGAGGGTCCCAGTTAGATACAACCAAGGAATTAAGACAAGAATTCAATCGTACCCCCAAATATATCGCCTCCTCCATAACTCTAGCATCATTAAGATGTATTTGATCTGTGCATATAACCTGTGTCTTGGCTACATTTAGTTTATATCCTGAGTCCCTCCCATATATTGATGCCAGTTGCTCATTCTCTACCAATGTGGTGGCAGGATCCGGCAAGACTATTGCTAGTTCCAAACCCTTGCCATCTCATTGTTGCCCATAAAAAGTCCCAGGAGACACGGTCAAACGCTTTTTCTGCGTCCAATAGTATCACCCCACATGGCAATTTACGCATGTTGGCGATATCCAGCATTGTTGTAACTCTGCTTATATGGTTGACCGTGCCTCTCCTTGGTATGAATCCATGTTGATGGATCGAAACTAAAGGTGTGATCACTCTGGAGAGTAGGGTTGCTAGTATTTTAGCATAGATTTTTCCATCGCAGTTTATGAGCGATATCGGTCTGAATGAGCCTGGAAGTGCAGGTGGCATATCTTTCTTCAGAAAAATGACAATACTGGCTGCTTCCCATGATGCAGGGGCAGCACCCTTTTGTGCCTCCAGGAGCATAGCTAGCATATCTGATTGTACTTCTGGTAAAAAGAGTTTGTACAGTTCTAGCGGGAGCCTATCCGGATTAATGGTTTTCCCTATAGCTAATGAACCTACAGCATTTACAAGCTCCTCCATTGTAATTGGTTCCTCTAGTGCTCTCTGGTCTTCCTCATTCAGCATTTTCCTATAAGGATCTTTATACAAATCGTGCCCTCCCCCATGAGTGTCACTATCCTCTGAATACAGCCCTCATAAAAAGCCCTCAAGACCTCTACAATTCCTTCTGGTGTTTCTACTATGTTTCCTGTGGAGTCTTCAATTGCAATAATAGTATTTTTAACCTCCTTGTATCTAATCTTCTTGGCCAAACATCTACCTGTTGTTTCCCCAAACTTGTAACACTCTCTTCTAAAGAGAAGATATTTATTTGCAATATCTTTGGCCCATTCCTTATTTATCCCGGTTTTGCAGCACGCCACATGTGTTTGCGCTTGTGTAATATCTGACTTCCCCTAAACTGCTCCCATCAAATTACATTCAGCGTGGCGCAGATTTTCATATAACACCATTTGATGATGTCTAAGTTATTTCTGCACATACAACCCAAAGCTGAGTATCTCTCCCCTGAGCCCTGCTTTCATAGTGTCCAAGACTATACCACACTTAGTGGAGTTACGATTTATGGTCAGGAATTGTGTCAGCCACTTCCATGATTGATACATTTTTCATTTAATAGTAACTTCCTGTCAAAGGAGAATGCACTTCTGAGTCGTGCCAAGCCCTGCATTGTAAGTTTCAGTAGAATCTGGGTTATGATCCGAGGTTATTCGGGGGAAAATCTGTATGTATGCATTTTTTAAGTGAGTTTTGGTTACAAAAAAAGTAATCTAGTCTGGCTAGCTTTTGATGCGGATAAGAATAATGTGTGTATCCAGGCTCTGGATTTTTAGCCTGGGCCATACATCGACTAGACCATGTTCACAGAGTAGTTGGTGGAGACCTTTGTATACCTTGGGTTTCCTGCCTAAATATTTTTCTCCCTCCTGTCCATGAGTCGCTTCCCCCAAATGAATATTAAAGTCCCCCATAAGCATCAGAGGGGTTGTCCAAGTGGATAATTCTATATTTAAGTATTCGATAACCTGGGTTTTGTCATAGTAAGAACCATATACTGAGCATATTGTACATTTCTCATTGGCTACAGTACACTCGATCATGGCCCAGTACCCATACTTATCTGCTGAGCTTCTCGTTACTTTTAATAAATATTTTTAGCAAGAATGGCCACTCCTCTAGTGGTAGTGCTCATACCCAAGCTCCTTTAGCATATTATGTTTATTCCATGGGACATGAATCTCTTGGAGACAAACTACATCAGGAGATATATTCCTGATTTCTCAAGCCACTCTTTGACGTTTCCCCTTTCGTTAAGTCCTCGCACATTAAATGTGCATAAAGCTAATAATGCCATTTACGTTGGTTTAAAAGAGCAGACTTCGCTTCCTCTCTCTTAAACTCATCTCCCCCCCTTTTTTAAGTTTGGTAATAGCTACTGGCTTTTTTATGGTTTTACCCCACTTAAACCCACCACCCTTGGTAGCCTCCCTCCTCCTCACACCAGCGAACCCCCCTCCTCCCCGCTACTACCTCCTCTACCAAAGAAGATCTTCCCCAGCAAGGAGGCTGGTAGATCAATGGTCTAAAGTGATGGAGACCCTCGTACCCACCCCTAACCCCCATGTCCCCCGATAACAGAGTACCCCTAGCTCATATGCATAAACCAAAACAAACATAAAAAAGTAACTTTAGGGAAGTATCCTTAAAAGATCTCTAGCTTGCGAGTCAGCCTAAAGTTATATGAATTTAACTCTAGTTTCCAAGCTTGTATATCATTCTTCCTATGGCGTAATCACTTGGAGATATTCTTTTGCCTTTAACTCAGAAGCAAAGAAACTTGCTTTTCCTTTATATCCCATTTTCAATTTGGCTTGGTTTAAGAGAAATGCTTGTGTGCCCTTATCCTGAAAAGGATTCAGTAGCTGTCGTAACTGCCACCTTTTTCCCACAGTAGCTGGGCAAAAATCAGGGCGAACAAAAAACTCCATACCAGCTACTTTTCTCTGTCTATCTGGCCTGGCCAAATCGTACAAAGCCTGCCTAGTGTCCCATGCCCATTGAACCAAAGCTTCTGTAAAAAGTTTCATGACAAACTTCGGAGGATCTGAACCTTCAACTCCCTCTGGTACACCAAGAATTCTTAAATTATTCCGCCGAAGCTGGTTTGCCATGTCCTCAATCTTCCAGGATATATCATCCCTCTGTGTTGTCAGCACCTCAGTAACAGTTTTTTTGCGCAACCATCTCATCTTCAAGAGTAGAGTTTCGGTTCTCGGCCTTAACCACCCGCCGAATTGAGTTCCGCAATTTCCTACATTCGCCTGGGCTTTATGGCTTTCTGCACGGCTCTCTTCTCTGTGTGCCATCATTGTTTCATATATGACTACGAGCGAAATATCCCCTGCCCGTTCTGGTGATTGATCTTGATCTTGACCCCCTAGCAGCTGTGTGTTACTGGGTCCATTTTCCGATTTCTCCTTTAAGGATTGTCCAGGAGCAGCAAATGAGTCAACCCGTTGTGGTTGTGGTTTAAGAGGTGCAGCAGTTATTATTTTTTTTCGCACAGTCCCAGAGCTAGACATCAAATTATCCTTCCCAGGAGTCTCATCCTCCTGGCATATACTACTGGTTTCGCTCCATTGCCTTTTTATTGGGCCGAGATGGTCATCGGATATCTGTAATGATTCATCGCTTGAAGAATTAGATAGATCTGAGAGTGACAAAAAGAGACCCTCTACGTCTGTCTCTAATGAATTTAAACCATCATTTAAACTGCCCATATTATTTAGAGATATCAACCTGTCACCCGGCGAGTACGCAAACTCTGCTTCTTGCCCTATATCTGTTATGGGGCCTGAAGGATGCACCACGACTGGCAAAGCCTCACTCCTAACATCAGGATTTAAAATCTGCTTTTTCAGTACATGGCTGTCATGAAGCTCTGAGTCACTCCCCAGCTCTGTGCTCAGCATAGTTAATCATGTAGCCCCTTCGTCACCCATGCTCACCTCGTCATAGATTTTTAGGTCTTGCT
Organism: Lissotriton helveticus; assembly: GCF_964261635.1. NCBI lineage: Eukaryota > Metazoa > Chordata > Amphibia > Caudata > Salamandridae > Lissotriton > Lissotriton helveticus. The sequence continues at coordinate 698,179,490 of NC_136059.1, read as the reverse complement.
GAACCAACGCGCATGTGTTGTTCTGCAAGAGTATAGTGGGTAAAACAGCTCTTGAAACCAGCGAGGGTTGTCCCCAATGCATGTGAGTTACTAAAGCGCGACGCTTCCCCAGCGCGCGCTTGAGCTCACTTCTCAATCACACCCCATATGGTGTTCCCTCCCACTCGCTCGCACATCAAAGGCTGCTGCTCACTCGACACTCGACATACAAAGACCTACCCCCATCCTCAACGCACACATAACTGTAAGAAAGAGATAAACAGCTCAGCTTGTGTTTCCGTAAGGGAATCAGTGGGTGAGCCGGAGTCCCAGCCCCTGCCTGCTCTGTCAGATTTGCCCAACCGGTTTTAACTTAATTTAAAAAAACAAGCTTGCCAAAGAACACAAGGCTTGCTGCTCCCTCCCTACACATCCAGGCATTGTGTGCTGCTCCTCGGTGGGGTTTTTGTGATTGGCACATGTGCTGTGAAAACACTCCCAGGCGCTACAGATTCGAGCTCTTCTTTAAGCTTGAGCATGTTTATGTGCACTCCCCCCCTTTATCCCCCCGCCCTTCTCGTCACCTCTAAGCTTGAGCATGCTTACAGTGCACTTCACCTCCCTTATCCCCCCGCCCTTCTCGTCATCTCTGCTTGTTAGTAAATGTTCCCCTAGGCAGGATCAGCTGCGCACTGGTAGATTTAGGAAACTTGAGAGCTCCTCTTTAAGCTTGAGGGTGGTGGTGGTTAGCGTTCTTTCTTCTTTGCATGTCCCTCTCTAGCTTCTCTCTTTGTTCTTTTCTGACCTAAACAGATCGGAGAGGTTTTTGTTCGCCTCTGTGATGATAAGCCCGGTCCCGGAAGGAGGCTCTGTTTGATGCTTGGCGTTGCGCATGATGACGCCTCTTCAGAAGGCTTCTGCTGCCCTTATGATCAGTCTAATTTTCCTTATATGACCCAGTTCCCTCGTGGCAGCTGGAAATTATTATGTACATTGCAGTGATGGGGCCAAGCAGCGCCTTCAGTACTTTCTTCTTGCTTTTTTATTCTTAACTTTTTTCTTTCTCTCCCCCTTCTTTTGTCTTTGCTGTACTGTTTATTTCATTTATCTTTTTCTTGGATTTCTCGATAACATTTCCTCGTTTCCCTAGCAAAACGAGTTGTTTCTATCGAAAAATAAATGAATCCTTTTGGGGCATTATATGTATGTCGTTGGTGCTTCCAAAACAAATGCATTTATTTGTCATTAAGGTTTTATCACAAATGTAAGGAAATCAACAGGGACTTTTGTAGGGTTTTTTGTACTAATCAGTATGTGTGGATCGTGACTTTAATTTTGTAAGATTCAACAGATAACAATGATGTGTCAGAGCGTTTGACTTTGACAATGCTTATTTGTTTGCTCACTGCCTCCTTCAGCAGCGCCTTGGTTTTGTCTGGGCTGATTCCTCGACAGCTGTTCAGCATCCAGGCAGACATTTGGGGCAGACAGTCTCTAGCCAGCTAGGCCGGAGAAGCCATTAAGCGTAATTCTCTTAATTGGGTTCATGCATGACACACAATGTGCACCTTTGCACCGAGTCCATTGAAACGGAATACATTCTAAAGCAATCACGAGAAGACACAAAGTAACCCGCCATTATGAAGCAACCCCAAACCGGCTTAGAACTGTAAGGAGCCTTTCCATGCCCCCAGAACGCTTAAACAATAATACATTGAATAATAAAAAAAGAACGCTGTATTCTTTGTCGGAACCAACAGTTCAGCCTAACAAAATTCCTACAAGATTGCAGACAGGCAGAAATACAGCTGTAGGTGGTTGGAAAATTGCGCTAACTTCCTAGGGGGTACTTTGCATGCAATTTTATCTTGAAAACAAAACAGCAGCCACAGAGCTCCTAAGATTCCGAGTTTGTGATTTTATAATGGGACACACCAAACTACAGGTCCCAGAATGCAAAGCAATAACCTGGACTGCATGGGAATTCGAGAGTTCTGCATACATTCTCTGCCCCCCCCATGTGCACCCTATTTTGGGGGGGATATTTAGAGCCAACAAGCTTGACACAGCCTTGATGTTAGTTTTTCTCTAAGACCAGAACAGTATAGCTCACCACATGCAGTGAGTCATTGTGTGACTCTGAGCAGAATCAGGTTTTTCGGCCAACAGCAGTGAGCACGGTGGGACTTTTGGGCCTATGGTTGTGGTTGTAAAGGGTATGTTAAACATGTGTAATACTGTTGACCGAAACAAAACAGTTCTGATATGACGCGTATTTGTTTCTTATAATACCCCTAACTACAAGAAAAACCAAGAATTGCCACGTAAACATCCAACAACATAGTTGCCTAGTTTCCTAGGTGTGACTAGTTACTTAAATACCAAGACACAAACCTCACATGAACAATGCGTTTCCAAAACGTTTCAGCAGTAATCCTGTTTTTATTTGGACAATGTCAGTCTGTGCCATTTAAATTTGAATGCTGTTTACTTTTTTAACAATCAACAAAGCTCACGTGAACGGTGCGGTCTCAAAACGCATTGGCGATAATCGAGTTTTTCAGAAATTGTGAGGAACTTTATAGTTAATGCTGTGTCTGTTGATATATTTTGCTTTCTACATTATAATTAGGTTCCCTGTTTCTTATATCCAGTATATAAGTATATTGCTTTCTCATTACACTGCGCCCCCACACACTGCTCCCTCACACACTGCCCCCTCACACACTGTCCACTCACAAACTGCCCCCTCACACACTGTGCCCTCACACACTGTGCCCTCACACACTGCCCACTCACACACTGCCCACTCACACACTGCCCACTCACACACTGCCCACTCACTGCGCACTCACACATTGTGCACTCACACTAGTTTAGGCCACACACACACACACACACACTGTACCCTCACACACCATGCACCCTCACACACTCTCATTACACTGCGCCCTCACACACTGCACCCTCACACACTGCACCCTCACACACTGCCCGCTCACACACTGCCCCCACACACTGCCCCCTCAGACACTGCCCCCTCTCACACTGCCCTCTCACACACTACCCCCTCACACACTGCCCCCTCACACACTGCCCCTTCACACACTGCCCCAACACACTGCCCCCTCACACACTGCCCCCTCACACACTGCCCCCTCACACACTGCCCCCTCACACACTGCCCCCTTACATACTGCCCCCTCACACACTGTCCACTCACACACTGCCCACTCACACAGACTACTCACACACTGCCCCCTCACACACTGCCCCCTCACACACTGCCCCTCACATGGACACAACCCCCTACACACACAAACACACAACCGCACACACACAAAACCCCACACACACGCAAACCCCCCCACACACACACAACCCCCCACACACACACAAAGCCATAAACACACACAAACCCCCACACACACAACCCCACACACACACATACCCACACACACACACCCACACAAACACAACCCCACACACACAACCCCACACACACACCCCACACACACACAACCCCACACACACACAACCCCACACACACAAACACACACACACACAACCACAACCAGACACAATCACACACCAGGATAGCAAAACATAGCACAGCAAACCAAAACATAGCATTGCAAAACAAAACATAGCATAGCATAGCAAAACATAGTATAGCATGACAAAAAACAAAAAACATAGCATGGCATAACAAAACCTAGCACTGCATAACAAAACATAGCATAGCCTAACAAAACATAGCATAACAAAACAAAACAAAACCTAGCATAACAAAGCATAGCTTAACAAAACACAACAAAACATAGAATAACAAAACATAGCATGGCATAACAAAACATAGCACTGCATAACAAAACATAGCATAGCATAACAAAACATAGCATAACAAAACAAAACAAAACCTAGCATAACAAAGCATAGCTTAACAAAACACAACAAAACATAGAATAACAAAACATAGCATAGAATAACAAAGCATAGCATAGCAAAACACAATAAAACAGCACCACCACAGCACCACTCAGCACCACCACAGCACCACTCAGCATCACCACAGCACCACTCAGCACCACCACAGCATCACTCAGCACCACCACAGCATCACTCAGCACCACCACAGCACCACTCAGCACCACCATAGCACCACTCAGCACCACCACAGCATCACTCAGCACCACCACAGCATCACTCAGCTCCACCACAGTACCACTCATCACCACCACAGCACCACTCAGCACCACCACATTATCACTAAGCACCACTACATTATCACTCAGCACCACCACAGTACCACCCAGCGCCACCACAGCATCACTCAGCGCCACCACAGCATCACTCAGCACCACCACAGCACCACTCAGCACCACCACAGCACCACTCAACACCACAACAGCACCACTAAGCACCACCACAGCACCACTCAGCACCACCACAGCACCACTCAGCACCACCACATTGTCACTCAGCACCACCACAGCACCACTGAGCACCACCACAGCACCACTCAGCACCACCACAGCATCACTCAGCACCACCACAGCACCACTCAGCACTACCACAGCATCACTCAGCACCACCACAGCACCACTGAGCACCACCACAGCATCACTCAGCACCACCACAGCACCACTCCGCACCACCACAGCACCACTCAGCACCACCACCGCATCACTCAGCACCACCACAGCATCACTCAGCACCACCACACCACCACTCAGCACCACCACAGCATCACTCAGCACCACCCCAGTACCACTCAGCACCACCACAGCATCATTCAGCACCACTACAGCACCACTCAGCACCACCACAGCACCACTCAGCACCACCACAGCATCACTCAGCACCACCACAGCACCACTCAGCACCACTCAGCACCACCACAGCATCACTCAGCACCACCACAGCACCACTCAGCACCATGACAGCACCACTCAGCACTGCCACAGCACCACCACAGCACCACTCAGCACCACCACAGCATCACTCAGCACCACCACAGCACCACTCAGCACCACCACAGCACCACTCAGCACCACCACAGCATCACTCAGCACCACCATCCAGCATCACTCAGCACCACCACAGCACCACTCATCACCAACACAGCACCACTCAGCACCACCACATTATCACTCAGCACCACCACATTATCACTCAGCACCACCACAGCACCACCCAGCGCCACCACAGCATCACTCGGCGCCACAACAGCATCACTCAGCACCACCACAGCATCACTCAGCACTACCACAGCACCACTCAGCACCACCACATTATCACTCAGCACCACCACAGCACCACTCAGCACCACCACAGCACCACTCTGCACCACCACAGCACCACTCGGTGCCACCACAGCACCACCCAGCGCCACCCCAGCATCACTCAGTGCCACCCCAGCATCACTCAGCGCCACCCCAGCATCACTCAGTGCCACCCCAGCATCACTCAGCACCACCACGGCATCACCCAGCGCCACCACAGCATCACTCAGCACCACCACAGCACCACTCAGCACCACCACAGCACCACTCAGCACCACCACAGCATCACTCAGCACCAGACGAGCACCACTCAGCATCACCACATCATCACTCAGCGCTACCCCAGCATCACTCAGCACCACCACATTATCAATCAGCAACACCACATTATCACTCAGCACCACCACAGCACCACTCAGCACCACCACAGCATCACCACAGCACCACTCAGCACCACCACAGCACCACTCAGCACCACCACAGCATCACTCAGCACCAGACCAGCACCACTCAGCACCACCACAGCACCACTCAGCACCACCACAGCATCACTCAGCACCACCACAGCATCACTCTTCAGCACCACAGCATCACTCTGCAGCACCACAGCATCAATCAGTGCCACCCCAGCATCACTCAGCTCCACGCAGCATCACTCAGCGCCACCACAGCATCACTCAGCGCCACCACAGCATCACTCAGCACCACCACAGCACCACTCAGCACCACCACAGCACCACTCAGCACCATCACAGCATCACTTAGCACCACCACAGCATCACTCTTCAGCACCACAGCATCACTCTGCAGCACCACAGCATCACTCAGTGCCACCCCAGCATCACTCAGCGCCACGCAGCATCACTCAGCGCCACCACAGCATCACTCAGCACCACCACAGCACCACTCAGCACCACCACAGCACCACTACATTATCACTCAGCACCACCACATTATCACTCAGCACCACCACAGCACCACCCAGCGCCACCACAGCATCACTCAGCGCCACCACAGCATCACTCAGCACTACCACAGCACCACTCAGCACCACCACATTATCACTCAGCACCACCACAGCACCACTCAGCACCACCACAGCACCACTCTGCACCACCACAGCACCACTCGGCGCCACCACAGCACCACCCAGCGCCACCCCAGCATCACTCAGTGCCACCCCAGCATCACTCAGCGCCACCCCAGCATCACTCAGTGCCACCCCAGCATCACTCAGCACCACCACGGCATCACCCAGCGCCACCACAGCATCACTCAGCACCACCACAGCACCACTCAGCACCACCACAACACCACTCAGCACCACCACAGCATCACTCAGCACCAGACGAGCACCACTCAGCATCACCACATCATCACTCAGCGCTACCCCAGCATCACTCAGCACCACCACATTATCAATCAGCAACACCACATTATCACTCAGCACCACCACAGCACCACTCAGCACCACCACAGCATCACCACAGCACCACTCAGCACCACCACAGCACCACTCAGCACCACCACAGCATCACTCAGCTTCAGACCAGCACCACTCAGCACCACCACAGCACCACTCAGCACCACCACAGCATCACTCAGCACCACCACAGCATCACTCTTCAGCACCACAGCATCACTCTGCGGCACCACAGCATCACTCAGTGCCACCCCAGCATCACTCAGCGCCACGCAGCATCACTCAGCACCACCACAGCATCACTCAGCGCCACCACAGCATCACTCAGCATCACCACAGCATCACCCAGCACCACCACAGCACCACTCAGCACCACCACAGCACCACTCAGCACCATCACTCAGCACCACCACAGCATCACTCTTCAGCACCACAGCATCACTCTGCAGCACCACAGCATCACTCAGCGCCACCACAGCATCACTCAGCACCACCACAGCACCACTCAGCACCACCACAGCACCACTCAGCACCATCACAGCATCACTCAGCACCACCACAGCATCACTCTTCAGCACCACAGCATCACTCTGCAGCACCACAGCATCACTTAGTGCCACCCCAGCATCACTCAGCGCCACCACAGCATCACTCACGCCACTACAGCATCACTCAGCACCACCACAGCATCACTCAGCACCACCACATCACCACTCAGCACCACCACAGCACCACTCAGCACCACCACATTATTACTCAGCACCACCACATTATCACTCAGCACCACCACAGCATCACTCAGCACCACCACAGCATCACTCTTCAGCACCACAGCATCACTCAGCACAACCACAGCACCACCACAGCATCATTCAGCACCACCACAGCACCACTCAGCACCACCACAGCATCATTCAGCACCACCACAGCATCACTCAGCGCCACCACATCACTCCGCGCCATCACAGCATCAATCTGTGCAATCATTCAACAACAACTGGTTCAAATATGTTCTCTCAATGTTTCAAGCTTTAATACAAATGTCACAAAAAGATGTTAATATTTCACTTCTGTTCTTTGATTTTCATCACAATAAAATACACTGAACATAATCTTCACAAAAGGTATTTACAAAAGTTTAAGCTATTGCCATTATAAATTACAATTACTTTTATTTAAGTATTAATTATTTTAAAAAATTAAAAGCCATTGTTATTTGTAATATCAATACATCTAAGTCACGTAAAAAATACAAAACATGTTGCATTACAAATGCTATAGGTGTCACATTTGCGACAGTTATAACTATTGGCATTGTAAATGACAAAGCTCTTAATGTAGCTATTTTCAAAACCAACACATAAATAAAAAAATTGTCATTTACAAGACCAATAGCTCAAACTTTCGTAATGCGAGACCTATTGCATTGCAAATACTTGTTGCCATAGAAGTTTTCTCAATAGTGTTGGTAGTGTCCTGTACAAGAGTCGGCCTTTTTGCCCTTTCTTGCAGTCTTGAAAATTGCAGGCATCACTCTCTTCCCGCTTTTGATGTTACTAACCGGGCTGTCAGTACCGCTCTCTTCAGCCCCTCCACCTCGTTGTGTGCATTGGGTGTTTTCCAGGGGTTTGCACGCCGCGGCGTTTCCTCCTGCACAGCGGGTCTTCCCACTCCTAGCGTTTTTCAGCACCATCCCGGCTTGAGCCGTAATCCAATTTCGTCCCGCAGAATCCCGCCACTGAGTTCCAGACGATGAATATTTCATAATTGCAAGAGAATCTTACAAATTGTGTAATAAAGTATCAATGTGAATATTTTATGAAGTCATGTGAACCCCTAGAATGAGTAACGACTTTGCAAACTGGTTTGAGCTTGAAGGACAATGAGGTGATCATCACCACTTCTCCAATGGACCAATCAGGAATGAATGAGGCCCCTAAAAGTTTCAATTTTGGGTATAGAAAGTTAGTATAAGGGTATAAAAGTGCCTGTGCTTATGATGAGGTGTGGCGTTTCTTTTTCGCACCTTTGCTCAGCACGACTTGCTGTCAGTTGAGACAAATTTTCTTCTTCATGGTGTAAGAGACTTTGAAAGATTTTGGACTTTGAACTTTGATGGGGAGAACGTACAAGACCGTCGCTGCAATTCTAACTCGAGAGGGAGATGTCCGAGTAGGTTAGAGAGACAGACAGTCAGCTTGGGAACCTATCCTGTGATCTGCGGTTCATGTTCTGGTGAACCATTTTCATCATCGCCCTATGGCCAAGGGGTGATGAGTATTTTCCGTTTTCTGATTTCTATTCTTAAATGTATTGAAATAATGCTTAAAAATGTATTTCTCTAATAAAAGTTATGCAATTTTAAATTCCTTTTAAAAAGAATTTAGATAAAATCGTATGAATTTAAACTTGAGTCTGTGGTTATTAGAATAAAAGTCATAAAGAATAAATGTTGAAGGTTTTTAAATTGTGATTGAGCTGGACTTAATCGCCATCAACTGATTCCTACTAGTGGGTCCATAAACCAAATAGCGGAGTACCTTCATGTTTTTAGAACTGACAGTTATCGAAGTTAAATGTATATAATGTATATAGTTATTGTATAGGTTAATGAGGTACCCCGCATGTCTTGCTGCCCATCTACTCATCACTGATTCAGGAACTGTGAGAGGGTGTGTGCGTGTGTACCTTTCCGTGTTATGGGCACCACCGATAAGTAAATAATGAAAGTGTTTTCCTGGATTAGAGATATATTGAAAGGTTTTTATGTTAGATCCGCTGCATCAGATTTCTTGGTAGCAGAGTTATGGTTGCTATAGGTCAGTTTGGAGAATATTGATTATTGATTATTAATGTTCTATGTTTAACACTATGGGCCAGATGTAGGTAAATCTCTTTTTCCGACTCTTAAATACCGACTCATACCGAATCGGTAATCAAGAATCGGAAAATGTGATGTAGCAAATAAATCTGTAAATTTTACCGAATCGGTATCATTCGGAATATCCAATCGGTATTTATCGAATCGGTATTCACCGATTCGGAAAATCTCGATTCGGTAAATCACATACATTCCTATGGACCTTCTGGCCCGTAGGAATGAATGGGATTTACCGATTTGGGTTTTTCCGAATCGGTAAATACCGAATCGGTAAATACGGAATAGGTAAATACCGATTCGGAAGTTTGAAAATCGACATGTGAGCCTGCCAACCAATCAGGGACACCCTACACACCCCACAACCAAGGCCCAGAGAATCCAACCAATCAGAATGAAGCACCTCTCCCCAGTACCTGGGAGTGGCCACACCCATGCAGGTGCAGAGCAACTGAACAAACAAAGGAGCTGAGGTGAGGGGAGCTGAGCATCCAGAGCCAAGCTGTGCAACAGAATGGAGTCTCAGGAAGGGCAAAAGGATGGTGGAGAGCGCAAAAGAAAGATCAAGTTCAGCAGAACTGCAGGTGGTTGTAGAAGAAATTGTAAGTCACTACAACCAAGTTTTTGGAAAACAGTCTCTGCATGTTGCAGAGTCTGTGAAGAGGAACATATGGCTTGGCATACAGGGCAAAGTCAATGCCATTGGTGTGACGCACAGGGAGATCGATGACATTAAAAAACAATGGTATGACCTGCGCATCATAACAAAAAAGAAGATTGCTGCCCAAAAAAAGGAGGCTGGTGTGACAGGAGGTGGCAGGAGCAAAGCACCAAAACTGACTGAGATGGAGGAGCTTGTTGAAACAACTCTGGAGCCAGAATGCATCCATGGGATTGGAGACCTGGATAGTACAGCAAAAGCAACAAAGAAACAAGGTAAGATGCATGTACCCTAATCCACGACCATTACCCTGAACCTGTACCCCACTGTGTATAATCATTACACTGCAGAACAGCTCATACTTGGGGCAAGCAATGCATCATGGTAGACGTAGTCATGAGTACATACATGCAATGCATACACCACAAGACTCAGCAAGGCATGCCACACACATCTCCAAACACACAATGTACACTGGGCAAAGATGTGTAAACAATTTATTTAAGAACTACACACAGGTGAACAACAACATTGACCCTATGTCAATTTGATTCCACAGGAGATTCCTCACGTAGTACAGCACCAGCAAGGCAGCAGAGGGCACCAGCAACTAACAGAAGAAAAAAAGAGAAACAAAGCACAGGTCATAGCGCTGTAGAAGGAGGCAACAACACAACCCAGGAAGCCACAACACCAGAGCGAGCCTCAACACCTGTCCCACTATCACCTCTATTGTTTGGATCTCCTGAATTGGAAAGCACACCGCTTACACCAAAACCAACGTCCAGGTCGTCCATGCAGGGAAGGGCAAGTAGGCCTGATGTGCCCCCTCAGAGGATCCTGCAAACCTCAGATGAGGAGGATGAGGATGTAGAAAATCAAACAATTGCACCTGTGGCTGACAAGGCCAGACCACAGATTTCAGCAGGCACTGCGCACACCAGTGTCCTTGGCAGGAGGGCACGTGAGGGTGGCGATGGGCAGGAAGGTGGGAGCGTATTCTGTGGCCTGGAGGCCTCAATGGTCAAAGTACAGCGCATGCAGGCCAAGGCACTGTTGGCCGTGCATAGGCAGGTGCACAGCATGAACAATAAAATGTCATACATAGACAAGGGAATAGGCCACATTGCTTGTAGTTTGGAAGCAATTTCCAAGGGGATGTCAGACATCTCTACATACATGGGTGTACTGTCTGATAAGTTGACAGGGATCAACTAGAGCGTCGCAGGGAGCGTCAGTATATGCGGCAGCAGTCCAAGCCACTGAACAGATTTGCTACAGCTACATCACTACTGTGCCGCCGCTCAATATCCATGCAGGATGCAATTGTGCACTGCTGCACAGACTTGACACGGGGCATGGGAAAAGTGACCTCTGCGATGGAGCAGATGCTCACCACTCAAACAGGCAATGCTGGTGACACGGGTGTGGAGGAAAAAGAGGGGTCCACCAGCAGGAGTGGCTCCAGCACACCTGTACCAGAGGTGCGCAGGAGCGTCAGGCGCAGCAATGCTGAGTCAGGCCCCAGCCGAGATATGGAAACCCAGGCACATAAATCCCACAATGCAGTGCGTGGGCGTAAGCATTGAACATTGCCTAAAATCCACAGGACTGCAAAATGTCACGGCAACTGAGCACACGCAGTCATGGACATGGACATTGATGGACAATGGCTTTTCCATTGTAATCATGAGGTAGTGAATATTAAACTACACCCGTCAAACACTATACCTGTCTGTGTGTCATACATTACCTAGAAATATCAATGTGTAATCTCTGTCTGTCTCAATCTTCCATCTGTTGCTGCTGCTCCTGTTGCTTGGGGGTATGCATGTTCTTGGTCATCATCAATGTCCTCTTGATGTGTCACCTCCACCTCAGTGCCTTCTTTGATGGCAAGATTGTGCAACATGGCACAGGCCACTATAATCTTGCAACACAGGATGGGGGTGTACTGTCGTGCACCTCCACTCTTGTGGAGGCAGCAGAACCTGCTCTTGAGGAGTCCAAATGTGCGCTCCACTACGTTGCGAGTTGACCTGTGTGCCACATTATAACGCCTTTCGCCTCTGTTAGTTGGATTGAGGTACGGTGTGAGCACAAAGGAACGCATTGCATATGCACTATCGCCTAGGAGGGAATGAGAGGTCCATGAGTTCCATACACATGACACATACATCTGCCATTCATATCAGGGTGTGTTACACTTATTTACCTAGCAGATATCCATCACCAAAATCTCCTGCAACAAGCCGTGTGTACATTCAGCTGTTCTGGAAAATGTAGGAGTCGTGCGTGCTCCCAGGAAATTTGGCCACTATGTCTGTAATGATGTTGCCAGCATTGCATACCACCTGCACATTGATGGAGTGCGTTGACTTACGATTTCTGTAGATGTGTTCAGTGGCTGCAGGTGGGCATAGTGGAATGTGGGTGCCATCTATGCAGCCTATCACATGCCGGAAAGTGTGCCAGTTCATAGAAGTCAGTTTTTGTTTTTGCAAGTTCCGCAGGTGTGTCAGGGAACCGGATGTAATGTTCCATTCTCTGCGTCATGGCATCCAGGAACTTCCTGAAAAAACGGGACAGGCAGCTCTGGGACACACCACCTACTGCAGCTATCACACTCTGGTAGCTCCCAGAGGCAAGCAGGTGTAGGCTACACAGCACCTGCACATGGGGTGGGATGGCGTGGGCCCTGGGTGTTGGGTGATCCAGGTATGCGTGGAGGTCCCTAATTAAGTCCAGGATGGTTCTGGGGTGCAGCCTGTGCCTCTGCAGTATCTCCGGCTCAGTCAGTTGGAACAGGGTGATCCTCTGCCTGTACACCTACTCCTCCCTTCTCCATACCCTCTCTCCTGCTGCCTGTAGCCTTTGCCGCCTCGCAATCCCATAGAATGCCGCCATTCTTGCAACACTGTTGCATTTTGGGCCCTTTTTTATAGCCTGCACCTGGTTACCACCTGCTTTCAGTCCATGGTAAATACCGACTCTTAAATACCGAATTTCATGGAATTCGGTATTTTTGGCCTTTCCTACATCTCGATGGGCATTTTTTTCAATTTCTTATTTACCGATTCGGAAAATAAGAACTCGGTAAATAAGGAATCGGTAAATACCGATTCGGTAAATAAGGAATCGGTAAATACTGATTCGGATTTTTACCGATTCATATTTGCCGAATCAGTACATTTTTAACACCTACATCTCATTTTCCAAATACCGGTCGGTAACGGCCGAATTACCGATTTTCGGCCGTTACCGACCGGTATTTGCCTACCTACCTCGGGCCCTATATGTTGAGTTTGTATTTCTTGTAGTCTGAATTTTTTAAGCTTCCGGGAAGTAGGAAGTGGGCATATGTGACAAGGGAAGTCACATGGAATTGTGCATTGTCTGACTTCAATTTGGTGATAACACAGGACTGTGTTATGATAGGGAATTCATGTATGTATTGAGTTGAGTGAGATAGCGACAGGTATTCTTTTGAAACTCTGGCCTTAATTCTCAGGAGCTGTATAGTCTCCGCATGTGTTTTATCTCCAGAGAAACAGGCTTACCTCTTGCTTGAGAGAAGGGTAAGGTAGAGCAAAGTGCTACACTTATCGAGCAAACTGTACTCTTGGGTGTTTGGACAAACTATCTCTTTGGTTTAGAGAAACAGACAATGGAAATGTGTTTGTGTTGTAATTAACCGATTTTGACAAAGAAAAGTTTATAAAATCAGTACCGATAAATTTTGTAAAGGGGGGTCAGCAGAAGCAGGAGTAGGGCTGACATCAGCAAGAGCCTCGCTGGGATTCGACAGTTGCGAAAGAACGTGAGCTGTTGTGATTGGTGCGTTAGTGTGATTCGCGCTGGGATAGGTCAGTGTGAGTTGTGACGTAGAAGCATTTTGATTGGTGCGTTAGTGTGATTCGCGCTGGGATAGGACAGAATACTCAAACAGAAGTGTACGGCTTTGCTTCAGAGAATAATTGTGAAATATGGCTTATTATTATGAACGAGAGAGAGAGAAACCTTCATGGTTTACACAAGTCAAGAATCTTTTTAAGAAAGACAAAGAGATTGTCACAAGAGAGGGAAAAGTGCTTCCTCCGCCGAAAATACCAGCGTCTTATATGATGACGGAATATGGTTATCATACTTGTATTTGGCTAGAGAATTGGGTGAAATATACTAAAAATTATGGTGTATTGGTATTCCCAGAGACAGGTTCATTTAGCACAGCTGTATTATGGAATTTAAGAGAGAAGATGATGAAACTTGAACCGAGACCTAGACCGACACAATTTGAAGCTTTAAAAGAATGGGAAGACGAGATGTACGAGAGAGAGAGAGATACAGAGATGTAAAAAAAGACAGATATATTTCAGGAAGAGTATGGGAGTCAAATCATGAAAGCAGGATGAGATGATGGAGGTGGGCTGATATGTGGCATGGCGCGTACCCTGTTAGAAATGTTGATGAAACCGTGGAAAGAAAGTGTACTGAGAAAAAGAAACATGTATTTTTTCTTTTTTTTTTTAAAACTCTGTTTATTAGTTTTTCAAAGTAGTACAACAAAGAGCACGGCTGAGCGTTCAACGAGGCAGCATCAAAAGCACATTATAGATATAGTACATGACGATGTATACAAATGAATCCAAGACGGAGTAAGGCATCGGGTCTATCGGCATTCCATGCCTTTGGTGTGAGCACACATTAATAGCATATACTAGGTTAAGTCATCACACAGTACACCACAATGGGGTGTAGGGAAAAAGGTATGGGGAGGACGTGAGTTCATCAATGGCCTAAATAGGAAAAAAAAAAAAAAAAGGGCTTGTGGCGGTAGGAAAGTGTGCATGGGCAGACCAGACGAGCAGACGTGGTCAGAATCATACCCCCTGTATGTTTATCTAGGGGAATGTATATGTGACGTGTGCAGGTTGGTGTCGTCAGGAAGATCATCCCCAGGGTGGGCCAGCAAATAGGTCGTTAGTGGTCCCCAGATGTCCTTCGGTCGGCTAGTAACTGGGAGTAGTTCCGCAAATGTCGAATGTTGTTCCTGATTGTGCGTCATGTCAGCTAGCCACTCCTTGAATTTCGGGGCCCTGCCACGACCCCATCTGCACGCCACACGTCTCTTTGCAAGCAGTAGTGAGATGTCCACAAATTTTCGACATGTAGAGGGAATGTAATGTGTGTGTCCTAGTAGTGTTAATAAGGGATCATTACCAATGGTTATCCCAGTCATCGTTTCAAGAGCCCTTTGTACCCGCTGCCAGTAGGCCTGGACTGGAGGACATTCCCAGGCAAGGTGTAAAAAACCTGCATGTTCCGCATGGCACCGTTCGCAGTTGTCATTATCGGTTAAGCGGAACCGAAATTTCTTCACAGGGGTATAATAGAAGCGCTGCAAGAATTTGTAGTGGATTATTTTGAGCCTACTGCCCGCCGATATCCGGGCTGTGAGGGAACAGCAGTAGGACCACTGTTCGTCTGTGAGCTCATTGGTGAGGTCAGCGGACCAGTGTATGCGGGTAGAGGATTCCGGTACTGGAGCACACGCTCGAACCTGCCGATACATACCCGATACTAAATGTGTGCCACCTACGGAACTGAGCATGAAGTGCAGGGGAGGCAGGGGCTCAGGTTCGTCCGGGAAGGTAGGTAGGATTTCCCTCATTCCCTGACGCAAGCGTATGTAGTAGAATACGTCAAGCGGAGTGCGATCATACGCAGCAAAGAAAAGGTCTGCAGTTTTGAATCGACCAGCTGTAAATAGGTCTCCCCAACATGTGATATGCAGTTTCTTGCATAGCAACCGGAAGCCGCATTCACTCAGGAGCGCGAGCCTCGGGTGATAAGCCAGCGGCATAATGGGGGAATATAGCAGGGCACAGTTCAATTTTTTAGCCAGTCGGCGCCAGGCCTCAATTGTGCACGTGACTGAGGTGTATGGCGTTGTGATATCCGATGGTGGGCAATGTAAAAGCCCGTTGAGAGGGAGGGGGTGTGCAATCCAGTCTTCCACTGACAGTTGTGGCATAAACGGGGTGGGAACCATCCAATGATAGGCATAATGCGCTTGAGCGCATAGATAGTAAAACTCGAAGTCAGGGATATCAAACCCCCCATTGACATAAGGTTGTATCAGAACGGACCACTTCAGCCGCGGGCTCCTACCTCCCCAAAACAAACGGCAGAGTTCTGACCGCAGTGTCTTAAAAAAAAAAGCACCCGGGTAATACGGAATGTTCAGGAAAAGATAGAGGAATCGGGGAAGTACCACCATTTTTATGAGGGACGCCCTTCCCGCCATAGAAAGGGGGAGGGATATCCAGCGATCCACCTGAGCGGTTAGCTTCGTGACTGCCACACCATAGTTTGAGCGTAGCGTCTCATCTTTATCGCGCGAGACTTGGATTCCCAGATACCGAAGTTCCGAGCGGCACCACTCCAAGGGGTAGTCAAGGGTGAAATCCATGACCGCTTCTGTAAGCGGGTAAAACTGCGATTTAGCCCAATTGATATGTACCCCAGACATGCCCCCGAAGGCGACGAACTCTCTAAGTAGGGGATTAAGGTTACATTCGGGGTGTTTGACGAATAGCGTAATGTCATCCGCGTATAATGAAACATCAATTTGACGCTGAAAGCAGCGGATCGCACTCTCACGGTGCAGTTGGCGTATCCTACAGGCCAGGGGCTCAACAGCTATCGCGAACAATAGCGGGGATAGGGGGCATCCTTGACGGGTGCCCCTAGAAATATCAATGGAAGCAGACAGGCGGCCGTTAATCAGGACTTTCGCCGTCGGCCGTGTGTATAGTAACTGGACCCACGAAATGAACAGGGTGGGGAACCCCATGCGTGCCAGTACGGTAAACAGATACGGCCATTCCACAGAGTCAAAGGCCTTAGTAGCGTCTAGGAAGACCGCAGCGACAGGGAGTACAGGGTCTACAGTATGTAAGAGGGAGAACAAAGTACGCAGATTGTGAGAGGTGGAGCGGCCCGGAACAACTTGTTTTTGTGTGCACCTGAGGTGTTTTTGTGTGCACCTGAGGCGGAAAGCCGGGTGTTAGGCCACTTGCAACATTTGGTTTTTAAATTCCGAAAATCCTCGTTAAATTTATTGATTTGCGCCGTATTTTAGAAGGCATTCACTACATCCCTGCATTCCCCCACCCTCGGACAACATTGCTCACAGACCCTGATGTACTAGTGGTTCTGTGGCGGCCATATTGAGGGAAGTAGGCAATCAGTGCGCTCTAGCGCCAGACTACAAAAGGAGCCCTCGCGAGCCCTCGCGAGACTTGTGTTTTTTGTGTGCACCTGAGGCGGAAAGCCGGGTGTTAGGCCACTTGCAACATTTGGTTTTTAAATTCCGAAAATCCTCGTTAAATTTATTGATTTGCGCCGTATTTTAGAAGGCATTCACTACATCCCTGCATTCCCCCACCCTCGGACAACGTTGCTCACAGACCCTGATGTACTAGTGGTTCTGTGGCGGCCATATTGAGGGAAGTAGGCAATCAGTGCGCTCTAGCGCCAGACTACAAAAGGAGCCCTCGCGAGCCCTCGCGAGACTTGTGTTTTTGTGTGCACCTGAGGCGGAAAGCCGGGTGTTAGGCCACTTGCAACATTTGGTTTTTAAATTCCGAAAATCCTCGTTAAATTTATTGATTTGCGCCGTATTTTAGAAGGCATTCACTACATCCCTGCATTCCCCCACCCTCGGACAACATTGCTCACAGACCCTGATGTACTAGTGGTTCTGTGGCGGCCATATTGAGGGAAGTAGGCAATCAGTGCGCTCTAGCGCCAGACTACAAAAGGAGCCCTCGCGAGCCCTCGCGAGACTTGTGTTTTTGTGTGCACCTGAGGCGGAAAGCCGGGTGTTAGGCCACTTGCAACATTTGGTTTTTAAATTCCGAAAATCCTCGTTAAATTTATTGATTTGCGCCGTATTTTAGAAGGCATTCACTACATCCCTGCATTCCCCCACCCTCGGACAACATTGCTCACAGACCCTGATGTACTAGTGGTTCTGTGGCGGCCATATTGAGGGAAGTAGGCAATCAGTGCGCTCTAGCGCCAGACTACAAAAGGAGCCCTCGCGAGCCCTCGCGAAACTTGTGTTTTTGTGTGCACCTGAGGCGGAAAGCCGGGTGTTAGGCCACTTGCAACATTTGGTTTTTAAATTCCGAAAATCCTCGTTAAATTTATTGATTTGCGCCGTATTTTAGAAGGCATTCACTACATCCCTGCATTCCCCCACCCTCGGACAACATTGCTCACAGACCCTGATGTACTAGTGGTTCTGTGGCGGCCATATTGAGGGAAGTAGGCAATCAGGGCGCTCTAGCGCCAGACTACAAAAGGAGCCCTCGCGAGCCCTCGCGAGACTTGTGTTTTTGTGTGCACCTGAGGCGGAAAGCCGGGTGTTAGGCCACTTGCATCATTTGGTTTTTAAATTCCGAAAATCCTCGTTAAATTTATTGATTTGCGCCGTATTTTAGAAGGCATTCACTACATCCCTGCATTCCCCCACCCTCGGACAACATTGCTCACAGACCCTGATGTACTAGTGGTTCTGTGGCGGCCATATTGAGGGAAGTAGGCAATCAGTGCGCTCTAGCGCCAGACTACAAAAGGAGATGGGCACTACTCCGCGCAGCGGACGCGGACAGCGGCACCGTAGTGACGCCGAAGTCAAGCCAAAGTCCTGCCCGTCTGCGCCCGTCCGCGCTGAGTCCGGGCCCAGGACCAGAAATCCTGCTCTAATCACCCCCCATATGTCATTTACTAAACAACATCTTCTATCGCTGAATATCCATACTTCACACTGCCCCCAAACCATTGCGGTAGATAAGTGGACTCAACCTTTCACTTGCCCACAATGTAACCAAACAATTGTACCCTTTACAAATAAACACCCCAAAAATACTGACAGGTCACTCAAAGGAGGCCTTATAAACGCACGCTCCATGTGCAAGAACGCTCAATATGTATACGATCTTATTGCTGAAAATGACCTTGACTGCCTAATGATTACTGAGACGTGGCTCAAAGACTGGTCCAATCCCGATATAGTAAAAGCCCTACCCCCGGGCTTTCTAATTCAAAGATTGGACCGACCTCTTCAACGAGGAGGAGGACTGGCAATAATTCATCGAGACTCCCTTAAATGTTCCACCTCGGAAATATCAGAAATAAAAGAAGCAGAATGTCTAAGCTTTAGTCTGCAAGCCCACGACTCTTTTACTTTTTCCGGTTTACTAGTATACCGACCCCCTGGACAAGCAACCCTCTTCTTGGAAAGCCTTGGGGAAGCACTCGCCAATTTAATCTTACGATTTGCTAATTTCACCCTACTAGGAGATATTAATATACACCTGGACAACTCCAATAACCCTAACACCGTATGCTTCAAAGATATCCTAAACATACTTGATTTGACAATTTTAACTGAGGAACCAACTCATAACGCTGGGCACATATTAGATTGCATTTGCTCTAATGTCAATACAATAACAGTAGCATCTCCACTGACCCAAATTTGGTCAGACCATAAATTCATCAGTTTTAACATAAAAACAGACAACAATAAAGACATTAATCCAATCCCCTGCATTAAAAGTTCAACCCCCTGCTGGAAAAAAATCATCGAGCACCCGGATCTAATGAACTGGGTACAGACAGAAAAACGACCACCTGTGGGAAATGTGAACACTGACTATGAACACTATAAGAGCTGGATGAAATCCATTGGAGATAGATTGACAACAGGAGGAACCAAATCTAATAAGACACAAAGGAAAAAATCCGCTCCGTGGTATACCAAATCCTTAAAAGTCACTCTAAGAGAAGTTAAACTTCTAGAAAGGAAATGGCGACGCCATTACAGGAAGGTAGATAGGGAAAATTACAAGAACGCCAGGAGGAATTACCATACCTCTATCAAGCTAGCGAAAACCAATTACTATACCAACCTGATAGAATCGTCCAATAACAACCAAAAAGAGATATTCCAAATAGTCAACAGCTTCAGAAAACCTAAAATACTATCACAGGACATTCCACCGTCTCAAGCTCTTTGCGATAAAATCGCGGAATATTTCGAACAGAAAATTACCAACTTTACTAAAGAATTCCCACAGATTAGCCAGCTAGCATTAAACATAATGGATCCTATCTCTCCAAAAGATTTATCTGGTACCACAACATGGGACAGTTTTACCATGATCAACCTAACTGAGTCTTCTCAAGCCATTTTAAAACTGAACTCAGGCTCCCCTCTTGATCCCTGTCCACCTCTACTACTCAAGACCATAAAAGACGAGGTTCACCCAATTATCAACTCTATTCTGAACTCTTCCCTGCGAACAGGAGACATTCCCATATGTTGGAAAGTCGCAGTAGTTAAACCTCTCCAAAAAAAATCTATCCAAGACCCCACAACATTATCAAACCTTCGACCCATATCACTTCTCCCAGCACTATGTAAACTTACAGAAACATGCGTAAACAAACAGCTCACCGCATACCTGGAAAACAATAACCTTCTTCACCCTAACCAAGCGGGCTTCCGTTCCCACCATTCCACTGAATCTGCCCTCATCTTCTCAACGGAAACAATTAGGACTGCATTGGATCAGGGCAAAAGAGCTGTCCTGATCCTACTTGATTTATCCGCAGCGTTCGACACGGTGTCCCACGATATTCTACTTCATCGCCTGAGTAGCGCAGGCATAGGGGGCACCGTGTTGAAATGGTTCACCAATTTTCTCAGACAAAGAAAACAAACCATCATCTTAGGGCCATATCACTCTGAGGCAAGAGAAGTTCAATCTGGGGTACCTCAGGGCTCTAGTTTGAGCCCTGTATTGTTCAACTTGTATATGGTCCCATTAATGAAACTCATCTCTTCCTTTGCTATCAGCTCAATAGCATACGCCGACGACACTCAACTAGTTTTAATTCTAGATGAGGACGCGGCAATTGCCGAACGCTCCCTTAGGGACTGTCTAGAGGCCACCTTTAAGTGGATGAACACAAATCACCTGAGATGTAACACCGCAAAGACCGAAATTCTACCCTTCGGGAAAAACAACTTGTTCTCCCCCCAAACTTGCTGGCCACCCAATGCCGAAGCCCCGCCAAGAACTATAAAAAGTGCCCGTAATCTAGGCATCAAATTTGATGAAGCATTATCTTTCAAGCAACAGACCATTGAAGTGGCTGGTTCATGCTTTAATGTCATCAAGAGCCTTCGGAAATTCTTTGATTTCCTTCCCTTATCAGCCAAGAAAACAGTAGCGGTTGCATTAATTACATCCAGGTTAGACTATTGTAATGGTCTATATGTAGGGGCCAACAAAGCCTTACTACATAAGCTGCAAATGGTACAAAACACTGCAGCAAGATTAGTGCTAAAAACATCGAAAAAGTCCTCGGCATCAGCAGCACTAGATATACTCCACTGGCTTCCCATTCAAAAGAGAATACTATTCAAACTACTGATAATTTCTTTCAGGGCATTCCACAAAACAGGTCCAACCTATCTTCACAACAAATTCAACCGCTACCACCCTGGATGTCACCTAAGATCTGCCACAGCCAACCTAATGATCATTCCAAAGTTCCGGCTGTCCACTAGAGGGGGAAAGTCTCTGACGGTCAAAGGACCAAGAGCATGGAACAAACTCCCTCCTCAAATGCGGGAAATCTCATGCGAAAGAAGATTCAGGAAAGCCATCAAAACCTGGATCTACAACCAAACAGCCACCATCTGTAAAGCCCTGGTTTAATTCTGAAACGTCTCTAGGGGTTATTATATCTCTTACCCCTCCTTTGATCCACACAAATCACATCTAGCGCCAAGATGCTCCTCGGAGCGATAGAGCGCTATATAAAACCCCAATCAAATCAAATCAAATCAAAACCAGACTGATCTGGCAATACAATCAATAGACATAATCTGGTAGCCAGTACCTTCGCCAGTATTTTGACATCGCAGTTTAAGAGCGAAAGCGGGCGGTAAGAGCCACACCCCTTGGGGTCCTTGCCGGGCTTTAATAGAGATGTAATTACGACTTCGCGCATTGAATGAGGGAGGAGGCCGTCAGCCAGTGATTCCACAAAGACCTCGCGGAGGACAGGGGCCATAATGTCGATGTAGGTTTTAAAAAATTCCGCTGGGAGCCCGTCGAGGCCGGGCGCCTTACCATTTTGGAGTGACATGATGGCATCTCGAATTTCATCGAGCTCAAAGGGGGCGGCCAGGAAGGCCCTGTCGCTATCACTAAGCCAGCAGAGGGCCACATCACCCAAAAAATCATCGCATGGAACGCCCGATGTAGTAGCAGTGGTGTACAAGGTACGATAATGCGAAACAAAGGCAGTAAGCAGGTCGTCGGAGTTTCTAAGTGTGCTCCCTTGCTCTGTGGACAGTTCTAAGATCGAGTTGTCAGAGCGGGGCGATCTCGTCAGTAGCGCTAGGGCCTTGCCCGGTCTATCCCCTTCGCAATATTTTCTCGCTCGCCAGTGTTTCCCTTTAAATTTGGTTTCCCTATCAGCTTCCTCCTCGTATTGCGTGAGTTTGTCTCTAAATTCCGCATGAACATCGGGGGCGTCACCTTCTATCATCTGAGCCTCCAACGCTTTCAGTTCACTATCAGGCTTGCGAATCGTGCGTTGGATATCGCGCAGTACCCCAAAGCTCTTCGAAATGCAGTATCCTCTCACCGTCACCTTAAAGGCCTCCCAGATACAGTCAACCGAGTCAACCGAGCCTTTATTGGTGGTGAAGAATGCAGCGATCTCCTCTCCGAGTTCAGTACGGAATACAGTGTCGAGAAGGGCCGCTGGTTGCAAGCGCCAGTGTGGTCTAGGGTTGTCCCACCCAGGTATGTGCAGGTGCATCAGGACTGGACTGTGGTCTGAATACGTCCTCGGGAGGTGACCTACTGTAGTGACCCCCGCACAGATCTCCCTGGTGATAAAGAAATAGTCTAGGCGTGCCCACGTGCCCGTCAGGGAAGTAAAGTGTGTGCCCTCCTGTCGGTGGGGATGTAGATATTTCCAGCTATCTATAGGGTCGCCCTCCGTGAGCAGTCCACCTAGCGCCTCCCTAGCCCTGGGTTTGTAATGGGACACCCCATCCGCCCTGTCCAGGTGGGGTTCTAATGCTAGGTTAAAATCCCCCCCCAAATGATATGTCGTGAGCCAACATCCAGTATTTTCCCCCAGAGCGTAGTGAAGAATGTAGGCGTATCCAAGTTAGGGGCATAGCAGTTAACCAATGTAATAGTATCACGACCAAGTCGTCCCCACACCAGGGCATACCGACCCTCTACGTCAATTAGTTCACCGCAGACCTGAAAGGGTACAGAGCGTTTTATGAGAATAGTGACCCCTCTCGCATAGGAAGAGTAAGAGGAGAAGACACGCGTGTTGGCCCATTTACTTGCAAAGGTGGAGCGTGTCTGTGGCGATAAGTGTGTCTCCTGTAACATGGCTATTTGGACATTATGACGTTCTAAATATGCAATCACATTGCGACATTTCCTAGCATTGTTAAGCCCCCGTATATTCCATGACATACAATTTAAGCGTGCATCAAGCCCTAGACCCGACATTCGTGAGTTTCAGTATACAAGTGTGACATGCCCAAGTCGATACAAGTCCAACAAAGTCTCTTGAGTGATGCAATTCTCCTCGTCCAACGATCAGCCGATTTAACTTCCCACAGAACCAAACTCCCACCCCTAGGTCAGAACTCAACCCCCCTCCCACTACGGCATCCCAATCATGCCAGCAGCCGCCCATGTCCATGGCCCCCCACCCCCCTCCCTTCCCTAACAGACACAACATGCGTCTACAAAAAAACAATAAAGGGGGTATACCCGTTGGGGGAAATACAGCAGCGAGGGCGCGCAGCCACGTCTCCACCCAATAGCCTACTGTTCTGTACCGCCCTAGGAGTAGGCTTGGAGGAGACAGTGGTCCCTGTAATACGTTACCAGTGGAGAGGTCTCGTGGACTCCCGTGGCTGCAGAGGAAGTAAGCGACCTGGCACAAAGTTCAAAGAGAAAGGCAACAAGGAAAGTCTAAGAATCACGTGAGTTATGAAGAAGGTTCCGTCTCATTCAGCATTGTCCAGTCGAGCCGAGTCGTCCTCGAGGTCTGCATTGTCTCTACGATCATCTCGCCGTGTCCTGCGAATCTCCTTCAAGTAGTTCTCAGCCTTCTGCGGATTGGTGAAGAACCTCTGCTTGCCTTGGTGTGTCACCCGTAGCTTCGCCGGGTAGAGCAGGGCATAATCGAGCTGCGCCTCCCGAAGCTTCTTTTTAACAGCTAGAAATTTTCGGCGTTCCTCCTGCACCATAGGAGTAAAGTCAGGATATATTGAGAAGGTAACTCCATTGTGTTGCAGGTTCTGCTTGGACCGGGCAGCCCGCAGTGCGACGTCTCGGTCACGATAATTGAGCAATCGGGCGATGATCGGCCTGGGTGGTGCTCCGGGCTTAGGGACCGGAGCAAGCGAACGGTGTGCCCTTTCCACTATAAATTGAGGGGAGAAGGCTTCTTCCCCTATCGACGCCCGGAGGATCTTTTCCACATACAGTTCCATCCGCCCAGTATCTGTGGATTCCGGAACGCCCGTGACGCGGATGTTATTGCGTCTGCTTCGGGCTTCCAAGTCCTCATTCTTTGCCGCTATGACCCGCAGCAGATTATCCATACGGGCAAGTTGGGTTGAATGGGAGGCGGTGATGTCGTCGCCATCCGAGATGCGCTGTTCCGCTGAAATGAGTCTCTCTTCATGCTGGTCCACTTTATGGACCAGTGCGTCCATTCTAGAGGACATCTTGTCAACTTTGTCCACCACCGTGGCGAATCCTTGTCGCATTTCTGAGAGCAAGCGGTGTAGATCGAGTTCCTGGGTGGGGGAGGGCGCCATTGCCGGGTCCACACTGCTAGGCCCCGGCTCCACCGTCCCGGCCCTGGACCCTTTCTTTGCACTGTCAAAGTTGATCTTCGTCTGCCGGTTCTCAGGGCGCACCATCGTGCCCCCACGTCGCTGACGCCCCTCCAGTACGGCCGGAAGGTACAGGCCAAGCAGGGTTGTGCGTAGTATAGCCCGGCTGTGAATAGCAGGCAGAGGTAAGTCCACACCTTCCAACCCCGAGCCCCAGTGGGCTATATATATCTGGGGACTACCTTAGATCGTGAGGTAGCGTGTGGCCAACTGGGAGGCAGTAAGTAGACAGGGTTGCGCCACAGGCAGGCAGAGCTAGCGTCAAGTGATGGCTGTCTCGGTAGGCGCAAATCAGGGGGCCAGAACCAGCGTGTGCCCAAGAACAGTCAGCACCTCAGGCCGATGGAGCCGGTCAGAGGTTCCCCTATGCCACAACAACAGCTAGGAGCATAGCGGCAGCAGCAGCCCCCCGACCAGCATGACAGCAAATGTAGGGTGTTGGGGAGTAGCTGTGCGTACGGCCCGGTGCAGGTAGGGACGACTGTCCCATCAAAGTTATGTCCGGGGGTGCCCCTCCTCCGCAGTCCCCTGGGGCCAGGCCCACCTCGTCCACGCTCGGTGTCTCGTGAACAGGAGGGGGAGGGGGGTGAGGCGTATCTCCGTAGCGATGGGGCCCCCTCCACAGGCGGAGAGCAGGCCAGAACACCACATCCGCAGAAGAGCAGTCAAGCACGGTGGGGCACAGTACCTTGGCGCCGGCGGTGATGGGGGGATGGGCAATATGGCTCCCGCTGCAGGTCCGCCAGCGTCCGCCCACCAGCCTCGGTGTCTCTGCCAGGCGTGTGTCGATAGGCAGCTTCGGGGCTCCTCGGTGTCCCTGCCAGGCGTATGTCGATAGGCAGCTTCGGGGCTCCGAGCGTCCGCACAGGAGTTCGGTGTGCCGGCCGGGGTGTCAGCGCGTAGCAGAGTGGAGTCGCCGCACCCGCCGGCTTGTCAGCGTGTCAGGCCCACCGCCGCAGGAGAAGCGCCGGTCTCGCGTAGTGGAGTGCGGCCGGTCACAGCGGCAGAGCAGACCATGGGGCAGTGCCGGCGAAACTTGCGTGAGCAATATCTAGCACGCGCGTGGCCCCCGGGGTCTCAGACTTGGACCGAGGGTAGGCATAGGGTCCCGGCAAAGATGCAGCCACTTCTAGTCACGATAGTCCTCCAGCTGGCAAGGATTAATGGAGGATAACTGTGTCAGGGAACGGGAGCCCCGCAATCAGGCGGCCATTCCGTTTGTGCGCCCTCTAGCGCCCCAAAAAAAAAAAAAAGAAACATGTATTACCAGAAAAGAGTGGATATGGAGTTAGTGATGTAGAAGACAAAGTGTTGGAAGACATTTTCAATAAAAGACCCCCTCCATATCAACAGGCTTCTACAGTGGTGACAGCGAATGCACCGCCAATGGAGACCAAAAGCAATGAAACCCCTAAACGACTTTTTGGAATAAATAGCCCATTAACTAAACAGAAGATACCACAGACTGTAGAACCTAGTACTTCAGAATTAGATAGATCAACTAAAGAATTAGCTGAAAAAATAAAAGAATTGACTAGGAATGTAGAAGCTGTAACTGTGCCAGTAACTATAGGTCCTGTAATACCAGTATTTGAAAATCAAAATTAACGATTCCTTTAAATTCCAGTATGCAGAAAGTATGAGAAAAGATTTATCCTGACCTTAATGAGACAAAAGATTTGATTAGATCAACTCCACCTATGGATTTAATGATAACTCAGAGTCCAATAAATAGAATTCCTATGGGAAGTGAATCAGCAACAGAAACACCAGAGAAAACAGTGGATAGGATAGATTTAACAAAAACCCCTGTAGGTTCAACTATGAAAGAATTAAATGAGTGGTTTAAGACTTTACAGAAGAAAGATAAGGAACCAAAACTTTTGGATGTGGTTAGATTAAAAATAGATATGGAAGAACTAATTATCGAAACAATTGGCAAGGATACACTAAAAACATATCAGGATGACGAGTTAATGTTTATGTGCAAAAGTATTACTTTGAGAGCCAAGAATTTGCACGACAAATTGGAAGAAATAGCAAATGAGCTAGGAGTAGAATTTACAAAGAGGATTAGAGGAATACAGAAACCGTAGAGATAGTAGATTTCGCCAAGAAAGATATAGAGAATCTGAACACATTAGGACGGTTAACTCAAATAAAAGAATTAATTGTATTGTTGAGGAAATGGGGAGACGTAGATCGATGGAGAAGTAGGTGGATGAAGAAAAAAGACAAAACAACTGATAAAGCATTTTTAGCTTTCCCTGTAAAAGAAAAGGAACCAGTGGTAGTAGAATGTCCGATGAGGAGGAGGTTATGTACTTGTTCCATGGACTAGACAAGATATATTGTCATTTACACATAATTTTCCAAGATTGCGAGAAAAACCTGCAGAATGGGAGACAGGTAGTAAAGGTTTGTAAAGGTTTCAAAAGTTTTGTGGGAAGATTTGGATGGATTGTTTGACATTGTTGTACCGGCTGATTTATGGACGGAATGTAAAATTACAATTGACTGGCCAAAGGAAGAATACCCTAGAGATGCAAAAATAGGAGTTCCAGGTCCGGAAGTAATGAGAAAATATGAACAGGTCATAACATTTTTGAAAAATAAGATTCCTCCAGAAGAAACAGACGGGGTAAACATCAATAGAACGACTCAAGAAGCTAAGGAATCTGTGCATGCTTATTATGAAAGATTACTTTTAGTTTTCAAACAGTATAGTGGATACGAGATCTTGAGTGAGAAGGATATGAGTCACTTTGTATATCGATTTGTGTTTGGGCTGAGACCTGAGATAAGTGAACTGATTAAGCAGCATATGTTGTGTTGGCAATATAGTACGGTAGATGAGGTGTTGAGATACGCAAAATATTGTAGTGATGACATTGACGCTAGGCAACGTAAGCTCAAAGAAAAGGCAATGTGGGCACAGATGAAAGCTGCAGAACAGCAAGAAGCTCAGATAATTAATCAGGCTAATGAAGTAGGGCATTGCTTTCAAAAGAAGGGAGCGACCACACTAACCAAGAGCGGGGGTACCACAGGTAAATAAAATGCGAGGTTCTCTTGGAGGAATAATAAAATTCACACTAACGCTTAGTCCTCTTATGTATCTCTTACACAGTACAGTGCCCCAGCTATACACACTCACTCAACAGACCCCAGACCTTACTGGCCAATTATAGTACATGTGATACAACAAAGAAATGCATTAAAAAGATTTTTTATTCATTACAAGAGTTTCTTTTACCAAGTTCTCATGGTATCCGTTAAAAGGTACAATACATTAAAAATACATTAAGAACACAATATTATATTCATATGGCAATGAAAGACAAAAAAACAAGTGCAAACAATTAATCACATCTAATATCGGTTATTTCCTATGGAATTCGTTCTGTTATTTGTTAAGATGTCCACAGCCCCTTGTATTCTATTGGACATAAACAAGTTCCTAGGATGCAACCAATTATAAAAACCAAAGGCGTCGACGCGGTTCGGTGGTATTTTTCTAATGTAACCCACCTTCTTCAAGACTAAAACTATATAACAGTCTCTCTTGTGTAAAGACCCAGCAAAATCCTATGGAGACATAAATATAAATAATTAAGAAACATGTTAGGAAAAATCAATTCATATCACATTGTATAACCTAGTTATAATTAAAAAATCATCATATCAACATTTTAATGCATTTCAATAGCAGCATGTATTCAAATTACTATTAGATAGGAGACATTATATATATATATATATATATATACAACCACAATTAACAAAAAAGCAAATTGTGTCCTAATGTGCACAATAACAATCCTTATCCTGACTTCAGTGTCAAAAACACTGAATCACTCAATATAATTGTCCACCAGGGTCCAGATACCTGCATCCATACTAATGTAGCCACACGCATCCAATGGGGAGCTCAATGCAACCCCTACCTTCATACTGCCATACGAAACTACATCTAACCCACCTTAGTGATTTCAAGGATGGATAAGAAACTTATATCCTTCAATCCATATGGGCGGGGTCCTTAGGGCTCCAGGTGCAAGTTCTGCACAGTCTCTTTAAATAAAAAACAACAAATCTTGCTGTAATATCTATTTATACTACATGGCCCATCTTAAAACCACTTATGTTGCAGGGAACCTACATAGTGCATTGGCGCAACACTCCTCTTAAATTGTTTAAGTGATCGAGGTGCAATCGAATATTCCCTACAGCCTTGATCCTGTGTGGGAATCCTGTGGGTGTAATAATAGACAAAAAAAACGTAAGGCAGACCCTGCATGTATATACTGTTTTGTGCTATTAATAATGAGAACCGACCAAGGCACTCACCGAAAATACTTGTTGCTATGCGGCACTGAGATATTACTGGGATTCCGTGAACCGTTTTTTAAATATATATAGGATCCCAAAATACATCCACTGTTGCCTGCAAAAAACTGGAGTAGGCTTGGCGACGGGGTTATACAACTGAAGCCAAGCTAATCTATAAGAATTCTCTCAGAACTTTCCATCGGAGGAAACGTATCAGTATGAAAGAATATTACTCTAATCAGATCAAGGCGTCTAACAACTCTGTGAAAGAAACTTTCTGGATTGTTGAAAATTCCACTAATCCTCAGGCATCATAAAGTACCATTCCTCCCTCTAAAGTCTTGTGTGATAGTCTGGCTACCTTCTTTCACGATAAAATATCAGAAATGTATGCCTCTTTCCCGCCTTCCAAAGATGCTGAGCTCCTCTCTCCCATTCGGGGCAATATACAATGTTGGCCCCGTTTTGAGTCATTTGATGCACAACACTCATTGGCTGATCTAACTCGGGTTAAGTCTGGGTCCCCCGAAGATCCCCTGCCTGCAAGGTTTTATAGGACCTTGGCCCTAGCACTGAATCCAGTACTTAATTTAATCTGGAATCAGTCATTGGAGTCTGGCATTTATCCGGTTGATTGGAAAAAAGCTCTGGTGAAACCAATAAAAAAAAAAATGCAGATCCCCTGGTCTTAAAAATGATCGACCTATCTCGCTCCTCTCAGCCCCCGCGAAAATCCTGGAGAAAGAAGTTCAGCACCAGCTTTCTGATTTCTTGGAATCAAATAATCTGTTGCATGACACGCAGTCAGGTTTCAGAAAGGGTTTCAGCACTGAAACCGCACTGCTGGAAGTTGCTGATAAACTTTGGGAATCTGTGGATCGGGGACACTGTGCAATGCTTGTGTTGTTAGACCTTTCCACAGCATTTGACACAGTGTCCCACAAGATCCTTCTGCATAGATTAGAAAGCTTGGGCATCTCAGGTCTGGTCCTTTCCTGGTTTCAGGCCTTTCTGGAGGGGCGTTCTCAGCAAGTGACATTACACCCTTTTGCCTCAGAAACTAAGCGGCTATCGTGTGAAGTTCCTCAGGGCTCTGCCCTGAGTCCTACTCTTTTGAATGTTTATCTCTCCCCGCTAGCCTCAATAGTAGAAAAATGCGGGGTAAGAGTTGTCAACTATGCTGATGACACCCAACTCCTATTCTCCTTTAAAGAAATAGATGGTGGGGACTTGATTTGTTTTAAAGAGTGCTTGTTAAACATTGTGTCATGGATGTCCGACAATTGTTTGAGGCTGAATACTGAAAAGACTGAGGTCCTTTTCTTCAATAGTAAAAATCCCATTGCACCCTGTTCTGTGGTGGCCCACCGATCTTAACCCCCCCCCCGACCCCGGTCAAATCAGTTCGCAATTTAGGCTTTAAAATGGACATAGAAATGTCAGGGAAAGACCATGTGGCACAGCTATCGTTGAGCTGTTTTTGGAAACTCAAAATGCTATGTAGATTTCTTCACTATCTTCCCATGGAGTGCCGACTATCGGTGGTACATGCAATCATTACATCGCGTTTGTACTATGCTAATAGCCTTTTGATTGGGGCTCCTGATTATTTGATCGCCAGACTTTAGCTTATCCAGAATGCGGCGGCAAGAATTATCAGAAACATCCCAGTAAGACACAGCATTGCCCATCATCTGGTAAGTCTTCACTGGCTGCCCGTAAAGAAAAGAGTGTTGTTCAAATCGAAGGTTCTGGTGCACAGAGCCCTTCATGACATAGGCCCGAAGTATCTCAGGTTCAGGATCCAGAGATATTCACAAACTAGAACCCTGAGATCCAATAGTCAAAATCTCCTTAAAATCCCGAGATTCTCGAAAGCCCGAATGGGCGGCCGGGCTTTTTTGGTGCGCGCACCCTCAGTGTGGAACTCCATGCCGATGGAACTCAGGGGGATAGAAAAGGAATCTCTTCTTAGGAAAGCTCTAAAAACTTGGTTGTTTCAACTAAACCAACTGCCATGCTAGTTTCTGGGTTGTGGGTGTTTGTTAGTTTATCACTGGCTTGGGAAAATGCGCCGGGACACTTCCGTTGGAGGTAGCTGTGCGCAATATAAGTGTTCTAAATAAAATAAATCAAAATAAAATAGTGGGACCTATAAATATACAGAGGAATAATTAGTACAGTCATCTATTGATTAGATTTCCTTAATATTCTATCCCCATAAACGATGAGAAAAATGGGTGAATCACTAGACCAAGCAATAGTCTAGGGGGTAATTTCATTCATAATTTCTTACAAAGTCCTATACCTCCCAGCTCCTATCAACTTGTAAAGAATCCCTAACGTTGTCAAAAACCCTATACATATAACTGGTAGGATGTGCAATAGCCCCTACTTCTTCATATCCTGAAATTCGGACAATGAACCTGTTCGATCTATAAGTCCAAACCCCATGAGAATACCAAGGGATGAGGTTGATCGCTCAATATGGCAACCTAATCTTCCCTCTACATTGTTTTACTCTGCAGGTGGTTACCGCATATGGGTTTCTCCTACTTTACTCAATCGCGTGTATACAGACACCCGCCCTCCATATTCATGTGTCAACACTAAGACTATACATCCCGTTTTAGTTAGCTCAAGAGACTATTTGCAAGGTGAAATATTCCCGCCTCTCCGTTATTACACTAAATAGGACCTTGTCGTGTACAGGCTTACCTTGCTATGATAAATTGCGTGTTCAGCGGCTCCAGCCCTTAATCGTCAAACGTGTAATCTTTAACTCCCCACATCCTCCGTTATAAGTAGGGCGGCGCATTTGCAACACCTGTGTTATTGTGGACGCTCCCCCAGGGGCACGCGCACTCACTGTGAACTCGATATTGCTTCCGGTTCACTCCCCGTACCCCAATACCGGTCCTTAAATTTAAAAGGGCAATCTATAGTCAATGCATATTGTATGAAATATATGTATTTAAAAGGGCAACGGCTTTGCTAACCTCGTTTGTGGGCCCCACATACCATTATATAATAGCACAACCCTGTTGTTCACTCCCCATATCGAGTACTTATTGTTCTAAAGGTGGCCAAAATTGGCAGATTGCACTTTCACCTTTTGTTGTGTCCTATCGTTCTTATTCGGTAAAACCATTTAGTTTCGGGCTTAACATTAGTTGTTTTCTATATATTTTTTGAAAGACTACAGGCGGGTGTAGATCACCCCCCAATTTATTTTTTCTTCAAAATTGAAGAAAGACACAGCATAACATGACCATGTCTCCAAGATAAATGTCAAGGGCGATCCTGAAAAACTTCTTAGCACTTAACTACTACATATATTACGGAGCCTATAGTTAATGGTGAAAGAAGGGTATAAGATATCATTTACCCAGAATAAAGCAACCCCGCCATGATAGATCCGAAGGCGGTACTAGAAGCTGTATTAGCTCATAATTATTACAGATTATCTAAAACCTCTAGCTAGCGGAGGGGTAGGTAAAGGGAAACTGGTGTCCAGTTGTGAATGAACGGTCGGTTCGTACATATCATTAACATCTGACAAGAGCTCCCCGAAATCCACCCTTATGATTTCACAGTGAATTTCTCAATATACCCTAGTTCTTAAACTTAAAGCATAACTACCTATATTACTAACTAGCCTTCTATTATGCGCATCTAGTCTTCTTTAGTGTTCAAACCTTCTCTGATAGTATTCATGATGGAGATGTACCACTGTTCATGATGTTTTCTTTTGACAGTGGGATCACCTCCCTTCTTATTACCCTCCATACGTTCAATAATGAACCGTTTGAAATCTACAAGAGAATGTCCCTGCTCTCTGAAGTGGTCTACCAGGGGGGCATTGGGTTTTAGATTTTTAATGGCTGACCTGTGCTCCAATAGTCTGACGCGGACCTCACGTGCTGTCTCACCGATATAGCCTAAGTTACATGGACAAACAACCAAGTATACCACATTTTTGGTCCTACAGTTATTCAATGTCCTAGGTTTTATTGTATATCCTTTATGGGTGTACTCCTTGCCCTGAATGCATTGATCGCATATAAGGCAACTGCCACACTTGTAGTTGCCCATCGCTGTATTTCCTGCGATTGTCAATTGATGTTGTTTAGGGCCCTCTCTATATGTATGCACTAGGTTTTGTCTTAAGTTGTTGTTTCTTTTAAAAGCAAATAATGGTTTTTCCAATTTACTAGATCTGTTGTCATTGAGAAGGCTCATTTGAATCTTTATTCACAGTGCCTGTTTTCCTCTGAGTGAGCATACTGTCCCTATTGTAAAATCTAGCTCTCTTAAATGAATTGGAGATTCATTTCTTGGGGTAACCTCTGTCTTTCAATTTAACTTTTAGGTTTTTAGAATGTTTGTAAAAATCTTCCAGTGTCCAGCAGTTCCTGCGGAGCCGCAGGAACTGCCCGAAAGGGATGTTGTCCTTATGGGCCTTAGGGTGTAAGCTGGAGTAATGTAACAAAGTATTTTTATCAGTTGGTTTACAAAACAATTCAACTCCCAACTTCCCACCCATATCTTTAATGTTAAGGTCCAGAAAGTGAACATTCCTTCTGCTATATTTCGATGTAAACCTCAAATTGGCATCGCCAAGATTGAGCCACTCGAAAAATTCAGACAGAAGGTCTTCTGATCCTTCCCATATGAAGAAAATGTCATCAATTAATCTGCTCCAGGTGGTAACATTCTCATAAAAAGGAGCAGATTCATTGAACACATGTATCCCTTTAAAATGTCCCACAAACAAACAGGCCAGACTGGGGGCACAGGTGGCCCTCATGCTGGTCCCCTACCACTGTAAGAAGAGTTGATCCTTACAGAGAAATACATTTTGCTTTAATACCAATTCTGTGCATGACATAATGAACTCAACACTAGCCCCTCTACAATCTGTATATCCCAGGATGCTCCGGATGGTGTTAATGGTAGCATCCTGGGGTATGTTTGTGTAGAGGGCTTCAATGTCGAGTGTCACTAATATTTGGGTTTCACAATTATATTCTTTACCTTCTATTGTACTAATCATATGGGATGAGTCGTTGATGTACGATCTCAAACCTTGAACTAATGGTTTGAGGAACGTGTCCACATACTGGCTCAACAGTTACAAGGGTGAATTAATACACCTAACGATAGGTCTAACTTTAGGAAGCCCATAAATTGCAGGGATGATTGCCTTTTCATTAAGTAAAAATCTGTATTCTTTTTCAGACACAAAGCCATTCTGTTTTGAAAGAGATAGACGGGCTTCAATGTCTTTTATTAATATGCCCCACTGTGCCATCGGTACCTTTCCGTAGTGTTCCTCAATATTGAGGAGTTCCATGACTCGCCTTTCATAATCTGTGGTGTCAAACATAACAACCCCGCCCCCCTTATCAGCGGGTTTCATTGGTATAGTATAATCATTTTTAAGGTCCATGATAGCCTATTTCTGTCTCCTATTTAAGTTGTGTGAAACTGGGGGTTGATGTTCACACAAATTCCTAATCTTGGCCTTCACTACCTGTTCAAATATCTCCAATCTTTTGTCAATTTGGCTGATGTGGGTGTGAAAGTGGATTTGGGTTTCAGGCCTGATGCGCTCCTTTCCTCTATATATTCTTTGTCTTCAAAAAATCTTGCCAATCTAATCTTCCTAAAAAAGGCTTTGAGATCATTTTCTAATAGAATTGTATTCACATAACTGGTTGGAGCAAATGTAAATCCCTTTTCTAATAACTGTAGTTCTACATTTGAAAATATGCGTTTGGACAGATTAATTATAGGGAATTTATTGGATGTTACCTCCAATATTGGCGTGTCCTGGTCTGAAGGTATCCCTCCTGAGGTTGATGCCTCACATTCTGGCCTCTCCCAAATCCTCGATTCGTTCGCTGTCCCCTCCTGGGGTGTTGATCTAAGAAAGAGGAAGTGGAGGGCGATGCTGTAAAGGAGGGACCCATAGGGCCCATAGTTCCTGCTCCATATTCACCCCGATAATTTCTACTCTGTTCATTTCTCATATTAGGTTCCTCATCGCTCCCCGATCCTGAGGATTCTGAGAAAGTAATTCTCTTCCTCCCACCCCTATTGTAAGCAGGCCTTTGGTTATATGACCGCTCCCATGTCTGTTCCCTCTGTTGTAGGTAATAATCTTTCTCTAAATAGGGGTAGTTACTATCCACGCTATATTTCTCAACATCCTTTCTCAATTTTTCGTTTTCTTATTTATCAAATAATCCCTGTACCCATTAATATCTGTCTCAAACTCTTCTAATCTTTTCTTAGCCTCATCTAGAGCTGAATTATCTTGAATCTCTTTAATCAGTTGTTCGATTTCTTGTTTTTCTAGAACTATAATCTCTTGTACGGTTTCAATAATTAAAATCTTATCCATCCTTGAAATTACCAAGGTGGGTTAGATGTTGTTTCGCATGGCAGTATGAATGTAGGGCTTGCATTGAGCTCCCCATGGGATGCGTGTGACTACATTAGTATGGATGCAGGTATCTGGACCCTGGTGGTCAATTATATAGATGATTCAGTGTTTTTGACACTGAAGTCAGGATGAGGATTGTTATTGTACACATTAGGACAGAATTTGCTTTTTTGTTAATTGTGGTTGTATATATATATATATATATATATATATATATATATATATATATATATATATATATATATATATATATATATATAATGTCTCCTATCTAATAGTAATTTGAATATATGCTGCTATTGAAATGCATTAAAATGTTGATATGATGAATTTTTCATTATCACTAGGTTATACAATGTGATATGAAGGGATTTTTCCTAACATGTTTCTTATTTATTTATATTTATGTCTCTATAGGATTTTGCTGGGTATTTACACAAGAGAGACGGGTATATAGTTTTAGTCTTGAAGAAGGTGGTGTACATCAGAAAAATACCACCGAAACGCATCGACGCCTTTGGTTTTTATAATTGGTTGCATCCTAGGAACTTGTTTATGTCCAATAGAATACAAGGTGCTGTGGACATCTTAACAAATAACACAACGAATTCCATAGGAAACAACCGATATTTGATGTGATTAACTGTTTGCACTTAGTCTTTTTGTCTCTCATTGCCATATGAATATAATATTGTGTTTTAATGTATTTTTAATGTATTGTACCTTTTAACGGATACCATGAGAACTTGGTAAAAGAAACTCTTGTAATAAATAAAAAATCTTTTTAATGCATTTTTTTGTTGTATCACATGTACTATAATCGGCCAGTAGGGTCTGGGGTCTGTTGAGTGAGTGTGTATAGCTGGGCACTGTGCTGTGTAAGAGATACATAAGAGGACTAAGCGTTAGTGTGAATTTTATTATTCCTCCAAGAGAACCTCTCATTTTATCTAATGAAGTAGGGCAGACAAAAATAAAACCAAACAGTGGTAAAGGAAAGGGTCAGATGAATATAGAAGAAGCTAAGAAGAAGCGGCCATGTTTTAATTGCGGAAAGTTATAATATTGGAAGCACGAGTGTAAATTACCTCCAAAAGCTAATACAGAAAATAAATCATTGAATACACAGGTGCAGAATGAGGTGAGTTACCAATCACTGCCACAGCAACAGGTAGTTACTCAACATAGTCAGGTGACACAGTCACTTCTCCCACGGATTGTAAATCCTCAAAGGTACAGTGCAGAGACAGGATTCTACGGTGGAGAGCAGGTAAACAATTGCCACGCACCTGCTGTTTCACAGTATTGGCTACGACCGGACGGAAATGAATCGGATAAAAGTTTATGACGGTGCCTAGGAGAGGAAGAGAAGTGCGTGCTTGGCGCAACTCTAGAGGTAGATCAGTCTGGTCCCTTTGTGGATGGAAAGGTGAATGGTGTAAATGTTACTTTCCTTGTGTACACTGGTGCTACCCGTTCTACTGTTAGATCAGTGGAAATTCCAAACCTTCCTCTCTCTGGAGAATTCATCCAAGTTGTAAGTGTGGCGAACAGACAGATTAAAGCCCCTCTCACACAAACCGTGGAGGTGGAAATCGGGCCCTTTAAAGAAATGCACAGTTTTGTGGTGTGCGATAGCAGTCCTGTAAATTTGCTTGGGCGCGATATATTATGTAAAATGAACTGTGCCATTTACTGTACTCCGGATGGCATTGCTTTCCAGACATCAGATGACAATGTTTTGTCTAAAATGACCATGTCAGTAATTGATTCAGGAAGAGGTGACTCGTTCCCTGTGTTTGATAAAGAAAAGATTCCCATTGAATTGAAAAGAACAGTTAAGAATGAGGTGTGGGATTTTACAGGTGAAGATATAGGTTTAATGAAAGGAGTAAGTCCGGTAAACATTACTATAAAAGAAGAGTCAGTTTACCCGAATAACCCACAATAAAAATTGACACCAGAAATCATTGAAGGAATAACGCCAGTAATTGACAAAATATTTGAGCAATGGATTCTAAAAGAAATAAGGAGTAGTCCATGTAATTCATCTCTTATGGGACTGAAAAAGCCTAATGTAACCTTTAGAATAGTGAAAGATTTGAGAAAGGTGAATAAAATTGTTGTTTCCTGTTGTCCAATAGTGCTAAATTCTGCTGTCATTTTATACCAAATTCCGCATGATGCAGAATGGTACACAGTCATTGATTTGTGCAATACGTTATATTTAGATTCCATTACACCCTGATAGCCAAACAATTTTTGCCTTCAGGTTTGGCAAGCGTATTTTGGCATGGTGCAGAATTCCTCAGGGGTATAATGAAAGTACTTCCATTTTTAATGAGACACTGAAGAAATCCCTGGATAGTTTGAAAATGCCTGAGAAATGTGTGTTGGTTCAATACATTGATGACCTATTGGTGGCATCAAGAACCAAAGAAGCTTGCATTTCTGATACAATTGCATTGTTGAACCACTTGGCAGAAGGTGGACATAAGGTGTCCCCATCAAAACTACAGTTCTGTCAACAAGAAGTACAGTATCTAGGTCATAAGATTGAACAAGGGATGAGAAAGGTGACAACAGAAAGAAGCAGAATTATCAAAGGGATGAGACCACCAACGACACAGAAAGAGGTGAGAATGTTCTTTGGAATGGTTGGTTATTGCCGACAGTGGATATGTGGATTTTCATTGATTGCAAAACCTTTGCAGCGATTGACAAAAGGTGATGTAAAAGACCCCATTGTGTTGAATGAGAAAGAGATGGACGTTTTTGACCAACTGAGAAACAGTTTGTGTGAAGCTCCAGCGTTAGGAATGCCTGATTATGAGAAAGAATTTGAACTGTACTGCAGTGAAAGAGATGGATGTGCACTCTCGGTATTAGTACAAAAACATGGAAGAATGTGAAAACCAATAGCTTATTTTTCAGCTGTTTTGGACCCAGTGGCAAAAGCATTGCCTGGATGTCTGAAAGTAGTAGCAGCTACTTGTATGAGTCTGGAACAGAGTGAAGGCATTGTGATGGGATACCTTGTCAAGGTATATGTCCCACATTCAGTTGAAATCCTTTTGACCTGAACCAAAACCCAGTTCATGACCCACAGTCGATTGACTAGATATGAGAAAGTGATTTTGGGTGCAGACAATGTAATGATTGGGAGATGCATAAATGTGAATCCTTCAAACTTATTGCCTGATGCAGTGAATGCATAAGTCAAAGATGATGTTGATCACAATTGTTTGGATGTACTTGAGTTCTGTACAAAGCCTCGACCTGACATTAGAGATGAACCTCTTGAAGAATCAGATTATGTAATGTTTGTGGATGGATCATGTTTGAGGACAGATGAAGGAGTTTTGAGTGCAGCGTATGCTGTATGTACAGTGGCAGCCATAATGGAAGCATCTTGTTTGAGAGGAATACGTTCAGCCCAAGTCGCTGAGCTGATTGCTCTGATTCGAGCTTGCTAATTGGGAGCGAATTTCCGAATCACTGTGATCATGGATAGCCAGTATGGCTTTGGAATTGTCCATGATTTTGGACATATATGGTCCCAAAGGGGATTCATGACTTCTCCTGGATCTCAAATAAGAAATGGTGAGTTTGTAAGAATGTTGCTTGAGGCGATACAGCTGCCTAAAATGATTGCGGTTGTGAAGTGTGCAGCTCACAAGAAAGGAGATGATTACATCACTGAAGGAAAATTATTTGCGGATGCAATAGCTCAATATTGTGCTAGATATATGAGCTCAATGACTCGGTTAAGGGAAAAAGAACATGTTCCAAGTCCTTTAATGCTTACTAACGTAGTTGGAACTTGGGGAGAAGTGAGACAATTGCAGGAAGGAGCAAGTGATGAGGAAAAAGATAGATGGATAAAATCAGGTGCAGACAAAGAGAGGAAGATGAAGTTTGGGTATACAGAGATGAAAGACCAGTTATGCCTGATGCAAAAACAACAGTTGATGGACAGAATGCAGAACAATATCATACATTCACCCCAGTACAGAGATCTGGGCCTAAATCCATCGTTTTTTTGCACTCCACACCACCCCAGTTCAGACATGGCCATATGCGAATCAGCCTTGACCCTGTGCCTCATGGGAACAGTCCAGCCCA
The DNA here is from genome assembly GCF_964261635.1 of Lissotriton helveticus. Classification (NCBI taxonomy): domain Eukaryota; kingdom Metazoa; phylum Chordata; class Amphibia; order Caudata; family Salamandridae; genus Lissotriton; species Lissotriton helveticus. The sequence continues at coordinate 698,139,322 of NC_136059.1, read as the reverse complement.
AACTACCAAGCCATGTCTAATCAAGCATCCTAGGACCGGTTTCTGGCTATCAGCCGTCATCAGCCAGGATAGCTTGACTCCAGTGGTGTGGAGAGCACTCAGGGTGACAAATGCAAAAACAACAGTTGATGGACAGAATGCAGAACAATGTCATACATTCACCCCAGTACAGAGATTTGGGCCTAAATCCATTGTTTGTTTGCACCGCCCCAGTTCAGACATGGCCATATGCAAATCAGCCTTGACCCTGTGCCTCATGGAACAGTCCAGCCCGAACTGCTAAGCCATGTATTCCCTGGACCGGAATCAAGCATCTTAGGACCGGTTTCTGGCTATCAGCCAGGATAGCTTGACTCCAGTGGTGTGGAGAGCACGGGACTCCCGTCTGAGCATACCCGTCTCACTCGGGTTGACAAATGCAAAAACAACAGTTGATGGACAGAATGCAGAACAATGTCATACATTCACCCCAGTACAGAGATCTGGGCCTAAATCCATCGTTTGTTTGCACTCCACACTAGCCCAGTTCAGACATGGCCATATGCAAATAAGCCTTCACCCTGTGCCTCATGAGAACAGTCCAGCCTGAACTGTCAACCCATGTCTTCCCTGGACCGTAATCAAGCATCCTAGGACTGGTTTCTGGCTATCAGCCGTCATCAGCCAGGATAGCTTGACTCCAGTGGTGAGGAGAGCACGGGACTGACGTCTGAGCATACCCGTCCTACTCGGGGTGACAAATGCAAAAACAACAGTTGATGGACAGAATGCAGAACAATGTCATACATTCACCTCAATACAGAGATCTGGGCCTAAATCCATCGTTTTTTTGCACTCCACACCACCCCAGTTCAGACATGGCCATATGCAAATCAGCGTTGACCCTGTGCCTCATGTGATTGGGGGTGAATGTTTTGCCATTGTGCAACATTCCGTCCATCAATTGTTGTTTTTGCAGTTACGCCTGATAGCATGATCTCTAACATGACACGGATGTACATTGGACAGGCACACATTGGCAGGGAAGCAATGATCAGACTTTTCAGACAGACTTGGTATAACCCGAAGTTTAGGATCATAGCAGAAAGTCTTTGTCAAAGATGTCTTATATGTCAACAGTTAAATCCAGGAAGAAAAACAGTTGTGAGTCTAGGATAAATAGGGCGAGAAGGAGCGCTGTTTACCAGAATGCAACTCGACTTTATTGAAATGCCACCTTGTAACATATCGAGGTATGTTTTGGTGATTGTTTGTTTGTTCTCTCATTGGGTAGAAGCATACCCAACAAGAAAGAATGGTGGAGTTACAGTAGCCAAACTCCTGCTGAGAGAATTAATTCCTAGGTATTGTTTCCCAGTGACGATAGAAACAGCTAGAGGACGTCACTTTCAGAATGAAATCATTCAACTAATATGTGAGGCACTGGACATTCAACAGAAATTGCATTGTGCCTACAGACCAGAGGCTTCTGGGTTAGTTGAACAAGTGAATGGGACAATCAAAAACAGACTGGGAAAAATGTATCTGGCCACAGAACTTAAATGACCAGATGCTTTGCCTCTTGTTCTTATGACCCTAAGAAACGTACCTGACAGAAAAACAGGTTTGAGTCCTCATGAAATATTAATGGGACGAGTAATGTAACAAGCATTCGTACCTGTCAACAAACTGCTGACTATTACTGATGATCATATTCTGGACTATTGCAAAGGATTGGCTGATGTGGTACATTCTGTGTTTCATCAGGTTGGAACAGATGTGAACACCCTTGAAAGGCATCCAGCTTATGATCTGAGTCCAGGAGATTGGGTGCGCATAAAGGTACACAGAAGAAGGAATTGCCTGGTTCCTCGCTGGGACAAACTACGCCAAGTGATCCTGGTCACCACTACAGCAGTAAAGTGTGCAGGTGTGAAAAAGTGGATCCATGCCAGCCATACAATCAAAATTCCAGAACCTGAAGATCGACATGTGAGTCGACATCTGGAAGTAACAGACACTAGTTCAGAATCTGATACAGAGAATGAAACAAGTAGTATTCTAGATTCGGAAGCTCGACCTGTAAGTCGACATCTGGAAATATCAGACACCAGTTCGGCATCTGAAGCAGAGACTGAAATAATTGAAGTTCCAGATCTTGAAGATCGACCTGTAAGCCGACACATAGAAGAATCGAACACCAGTTCAGTACCTGAAAAAGAACAGCTTGGAACTGGTGAAGGACAATTTAAGGACTCTGCAAAACAAACAGAAAATTCTGAAAGACAAACTATTGATATTGAAACTGGTGAAACAGAAATAACTCACAGTGAGTGTTAGACCTGGCATCATTGGCGTGGGTCTCCCTTCCCCTCTACTCTTCCTATCATTTATATTGGCTGGATTTAGATGTTCTGGGTGCCGTGCCACTGCTACTCAGTGCCACAGCGCGAATGCTCCCTGTATATAAATGACTGTATGAATAAGGATAACCATAATGCCTACATCTGTGTTGCCTGTTTCAATAGTGAGTTACCCGCCATTTCGCTGTCGGCACTGTGAAGCGTTCATTTTCACAGGGCAGGATGGGCTGGTTAAGGATTACTTTCTATCATCTTATCTGGCCCTAGGAACCTGATAGAAACTTTTAGTTTGATATGTTTATGCTCAGGACATTGAGGGACACCTTTTAGTGAGGACCGTTTATATATCACATGTTTTGAAATGCCTTTCCTGAAAACACAGTCGTTTCTTGCCAAACTTTACTGGAGGCTGTTACGAGCATGTGTATTGGCCATCTGGTTTTGGAGCAGCAGGGCCAGTTGGGTCAGACCTGGCTGGAGAGAGTGATCGGTATTCAGAGAGTGGGGAGGGATGACTCTTTGATCCGAGCAGGGCCGTGCCTGGCTCCACCTCCCACTGGGTGTCTGATAGCAGTCACCCCTCATTCTGAAAGGGCAGGATGTCGCCTAGCAAACCAAGTGCTCCCTGACCCCACCGAACTGGTTCTAATTTGAGTCAGTGATTTGCGACCTTAGAGAAGAAAGACTTTTTAGGTATAAAATGCTGCGCTGGAACTTTGTCCAAGTGTGTTCCTTCTGGATGTCAAGATGAAACTCTGTCTGAGTGACCAGAGGAAAGGCCTTTGAAACTTTCACCAAGCTTGCCAAAGAAACTACCCAAGGGCCTAAATCGAGAGAGCCTCCTGCAGAAGTCTCAGGGACATTATACTTCACTCGCCAGCCGTCGGAATTCCTGTGCGAGGAATTCTACTTGCAGGTGAGGCCTCCGTCAAGTAATCTGGAGCCTCTGGGTCTACTGCAAGAACCACGGACTGAACCTTTGAAACTTCTGCTAATCCTGTGCTGGCCACTGCAGCTACGAGAGAGCTGCCGCCGCTGAGAGCCCGCCTAACTCTGAACCTTCGAATCTTGTGCTAAACCTGTGTGGGCCGCTGCAGCTAAGAGAGAGCTGCTGCCGCTGAGAGCCCGCCTAACTCTGAACCTTTGATCCCTTTCTGCTAAACCTGTGTGGGCCGCTGCAGCCAAGAGAGAGCTGTGGCCGCTGACAGCCCGTCTAAATCTGCACCTTCAACTCTTCTGCTGGATCCGTGTGGGTCGATGCAGCTGAGAGAGAGCTGCCGCTGCTGAGAGCCCGCTGAAAGCTGCACCTTTGAGCCCTTCGCTGAATCTGTGTGGACTGCTGCAACTAGGAGAGAGCTGTAGCCGCTGATCGTCCACCCTTGTGCCAGTCTGGCCGAGACCACTGTCTGTTGTGTGGGCCGCCGCAGCTCAGAAAGCGCTGCTGCCGCTGAGTGCCCACACCTTTGCCAACTTCTGCACCATCGTGACTCGTCCTGTGGGTTGCCGCAGCAAAGAGAGAGCTGCTGCCGCTGAGTGCCTGCAACCTTCTCCACTTTGCATCATTGTGTTTTGTCCAGTGGATTGCCGCAGCTGAGAGAGAGAGCTGTGGCCACTGAGCGCCCAAACCTTTGGTAACTTTGCATTCTTGGGATTTGTCCTGTGGGACGCTGCAGCTAAGAGAGAGCTGCTCCCACTGTGCACCCGCACCTTGCTCCCCCTTTTTGAGGAGTGTCGCTATTGTCTCGTGGGCCGCCGCAGCTAAGAGAGAGCTGCTGCCGCTGTGAGCCCACCACAGAGCTCCACAACGAGAGTCATCGCCACCACCAGCCCGGGCCGCCGTAGCCGCGTGCTGCTGCCGCTGAGCGCCCGCCTGTCCCCGAGTGCCCAAATTATTGTGGGTGCACGCTGCGGACCTCGGCATCCAAGACTTGTGGTTGCTAGGAGTCCGTTTGTCACCGTCTCTGCTTCTTTGAGAAGCTGGGTGCTGTGTCCCCTTTCAACTACAGGTTTCTGGTGCCCCACGTGTCGCGTAGGCCCCGGCCCTGAACTCAGTCATTGTCACGCCTTGGTGAATACGTTATTGTCTTTTTGAGTCCCCACAGGTTGACATGAATTGTAGTTGTTGAAACGCTTTGAGAGTTTTGAGTTAAACTGTTAGATAGAGATATTATTTTTCTATACCTACCTGAGTGGTGTCCTTTTGTGGTGTCATTACTGCCTTGTTGAACGTTGTCATAAACGCTTCACACACTGCCTTTGAGATAGGCCTAACTGCTCGTGCTATGTTACCACAGGGTTGAGCAGGGGTTGTCAAAGGGGGTAGCCAACTTGCCCTGACATAGGAAGAAGAGTCCCTATTTGGACAGTGGCGCCCGCCATTGCTAACTAGAGACCCCCATTTCTAACAGTGAGGATGAAAAACCAAGTACAAGCTATGGTGAAAGAACTGAGTTAACAAAAGAAGATCAACATTCAGATGGAGAACCTGAGATTATAAGGTTCAAAGTAAAAGGAAGTGAAATAAAGTTTGAAACAGAGTCAGAGGAGAGTGAAGGAGAAATTGAACAAAGGAGAAGTCCAATAAAGAGAGCTTGGACAGTGGAACGTGAGATAACAGAGACTGAAAATAAAAGGCCGAAAAAAGGAGATAATTGGCCCAAAGAAATTAAAGGTCTGAGATTCAAAATAATATATATGTGAATAGACATAAGGAGGAACAAGTGAATGAAATAACAAGTCAAGAGAGTCAAACTAAAGAGAATAAAGGACATATGCAAAGCCCAAAAAGAGTAAAAAGACCTAATCTGAAATACAAATCACCTGAATGGACTTATATTGTACTGCCTGATATTGAAGAAATGGAAAGCAGTCAAGAGAACCAAGGTGAAAACTGTGAGTAACAAGCCAGCTGGAGAGGCTGTGAAAGGCATGCGTGTACAAGAATGCAAAAAATGGGAGGCCTGTTAGAAGGGGAAAGTATGTAACCTAATGGCTAGAGCAGTCGACCTTGAAGTTGGGGAGCGGTGTTCGAACAGCGGCAACGGTGATTCTGGGCAAATCACTTAATTTTCCTGTGTGTAACAAAACATCTGCTGACATTTTAAGATAAACGTTTAAAATAATAAAGGGCCTGGCCGCTGTCATTAATTCCTTAGCATGGTGTGCTGACTGCTTCTTTCATAGCATCTAGATGTTTAGTAGAAGTAACATTACACCCATAACAAGCCAGGACTATTGGCTTTGTCAATGGTTGTATGTTGCAAAAGATAAATAAGCAACAACTATCACTTCGTTGTATATGACGTTGAAAATTCTGCCACGGTTGTGGCCTAAGGCTAGAGCACCTGACTTAGCGCTGGGAAAACAGGTTCGATCCTGACCTGTGATTCAAACATGATTATGCTCTTGTGTAACTGGTGTTCAAGTAAAGCGCTCCAACTGTACGCTACATGAAACTAAAAAAACGCGAGTCTCTCAAATTGTATCAAAGGTAGTGATGGGTTGTACTATTAGAGATTTTTTTATTTCATTTCACCCTGAGGCTAAAAATGGTGAGCTGATAGGGACAAGTCACGACACCTGCTTACAAAATTGCAGGCGCTAAGCACCGCAGGACCTGGCCTACTTTAAAACAAGCACAAAGGACAACTGGGCAGGTCTTGGTCTAGCGTTTCGTGCATAGCTGGCATTTCTTTTAATTGGATGGTGTTCACTTTTTGTTTCACACTAGAAGTCATGGACATGCAAGAGAGCATACACACACTCATGTCTGCGCACGCACACACAAACACACATTTCCCTTGTAAACCTCAGGAATCCACCTGATTGAAGCACACACCCACTCGTCTAACACAGGGACACGGCCTGACAACGAGCACGATGGATGAGAAACAGAGCAACCCTCATTGTGTTTCACATTTCCTCCAAAAGTTTATTTACACAAGGTAAGAACTTTGGGAAGAAATAAAGCCCTCGGTCCGAGTTCTTTATGTCGCCGTCTGGATTACAAGGTAATTTACTGTGCATGCAGCATTTACGATTACGGCCAATGAGAAAGATAGGCAGAAAGTGGGCGGAGCTTCCCCCACTATAGTGTATACAGCATCTTTCGTCGAGACAGCGCATGCGCAGCCTAGGCGAAACCTAAAAAAACATATGAAGCACTATAGTGATAGTGCAGTGTTTACAGTCTGTCCGTGTTCGGATACTGAGTACACAATACAAATAGTGCAGAATGTTCACACTTTGGATGGTCAGATACAGTGCAAAGTTTTTTTTTAATGCTAACCTCGTCTAGGTGCATACATATAGTGTAGCTCTTCAAGGCGACCTTTGCCTAGGGCTGTGTAAGTACATGATGTAAGGTGCAGAGATTACTAAGCATGTTGGTGTTCTGTACTTGCAGGGACAAGCATGGTACAAATAATGCCAGGTCAGAACCAATCAAACAAGGGATTATACAATAGTTAAACTCCGCCTCTCTGCCCAGCGACACTCAGCACTGTTTACAGTCTGTGTCCGTCCACCCTGGGCACAGGTGCATTCCTGTAAACAAGGAATGGGAGCGCGCCCTCAAGTGATTGGGTGTACACACGCGTGGCTCTGACCAGCAGCACAAGGGGCGTGGAGGTGTAAGTTTAGGGAGAGGCTGTTCCCGATCTGAGAAGCCTCCAAAGTCAGCTGCTCCCACATTCGTTTCTGGTGACCCTCGAGAGCCTTGGGCAGCAATGTTCTACAAAGGCAGTTTAAATTTAGAACTAACATCTTAACCTCACAACCCCAAAGGAGCCGCGACTTACCTCCTGCCTGCTCTCAGGCTTCTAGGACTGGGGCTTTCTCTTCCAAGGTGTAAGTATGTGGTGCAGGCTATTACCAGTCAGGAACTGAGCTGGCATAATCTGGCAGAGATCACCGAAAATATTCTGTTCACTTCTGTGAATCACCCTAAAAACAGGATAGCATTATGTTCTCAAAATAACATGCAACTTTTAATGCTTCTCGGAGCTAAGGTCGAGGAAACACAACAGAACAAGCATTGGCCGCAAAAGTGAAAATAATGAAAGCTATCGCGCTAACTGCTGCAGTATAGAGAGGTGGGGGCGGGGGGAGTGGAGGCCAGCATCTGTAGTGGACTTGAAGCACAGAGACTAGACTATTGCAAAATGCTGAAGCACTGCTGCTGACACCCTATTCATACATTATGATTGGATTGCACAGTATGTAAATAGCTCTGAAAATAATACTGCAGTTCGTTGGTTGTAAACGAGATACTGTGGGGATCTGAAGTGCTTCGAATAGCGAACTCGCAGAACCCGTGCAGTTCAGCTGTTAGGTTCGTTGATATCGCATTAATGGTTCATGTCAATACGCGCAATGTAGTCACAAAGATGATGCTGTGCTCACAACACTAACAACTAAATAAAATAAATAAATAAATGTCCCCTACTGGGACAAGTATACTTCTGTAATAGCTCCTTTAGCCGCTAACCTAATACCAGCCGCGTGACATCGGACGAGAGAAACATCCTCTCTATTGCCGGGACTCTTAGGTGACGTAACCCACTCCTCGGCCAATTCAAGAAGAGAACGGAAAACTGAGCCAACGAACAAAATGGGCTGGAGCGTCTGTTTAGCGGCTGCTGGACGACGCATGCGCACCATAGCCGGCTGGACAGGTCAGGCAAAATAAAGTGTGCGACCCAGCCAGCCTATCCGATGAGAAAACAAGCATTTCTAAATGCAATAGGACTCGAATTACTCGAGCCCTATTGCATTATAAACAAAAGTCCGTGACTCCAAGACGGCATGCTCGGGAGTGGGGGAGTGGGCTGGGGTGGGCAGAGGAGTTACAGACCGCGGGAGGGAAGGGGGAGGGCCAGAGGAACAAAAGAGTTTGCAAAGTAAAAGGGCTGATAGCCATGGAAGGAATAAAATGACAACATGGCCATGAGGAGGAGGGACAAACAAGCCAAAAACAAATCAGAATGTAGCATTTCTGATTAAAGCCAATGAAAAACATGGACGGAAAGTGGGTGGAGCTTCTCCCCACTATACTGTATACTGCTTGTTTCGCAAAGCGCAACGCTATGCGAAACCTAAAAAGGACTGAAAGTGAACTGTGTTTTTACTGAAAGACTGAAGAAGTTAAAATAAAAGAAAGTGACAAAATTAAAGATGGAGACGTGTAAGAAAATTTAAAGGACTAAACAATAAGCTAAAGAGCTGTTGGCTCAAAGGACATACTTCCAAGTGTGGAAAGAGACCTTTATTCAACACTTGGAAGTCACCAGTAGGTAGTTATAGTTAGGACCTAGTTACCATAGGAAAATCTCAACATTCTATTCCCAATAACTTTGGCGCCAATTGACGAATTTCCGTGACATTTTTAAAACTTATGGCCCGCTTGGGTCCGCTCTTATCTTGAAAGTTTTGGGGTGATTTGGCAAGCAGGGGCCGAGAAAAAAGGGATGTCTGAAAACGTATTTTCTCCATGCAATTTTCCTTAGGAAACTTTGGACAACGGAATTGCACCACATTTGGCAAAAAGGTAGCCCTTGGTTCAGAAAGAGCCCTTTTTGTTACATGGTGTAAATCCGGTCAGTAGTTTTTTAAATATTAATGGAAAAAGAAATATATATACATATATATATATATATATATATATATGGGCGGAACCTAACCACACATCTCATCGTGATCTGATTGGCTGTCAGCACTTCATCCAAGAAGTGTTGGCAGCCATCTTAGGACCAATATACATGATAGCACCTCATTAAAAAGCATTGCAGTTAATAGAAGGTTTAAAGAATTTAGTTACATTATAAATCATTTGTTGATGGTACCATTCTCATTTTAGGAATTGTGGTGTGTTCTAAGGTGATTTTACCATGTGAAAAAGCCTTCTGCTTTGATATTATGAATCGTGTTTGAGAGAAAACTATTTTCTCATGCTTTTGCCACAGAGGTTTGGAAGTTGATCTATAAGCTAAAGCATATTTCTGTAAATTCACATTATTTTTCTCAGTCATGTGAGAATGAAGTCTGACATTCCCAGTAAAACATGTACATCCAACAAGGGCAGAGACTGTCAGTTGATTCCTTTGTGATCTACTGCAGCTTCCCAGAGTGTTCTAAAGAACAAGTAAAGCGGTAACAGTCCTACTTATGACAAACGTATTGCACACCTGAAGCCACATTTAATTTAAAAAGAAACAAAATGAGGGGGTTCATTTTGCCATAGAAAGTATGATTAGTGCTGCAGAAAGAAAAATGAGGGCACATGTTGACTTCTCAAATCCTCTTCTATTTCATTAAAAAATTCTGACATGCAGACTGAAACATGCACTTTGAATACCAGCAGCAGACTTCCCTGGTGAGCAGTAGCGTTACTTCAGTGATCTAATGAGCAACTAAAGTGCTAATATTCAGAATTTATGGCAAATGTGTGACATATCTGAACTCCTTCTTGATGGACTCAAAGTAAAAAACTGAAAGCATTTACTACTTAGGAGACTGCGGTAAATGAGGGAATTAGGAAACTTCATAACACATAAATTTCCCAAGATGGCCACCAGAGACAAAAGAGCCAAAATGTAGCATAAATATCACCCAGATGTAGCCCATATGTAGCCCAATGACAGAAGTGTGCAAAACACTTTTTATTTTTTGTGTTTTGCAGTTTCATATAGTGCAGACTTGTCAGGTATTGGAGTGCTTTACATGAGCATTGGTTACATCACACAAGAACAAATTCATTTTGGTTGTAGACATGAAGAGATTAAGTGATTTGACCAGAATCACAGAATGTCGAGCTGAAGCAGAAACTCCAACCTGTTTCCCCAGTTGCACAGTCTGCATCTCTGGAAGTAACACCACATCCTCTCCCCTAAGTGCAACATTTACTCAAGTGGTCAACTGGTTAAAAAAAAATAAAGATAACAAATAATTTAAAAGTGCTTTGTTGCTATTTGAAAACTCAGAAAATATGTCCTCATTTTAGTTTTTTAGAGCACTAACCATAATTTTGATGCAAATAAGACCCTCTCATATATGTAATTTCTAAAGGAAATGCTTTAAGTATTACAGTTCTGATTACATCAAGATGACGTCAGGCGTTCCACACTTTTGTAATAAATATAGAATGTTAGCAATCTAGTTGTTCATTAGGATACTGTTGAGAGGCAGGGGCCAGGGGCAAGGACTCTGAAAATTGAAGGCAGGTAGGAGGGTGCAGAGGCAACAATTTGACCACACTGGGCAGGCAGGAAGGGCAGTAGCAGCACATCAGACTATGGAGGGCAGTGGAAAGGAGGGCAGGGGCAACAAACCAACAATACAGGACTGGCAAGAGAGGCTGTGGCAATATAATAGACCATTGTGGACAGAAGGAAGAGGCAGTGGTAGTACAACCATACATGCCAACAGACCCGATTCAGCCAGGAAACGTCCAATGTTTTTAAGCCCAAATGGGCTTTAATTGATCTGTCTCCTGTGTACAATCTCCTTTTTTTCAATGTAAGTCAAAGGGGAAAATCAATACCCCAGTTTTTTTTCAAAATCTCCCTCTTACCAAGTTCAAAATGTTAGCAAGTATGGTACATTGGATCATGGAAGGCAGGAGGAATTGGGGTAGGGACATGGACTCTGATAACAGAGGACAGGAGGGACATGGAGTGGTGCACCAAACTGACCGAACAGGGCAGGCATCAGGGTTTGCAGCAGCACAATACACCACACAGGGCATGCGGGACGGGAGTGCAGCACAACAATCCATAGAAAGCAATAGGGAGGGGACAGAACCATGCACATGGACAACAGTGAACAGAGGGGAAAGAGGCAATGGTAGCTAGCTGACCATAATGGACTGACAGGAGAGAAAGCTGCAGCATAACGGACGATAAAAGGGCAGGAGGGATGGATCAGGGGCATTACAATGGAACAGACAATCCAGGAGGGAGGGAATAAGGGTCTGCACATGGTAACAGAGGGCTGGGGGATAGGGGGCAGGAGTAGCAAGATGACCATGGGGGTCAGACAGGATGGCCACTAGAAGCAAGACACACCATGGAGAGAAACAGTGAGACTATAATGGCATACACACAGACCATGGAGGGAAGGTGGGAGGGGGCCAGGGGCAGCTAGTTAACCACACACGGAAGGTGGGAGTGGCAGCACAGAAGACCATGCATGGCAAGCGGAGGGTTAGTGGCAGCACAATGGCTATGATGGGCAAGAAGGTGGGTGAAGGGGCATGCGCAAAGGACCATGGAGGATAGAAGGGAGGGTCAGGACCTGGGCATAGACAAGAGAGTTCAGGGGACGGGGCCTCACAACAGACCACGCGGGGCAGGCAGGAGGAGCAGTTGCAGCACAACAGACCAGGGAGGGCAGAAGGGCGTGGCAGTAAAATGGACCCTTGAGGACAGGAGGAAGGGGATAGGGGCATGGAATGTGGACAGGCAGGGTGGAGGTGGCAGGGACAGGTTACTATCATCTGACAATGCTAGGTAGGCGAGAGGGGAGTGGCAGCTCATCAGAACACTCAGAGTGGATAGGAGTGGTAGGACCATGGAACATGGTGGGCAAAAAGGATGGTGCTGGGGCATGCACACAGACATCGGGGGGCAGGGGGAAGGAGAATAGGGGCAGCAAGCTAAGCACAGAGGCTAAGCAAGCAGGCGGTCAATGATGGGGCATAGAATTGGGCAATGGAGGGCAGGAGGAGTGGACTGGTACATCATGCTAAATGGAGGGCAGTGGCAGCACATCAGACCATGCATGGCAGGAGGGAGGAGGCTAGTCCATGGATTCAGACAACAGAGGATAGGGAGGAGGTGGCTGGGGCAGCAAGCTAACTGTTCAGAGAAGGCGGGAAGGCCAGTGGCGAAACAATGGCCACACAGGGCTGTAATAAGGGAGCAGGGACATGGACTTGGACAATTGATGGCTAGGAGGAGGGAAGGCAGGAGCAGCAAGCTTGGGTGGGGGCAGCACAATGCCAGGCCCTGCTTCCAAGCCCCCACCATCCATTGTGATATGCATCTTACTTAATGTAAAAAAGAACCTAGATATTTGCTGAAAAAAACAAAGATTACAGGGACACAGTATAGTATAGTATAGTATGTATAGTATAGTATGGTATAGTTAGACTCAGATTTCACTCATACACCACAAGTGAAATTCAGCAATTATAGTTACCTGAGCTAACTATAACTTACGCCCCCGCAATGTACTGCTAATTACCTCAGACATTACATCATTCATGACATGGTCAGTTACATCACTCATGACATCACTCATGACATCTCAAATGAGCTGTGAATGGAATGGAACTATAATCGCTAGAACTTTATTTAGGGATAGGGTGTGTATATTAACACCCCATTTTTTTCTTTTCTTTCGTGTAAGAACCAATATATTAGCAATGTGCCCAGATTAATGTGGCCGATAGCCTTTCACTTTAAAGTAATGTGTAGTCCATTGTTTATGTTGATGTTTGCAATCCTAAGTATGTTTATTATGAATAAGTCACGTTGACCAACATACATGTATGGCGGTCACGGGGCAAGATAGGCTGAAATGACATTGTGTGCATATTAACGCTTGTTTTCTTTTCTTTATTGTATCAATTCCTGAATTTTCACATTGTGACCAGGCCAATATGGCCACCAGCTTTTTGGATTAAAGTAATATATAGCCCTTTGTTAATGTTGGCAACTGGAGGCATTTGTACATTTAAATAAGGATGCTACAATGACGTCTTGTATCGTTATCAAGGTTCGAGCGAGCCGAAACGCCTGGATCACGTCCTTTGCAGATTAAATACTTCCAAACAACAACCTGAGTGCTGATTCCTTCCTTGTAAGAGTGAGAGGAGATTAAATACATATATATAAAATTCACTGAAAAAAAGTTTCAGGGACATTATAGTTAGAAATTAGCTTTCGAAACACCTCAGAAATTCACTGAAAAAAACACAGGTTTCATGGACGTCATAGTTAGTTGGACATTTCACTCGTACAAAACAAGAGAAATTCGGCCGTTATAGTTAGTTGTGCTAACTATAACTCGCACCCCTGCAATGCACTGCTGATGACGTCACATATTACATCACTAATGACATAGTCAGTGACATCACTGATGACATCTCAAATGACATCACTGATGACATCATCCAGTGATCATATGATGCACCTCCTCACACCCTAAAATACAGGCTACCATTCTCTAAACCATAGACATACCAATACTAGTACAACTACAATATTCTGGGCACTATGCATGCAGGCCTCTAATCAGCTATATAGCATTGATACAGTCTTTTAAATACTCAGTTAGTACCTATGCAGTCTAGGAATCCTTCTGTCTGTCCCATGCACTTCTCCATTCACCCATCCAGCACTATCTACATATCCTATCACTCCACTAATGCTTAAGCACTTATAAATTCACTATACATTATGTTTGTAATACTGTAATTATTCTAGTAACTAGTCATGAACTTATGGAATGGCCTTGTTACTAACACATGTACAGCTATAATATTTTGTGCACTATCCAAGCATACCTCTAACTCGCTACATACTATTGATATACTCTTCTAAATACCCAGTTAGTACTCATGCAGTGTAGGAATTGTCCAGTCTGTCCCATGCACTTCTTTAATCACTTATATACCACTATCTACTTATCCTATCACTCCACCAATACGTAGGCACTTATAAATTAAGTGTTCACTCTGTTTGCAGCTCTGTGATCATTCCAGTTACTAGTGGTATTCTTATCAAATGACCTAGGCACCAACACAAGTACACATAAAACATTCGGTGCATAATCCGTACAAATGTCTAAGCAGCTACATACTATTGGTCCACTCCATCAACTACTGAAGTAGTACCCAGGCAGCATAGGATACCTCTTGTCAGTCTCATGCAATTCTTCAATCACCCATTCAGCACTATGTTCTTATTGTGTCAGTCTGCCAATACCTAAGCACTTTTGGGGCAGATTTACAAGCACCCTGCGCCCCCAGTACGTCACTTTTTGTAACGTAGTGATGGCGCCAGGCACTCCTTCATATTTGCAAGGAGAGGAAAAGCCACCCTGCGTAGTTTTTCCTCTCCTTGTAAACATGACCCCTTCATACACAGAACTTTGCGTTGAAGGGGCGTTCCATAGGTGTTGCTGTGGGTGTTCCCACGCAACACCCATAGAACAAGACACATCTCCAGATTTATGAGAAATCGTAAATCTGGAGATGTGTGTGAATGCTGCGCCATCCGAGAGTTGGTGTAGCAAGGCGCAACGAGAAGAATTGTTTTTTTATTTCTCCTAATTTTTTCCTCTTTCAATGCATTCTGCATTTCACAGCATACATTGAAAGAGGAAAATTCCTTTACTGATTGTTTTTGTGCAGGAAGGTGTTCCTTACTCCACAAAAACAATCTCCGAACGACACGACACAGACATCCTTGCACCATGGTGCAAGGCTGCCTGTGTCACCGCATGGCTGCAGTTTGTGCAGCAGTGCAGAGGGAAGCACAGAGTTGCAACATATTCATGTACAAATGTAACATCCCTGTGCTTCGGAAGTGCCAGCTAAAGAGCTTGCAGTACTTCCTCATAAATCTTCACCTATAAATTCACCATACACTACTAATGCATTCTTTCAGTCAATCATGCTGTATACATATATTCAACCAAACTTTCACACATTACCTTGCAATTATAGTTCTTTCTTTAACCAGATATGGTAGTTCTAATAAGAACTTTTTTTTCTTCTTTTTTCTTTTGTGTTTTTTTTTCAACAATTTTTTATTTTTTGTTTTTTTTTTGTTCAAAAAGTGAACCAAAAAAAGAACCAAAAAAACAGGAAACTTTTGGAATTACTTATCATTCCAAAAACAAACCCAAAAAAATTTAACAACGATGTTTGCGTTGCGCAGCACAAACTGCATCCACTGACTGCTCACCGAAGCATATACGTTTCTTACACTTCACGCAGTGTTGCTCGAGAAAGGCGAATTCTGGCCTAATGTCCATTGCAGGTGTTCCTGAGGACACTCCTGAGGACACTCCAGACGTACTTGCCACAGCAGGTGAAGGATTAAAAGCAGCTCGTCTCATTTCCTCCTGAGCAAGATTGAGAGGATGTGTGGTCCGGAGATGCTTGTACACAGAAGTAGTGCCACAAGAGTATTTTATTTCACTGCCTCTTGACAGGACTCGGTCACAAATTTTGCATGTCATCTTTCGTGCATTTACTTTGTTCTCTCCAGGTGGAAAAGTGAAGAATTTCCACATAACAGATTCCATCCTCTGTGGACGTGGTGCCTCCTGCAAGAATAATTCTTCAGAAGATACTACCTCCTGCTGCTGTCCAGATGCCATTTTGTTTGATATTTTTTTTAAAACACCAAAAAAACAAGCAAAAATGGTTCTTGGAGGAAAAGAGATGTCTCTCTAAAGATGCTCCAACAAGAATGATTAAAATGGGTGGGGTCCTTCAATAGTTACAGTGGGACATGTTAGGAACCAATTAAAATTTTTAGGTCACATGGGACCCGCGCACTCTGCGCTCACGATGCACACACCCGACGCGACTTCGGGAAAATATATTTAAAAATAATATAAGTTTATTATAAGTACAAATATATTATTTTCATGAATATCTTAGATAATATCTTGCCTTACTATGTATATTAAAGACACATGCATATCATTTTAGAACATAAAAAAATGTTGCGGGAGTCGTGAGCCCAGCATGCCCCAGCACGTATATGACGTCACGCGGGACCCGCCACTGCACAAGCAATGCGTCCCGTAATGCGCATGTGCAGCCAATGCGCGGGAGCAGGAGTCGCGGACTGGTCGCATACCAATCGTGCACATCACGTAATATTAAATGTATATGATGTAACTGGAAAACACGCAGCCGTCGCACACCGGATACTTCATGACTTTTCTAAAATGGCGGCTAGAATCTGCACAACCACCCAATCTATGATTTGGGTGTGTTTAAAAGAAAATAATATAAATATAAAGATATTAAAATAAAAAAATAAAACAAAGAAAAGTAATCAATATTTCAGTTTGAGTTTTTCCCAAAAATGTTTTTTGCAATTTTCAGAAAAATATATAATGTTATTTATTGAATAAAATATTTATAAATAAACAGTTAAAACACTGTAGAAAATCAGTACAAAAAATAGGTATAACTACTATTACACTTAAAAATTAGCATTTAAAAAACCTTTGCAATTCACTGAAAAAACCATAGGTTTCAGAGACGTCATAGTTAGAAATTATACTAGTCTATGATGAGGTGTATCAGATTTTAAAATGGTTGATGTCATTAGTGATGTCATCAGTGATGTCATTTTTTTTTTTTTACATTTCTTTATAGTGATTTTATTTTATTACAGTATGAACCGCCCACCCCGGACCCCCCCCCTGCGATCCGGTAGTCTGTTTACATTTCACAGACTAATAGATAATTAAGAAAGAGAAAAGGAAGAAGACAGATAGAGAAAAAACAAGTGAAAAAAGAAACGCAGATTGAATCAAAACAAAAAGAAAGCCGGAAAGCATCTCATACAGAACGGTTCATCTGTCATTTGGCCTCGACATTATACATTGGGTTGTAGCGACATTATTTACATTTCATTAGATAGCATTCTATTTCATAGTTCTTGGAGTCGTATCCACCGTGTAAGGGGGTCCCAGATTTCGAAGCCCTTTTTTTTCCTTTTAGCTCCCTTCCTCCGATATATCGCTGTCTCTAGAGCGTAAGAGGCTAGAAATCTTGCCTGCCATTGTGAGAACGTCGGTGGATTTGAATCCAAACAACTGGATGCTAAGCAGATTCTATAGACAGCCATGGAGACAAATATAAGCCCCTGCATTGTTTTTGGCCTGAAATCGCCGTCCATTCCTGGCATAATTTCAGCTGTTGTTAGTTCTATGTTTAAGTTCCCGATTTCGGATAAGAATGTTGATATTTCGCGTCTAAGGAGTCCTAATGTATCACATGTGGCGAATATATGGATTATATCAACCTCTGGTGTCGAGCATCTAGGGCACTGGGTGCCTTTGCCTGTGCTCCATTTGGCTATTTTGTATGGTGTATGATATAATTGGAAAAATGTTTTATAGTATTGCACTTGCAATTTGGATGACATTAGGAGTGATTAAGAGAGTTGAAATGCCCGCTGTACTGAGTCTTCATTCATATCCAGCTTATTTTGCCATTTGAAAGTATGTTAATCCATATCGTCTGGCAGCAGGGAACCTAAATTATTATATATTTCTCCTATTTTGGCTGCGGTGTTTCTATTGAGGATTTCAATTGTCTGAATTTTGTGGAACTCCGCGCTTCCACCACATTTTTTTATTAAAAAGTCTCTTATTTGAAGCAATTTAAAAAAATCTCTGTGTTCTAAGCCAAACTCATTCTTTAATTCTTCGAATGACTTAAAACCTGCTGATGTAAAAAAACATCCACATCGAGTGATCTCAATACTCACCCATCTTTTCATGTAATTATCAGAAAAGATATTTGGTAGATTGTAGTTCTGATAGAGGCTCGTATAATAGGAATATTTGCCGGCTCCAAGAAGCTTGCGTATACCTCTCCAGGCGTTATATATGCCCGCTAATGTTTTGAAACGGACCTTTTTGTAGTGGCAATCAAAAGTAAGTCGCCACAGGTGTTCGCCCGCTTCAGTTCCAAGGATAAGTTCTTGTGGAGTTAGAACCTCCCCTGCTTGTGTAGGGTTCTGATTTGGGGTCAGTAGGATCTTGCTATATTTCAGGAGTGTGGCCCATCAGTACACCTTGAAGTTAGGGACAGCAAGACCCCCTCTTTCTCTCGGGAGCGATATATATCTGTAAGCTCTACGTGATCTTGTGTAGCCCCATATAAACCAAGAGAATATATTGTCTATTGCTTTGAATATTTGTTGATCAAAATGTAGGCAAATAGTACGAAAAAAATATAAAATTTTCAGAAAATAAATCATTTTGATGACATTGCATCTGCCTATTAGGGTTAGGTGTAAGTTGTGTAGTTTGCTAAGATTCCTCGTTGTTTCTTTCAGGAGTGGGTCTATATTAATTTTGACTAATTGATCTATATTCGATGTAATTTTAACACCTAGATATACAGCGTTTCCAACAATCCTTTCGTCTCTGTAATTTGTTTTTTATTGATAATTATCTGCGTCTTGCCCTGATTTAGTTTATACCCAGAAATTTCGCCGAAAAGGTTAGCCTCTTTTTCCATCATTTTGACGGCCACCAGAGGATCACTGGTGACGATCACGATATCATCCGTGCATGCTAGAGTCTTAGTGGATCCATTTGATGTCTTAATAGGCAATATAGCTTGATTAGTCTCTAGTTTGCGGATATATGGATTGATAAATATCGTGAACAATAACGGAAAGCACGGGCACCCCTGCCTAGTTCCTCTGGTCACCGCGATCCTGTTTGACAGTCCCCCATTTATCATGACGACTGCTTCTGGGTTATGATACAAACTGCGTTGTAGCATTAATGAATCGTTCCCCGATCCCACTCTTTGACATAGCCGTCCATAAATATTGCCAAGAGACCCTATTGAAAGCCTATTCGGCGTCCAAAAGTATAAGCGCCATAGGGTCTCCTGCAACTTCCGCTATGTCAAAGAGTGTAATAACCCTTTGTACATGATCCGTCGTGGATCTGCCGGGGACGAATCTGTGTTGTTGGGCCGATATGATCTTGTGGATAATTGGAGCAAGTCGACTGGCTAATAATTTGGCGTATATTTTAGAATTGCAGTTGATTAGCGTGATCGGGCGATAGGATCCCAGTTCTGTTGGATCTTTGTTTTTTTTTTGGGAAAGACCACGATTTTGGCCCGTGCCCATGATTTTGGAGGTTTCCCCCCTTGGAAGATTTGGGTCATTAAATCGGTTAAGACATTTTTTTGTGACTTATGAAATTTGGCATAGAATTCGACAGGTATACCATCCAGTCCGGCTGCCTTCCCTGGGGCTAGGCTGTTGATGGACAGCAGAATTTCCATCCACTGCGGTGTGGTTGCTAAATTATCTTGCTGAGTTTGTGACAGGTGAGGTGTATTGACCTGCTCTAAATAAGCGTTAATAAGTTCTTGACCCTTATTTGTCTCTTTATATAGTTCTTGGTAATACTTTTGGAATTCTGACCTAATCTCTTCTGTATCTTGCTTGAGGATATTGTTGGGATCTTTAATCTCTTTGATTGTATTTGCAGTGTTTTCTTGTCTCGTGCGGATGGCTAGGTGATGCCCTATGTGTTCGCTTAGTTCATATACTTTCTCTTTCTGGATTGTGGCTTTACATATTGCTTTTTTCGCAAAAATGTCTGTTAAGCTATTTTTTGCAATGGCTACTTTTTGTGATGCCGTTTCTACATTTATACCCTTATCAATTGCTCTTACGAGATCTTCCTCAGCGTCAATCAGTTTCCCCTGTAATTAGGTTATCCTTTGTTTAGCCGCTTTGTTATTCCGTATTGAGAAACGCAGTGTTTCACCCCTGCTTTCAGCTTTTAATGTGTCCCACAGTACATCTAGAGATGCGCTGTCCAAATTATCTGCCAGAAATTCGGGTATCCATTTCTCAATATGTTGACAGTATTGCTCGTTCATTAAAAGAGCCCTTTCAAATGTCCAATTATTTTGATTTGTTTGAATTTTGTTGGTGTCGATACTTAAGATTAATGGGCTTTGGTCTGATAGGACCCTAGGTAATTTATCGATGTGGCATTTGGTAATAAGAGAGTGGGAAACAAGCATATAATGTAGTCTGGCAAACTTGAGATGAGGATGGGAAAAAAACGTAAACCCTGATTTATGGGGGTATTTAGATTGCCAACAGTTGGAGAGCCCATGTGAATTACATATTGCTTGAAAGGCCCTAAAGACCTTGGGCTTCCTCCCCTGGTATTTGAAATTAGGTCTGGAGGAGCAGTCTGAGGGTAGGTTAAGATTAAAATCGCCGGAGATTACTACTGGGAGTGGCCAGTGTGATAGTTCACTAGATACGACTTCCAGTAGGTCGGGATCATCCATGATACAACCGTAGATTGAACAAATGGTTAACCTCTTACCCATGCTGTATTGGCATTCAGTAATTGCCCATCTCCCGAGTTTATCTGCTGCGGGGCGAGTAAATTGGAGTCCCCCTCCTGTTGCCAGGATTGCTACCCCACGTGTCTTATTTGCCTGTGTTGTAGCTGTGATAAGTTTATATCCCAATGTTTGTAGGAGGTGGCGTTGCGATCCTTCAACCTGAGTCTCTTGGAGACAAACGATGTTAGCCCCCATTGATCTCAATCCTATTGCAACATTCTGTATTTTCCGTGTGTCGTTTAGCCCACAGATATTTATAGAAACTATTTTTAGCTTAGCCATATCGTTTTTTGTTGTTGACGTTTTTCCGATTTAGGTGATGTGCCTGTTGTGATGTGCCTAACTTGTAGCTACTTCTTATCCCTCTTCCTAGATTTCTTGTAGACCGGATTGCCCGCCCGTCCTTTCCCCCCTCCCCTCCCCAGCCCACCCACCCCAGCCCTCCCCTGGTGCCCCCCCTCCCAAAGAGACGTCGTGGGTCATAGGGCACCCAGGTGTAGGCGTCAGTGAAGACAGTGCGTCTCAGCTTGCCCCGCGGCCTGATCATGAGTAGGTACATCTTGGGTAGATAGGATAAAGATAAGCTGTTCCTCTTTGCTATCAAACCATCCCAGTGATGTCCTTTGAGATGTCATCAGTAATGTCATGAGTGATGTCACTGACCATGTCATGAGTGATGTAATATGTGACGTCATCAGCAGTGCATTGTGGGCGCGCGAGTTATAGTTAGCTGAACTGACTATAACAGGGGACTTTCACTGGTTTTGTACGAGTGAAATGTCCAAGTAACTATAACGCCCCTGAAACCTATGGTTTTTTCAGTGAATTTCAATGTTTTTTTAAATGCTAATTTCTAACTAGAACCTGCCTGAATCCTATGGTTTTTTCAGTGAATTTTAAAGATTTTTTTAAATTATAATTTCTAACTATAACGTGCCGGAAACCCATGTTTTTTTCATTGAATTTTAAAGGTTTTTTAAATGCTAGTTTCAAACTATACCTAAAGAGGTAGTACAAGTGATGAAAGAAGAAACCACGCACGGAAAGAAAAAAAAGAAATGCAGAAAGGATCAACATAAGTCCACAAAGAGGAAGAAAAGTGCTGGAAGTAGAAGAGATATACAGAAAGAACCAACAGAGGAGCAGAAAGTCCTCCTGTGCCCACAACTTTTTCAGACGGGTACTGGTGGTAACTGAATCTGACTAACTAGGCCTAGAGCCAGTGCTATGCTAAAAGACACTTAGAATACAGTGAAAACACCTACATACACTAGGGAGCACTATGCGGTGGGGTACCCCTGTGATTACCATGACCTCCTCTGTAAGACCCTAGTACATAATAGGGCAGGGGGATTAAAACTACCTCTTAAAATGAGCCACAGGGCGCGTTTGCACACTGGTAAAGGGAGGGGGTGCCTGAGGTGACTTGTGTGCAAACATGCCCTGTGGCCATTTTAATTTGGGGGATAAAGTCCCCTTGAATCCTGAGTGTCCCTTGGGTCTAACTAGCCCACCAGGTATCGCCAGTAAGTGCCACAGAGCTGCGTTGCAGAGAGGTGTAGAAAAGTGCACGGCCTGGACCACCTCTCTGCCTTTCCCACTGTGTAACACACGCCCTGTGGCCGTTTGAAGTTGGGAGATTAAGTCACCTTGAATCCTGAGGGTCCCTATGGTCCAACTAGGCCAGTACGTACCTCCAGTAAGTGCCAGAGATCTGCGTTGCAGAGAGGTGTCAAAAGGGGCACGGCAGGACCACCTCTCTGCAACACAGCATAATGGCGCTTACTGGAAGGACCTGGTGGGCTAGTTGGCCCCCAGGGGCCCTCAGGATTGAAGGGGAATTATTTCCCCAACTTAAAACACGCCACATGTCACCTCAGGCCCCATCCCCTCCCTTCCCCACTGTGTAAACGCGCACTGTGGCCGTTTTAAGTTGGAAGATTAAGTCCCCTTGAATCCTGAGGGTCCCTAGGGTCCAACTACCCCACTACATACCTCCAGTAAGCACCACAGAGCTGCGTTGCAGATAGATGTAAAAAGAGGCATGGCCTGGACCACCTCTCTGCAAAGCAGCGCAGTGGCGGTTACTGGAAGCACCTGGTGGGCTAGTTGGCCCCCAGGGGCCCTCAGGATTGAAGGGGAATTATTTCCCCAACTTAAAATGCGCTACAGGAGTGTTTGCACACGTCACTTCAGGCCCCGTCCCCTCCCTTCCCCACTGTGTAAACGCACCCTGTGGCCGTTTTAAGTTGGAAGATTAAGTCCCCTTGAAACCTGAGGGTCCCTAGCGTACAACTAGCCCACTAGGTACCTCCAGTAAGCGCCACAGAGGTGATTTACAGGGGTGTAAAAAGGGGTGTGGCCTCTGAACACCTCTCTGCACTGCAGCTCCCTGGCGCATACTGGAGGTACCTGGTAGGCTAGTTGGCCTCTAGGGACCCTCAGTATTCAAGGGGAATTAATTCCCCAACTTACAACTCGCCAGGGGGTGTGTTTGCACAGTGGTGAAGGAAGGAGGCAGGGCCTGAGGTGACGTGTGCAAATAGACCCTGTAGCGCGTTTTAAGTTGGTGAATTAATTCCTCTTCAATTCTGAGGGTCCCTGGGGGCCAACTAGCCCACCAGGTACCTCCAGTATGCGCCAGGGACCTGCATCGTAGAGAGGCGTTCAGAGGCCATGCCCCATTTTACACCACTCTGCAACGCAGCTCTGTGGCACTTACCCGACGTACCCAGGGACCCTCAGGATTGAAGAGGAATAAATTCCCCAAATTAAAACGCGCCATAGGGCGTGTTTACACACGTCACCTTAGACCCCGCCCCCTCCCTTCACCAGTGTGCAAACGCGCCCCGTGACGCATTTTAAGTTGGGGGATTAAGTCCCCTTGAATCCTGAGGGTCCCTGGGGTCCAACTAGCCCACCAGGTACCTCCAGTAAGCGCCACAGAGCTGTGTTGTTAAAGCCCCAGGGAGGTGGTGATCCCCGTTGTTTTCACTTGGAGCAAGCACCGTCACAGTATCCTGGTGGGGCCATCGTTGTTTTCACTTGTACTTCGATGTGGAGCGGGCTGAATGCTGTGGTAATTTACAGGCGGAAAGGCTGTAGACACTTGAAAGTTGCCTTGTATGAACTGTGCTCCCCAATTTAAAGATTTTGGTTGCAACCCACTGGGGTTTTATTTTTGGACCACTAGTCCCAAAATGCTTAGCGTTATACTCACTTGTGCGCTATTCATAATAAATACTGAGGGAATTCACTGGTGGTCTCCTGCGCCATTTCTTACTGGAAAGCCCACGGATGAAGGGCATAATGCCCGAAACACGTCGGCTCGAGCCGGAGGTGTGTGTCCCACCATGCTCCGCCTGCCTGTTTGCAGCCAGCCTGCAAGTGCTGCTCAAAAAAATGGCTAACCATTAATCACGATTACGTGGCCCTGGCCTGGACCACGAGCAAGCACCGTCACAGTATCCTGGTGGGTCCACTGTTGTTTTCACTTGGACTTCGATGCAGAGCGGGCTGAATGCTGGGGTCATTTACAGGCGGAAAGTCTGTGGACACTTGAGAGGTGCCTTGAATGAATTGTGCTCCCCAATTTAAAGAATTTGGTTGCAACCCACTGGGGTTTTATTTTTGGACCACTAATTCCATAATGCTTAGCTTAGCTCAGGCCACCCATATAGGGGTCACCGCTTGGCCTTGATTTTCTCTGAGACCAACCTTCTCACTATGGGGGATATCTTACCCATGGCCTGGACTGATCATTCTTTGATAAAAAAAAATTGTGAAGTCAGGCACATGTATTGCTGGGACATCTAGTCAAGTGAGGGAGTATGCTAGCAGGGATTGGAAGTCTCTCGCTCGGAAAAAAGGCGTGTCACCCTTGTTTAGGGTTGTGGAGTGTTTCTCCCCTGATATGCCGATAGATGTGTACTATGCCTCCCTCTGCTCAAAGATTGTTTCAGTTTTGGATGCTTCTGCTCCTTTAAAACATCATAGGAGCAGGGGAAGACCCTCAGCTCCCTGGTTTACGGATAGCCTCAAAATTTGAGGCATGGAATGTAAACAAGCGGAGCGGAGGTGGAGACACGCATACCTGGACAGGGATAGGCTTGCCTGGAAAGCCAAGCGGATGGACTACAAGAAGGAAATCCATAGAGTTAAGGCATCTCACTTTTCCAGGGTGATTCTCGATGCCCCGAAAAGCTCCCGTAGTATTTTTAATATCCTGAATAGCCTCATTAGTCCGGATTGTGCCAAGAATGAGTCCCCCCCCCTCCCAGGAATTATGTGAGAACCTAGCTAGGTTCTTTCAGGATAAAATCAAAACGATCATTGATGATTTGGGGGTGGAGCAGCAACAAACGGGAATCGATCCCTCAGTATTGGCTGACTGTGGCAGTCCGCTGAAGCAGGTTCCGATGAATTTCGAGGCCGTCCCCGAAAAGGGGGGAGATAAGTCTCTTTCGGAATTCGCGCAGTTGACTGCAGATGAGTTCAGGGGAGTGACCCTTGACATTTCGTCCAGGTCTCCGCTTGATCCGATTCAACAAAAAATCTGGAAGGAGTTCGAGGCTGAGCTCTTTCCCACGCTTCGGCTGGTTTGTAACCAGTCGCTCACTACTGGAGTGGTTCCACCTCAGTGGAAACAAGCGGTGGTGACCCCATTACTGAAAAAGCCCACCCTTGATCCTGAGTGCTTGAAGAACTTCAGGCCCATCTTGCTTCTACCTTATCCAGCTAAAACTGTAGAGCGGGTGGTGGCAGGCACTCTTTCTAGACATCTAGAACAGTATAAACTTTTGGAGGAAGTCCAGTTTGGCTTCCGGCCAGCCCATAGCACCGAGACGGCCTTGGTGACCGTGCTGGATGAAATTCGCTGGCGGGCAGACAGGGATCAGGCAGGTGTTTTGATCCTGCTTGACCTGTCTGCCGCCTTCGACACGGTGAACCATGGGATTTTGCGGGACAGGCTGAGAGAGGTGGGGGTTGCAGGTAGTGCCCTTGGGTGGTTTCAGTCCTTTCTTCAGGACTTGGAACAAGCTGTGTCCCTCCCTCCCTTCCAATCCGCCTTTTCTACCATCTCGCATGGCGTTCCTCAAGGCTCGGCAGTTAGTCCGATATTATTCAACATCGATATGAAGCCTTTGGCTGCGGTCATCAAACAATACAATATTGAAATTGTTAATTATGCTGATGACATACAGTTGATTCTCTCCTTGGAGGGAGATCACTCAACTTCTTTGGAAGTATTCCACAACTGCCTGCGAGATACGGCGGGTTGGCTGAAGGCTAATTCCCTGCAATTTAATACAGGAAAAATGGAGGAGTTATACTGTCCAAGGCCCAGGTTGCACTCTCTTCTACCCTGCAACTTTTGGCCTGCGGATTTCTCTCCATCGGTGCAACCAGTGAAGGTGGTGCGAAACAGCAATCTTACTCTGGAGACGCAGGTTTCGAAGATAGTAGCTGGCTGTTTGGCCATTATTAGACTCCTGAGGAAAATCCTTCCACTGTTACCGCCCTCTGCTCGGGTAGAGGTGGTGCGCTCCACCGTGCTAAGTAGGTTAGACTACTGTAATTCTCTGTTGTTGGAGTCTCCAAATTATCTTATGGATAGACTCCAGAGAATTCAGTCTGCAGCGGCAAAATTAGCCCTGGGGTGTCCCACAAGATCTTCCACTTCTAGGGCTCTGGCTCAGTTGCACTGGTTCCCGGTGAGACAGAGGGTTCAATTCAAGTCTCTCTGTTTGGTCTTTAAAGCCCTCCATGGGTTTGGCCCTGTTTGTTTACAAAGGAAGTTCAGGTGGCATGCGCCGGCCCGTAACCTTTGATCCTCCCCGGCTAGACTGGTGACAATACCAAGGTTTAAGAAAGCCAAAGCAGGAGGAAGATCGTTTGGTGTGGCCACAGCGAAACTGTGGAATGCCCTTCCAGTTGAGCTTAGACACACCCCTGATCTCCTTCTGTTTAGGAGGAGTTTAAAAACATGGCTTTTCCCGAACCCTTAGCTTGCCATCAGTTTGGCCCCCTTCCGATATGAGTCTGCCAGCGCCAGGATGGCTTTCTTAGGTGATAGCGCACTGTAGAAGTGAAATAAATAAATAAATACTCACCTGTGCGCTATCTCATAATAAATAGTGAGGGAATACGCTGGTGGTTTCCTGTGCCATTTCTTACTGGAAAGCCCATGGATGAAGGGCGTAATGCCCGAAACGCGTTGGCTGGAGCCGGAGGTGCGTGTCCCAGCATGATCCACCTGCCTGTTTCCAGCCAGCCTGCGAGTGCTGCTCATGAAACAGCTAACCATTAATCACATTATGTGGCCCTGGCCTGGGCCACAAGCAAGCACCGTCACAGTATCCTGGTGGGTCTGCCGTTGTTTTCATTTGGACTTCGATGCGGAGCGGACTGAATGCTGTGGTCATTTACAGGCGGAAAGGCTCTGGACACTTGAGAGGTGCCTTGTATGAATTGTGCTCCCCAATTTAAAGACTTTGGTTGCAACCCACTGGGTTGTTTTTTTTGGACCAATAGTCAAATAATGCTTAGCGTTACACTCACCTGTGCGCTATCCCATAAAAAATGCTGAGGGAATTTACTGGTTGTCTCTGTGAGAAGTTGGCCTGATATATGATGCTCACTAGTTCTAGTGATCACCTTGTATCAGTCCAAACAACCCTTATGGTGATTGGTTGTAAGTCAACCTTATAGACCAGCTATCCTAATGGTAGCATGGACAAAGCAGTCTTAGGCTAAACTCTTTTGGCATGTGAAGCCAGCTGTTTTACCACATTATAACCCCTTGAATACCAGATGAAAGGACACCACACAGGTTGTTATGAAAATAAACAGTATATTTATTAATAACAACACCTCTGAACTCTTTATGAGGTCAGAGGGCTAAGCACATGACAATCTCTTACGAAAAATACGACAAGTTGCACAGAATTACAATGGTGCCCTAGGGGCATGACAAACCATATACTAAGTAAGTGGAATGTGAAAGTCGATAAAAGGAATGGAGCTGTCCAGAGGCTGTAGGATTGATGGGACCACGCTACACTAACTCTAGGTAAGTAATAGGAGGCCCACGGAACGCGGGTGCAGAGTGTGAACTCACACGCGAGATGCGTAACAACGTCTATGGACAGTACAGTTCAAGTTAAAAGGTAAGTACGGACAACCCTGACTAGTTAGGACTAAAACGACTGTGTAACTGGACACTAGGACAGTTAGACTACCCCTGAGCACCGAAATGCTCTCGTTACCTCACCCACGGGCTGCGGGTGCATAGGTGCCAAAGTGTGTCGGGTTCTGGCGTTGAAGTCAATGGAGCCTGAAAGATAAGATGCTGCAGGCGACCAGGAGGAAGATGTCCGGTGCGATCCAAGGGTGGATCGGTGAAGAAGAGGACCTGAAAGCAGAGGGGACAGTGTTCAAAGTCACTAGCCAGTGACCGGTGTGGAACCAGGAAGGAACCAGGTGCTGTCGTCGCGATCAGGTGAAGAGTGGACGCTTGACTCTGCAGCCACGTGGACCAGGAGGTGTCTTCGACGACCAGGATGGAGGCACGAGCTGTCCCACGCAGGCTCTCGCTGTCGGCGGTGTCGAATCCGGGATTGGAGTCAATGGGCCTTGGCAAAGGCAACCCACGCGGTGAGTGAAGAAAGCGTCTGGTGCGGACTAGGAGAGTCCGGGGTGCCCCTCTTTTGGAAGGGAGCAAGGGCCAGTCTGGTGCAACCAGACCAGCAGTGAAGATGCAAAGGTTCGTCGTCTAGGAGGCCACTAGCCAGCCGGCAAGTGACCAGACAACGCGTCGAGCAGCAACAAGCAGAAGGGCCCCACACAGATATCGTGGAAGCTGGAGGGCTGATCTTCGGTGCAGGGGCTGCTCGGGGCTGGGGCTTCTCAATCCCCTAAGCACTTGGTCGAGTTTACCTCGGGAGTCGTGCTGGAAGCGAAGTGCAGGTACGTTCAAGATGGCCGGTCCCACGTGTCTCGTCGCACCCACGGGTCTCAGCTTTGCTGCAGATGTGAGTTGAGGTCGGAGAGGTCTGGGAATCTGGGTCTCGTCAGGCTCTGAAGTCTGGATCCTCGAGGGAAGACGACAAAGTGAAGCCGCTGGACGCTTGATGGTGCCTGCAGTTGCAGGGTGGAAACTCCTGTCCACAAGGGAGATTCTTCAGTCTTCTGTGGGGCAGAACGTCGAAGTCCAGAGTTTCTTCTTGTAGAATTGTTCAGGATAATCTAATTTGGAATGGGACCAGCTCCTACCTTTATCCTGCTAAAGGGGGCTGCACTACTGACTAGGTCCCTCCCCTGGGTGGGACCAGGAAGGGGGGTGGTTACACCCCCTATCCTTTGTCCGGTTTCCCGCCAGAGCTGGGGCAGGGATGCCCCAGCAACTGGTTTGAACCGGTGTATGCACAGGACACCTTGTGTGCCCCGGGCATGACTCATTCCTTTCAGGCCTGTCCTACCCAATACACAAAATCCTGTCTGGGGTGTTGCTAGCACCTCCCAAGGCAGGAAACCCTTTGTCCAAGCCCCCCTCGCTGGAAGGACTCCCAGCAGCAGGAGGTCAGACTTGTGTCTGTAGTGGCAGCATCCATTTTGTGATGCCAAGGCTCGAGTTAACTTTAACCGGGGTTCTCAGTTACATACATGTCGTGTCCCTCTAGAAGGGTAGAATGCTACCCCCGTCGCCAGAATTGGCGAGGGGGTAGTATTCCAAATCGTATGACACCTTACTCGACATGTTTTGATAATGTTATTCCAGAGTTAGCATTTAACCGCGAGGTTGATAATGCACTTAAGAGTATATGGTATAGCGTTATCATGGAAACAGCTAAAGGACTTGGTTCCGAAAGCTGTAGACAGGCTCAGCTCATGCTAGAGCACCATCTCACATAATTCCAAGCACTCTGCCTTCAGGATTGATAAGGCCTGCCATAGGAGTGACTGATAGGAGGATATGTGTCCATTTTAGGGTTAGATATAGGTATACTATATCTATAGCAAAGGGTGATTACACCACCTTGCCCCAGCTGTCGCGCAGCCAGTTGTGTCAGTTTTAGATGGCCAGCCAGGGGTGGCATAATACATGCTTCAGCCCCTGGTAGGCCCTGGGTACACCTATGCCCTGGATACCTAAGGTACACTGATTTTGGAAAAGGGGGTGGTGATGGACAGAGTTTCTGAATAATGCAGAATACTCTTACCAAGTCAATAGATCATGGTTTTAATCCATCACCGTTTTTTAGCTCACTGCACCATCCCAGCTCAGAACCTGGCTATATGCAAATTAGTCTGTTCCTGTCCCAGTGCATGATGGGAACAGGGCAAACCAAACTACCAAGCCAATTCTTATACTGGGAAGGAAACAAGCTTCCGGGGACCGGTTTCTGGCATTTCAGCCTCGTCGGCCCGGCTTGCTTGAATCCTGATGGTGCAATGAGCAAGGGACTCACGTCTGAGTATACCCTCCCACACATAGTGTGGATTAAACCGATTTTGGAAAAGGGGGTGGTGATGGACAGAGTTTCTGAATGATGCAGAATACTCTTACCAAGTCAATAGATCATGGTTTTAATCCATCACCGTTTTTTAGCTCACTGCACCATCCCAGCTCAGAACCTGGCTATATGCAAATTAGTCTGTTCCTGTCCCAGTGCATGATGGGAACAGGGCAAACCAAACTACCAAGACAATTCTTATACTGGGAAGGAAACAAGCTTCCGGGGACCGGTTTCTGGCATCACAGCCTTCTTCGGCCCGGCTTGCTTGAATCCTGATGGTGCAATGAGCAAGGGACTCACGTCTGAGTATACCCTCCCACACATAGTGTGGATTAAACCGATTATGGAAAAGGGGGGTGGTGATGGACAGAGTTTCTGAATGATGCAGAATACTCTTACCAAGTCAATAGATCATGGTTTTAATCCATCACCGTTTTTTAGCTCACTGCACCATCCCAGCTCAGAACCTGGCTATATGCAAATGAGTCTGCTCCTGTCCCAGTGCATGATGGGAACAGGGCAAACCAAACTACCAAGCCAATTCTTATACTGGGAAGGAAACAAGCTTCCGGGGACCGGTTTCTGGCATCACAGCCTTCTTCGGCCCGGCTTGCTTGAATCCTGATGGTGCAATGAGCAAGGGACTCACGTCTGAGTATACCCTCCCACACATAGTGTGGATTAAACCGATTTTGGAAAAGGGGGGTGGTGATGGACAGAGTTTCTGAATGATGCAGAATACTCTTACCAAGTCAATAGATCATGGTTTTAATCCATCACCGTTTTTTAGCTCACTGCACCATCCCAGCTCAGAACCTGGCTATATGCAAATTAGTCTGTTCCTGTCCCAGTGCATGATGGGAACAGGGCAAACCAAACTACCAAGCCAATTCTTATACTGGGAAGGAAACAAGCTTCCGGGGACAGGTTTCTGGCATCACGGCCTTCTTCGGCCCGGCTTGCTTGAATCCTGATGGTGCAATGAGCAAGGGACTCACGTCTGAGTATACCCTCCCACACATAGTGTGGATTAAACCGATTGGTACACTGTACAGGGACTGATAAGGTTGCCCAGTACCAATTGGTAAATGCACCTAAAGTACATGGTTGTCAATTTAGAGAGAGAACAGCTAGGCTGTGGGTCTGATTAGCAGGCCCACAGCCAGGGAAAGTCGTAAACCAGTGAAGCAAAAAGCAAAAATCTGGGGTGACCATAGGATTGCAGACCCCACTCTCCTACATAACCCCCCCCCCCCCAACTTAGGGACATTAAACTAACCTTTACCAGGTGAGTCTTCCTGTTCTAAGTGGAAATACCTGGAGAGACCATCTGCATTGCCATGGTCAGTCCCTGGCTGGTCTGTGCTCCACTGTAAAGTCCATCCCCTGTAGGGAAATGGACCACCTAAGAAGTTTGGGGTTTTCACCCTTCATCTGATTTAGCCATAAGAGGGGCTTATGGTCGGTCTGAATCTTGAAGTCAGTTCCAAACAAGTATGGCCTCAACTTCTTCAGGGCCCAAACCACAGCAAAGGCCTCCCTCTCAATAGCTGACCAACGTTTCTCTCTAGGGGTCAGCCTTCTGCTTATAAAAGCAATGGGCTGGTCATGACCATCAATATTCAGTTGAGATAGAACAGCTCCCACACCCAACTCAGATGCATCTGTTTGGACAATGAAGGTTTTGGAGTAGTCAGGACTCTTGAGAATAGGTGCAGTACACATGGCCTGCTTTAGGTCATCAAATGCCTTTTGACAGCTAACTGTCCACTGAACTTTCTTTGGCATTTTCTTGCTTGTCAGGTCATTAAGTGGTGTCACAATGGACCCATAATTCTTGCCAAAATTCCTATAGTAACCAGACAGGCCCAAGAAAGCTCTGACCTGTGTCTGGGTGGTTGGAGGAGCCCAGTCCTTTATGGCCTGTATCTTGCTCTCCAATGGTTGAACCTGGCTTCCACCCACAAGGTGGCCCAGGTACACAACCTGACTCTGCCCTATCTGGCACTTGGTGGCCTTGATAGTGAGGCCTGCCTTTTGCAGGTCCTCCAAAACTTTCCTCAGGTGGATCAGGTGATCCTCCCAGGTGGGGCTAAAGACAGCAATATCATCTAGATATGCTGCACAGAAGTCATCCAACCCAGTGAGAACATGGTTCACCAACCTTTGAAAAGTGGCAGGTGCATTTTTCAAACCAAAGGGCATCACCACAAATTGGTAATGACCTCCTGGGGTAGAAAATGCTGTTTTGGCCTTGGCATCCTCAGCTAACCTGATCTGCCAACAACCAGCTGTTAGTTCAAATGTACTTAAGAAAGTTGCAGAAGCCAACTTGTCTATCAGTTCATCTTCCCTAGGTATTGGATGGGCATCTGTCTTAGTGACCGCATTGAGACCCCTGTAGTCTACACAAAACCTCATCTCTCTCTTACCATCCTGGGTGTGAGGTTTAGGCACTAGAACTACAGGACTAGCCCAAGGGCTCTCTGAGGGTTCAATGACTCCCAATTCCAACATCTTTTGGACTTCTTTCTTAATGCAGTCCCTGACGTGGTTAGGTTGCCTGTAGATTTTACTCTTGACAGGCAGACTGTCACCAGTGTCCACCTCATGGGTGCACCAGTTTGTCTGACTGGGGGTCAGTGAGAACATTTGTCTAAAGGATTGAAGAACCTGTTTACAATCCTCTTGTTGATGTTTAGAGAGGCTGTCAGAAAAGACTACACCATCTACTGACCCATCATCAGGGTTCTGAGTGAGCAGGTCTGGGAGAGGGTCACTCTCTTCCTCCTGCCCCTCATCTGTGGCCATGAGCAAGCCCATGTCCTCCCTGTTGACAAATGCATTGAGCCTGTTTACGTGAAGCACCCTGTATGGGCTCCTGGGAGTTCCCATGTCCACCAAGTAGGTGACTTCTCCCTTTTGCTCAATGATGGTATGGGGTCCAGACTACTTGTCTTGGAGAGCTGCTGGGGCCACTGGCTCCAACACCCACACCTTCTGTCCTGCATGATACACAGTTAGGACAACCTTTTGGTCATGCCAAGCTTTTTGAAGTTCTTGGCTGGCCTCAAGGTTTTTAGATGCCTTCTCCATGTACTCTGCCATCCTGGAGCGGAGACCAAGTACATAGTCCACTATGTCAAGTTTAGGCTTTTTGAGAGGTAGCTCCCATCCTTCCTTCACCAGACATAGGGGTCCTCTTACAGGATGCCCAAACAGAAGCTCAAAAGGACTGTAGCCAACCCCCTTCTGTGGGACCTCTCTGTAAGCAAACAGGAGGCAGGGTAAAAGGATGTCCCATCTTCGTCTAAGCTTTTCAGGTAACCCTTTTATCATCCCTTTAAGGGTCTTGTTGAATCTCTCAACAAGCCCATTGCACTGTGGGTGATTGGGTGTGGTGAATTTATAATTGACAACACATTCCTTCCACATTGCAGTCAAGTATCCTGACATGAAGTTTGCACCTCTATCAGAGACAACCTCCTTAGGAAACCCCACTCTGGACAAAACTCCAAGTAGGGCCCTGGCCACAACAGGAGCTGTAGTGGTCCTAAGGGGAATAGCTTCTGGATACCTGGTGGCATGATCCACTACCACCAGTATAAATCTGTGCCCAGATGCTGTTGGGGGGTCCATTGGTCCAACAATGTCTATCCCACCGCTGCCACCAATGTGAGAAGTTGGCCTGATATATGATGCTCACTAGTTCTAGTGATCACCTTGTATCAGTCCAAACAACCCTTATGGTGATTGGTTGTAAGTCAACCTTATAGACCAGCTATCCTAATGGTAGCATGGACAAAGCAGTCTTAGGCTAAACTCTTTTGGCATGTGAAGCCAGCTGTTTTACCACAATATAACCCCTTGAATACCAGATGAAAGGATACCACACAGGTTGTTATGAAAATAAACAGTATATTTATTAATAACAACACCTCTGAACTCTTTATGAGGTAAGAGGGCTAAGCACATGACAATCTCTTACGAAAAATACGACAAGTTGCACAGAATTACAATGGTGCCCTAGGGGCACGACAAATCATATACTAGGTAAGTGGAATGTGAAAGTCGATAAAAGGAATGGAGCTGTCCAGAGGCTGTAGGATCGATGGGACCACGCTACACTAACTCTAGGTAAGTAATAGGAGGCCCACGGAACGCGGGTGCAGAGTGTGAACTCACACGCGAGATGCGTAACAACGTCTATGGACAGCACAGTTCAAGTTAAAAGGTAAGTACGGACAACCCTGACTAGTTAGGACTAAAACGACTGTGGAACTGGACACTAGGACAGTTAGACTACCCCTGAGCACCGAAATGCTCTTGTTACCTCACCCACGGGCTGCGGGTGCATAGGTGCCAAAGTGTGTCGGGTTCTCGCGTTGAAGTCAATGGAGCCTGAAAGAAAAGATGCTGCAGGCGACCAGGAGGAAGATGTCCGGTGCGATCCAAGGGTGGATCAGTGAAGAAGAGGACCTGAAAGCAGAGGGGACAGTGTTCAAAGTCACTAGCCAGTGACCGGTGTGGAACCAGGAAGGAACCAGGTGCTGTCGTCGCGATCAGGTGAAAAGTGGACGCTTGACTCTGCAACCACCTGGACCAGGAGGTGTCTTCGATGACCAGGATGAAGGCACGAGCTGTCCCACGCAGGCTCTCGCTGTCGGCGGTGTCAGATCCGGGATTGGAGTCAACAGGCCTTGGCAAAAGCAACCCACGCGGTGAGTGAAGAAAGCGTCTGGTGCGGACTAGGAGAGTCCGGGGTGCCCCTCTTTTGGAAGGGAGCAAGGGCCAGTCTGGAGCAACCAGACCAGCAGTGAAGATGCAAAGGTTCGTCGTCTAGGAGGCCACTAGCCAGCCGGCAAGTGACCAGACAACGCGTCGAGCAGCAACAAGCAGAAGGGCCCCACGCAGATCTCGTGGAAGCTGGAGGGCTGATGTTCGGTGCAGGGGCTACTAGGGGCTGGGGCTTCTCAATCCCCAAAGCACTTGGTCGAGTTTACCTCGGGAGTCGTGCTGGAAGCGAAGTGCAGGTTTGTTCAAGATGGCCGGTCCCACGTGTCTCGTCGCACCCACGGGTCTCAGCTTTGCTGCAGATGTGAGTTGAGGTCGGAGAGGTCTGGGAATCTGGGTCTCGTCAGGCTCTGAAGTCTGGATCCTCGAGGGAAGACAACAAAGTGAAGCCGCTGGACGCTTGATGGTGCCTGCAGTTGCAGGGTGGACACTCCTTGTCCACAAGGGAGATTCTTCAGTCTTCTGTGGGGCAGAACATTGAAGTCCAGAGTTTCTTCTTGTAGAATTGTTCAGGATAATCTAATTTGGAATGGGACCAGCTCCTACCTTTATCCTGCTAAAGGGGGCTGCACTACTGACTAGGTCCCTCCCCTGGGTGGGACCAGGAAGGGGGGTGGTTACACCCCCTATCCTTTGTCCGGTTTCCCGCCAGAGCTGGGGCAGGGATGCCCGAGCAACTGGTTTGAACCGGTGTATGCACAGGACACCTTGTGTGCCCCGGGCATGTCTCATTCCTTTCAGGCCTGTCCTACCCAATACACAAAATCCTGTCTGGGGTGGTGCTAGCACCTCCCAAGGCAGGAAACCCTTTGTCCAAGCCCCCCTTGCTGGAAGGACTCCCAGCAGCAGGAGGTCAGACTTGTGTCTGTGGTGACAGCATCCATTTTGTGATGCCAAGGCTCGAGTTAACTTTAACCGGGGTTCTCAGTTACATACATGTCGTGTCCCTCTAGAACG
Organism: Lissotriton helveticus; assembly: GCF_964261635.1. NCBI lineage: Eukaryota > Metazoa > Chordata > Amphibia > Caudata > Salamandridae > Lissotriton > Lissotriton helveticus. Next base: position 698,103,554 of record NC_136059.1, on the reverse strand, counting down.
GTGGAATGCTACCCCCGTCGCCAGAATTGGCGAGGGGGTAGTATTCCAAATTGTATGACACCTTACTCGACATGTTTTGATAATGTTATACCAGAGTTAGCATTTAACCGCGAGGTTGATAATGCACTTAAGAGTATATGGTATAGCGTTATTATGGAAACAGCTAAAGGACTTGGTTCCGAAAGCTGTAGACAGGCTCAGCTCATGCTAGAGCACCATCTCACATAATTCCAAGCACTCTGCCTTCAGGATTGATAAGGCCTGCCATAGGAGTGACTGATAGGAGGATATGTGTCCATTTTAGGGTTAGATATAGGTATACTATATCTATAGCAAAGGGTGATTACACCACCTTGCCCCAGCTGTCGTGCAGCCAGTTGTGTCAGTTTTAGATGGCCAGCCAGGGGTGGCATAATACATGCTTCAGCCCCTGGTAGGCCCTGGGTACACCTATGCCCTGGATACCTAAGGTACACTGTACAGGGACTGATAAGGTGGCCCAGTACCAATTGGTAAATGCACCTAAAGTACATGGTTGTCAATTTAGAGAGAGAACAGCTAGGCTGTGGGTCTGATTAGCAGGCCAAAGCCAGGGAAAGTCGTAAACCAGTGAAGCAAAAAGCAAAAATCTGGGGTGACCATAGGATTGCAGACCCCACTCTCCTACAGTCTCCTGCGCCATTTCTTACTGGAAAGCCCATGGATGAAGGGCGTAATGCCCGAAACGCGTCGGCTGGAGCTGGTGGCGCGTGTCCCAGCATGATCCGCCTGCCTATTTGCAGCCAGCCTGCGAATGCTACTCAAGAAATGGCTAACCATTTATCACACACACACACACACACATATATATATATATATATATATATATATATATATATATATATATATATATATATATATATATATATATATATATATATATATATATATACCTCCAATCCCGCTTTTGTAGAAAAAATGGGTCTGACACATGCTGGAGTTGAAAAAACAGCAATGGACCGCACACTGCTAGCCCCTCCTCCGGGTCGCCCCTAAGCACTCTAGTATGTGCTGTGCCTGAAGTTCGAAGAATTACTGTAAGTTCGTAAGTGGTTCACCTATGTAGGTGCAAGTAGATACTTGATGTTCCCCCGATCTCTAGACCCGGGACATGGACCGGGTTTCGGGATATCTTCCCTCATCAGTAGAGAAAGTCAATAGGGGTGGAAGAGAAGGCCGCCTCGTAACCGCCACGGGCCTCGTTGCCCAGCACGCAGGTGCGTCGTCCAGAAGCTCGTCAGCTTGGGAGGCTCAAGGGAGCCCTTATGTAGAAAAAACAGCAATGGACCGCACACCGCTAGCCCCTCCTCCGGGTCACCCCAAAGCACTCTGGTATGTGCAGTGCCTAAAGTTCGAAGAATTACTGTAAGTTCGTAAGTGGTTCACCTATGTAGGTGCAAGTAGATACTAGTTGTTCCCACGATCTCTAGCCCCGGGACATGGCCCGGGTTTCGGGATATCTTCCCTCATCAGTAGAGAAAGTCAATAGGGGTGGAAGAGAAGGCCGCCTCGTAACCGTCACGGTCCTCGTTGCCCAGCACGCAGGTGCGTCGTCCAGAAGCTCGTCAGCTTGGGAGGCTCAAGGGAGCCCTTATGAAGAAAAAACAGCAATGGACCGCACACCGCTAGCCCCTCCTCCGGGTCGCCCCTAAGCATTCTGGTATGTGCAGTACCTGAAGTTCGAACAATTACTGTAAGTTCGTAAGTGGTTCACCTATGTAGGTGCAAATAGATATTTGTTGTTCCCCCGATCTCTGGGACCCGGGACATGGCCCGGGTATCGGGATATCTTCCCTCATCAGTAGAGAAAGTCAATAGGGGTGGAAGAGAAGGTCGCCTCGTAACCGTCACGGGCCTCGTTGCCCAGCACGCAGGTGCGTCGTCCAGAAGCTCGTCAGCTTGGGAGGCTCAAGGGAGACCTTATGTAGAAAAAACAGCAATGGACCGCACACCGCTAGCCCCTCCTCTGGGTCGCCCCTAAGCACTCTGGTATGTGCAGTGCCTGAAGTTCGAAGAATTACTGTAAGTTCATAAGTGGTTCACCTATGTAGGTGCAAGTAGATACTTGATGTTCCCCCGATCTCTAGACCCGGGACATGGACCGGGTTTCGGGATATCTTCCCTCATCAGTAGAGAAAGTCAATAGGGGTGGAAGAGAAGGCTGCCTCGTAACCGTCACGGGCCTCTTTGCCCAGCACGCAGGTGCGTGTTCCAGAACCTCATCAGCTTGGGAGGCTCAAGGGAGCCCTTATGTAGAAAAAAAAGCAATGGACCGCACACCGCTAGCCCCTCCTCCGGGTCGCCCCTAAACACTCTGGTATGTGCAGTGCCTGAAGTTCGAAGAATTACTGTAAGTTTGTAAGCGGTTCACCTACATAGGTGCAAGTAGATACTTGTTGTTCCCCCGATCTCTAGACCCGGGACATGGCCCGGGTTTCGGGATATCTTCTACCATCAGTAGAGAAAGTCAATAGGGGTGGAAGAGAAAGCCGCCTCATAACCGTCACGGGCCTCGTTGTCCAGCACGCAGGTGCGTCGTGCAGAAGCTCGTCAGCTTGGGAGGCTCAAGGGAGCCCTTATGTAGAAAAAACAGCAAGGGACCGCACACCGCTAGCCCCTCCTCCGGGTCGCCTCTAAGCACTCTGGTATGTGCAGTGCCTGAAAATCGAAGAATTACTGTAAGTTCGTAAGTGGTTCACCTATTTAGGTGCAAGTAGATATTTGTTGTTCCCCCGATCTCTAAACCCGGGACATGGCCCGGGTTTCGGGATATCTTCCCTCATCAGTAGAGGAAGTCAATAGTGGTGGAAGAGAAGGCCGCCTCGTAACCGTCACAGGCCTCATTGCCCAGCACGCAGGTGCGTCGTCCAGAAGCTCGTCAGCTTGTGAGGCTCAAGGGAGGCCTTTTGTAGAAAAAACAGCAATGGACCGCACACCGCTAGCCCCTCCTCCGGGTCGCCCCTATGCACTCTGGTATGTGCAGTGCCTGAGGTTCGAAGAATTACTGTAAGTTCGTCAGTGGTTCACCTATGTAGGTGCAAGTAGATACTTGTTGTTCCCCGATCATTAGACCCGGGACATGGCCTGGGTTTCGGGATACCTTCCCTCATCAGTAGAGAAAGTCAATAGGGGTGGAAGTGAAGGCCGCCTCGTAACCGTCACAGGCCTCGTTGCCCAGCATGCAGGGGCGTCGTCCAGAAGCTCGTCAGCTTGGGAGGCTCAAGGGAGCCCTTATGTAGAAAAAACAGCAATGGACCGCACACCGCTAGCCCCTCCTTCGGGTCGCCCCTAAGCACTCTGGTTTGTGCAGTGCCTGAAGTTCGAAGAATTACTGTAAGTTCATAAGTGGTTCACCTATGTAGGTGCAAGTAGATATTTGTTGTTCCCCCGATCTCTAGACCCGGGACATGACCCGGGTTTCGGGATATCTTCCACCATCAGTAGAGAAAGTCAATAGGGGTGGAAGAGAAAGCCGCCTCATAACCGTCACGGGCCTCGTTGTCCAGCACGCAGGTGCGTCGTGCAGAAGCTCGTCAGCTTGGGAGGCTCAAGGGAGCCCTTATGTCGAAAAAACAGCAAGGGACCGCACACCGCTAGCCCCTCCTCCGGGTCGCCTCTAAGCACTCTGGTATGTGCAGTGCCTGAAAATCTAAGAATTACTGTAAGTTTGTAAGTGGTTCACCTATGTAGGTGCAAGTAGATACTTGTTGTTCCCCCGATCTCTAGACCCGGGACATGGCCTGGGTTTCGGGATATCTTCCCTCATCAGTAGAGAAAGTCAATAGGGGTGGAAGAGAAGGCCGCCTCGTAACCGTCACGGGCCTCGTTGCCCAGCACGCAGGTGCGTCGTCCAGACGCTCGTCAGCTTGGGAGGCTCAAGGGAGCCCTTATGTAGAAAAAACAGCAATGGACCGCACACCGCTAGCCCCTCCTCCGGGTCGCCCCTAAGCACTCTGGTATGTGCAGTGCCTGAAGATCGAAGAATTACTGTAAGTTCGTAAGTGGTTCACCTATTTAGGTGCAAGTAGATATTTGTTGTTCCCCCGATCTCTAAACCCGGGACATGGCCCGGGTTTCGGGATATCTTCCCTCATCAGTAGAGGAAGTCAATAGTGGTGGAAGAGAAGGCCGCCTCGTAACCGTCACAGGCCTCATTGCCCAGCACGCAGGTGCGTCGTCCAGAAGCTCGTCAGCTTGTGAGGCTCAAGGGAGGCCTTATGTAGAAAAAACAGCAATGGACCGCACACCGCTAGCCCCTCCTCCGGGTCGCCCCTAAGCACTCTGGTATGTGCAGTGCCTGAGGTTCGAAGAATTACTGTAAGTTCGTCAGTGGTTCACCTATGTAGGTGCAAGTAGATACTTGTTGTTCCCCGATCATTAGACCCGGGACATGGCCTGGGTTTCGGGATACCTTCCCTCATCAGTAGAGAAAGTCAATAGGGGTGGAAGTGAAGGCCGCCTCGTAACCGTCACAGGCCTCGTTGCCCAGCATGCAGGGGCGTCGTCCAGAAGCTCGTCAGCTTGGGAGGCTCAAGGGAGCCCTTATGTAGAAAAAACAGCAATGGACCGCACACCGCTAGCCCCTCCTTCGGGTCGCCCCTAAGCACTCTGGTTTGTGCAGTGCCTGAAGTTCGAAGAATTACTGTAAGTTCATAAGTGGTTCACCTATGTAGGTGCAAGTAGATATTTGTTGTTCCCCCGATCTCTAGACCCGGGACATGACCCGGGTTTCGGGATATCTTTCCTCATCAGTAGAGGAAGTCAATAGTGGTGGAAGAGAAGGCCGCCTCGTAACCGTCACGGGCCTCATTGCCCAGCACGCAGGTGCGTCGTCCAGAAGCTCGTCAGCTTGGGAGGCTCAAGGGAGCCCTTATGTAGAAAAAACAGCAATGGACCGCACACCGATAGCCCCTCCTCCGGGTTGCCCCTAAGCACTCTGGTATGTGCAGTGCCTGAAGTTCGAAGAATTACTGTAGGTTCGTAAGTGGTTCACCTATGTAGGTGCAAGTAGATACTTGTTGCTCCCCCGATCTCTAGACCCGGGACATGGCCCGGGTTTCGGGATATCTTCCCTCATCAGTAGAGAAAGTCAATAGGGGTGGAAGAGAAGGCTGCCCCGTAACCGCCACGGGCCTCGTTGCCGAGCACGCAGGTGCGTCGTCCAGAAGCTCATCAGCTTGGGAGGCTCAGGGGGGCCCGTATGTAGAAAAAACAGCAATGGACCGCACACCGCTAGCCCCTCCTCCGGGTCGCCCCAAAGCACTCTGGTATGTGCAGTGCCTAAAGTTCGAAGAATTACTGTAAGTTCGTAAGTGGTTCACCTATGTAGGTGCAAGTAGATACTTGTTGTTCCCCGATCATTAGACCCGGGACATGGCCTGGGTTTCGGGATACCTTCCCTCATCAGTAGAGAAAGTCAATAGGGGTGGAAGTGAAGGCCGCCTCGTAACCGTCACAGGCCTCGTTGCCCAGCATGCAGGGGCGACGTCCAGAAGCTCGTCAGCTTGGGAGGCTCAAGGGAGCCCTTATGTAGAAAAAACAGCAATGGACCGCACACCGCTAGCCCCTCCTTCGGGTCGCCCCTAAGCACTCTGGTTTGTGCAGTGCCTGAAGTTCGAAGAATTACTGTAAGTTCATAAGTGGTTCACCTATGTAGGTGCAAGTAGATATTTGTTGTTCCCCCGATCTCTAGACCCGGGACATGACCCGGGTTTCGGGATATCTTCCACCATCAGTAGAGAAAGTCAATAGGGGTGGAAGAGAAAGCCGCCTCATAACCGTCACGGGCCTCGTTGTCCAGCACGCAGGTGCGTCGTGCAGAAGCTCGTCAGCTTGGGAGGCTCAAGGGAGCCCTTATGTAGAAAAAACAGCAAGGGACCGCACACCGCTAGCCCCTCCTCCGGGTCGCCTCTAAGCACTCTGGTATGTGCAGTGCCTGAAAATCGAAGAATTACTGTAAGTTTGTAAGTTGTTCACCTATGTAGGTGCAAGTAGATACTTGTTGTTCCCCCGATCTCTAGACCCGGGACATGGCCTGGGTTTCGGGATATCTTCCCTCATCAGTAGAGAAAGTCAATAGGGGTGGAAGAGAAGGCCGCCTCGTAACCGTCACGGGCCTCGTTGCCCAGCACGCAGGTGCGTCGTCCAGAAGCTCGTCAGCTTGGGAGGCTCAAGGGAGCCCTTATGTAGAAAAAACAGCAATGGACCGCACACCGCTAGCCCCTCCTCCGGGTCGCCCCTAAGCACTCTGGTATGTGCAGTGCCTGAAGATCGAAGAATTACTGTAAGTTCGTAAGTGGTTCACCTATTTAGGTGCAAGTAGATATTTGTTGTTCCCCCGATCTCTAAACCCGGGACATGGCCCGGGTTTCGGGATATCTTCCCTCATCAGTAGAGGAAGTCAATAGTGGTGGAAGAGAAGGCCGCCTCGTAACCGTCACAGGCCTCATTGCCCAGCACGCAGGTGCGTCGTCCAGAAGCTCGTCAGCTTGTGAGGCTCAAGGGAGGCCTTATGTAGAAAAAACAGCAATGGACCGCACACCGCTAGCCCCTCCTCCGGGTCGCCCCTAAGCACTCTGGTATGTGCAGTGCCTGAGGTTCGAAGAATTACTGTAAGTTCGTCAGTGGTTCACCTATGTAGGTGCAAGTAGATACTTGTTGTTCCCCGATCATTAGACCCGGGACATGGCCTGGGTTTCGGGATACCTTCCCTCATCAGTAGAGAAAGTCAATAGGGGTGGAAGTGAAGGCCGCCTCGTAACCGTCACAGGCCTCGTTGCCCAGCATGCAGGGGCGTCGTCCAGAAGCTCGTCAGCTTGGGAGGCTCAAGGGAGCCCTTATGTAGAAAAAACAGCAATGGACCGCACACCGCTAGCCCCTCCTTCGGGTCGCCCCTAAGCACTCTGGTTTGTGCAGTGCCTGAAGTTCGAAGAATTACTGTAAGTTCATAAGTGGTTCACCTATGTAGGTGCAAGTAGATATTTGTTGTTCCCCCGATCTCTAGACCCGGGACATGACCCGGGTTTCGGGATATCTTTCCTCATCAGTAGAGGAAGTCAATAATGGTGGAAGAGAAGGCCGCCTCGTAACCGTCACGGGCCTCATTGCCCAGCACGCAGGTGCGTCGTCCAGAAGCTCGTCAGCTTGGGAGGCTCAAGGGAGCCCTTATGTAGAAAAAACAGCAATGGACCGCACACCGATAGCCCCTCCTCCGGGTTGCCCCTAAGCACTCTGGTATGTGCAGTGCCTGAAGTTCGAAGAATTACTGTAGGTTCGTAAGTGGTTCACCTATGTAGGTGCAAGTAGATACTTGTTGTTCCCCCGATCTCTAGACCCGGGACATGGCCCGGGTTTCGGGATATCTTCCCTCATCAGTAGAGAAAGTCAATAGGGGTGGAAGAGAAGGCTGCCCCGTAACCGCCACGGGCCTCGTTGCCCAGCACGCAGGTGCGTCGTCCAGAAGCTCATCAGCTTGGGAGGCTCAGGGGGGCCCGTATGTAGAAAAAACAGCAATGGACCGCACACCGCTAGCCCCTCCTCCGGGTCGCCCCAAAGCACTCTGGTATGTGCAGTGCCTAAAGTTCGAAGAATTACTGTAAGTTCGTAAGTGGTTCACCTATGTAGGTGCAAGTAGATACTTGTTGTTCCCCCGATCTCTAGACCCGGGACATGGCCCGGGTTTCGGGATATCTTCCCTCATCAGTAGAGAAAGTCAATAGGGGTGGAAGAGAAGGCCGCCTCGTAACCGTCACGGTCCTCGTTGCCCAGCACGCAGGTGCGTCGTCCAGAAGCTTGTCAGCTTGGGAGGCTCAAGGGAGCCCTTATGCAGAAAAAACAGCAATGGACCGCACACCGCTAGCCCCTCCTCCGCGTCGCCCCTAAGCATTCTGGTATGTGCAGTGCCTGAAGTTCAAAGAATTACTGTAAGTTCGTAAGTGGTTCACCTATGTAGGTGCAAATAGATATTTGTTGTTCCCCCGATCTCTGGGACCCGGGACATGGCCCGGGTTTCGGGATATCTTCCCTCATCAGTAGAGAAAGTCAATAGGGGTGGAAGAGAAGGCCGTCTCGTAACTGTCACGGGCCTCGTTGCCCAGCACGCAGGTGCGTCGTCCAGAAGCTCGTCAGCTTGGGAGGCTCAAGGGAGCCCTTATGTAGAAAAAACAGCAATGGACCGCACACCACTAGCCCCTCCTCTGGGTCGCCCCTAAGCACTCTGGTATGTGCAGTGCCTGAAGTTCGAAGAATTACTGTAAGTTCGTAAGTGGTTCACCTATGTAGGTGCAAGTAGATACTTGTTGCTCCCCCGATCTCTAGACCCGGGACATGGCCCGGGTTTCGGGATATCTTCCCTCATCAGTAGAGAAAGTCAATAGGGGTGGAAGAGAAGGCTGCCTCGTAACCGTCACGGGCCTCTTTGCCCAGCACGCAGGTGCGTGTTCCAGAACCTCATCAGCTTGGGTGGCTCAAGGGAGCCCTTATGTAGAAAAAACAGCAATGGACCGCACACCGCTATCCCCTCCTCCGGGTCGCCCCTAAACACTCTGGTATGTGCAGTGCCTGAAGTTCGAAGAATTACTGTAAGTTTGTAAGCGGTTCACCTACATAGGTGCAAGTAGATACTTGTTGTTCCCCCGATCTCTAGACCCGGGACATGGCCCGGGTTTCGGGATATCTTCTACCATCAGTAGAGAAAGTCAATAGGGGTGGAAGAGAAAGCCGCCTCATAACCGTCACGGGCCTCGTTGTCCAGCACGCAGGTGCGTCGTGCAGAAGCTCGTCAGCTTGGGAGGCTCAAGGGAGCCCTTATGTAGAAAAAACAGCAATGGACCGCACACCGCTAGCCCCTCCTTCGGGTCGCCCCTAAGCACTCTGGTTTGTGCAGTGCCTGAAGTTCGAAGAATTACTGTAAGTTCATAAGTGGTTCACCTATGTAGGTGCAAGTAGATATTTGTTGTTCCCCCGATCTCTAGACCCGGGACATGACCCGGGTTTCGGGATATCTTCCACCATCAGTAGAGAAAGTCAATAGGGGTGGAAGAGAAAGCCGCCTCATAACCGTCACGGGCCTCGTTGTCCAGCACGCAGGTGCGTCGTGCAGAAGCTCGTCAGCTTGGGAGGCTCAAGGGAGCCCTTATGTAGAAAAAACAGCAAGGGACCGCACACCGCTAGCCCCTCCTCCGGGTCGCCTCTAAGCACTCTGGTATGTGCAGTGCCTGAAAATCGAAGAATTACTGTAAGTTTGTAAGTGGTTCACCTATGTAGGTGCAAGTAGATACTTGTTGTTCCCCCGATCTCTAGACCCGGGACATGGCCTGGGTTTCGGGATATCTTCCCTCATCAGTAGAGAAAGTCAATAGGGGTGGAAGAGAAGGCCGCCTCGTAACCGTCACAGGCCTCATTGCCCAGCACGCAGGTGCGTCGTCCAGAAGCTCGTCAGCTTGTGAGGCTCAAGGGAGGCCTTATGTAGAAAAAACAGCAATGGACCGCACACCGCTAGCCCCTCCTCCGGGTCGCCCCTAAGCACTCTGGTATGTGCAGTGCCTGAGGTTCGAAGAATTACTGTAAGTTCGTCAGTGGTTCACCTATGTAGGTGCAAGTAGATACTTGTTGTTCCCCGATCATTAGACCCGGGACATGGCCTGGGTTTCGGGATACCTTCCCTCATCAGTAGAGAAAGTCAATAGGGGTGGAAGTGAAGACCGCCTCGTAACCGTCACAGGCCTCGTTGCCCAGCATGCAGGGACCTCGTCCAGAAGCTCGTCAGCTTGGGAGGCTCAAGGGAGCCCTTATGTAGAAAAAACAGCAATGGACCGCACACCGCTAGCCCCTCCTTCGGGTCGCCCCTAAGCACTCTGGTTTGTGCAGTGCCTGAAGTTCGAAGAATTACTGTAAGTTCATAAGTGGTTCACCTATGTAGGTGCAAGTAGATATTTGTTGTTCCCCCGATCTCTAGACCCGGGACATGACCCGGGTTTCGGGATATCTTTCCTCATCAGTAGAGGAAGTCAATAGTGGTGGAAGAGAAGGCCGCCTCGTAACCGTCACGGGCCTCTGTTACATCCTGATCATCTCTTTCCCTGCTGCTCAGCCTGTGTGTGTGATGTCATTGGAATGTTCCTGTGTGCATGGTTTGAATGTGTGGTCAGTTTGATTGAGTGGGGCTGAGCAGCTGGATGCTGCTCCCGGTGGGGCCTCCTTCCTGCTTTCCTATTACCATCTTTAACCAATAAACATCTACTTAAGAATACCAACGGCTACTGGATCTACTTACCTAATTAAGTACTTTTATGAATGCAACAGCCTCATTGCCCAGCACGCAGGTGCGTCGTCCAGAAGCTCGTCAGCTTGGGTGGCTCAAGGGAGCCCTTATGTAGAAAAAACAGCAATGGACCGCACACCGATAGCCCCTCCTCCGGGTTGCCCCTAAGCACTCTGGTATGTGCAGTGCCTGAAGTTCGAAGAATTACTGTAGGTTCGTAAGTGGTTCACCTATGTAGGTGCAAGTAGATACTTGTTGTTCCCCCGATCTCTAGACCCGGGACATGGCCCGGGTTTCGGGATATCTTCCCTCATCAGTAGAGAAAGTCAATAGGGGTGGAAGAGAAGGCTGCCCCGTAACCGCCACGGGCCTCGTTGCCCAGCACGCAGGTGCGTCGTCCAGAAGCTCGTCAGCTTGGGAGGCTCAGGGGGGCCCGTATGTAGAAAAAACAGCAATGGACCGCACACCGCTAGCCCCTCCTCCGGGTCGCCCCAAAGCACTCTGGTATGTGCAGTGCCTAAAGTTCAAAGAATTACTGTAAGTTCGTAAGTGGTTCACCTATGTAGGTGCAAGTAGATACTTGTTGTTCCCCCGATCTCTAGACCCGGGACATGGCCCGGGTTTCGGGATATCTTCCCTCATCAGTAGAGAAAGTCAATAGGGGTGGAAGAGAAGGCCGCCTCGTAACCTTCACGGTCCTCGTTGCCCAGCACGCAGGTGCGTCGTCCAGAAGCTTGTCAGCTTGGGAGGCTCAAGGGAGCCCTTATGTAGAAAAAACAGCAATGGACCGCACACCGCTAGCCCCTCCTCCGCGTCGCCCCTAAGCATTCTGGTATGTGCAGTGCCTGAAGTTCAAAGAATTACTGTAAGTTCGTAAGTGGTTCACCTATGTAGGTGCAAATAGATATTTGTTGTTCCCCCGATCTCTGGGACCCGGGACATGGCCCGGGTTTCGGGATATCTTCCCTCATCAGTAGAGAAAGTCAATAGGGGTGGAAGAGAAGGCCGCCTCGTAACTGTCACGGGCCTCGTTGCCCAGCACGCAGGTGCGTCGTCCAGAAGCTCGTCAGCTTGGGAGGCTCAAGGGAGCCCTTATGTAGAAAAAACAGCAATGGACCGCACACCGCTAGCCCCTCCTCTGGGTCGCCCCTAAGCACTCTGGTATGTGCAGTGCCTGAAGTTCGAAGAATTACTGTAAGTTCGTAAGTGGTTCACCTATGTAGGTGCAAGTAGATACTTGTTGCTCCCCCGATCTCTAGACCCGGGACATGGCCCGGGTTTCGGGATATCTTCCCTCATCAGTAGAGAAAGTCAATAGGGGTGGAAGAAAAGGCTGCCTCGTAACCGTCACGGGCCTCTTTGCCCAGCACGTAGGTGCGTCGTCCAGAAGCTCATCAGCTTGGGAGGCTCAAGGGAGCCCTTATGTAGAAAAAACAGCAATGGACCGCACACCGCTAGCGCATCCTCCGGGTCGCCCCTAAACACTCTGATATGTGCAGTGCCTGAAGTTCGAAGAATTACTGTAAGTTTGTAAGTGGTTCACCTATGTAGGTGCAAGTAGATACTTGTTGTTCCCCCGATCTCTAGACCCGGGACATGGCCCGGGTTTCGGGATATCTTCCATCATCAGTAGAGAAAGTCAATAGGGGTGGAAGAGAAGGCCGCCTCGTAACCGTCACGGGCCTCGTTGCCCAGCATGCAGGGGCGTCGTCCAGAAGCTCGTCAGCCTGGGAGGCACAAGGGAGCCCTTATGTAAAAAAAAACAGCAAAGGACCGCACACCACTAGCCCCTCCTCCGGGTCGCCCCTAAGCACTCTGGTATGTGCAGTGCCTGAAGTTCAAAGAATTACTGTAAGTTCGTAAGTGGTTCACCTATGTAGGTGCAAGTGGATACTTGTTGTTCCCCCGATCTCTAGACCCGGGACATGGCCTGGGTTTCGGGATATCTTCCCTCATCAGTAGAGAAAGTCAATAGGGTTGGAAGAGAAGGCCGCCTCGTAACCGTCACGGGCCTATTTGCCCAGCACGCAGGTGCGTCGTCGAGAAGCTCCTCAGCTTGGGCGGCCTTCTCATCCACCCCAAATACTTTCTCTACTGACGAGGGAAACTATCCCGAAACCTGGGCCATGTCTCGGGTCTAGAGATCTTGGGAACAACAAGTACTTACTTGCACCAACTTTGGTGAACAACTTACGAACTTTGTTTCAACTCTTCAAACCACACGCACTTCACATACCAGAGTGCTTAGGGGCGATCCGGAGAAGAGGCTAGCGGTGTGCGATCCATCGTAGATTTCTGTTACAGGGCTCCCATGAGCCCCCAAGCTGACGAGCTTTTGGAGACGCACCTGCGCGCCGGAGAGGCATTGAGGCCTGTGACGGTTACTTGGCGGCCTTCTTATCCACCCCAAATACTTTCTCTACTGACGAGGGAAACTATCCCGAAACCCGGGCCATGTCTCGGTTCTAGAGATCTTGGGAACAACAAGTACTTACTTGCACCAACTTTGGTGAACCACTTACGAACTTTGTTTCAACTGTTCAAACCACACACACTTCACATACCAGAGTGCTTAGGGGCGATCCGGAGGAGAGGCTAGCGGTGTGCGATCCATCGTAGATTTCTGTTATAGGGCTCCCATGAGCCCCCAAGCTGACGAGCTTTTGGAGACGCACCTGCGCCGGAGAGGCATCGAGGCCTGTGACGGTTACTTGGCAGCCTTTTCATCCACCCCAAATACTTTCTCTACTGACGAGGGAATTTATCCCAAAACCCGGGCCATGTCTCGGGTCTAGAGATCTTGGGAACAACAAGTACTTACTTGCACCAACTTTGGTGAACCACTTATGAACTTTGTTTTAACTCTTCAAACCACACGCACTTCACATACCAGAGTGCTTGGGGGCGATCCGGAGGAGAGGCTAGCGGTGTGCGATCCATCGTAGATTTCTGTTATAGGGCTCCCATGAGCCCCCAAGCTGACGAGCTTTTGGAGACGCACCTGCACGCCGGAGAGGCATCGAGGCCTGTGATGGTTACTTGGCGGCCTTCTCATCCACCCCAAATACTTTCTCTACTGATGAGGGAAACTATCCCGAAACCCGGGCCATGTCTCGGGTCTAGAGATCTTGGGAACAACAAGTACTTACTTGCACCAACTTTGGTGAACCACTTACGAACTTTGTTTCAACTCTTCAAACCACAGGCACTTCACATACCAGAGTATATACCTCTAACCCCGCTTTTGTAGAAAAAACGGGTCTGACACATGCTGGAGTTGCACTTGGTAATTTAATGTCACCATACAGCACTGTTCAAATTCACGATGTCCTCTCTCTCAGCTCCTGGCAGACCGGTTTCGGCGTGGTGCCTTCATCAATGCCGGATGTATTCTGGAAAGGTGAAATTTACAAAGACTTTCGTGGGCAGTTTTTAAAAGGCCAGGTGAGTCATCTCATTGGACCGTCGATGTAGTCACCGAGAGAGGACTGGGAAAATTCCAGAAGATAGTATTATTCCCCTCTCGCAGTCCAGGGTAACTCCAGTGCGCCGATCACACTTAAAGGGACAGCAGACGCCAGATTCGCGAGCCAGGTACAGTGACCCGCTCATACATACAATTGTGCCCTGACATAGTCAGCCCTCTGCGCGTCCCGTTCCTTTTGTATTGTGTGATCCATGGCGAATTCCATCACCTAAATACAACTCCCCAACAGTCCAACTGTTGCTCTTTCCCCAATGCCTACACCAAAATCCAGGCTGGGGGGCGCCGCATTTGTGCAGTCCGTGCACAAAATCCCCAAGGTTGTCGGCAATATGCGGAGCACCAGACCAAGAGGCGTGTCAATAATGCGGGGACTACCTGCCGCCACCTAAATACCTCCAATCCCGCTTTTGTAGAAAAAACGGGTGTGACACATTCTGGAGTTGCACTCGGTAATTTAATGTCACCATACAGCACTGTTCAAATTCACGATGTCCTCTCTCTCAGCTCCTGGCAGACTGGTTTCGGCGTGGTGCCTTCATCAATGCCGGATGTATGCTGGAAAGGTGAAATTTACAAAGACTTTCGTGGGCAGTTTTTAAAAGGCCAGGTGAGTCATCTCATTGGACCGTCGAGGTATTATTGTGTGCATTTTGGTCTATCTTGGTCTGGTGCTCCGCATATTGCCGACAACCTTGTGGATTTTGTGCACGGACTGCACAAATGCGGCGCCCCCCAGCCTGGATTTTGGTGTAGGCATTGGGGAAAGAGCAACAGTTGGACTGTTGAGAAGTTGCATTTAGGTGATGCAATTCGCCATGGATCACACAATACAAAAGGAACGGGACGCGCAGAGGGCTGACTATGTCAGGGCATAATTGTATGTATGAGCGAATCACTGTACCTGGCTCGCGAATCTGGCGTCTGCTGTCCCTTTAAGTGTGATCGGCGCACTGGAGTTACCCTGGACTGCGAGAGGGGAATAATACTATGTTCCGGAATTTTCCCAGTCCTCTCTCGGTGACTACATCGACGGTCCAATGAGATGACTCACCTGGCCTTTTAAAAACTGCCCACGAAAGTCTTTGTAAATTTCACCTTTCCAGCATACATCCGGCATTGATGAAGGCACCACGCCGAAACCGGTCTGCCAGGAGCTGAGAGAGAGGACATCGTGAATTTGAACAGTGCTGTATGGTGACATTAAATTACCAAGTGCAACTCCAGCATGTGTCAGACCCGTTTTTTCTACAAAAGCGGGATTAGAGATATATATATATATATATATATATATATATATATATATATATATATATATATATATTTCACAACCCAATTAGTTTACTATGGCAGAGAATGATAATAGAAGATCTATATGTAGGTTCCTACGCAAATGGTGTAGAATGTGTATTTTTATTGTACAGGTTTACTAATGCTTATTTGGTTTATTTTAGCAATAATTATTCCATTTAGACTGAATGCAGAAAATGTATCAAGAGTGAACAATAACACAAATAGTAATAAGGCACATAACACGAAGGATCCTGTAACACTGGTGGATAATAGTGAATTTCATAGAGATAGGTCAATTAATGATTTTTCAAAGAATGCATTTACAAAACTTCTATGCGAATAAATAGAAACAATGGATGTGAGCGATTGTTATGCATGCAGTTACCTGCGTCTGTGTCAGGAGGTGTCACATATCATCACCTTCCTTTGACGTATGGCATAACTTGCAGTGTATTAGCTAGTTTATTTTATAAAACCAGCAAATTAGAATACTATTATTCTGATATAGATGATGTTTTTGTTAAAATTTCTATAGTTTCTGGACTAAACAAAGTGAAACCTTGTAAAGTTTTTGGATAATTTTTCTTAGAAACCAAAGAATTAACTCTAGAATATGCATTTAGATACAGTCTTACTTGTAAATTGAGAAAAGAAGAAAAAGTTTTTTTAGACATGGTAGAAGATAGAAGGGTTAAATTCAAAAGAAACGCAGCTGGAGAAAATATGAAAACTCCACCTTGGGGTTTTGAGAAAGGAAATTATGAAAAAAAGTGATACTAATGTAGCAATAGGATTAGACTTGCCACAGCAAGGGAAATTGTGTATTCGCAGAGATAACACTATGTCTGACAACTATTTTGTGGGTGCCAGTGCATGTAAAGACACATACAGAATAACAGGGGGATGGGGATTCAAAGGCGGAAAAGACCCAGTATTTCCAGGAATCTATTTTATATGTGGAAACAAGGCTTATTACAGGTTGCCGGACCATTGGTAAGGAACATGCTACCTAGGCCTGGTCTTTCCAAAGATATTTCATGTAGATAGAGGGACTAAGGGAACTCACGAGATAGGTAAACCACTAACACGTAAAATAAGAGAACGTTTTTCAGAAATAATAGGTGATATTTTTGAAGCACTGATACCAGAAGTGGGTATATCATTAAATGCAAATAAAATTCGGAAATTGTCAACGATAGTGGATCGTTTATCCACAAATACTGCAGGAGGGTTCTTAATGGTAAATACCGAGATGGTTGCCATGAGAGCTATGGTAATGCAAAATCGACTTGCTCTTGACATTCTTTTGGCAAAAGAAGGAGGAGTCTGTGGAGTGTTGAAAGTGCAACATTGTTGTACGTACATTCCTGACAAAAGTCAAAACATACAAAGATATATTAAGAATATTACTGAATTACATAAAGAAATTGCTCCACTGGAGGTTGTTGGTGTTCTGGCGAAACTTGGTAAAAGTTTTTCCGCAATAAAGAAATGGTTTGCAGAAATAGGTAGCTCATTAGTAGGAAAGCTACTAATACCAGTAACAATAGTAATTTTAATGACATTTATGCTAAGATTAGCGTGTGTATGTATTAGAAAAAGAAAAGCAGACAATAAAACAAAACAAAAACGCAAATTGAGAAAACAAAACAAAGAGAACGAGAAATAGGAGAAATTGAATTAGAAGAGTTTAAAGAAAAAATGTACAACAAATCTAAGAGACAAAATGTGAAAGGTACTATTGATTCAGCTATGCAAAAGGAGGTGTTTGTCCACGGGGGTTAATACCTGCTTTGAGAAGGACTCCAGGACCCAGGAGCCAACGCCACCTGAGGCGCTCCAGCCCCTCCCACCAGCCGCTACATAACGCCTCGCGGCACCAGCTGCGGGGGTGCCGCTTTGCTGGAGGTGTTTGTCCACGGGGGTGATTACCTGCTTTGAGAAGGACTCCAGGACCCAGGAGCCAACCGCCAACGCCACCTGTGACGCTCCAGCCCCTCCATAACGCATCGCGGCACCCGCTGCGCGGGTGCCGCTTCGCTGGAGGTGTTTG
Source organism: Lissotriton helveticus (assembly GCF_964261635.1). Taxonomy (NCBI): domain Eukaryota; kingdom Metazoa; phylum Chordata; class Amphibia; order Caudata; family Salamandridae; genus Lissotriton; species Lissotriton helveticus. The sequence goes on along the minus strand of NC_136059.1, from coordinate 698,086,424 downwards.
TCCACGGGGGTGATTACCTGCATTGAGAAGGACCCCAGGAGCCAACCGCCAACGCCACCTGAGGCGCACCAGCCGCTACATAACGCCTCGCGGAACGCGCGCGCCGGGCGAAGCCCGGGTCAAGGGTGGGCCCGTTTGAGCCTGTTGGGAGACCGGAGGAGGCTGGACTGGGCCCCCCTCTAACTTCAAAAGCTGTAAGGTCAGTTACCTGGTATAAAATCGCTACTACTAATCACCATTCCTTTCCTGTGCTAAATCAGAGCATTCAATCCAGCTTGTAATGTCTGGACGCAAGGGAAAGGGTAGGAAAGCTGCAATGGGCGGGTATGTAGCCGGGGCACTTGACCAGTTTATTACATGGGCTACATCGGTATTGGCACATGAAATTGCAATCACTGAGCGGCGCCTCTCTCAGGAACTGGGATTTGCCAAAAGTTCATCCTTTGGGGATTTGATGCTGGCACGTACCCCGGAGAGGCATACTCATAAAGCCACAGACCCTGGGGCTCATAGTCAAAAAGGTAATGATTTGCCCCAGGAGTTGGTGATTATTTCGACCGATGGGGTGTCCTAACAGACAGACCGAAATGCACACAATAATACCTCGACTACTACTGCTGATAAGTTAGCTACTCGTGCTTCTACGAGGTCTATCCCGAAGGTCTTTCCCAATTTATCAGACCAGCCTACAGGGGCAATTCCTAAGAGGAAGCGACGAGGGGAAAAACACCCAAAATGCCTAAATTGAATCAGCATGGTGACTTGGTAAACGGTGTACCTCTAAGTCCTGGTCCATCGCATGTGGATTTGCCTCCTGCAGACCCCCTGCCCACGATTCTTTCTGTTGGTTCCTCGCGCTTGATAGATGAGGGTCTTTGGTTAAAAGTAGGTGGTCGTATTACTTCTTCTCTACAGCCTCTACTTGATAGAATCTCATCTATCGAGGATAGGTTGGCGAAATTTAAACAATTGACTATAACCAACCTAGATAGTATAAAGAAGAATCTACAAATGAATGCCCATGATAAGGAACTGATCACGAATGGACTCAGAGGCCCCTCTGGCAGCAGTTTGACTTTTAATGCGCTTGCTTCTGACCCAATGCAAGATACTACACGTGGGAATGCTGTAGCCGATCACATTGTTGAGGGTGGCACAGCCCCACTGGGAAATCGGGACTGTTCCAAGGGTGGGAGTGAAGAACGACAACTATTGGGAGGGGGCCTGTCCAAAACCTTGCAGAAAGGTCCAAGGGGATCATATATCCATAAGGAGTTGTTGCCACATATCGATTTGCCCCCTGAATCTGCACCCTACGTTGTGGTTTTGACAGGGGTCCCGGATTTAGCCACGGGTAGCGTTAAATCCTACATTGAATTAAAGAACAAAACGATCCATTGGCTGAATACCAATAGACCCCTTCCCCCAAATATGCAGTCAAATCTTGTTCGCCCGCAGAGTAAGCTGGGTAGGCCGGAGAGTGAAAGATATATCAGGCAATTGCATAGTTATTAACTTTAGAGATAGCCGGGCAGTGCGCCATATCTGTGAGGGGCCCCACCAAAATATGAGAACTTCTATTCAGACATTTGATCCTAGCTATTTCTATACACCCCCACTATGTATGGAGGAATTTGGCTATCAGGGAAAGACATGGGAAGGGTGATTCTTACCTGGAAATTTTAGTAATAGAATCGGGTTGGATGGCCTTGGGTTTGCGTCTAGTATCCCCCTTAGTAATAGATACAGCGTTCTTGATATGGTTGACTGACTAACTCCAACCCGCACATGTCCTCCAACTCGGTCTAACCAATTGTGTGACATCACCCTGGGTATGGGGGCTGAGCCTTTGGAACAACAGCTAGAACAAAGGGACGTGTTGGGGCATGAAGAGAGAAGGAGAGATACCATAGCTGGTTTGTGCGGGGATGTGGGGAATAGTTCATTTGATCTCATACTCAATAATGTCACAATCAGTGAGGAGGGATTACACCCCCAAACCCCTGTGATTATTGTTAACAACTTTGGGTCCCCTGAAGCCACAGATAGACAAGAATTGGAGGTGACTTCTGAGAGCTGGAAGGAAGTAAGTTCAAATGGCCCCAAGATCTTGTCATGGAATATAGCAGGATTAATGGCTAAACTAGAGCTGCCGGATTGGGGCGATTTCGTAGACTCCTACGAGATTTGTCTATTTCAAGAAACCTGGGCCTTAAAATCCTTATATAGAGTAGGCTTTGTAGCGTACAGTGAGACTGCAGTGAAAGGTCCGAGAGGTAGACCATCAGTGGCCTTTTGTATCTGGGTGGGTATCCATCTAGGGTACACGGTGGAGAGAATAGATACCCACTCACCGGACATCTTATGTATCCTTCTTACCAACAGAGATCTCCCTAAGCTGGCCATTATTAACGTCTATTCCAGGCCAGTCAAGAATGGGCATATATCCCTAACACTGGGCTGTCTAGCGGCTCTTCTTACCACACTCTCAGAGGAAGCGTACTCTATTATAGGTGGCGACTTCAACTGTCATTTTGAACCCTTTAATGGGTTGTCGTCACCTATTACTAGCGATGAGGATTCAATATTGTCAATCCCCACATCCAATGCTTATCCGATAAGAGGATGGACTCCCTTGGTCCTGCAACTGACCTCCCTCACTCTCACACATTCGTTGAGGGCTTGTAATGACCGTTTTCCTGATGATAATCTAGTAGTGGTAGATGGAGGGCGACGAATTCGCTGGGGCATAATAACTCAATCCCCAGACACGATGGCAGATGTGTACTCCTGTGTTATCCCCCTCTTGGAAAAGGCAAGCCTTCTCTCGGGCAATGGTACCTGTGAAGAAGAAAATATAAAGCTGGGAAAAGTCCACCAGGATTTGGTTGCAATCCTGGCAGATTTTTTTATAGTAGCAAATCAACCAAGAGTAACCACCCCAGAGAAAAAAATCGTTGGTATAATTCATCATGTAGGGACGCAAAAAGAGCACTGCTGGTATACCTTAAGAGGGTTGATAGTCTAAGCATAAGGGAAAGTAGGCTTTTCTTTTTTAAACGGTTTTAGAAGCAAAATCCGAATGGGAAATGGAAAGATGGCAGGCAATTAAGAATGCCTTGGACCATAAAGATATAAGGGTTTTTTGGAATTTAGTCCACACCAGAAGAATTGAGGGAAGGACTACCATTGAGCCCAAAATTGGCGAGGATGCCTGGCGTCTTCATTTTAAGGATCTGTATTCAAGCCCAAATAATGGTCAAAGTATGAGTGGGATTGAGGTCCTATTGGGCATACTTCAAGAATGGATGGAGGACCTTAATATTTTAACTCCCTTGAAAGCAGGCTTTAGAAGTAAAACATCAACCATAGATCAGTTATTTAGTTTACAACTGATCTACTGGAAGCATATAGTCCTGGAGGGTGGGAGCCTGTACCTCACATTCGTGGATTTAAAATCAGCGTTTGATATGGTGGATCGAGATCAGTTTTGGGGCATTATGTTGGATTTGGGGGCCCCACCATATCTATGCCACCAGCTTAGATGCCTCCATGAGGGAACTTTCGCGAGAGTTTGGTTCGGCAGGAATGGGAAATTGACTGCACCCATAACACCTGTTGTCTTATCCATTTGTTTTGACCCTGGATTACACAAGATCTATGATTGTTATTGTAGGTACCAGTTGATTAACTGACATGAAAAATATTAAATGGCTGCTAGTCGATGATGGGCGTTAGACATACTTTTGATATGAACTTTTAATTGGTTTTAGTATTCAGATGTTAAATTATATTTTTAATGTAGTTTATAAATAATCAAATTTCCCATAGTGGCGATTTTCATTGGCCAACTTTCCCAATTGTGAGTTTATAATTGTTGTGTATTATTTTAATCTCGTACCTGACAACCGATTACCCTTGTGATTCCAATTTTATGTGGTTGTAATAATTGTATGTGTGCTTTTATGGCTGTAATAGCCAAAATAAAGTTTCAATGAATGAATGAAAAAAGGACCAGAAACATGTTCCTGATAAATTTGGTAGGGATGGCTTTGTGGTGATGTTTAAAAATCACCAAAGGGGGAGTTGATGGAGCAGGGGAAATACAAAAATGTTTGTACCCCCTTCGAAGTTAATGACCTCATAACTTTAATAATATTAATTGTGTGAAGCATCTGAACTAATCAACAAATGCACCTTTTAATTTAGACACTACATGTGGGAAACTAACTACTACTTGCGAAATCTAATTTATTAATGTAATGTGAATCAAACTAACATAGGCTTGTGATTATGTAGAAATAAAGAGTAAATTGCATGTATTTGTGTATGTAGTAGAATTATATTGTGGCAATAGAATGCAGACGGTAAGTAAAACGGCTTTAATTGTCGCTTTTGCTAGGTAATACCTAACACAGTTAATTAGAATGGTGGGCGGTAAACAGAAGGACTTATTTTCTATATCTCATTTCTGTTATGTTTACTTTCGTATTAGTTCCCATTCGGGCCTGATCTGCCTTGTTTGAAAGTGGCATGATCAGAAATGAATGATCAGTCACAAGTGTATGGCCTATGCCCGGAGTGAGAGACGTCAAGGCCAGCCTGGCCTGCAACGGGAGTGTTGCCAAAGAAACTATTCTAAAGCATAGGAATGGATGAAGGAACTGAGTTCCAGAGGATGAATATTTCATAACTGCAAGAGAATGTTACAAATAGTGTAATAAAGTATAAATGTGAATATTTTATGAAGTCATGTGAACACCTAGAATGAGTAAGGACTTTGCGAACTGGTTTGAGCTAGGAGGACAATGCGGTGATCATCGCCACCCCTCCAATGGATCAATCAGGAATGAATGTAGCCCCTAAAAGTTTCAATTTTGGGTATAGAAAGTTAGTGAAAGGGTATAAAAGAGCCTGTGCTTATGATGAGGTGTGGCGCTTCTTTTTTGCACCTTTGCTCAGTCCGACATGCTGTCGGCTGAGACAAATTTCTTCTTTATGCTGCTAGAGACTTTGAAAGATTTTGGACTTTGAACTTTGATGGCGAGAACGAACAAGACCATTGCTGAAATTCTATCCATCCGCATCACTACCAACACCGATGACACCCTCACCACCGCCGAACACCTGCACTTCCAGATCCACACCAACCCGAAGACCACCCTCAGAGGCACCCTGATCTACCGACCCCCGGGACCACGCACACGATTCAGCGAGGACATCGCCGACTTCGTCAGCCCGCACGCTCTCCCCTCCGCCGACTACATCCTCCTGGGGGACCTCAACTTCCACCTGGAGAACAACAACGACCGCAACACCATCACCCTGCTAGACAACCTCGACAACCTCGGACTCAAGCAACTGGTGACCACCCCCACCCACCTCGCCGGACACACTCTCGACGCCGTCTTCTCATCCAGCAAAGACGTCACCTTCAGCCACGCAACAGGACTCCACTGGACGGACCACAGCTGCGTCCACTTCACCTTCAGAAGAACGACGATCCACCACCTCCAGCAACAGGTTGCTCGAAGAAGCTGGAACAAGATCACAGCCGACCAGCTCGCCGCTTCCCTGAGCCAGCACCCTCCCGCCAACTCAGCGAACCCCAGCCAGGCCGCCGACAACCTCACGAAATGGATCAACGACTGCGCGGACGAACTCGCCCCTCTGAGAACCCCACCCAGCAGATCCTGCAGCAGAAAAACACCATGGTTCACCGACGAACTCAAGAGCTCCAAGAAGAACTGTCGAGCCCTCGAGAAAGTCTGGAGAAGGGAGCCAACCACGGACAACATGACCACCCTCAAGCTCGCCACCCGGAAACACCACCAACTGATCCGCGCCACCAAGAAAAATGCATACAAGGACCGGCTGGACAACAACGCACACAACTGCAAGGAACTCTTCAACATCGTGAAAGAGCTCTCCAACCCCAGCGCCGGAAACAACGACATCACCCCATCGCAAGACCTCTGCAACTCCCTCGCGTCCTACTTCCACAACAAGATCACGGACATACACAACAGCTTCAACAACCAACCAACGCAAGCCACAACCGCAACGACGCCACCCACCACCACCCTCCGCACCTGGACCCCGATCAGCACCGAAGACACCATCCGCACCATGAACTCCATCCATTCCGGATCTCCGACTGACCCCTGCCCTCACCACATCTTCAACAAGGCCGACGCTGTCCTCGCACCCCACCTGCGGGACATCATCAACACCTCCTTCGACTCCGCCACCTTCCCTGAGAGCTGGAAGCACGCCGAACTCAGCGCTCTCCTCAAGAAACCTACAGCAAACCCCACCGACCTCAAGAACTACCGTCCCATCTCGCTCCTCCCGTTCCCGGCCAAAGTCATCGAGAAGACCGTCAACAAACAGCTGGCCGCCTTCCTCGAGACGAATGGATCCCTCGACCCCTCACAGTCCGGCTTCCGAGCGAACCACAGCACCGAGACCGCCCTCATCGCCGCCACCGACGACCTTCGAACCCTGATGGACAACGGAGAAACAGCGGCCCTCATCCTCCTGGACCTCTCCGCGGCTTTCGACACGGTCTGCCACCGCACCCTAGTACAGCGCCTCAGCAACATCGGAATCCAGGAGAAGGCACTGGAATGGATCACCTCCTTCCTCGACGGAAGAACACAAAGAGTCCGCCTACCACCGTACAAGTCAGAGGCCACCAAAGTCATCTGCGGCGTCCCTCAAGGATCCTCACTGAGCCCCACCCTCTTCAACGTCTACATGAGCCCCCTCGCGGCCATCGTACGCAAACACAACCTGAACATCATCTCCTACGCCGACGACACCCAGCTGATCCTCTCCCTGACCAACGACCCCGACACCGCCAGAGCCAACCTGCACGAAGGGATGAGAGACGTAGCCGAATGGATGACGACCAGCCGCCTGAAACTGAACTCAGACAAGACGGAGGTCCTCATCCTGGGCTCCACGCCCTCCGCCTGGGACGACTCCTGGTGGCCCCCCGCCCTGGGCACCGCACCCAAACCGACGGACCACGCACGCAACCTGGGCTTCATACTGGACTCCTCCCTCTCCATGACCAGACAAGTCAACGCCGTCTCCTCGTCATGCTTCAACATCCTGCGCATGCTACGTAAGATCTTCCGGTGGATCCCCACCGAGACGAGGAAGACGGTCACCCAGGCCCTCGTCACCAGCCGACTGGACTACGGCAACGCCCTCTACGCCGGAACCACCGCCAAACTCCAGAAGAGACTCCAGCGGATCCAGAACGCCTCGGCGAGACTCATCCTCGACATCCCCCGTCGCAGCCACATCTCCGGACACCTGAGAGATCTGCACTGGCTCCCGGTCAACAAGAGAATCACCTTCCGGCTCCTCACCCACGCGCACAAAGCCCTACACGACCAAGGCCCGAGCTACCTCAACAACCGGATCAACTTCTACACTCCCAAGCGCCTCCTCAGATCAACCAACCACGCCCTCGCCGCCGTCCCCCGCATCCGAAGAGCGACAACAGGAGGAAGATCCTTCTCCTACCTGGCCGCCAAGACCTGGAACTCACTTCCGACCAATCTGCGCCTGACCCAAGACCACCTCTCCTTCAGGAAGAAGCTCAAGACTTGGCTGTTCGAGCAGTAGCGGCACCCCCCCCCCCCTCCCAGCGCCTTGAGACCCTACGGGTGAGTAGTGCGCTCTACAAATGACCTGATTGATTGATTGATTGATCTCGGGAGGGAGATGTCCAAGTAGGTTAGAGATACACACAGTCAGCTTGCGAACCTATCCTGTGATCTGCGGTTTATGTTCTGTTGAACCATTTTCATCATTGCCCTACGGCCAAGGGGTAATGAGTATTTTCAGTTTTCTGATTTCTATGCTTAAATGTATTGAAATAATGCTTAAAATTGTATTTCTCTAATAAAAGTTATGCAATTTTAAATTCCTTTTTAAAAGAATTTAGATAAAATCTTATTAATTTAAACTCGAGTCTGTGGTTATTAGAATAAAAGTCATAAAGAATAAATGTTGAAGGTTTTAAACTGTGATTGATCTGGACTTAATCGCTATCAACTGATTCCTACTAGTTGGTCCATGGACCACATAGCAGTGGATCTTGATGTTTTTTTAGAACTGACAGCTACCGAAGTTAAATGTATATAATGTATATAGTTATTATATAGGTTAATAAGGTACCCTGCATGTCTTGCAGCCCGTCTACTCATCACTGATTCAGGAACTGTGGGAGGGTATGTGCGTGTGTGTCTTTCGGTGTTATTGTCCCCACCGATGAGTAAATAATAAGTGTTTTCCTGGATTAGTGATATATTGAAAGAGTTTTATGTTAGACCTGCTGCATCACTCTCCAACTGCGAAGGAGAAAGTCTGATGCTCCATATGATGGTGCACCTTTCCACATTGTGTCCACCAAGACATATGGTGACTTTCCAGTATCCTGGGAAGTCTGTTACCAGAGACTCTTCTCACTTTTGGCATTTGATTCATCGGTCTTGTGGTCAAGAGGGTGAAACAAAGGCTGAACCTGAAAACCCAGTGACTGCTGTTACTTTTTCACCGCCTTCGAAAATCTTTGACAGTAAAGATGTCAGCTCTCTGAAACCAGATTACGTTGAATAATTGAATTTTTAAATTTTTTTATTTAACAGAGGCGGAGATGTAGTGTCTTGCGATATCTTATGACAGAACCCTTTTGGCTCCTAACGGACTCCATAGAGTTATAACGGAGTTGTCAGAGTGCAATGCCATGAAAGCTTGCTTTAGAAAGTTGCGTTTCCAGTTATATGCAGTAGAATAAAGACATGTAATACTAAGCTCAGTGTGTGTGGTGTGATTATTAGCAGGTACTCAGGCTGGGAAGACGCTTCACAAACCACAAAGCCAATGGTAAGCAACGAGCAGAATGCCTTCCTAGATCAGCTTTCTGAAAGTCCCCAAGATGTCTTTAGCAAATCAGACAGCTGTGTTGTCTGGTACGCTTCAACCTACAAAACACAGGAGGAAGAAAGGGTGGGACTTTCTTTATGTATAATGTTTTTGGGGAGGCTGAAGTCAGCCATCTTGGGGAGGGAAGAGATCAACTAGAACCTTTTGTACCTGCTTTTATGATTCTGTGCAAGGAGCTGTATTGCTCATCTAGTGACTACTGTGGCAATGAAGACTGGCGAGGTAGCCTTGACTTCCTCCTCTAAGAAACAAACATTCTTAAAAGTACAACCAATTAAAATCAATTGTTCAAATGTATACCTCCAAACGTTGTACAACCAAAGATTGAAAGGCCAGTTCTACCAGCATGGTGCTTAAGGTTGAGGTCTGAACGCCCACACTTCCCATGCTTATTTTTAAAGAAAGACAAAGATATTTGTGTGTGTCGACTATTTGAGTGAAGCCTCTGAGGAAATTATTATTTTCTTTTAAATGGACTGTTGAAAATCCTGCCTATCTCGATATATACCAACCGCCGCTATTTAAGGAAAAAAGCGCATAAATAATTTGCAATTGCGATGGGTTTTGCATGTTGACCTCGACAATCCCCGCTCCCCAACTCTCCAGCATTTTGGTGTCATATAATATCTGTGGCCAGTTGACCTGTTGCGGTGGTAAAAATACTTTACGCTTCGACTTTCAGCGCGTTATAGATGTACCTGGTGCAGCGCAGAGTATCTGGTCGGTAGACTTTTATGTACTTTAACCCGTGGGTGCTGCACGCGTGCCCATATATTCGTCATTAGCAGCTACTGGACAAAACAACAGCCCTACCTTCAAGGCTGTAAAAGGCAAACGAAAACAAGGACTCTCTAGTCTAGCTGTGGAGAGCAAAGTATAATTAACCACTTGAAACTCGAGACCTGCTTCTTCTTGCTCAGCACAGGGATCACTGTCCTGCCCCCTCCAGCAACAGCATCGTACAGGAACATAGCTCATGCTGCCATCTGTAACAGAGCAGCACACCACTAACATATATATCTCAAAAACTCGTGCCAGAAGTGACTCCTAAGGAAACACATCGACATGCACCTGGCGTGTACAACACTGCATGATGTTCACTTTCAGTAAGCAGCAGCTGGTGTCCTATAAAAACAAAGTAGTCCATTTCCCCCTTGCGAATCAAAAGGTTATTGCACCTTTCTAAGCGACACGTAAACTCTGGTATGAATGGGCACTACCATGTTTGTCACTGACTCTCCGTTTTTTTAAAGGGAGGACGAATAGTTCGAGATATTATACTTTTGTTTTCTCCGACTACTATATGTTATTTTATTAGAGAAGTTTATTGAATTTAGCAAGAAAAAATACAACAGCGGGAAGCAGTGACCATCTGTATTTTACTATTTCAAGAAACCTCCGTCACTGTTGTATTACAGCATAAAAGCGACCAGTAAACGCCTGCCGAGACAATTGTCGGTGCGGCAATGATTCACGCTTTTCATTCCCATCATGCAACATAAACACTATCCAGCTTCATCGCACACGCCATGCAAGGAATCTTTTTTCTAACCTTTTCGCTAGTTTAAATATTTCAATGACATACGTGTTTTATTCCGGAAATCCAAACTATAACGTGCCCAAGTATTATTCCCAAAAAGTGTGCGCACTTTAACTGAAGTTACAACAGGTATCGGATTCCTTTAGAAAGGACACGTACATCGCATACATGTCAGAGAACTACTTTATATTGTAGATAAGGCAAGTGCAAGAACGTATGTAATGTTTTGAAGAGAAGTGAGTATTTTTTAGACGGCAGCGAAACAAAGCATTTCCATTCTGAATTATTCGTTCCAGAAACAAAATCTACATTTAATACCACATGAAAAACGAAAGCATAAATTGGACTAAAAAAATGAATTCATACCTCACACCACTCTATTTCATATTTCCGTGTTTATTTAGCAGGGTATTCACTGACCCTACCAATTAAATCTGCCGATAAAGGTTATACTTTACCAAATGAAACGACACGGTCAATCTCATCTTTCCTTTCGGAATTTTACTGTTTAAAGATGTGCTGTAAGGTTAATAGGCAGATAAAGGTGGGCAGTCATAACCACCTAATCTGTCGCTACTGTGCTGCTCACTGACACTGCCTCTTTAAATTATGGGGCCTGTACCAGGGAATGACCCAGTCCCGCCCCCTGTTAGTTGCTCATTCCATTAGTAAAGCTGCCTGGCGGGTGCTGCTGAGTACTCTGTACGCTGAGGCACGGCTCCTCTGCATGCTGACCAGCGCCGCCGTGCCCAACCGTCACCAGTGACGTCAAAAATGATTAATTAAACGTCGCCTCAGACGTCACCTCACCCTCGACGTTGCGTCCCCGGTTTTTTTAAATGAAACCAAGGCTTGGCAAAAAGTACGGCAAATGTCCAACCCCTTGGCAGCTGTGCAGTGGTTTTGTCCAACCAGAAAGCGCACCAGGGCGTGGGGGGTGGGGCTTTAGAGTGGTCGACCAATCGGTGGCTTGGAGGTTCTCTGGAGCGAAGAGGAGAAGGAAGAACAGAACGGCGGAGCGAAGCGGGTTAGGTTGTGCTAGTATATGATCATCCGCTCAGCTGGATGGCTGCGGGCGGGGGGAGATCAAAGATGGCGGCGCTGAGTGAGGAAGGGAGGTATGGGCTGTCCTGCGGGAGGCTGAGCCAGGACCATATCACCGTCCTGCACGTCAAGCTCACCGAGACTGCCTTCAGGGCGCTGGAGAACTACCAGAACACCAAGGTGGGTGTGGGAGTACATCTGGGGACTTAGACCATTTGGGCCAGTTGGTGAGATTAGGTGTTTTTTCTTCCTCCTACAATCAGGATCTGGAATTGTGTGATAATTACCGCAAATTCACATTCTTTCCCCAAAATTGACATCTGATTAATTGCCTTGACAAGATGACCGACTACTGAACTTAACTAGTTGATATGCCCTCGGTAGGGATATTCAGGTTTGGCCATTTTTTTTCTTCAGCAGAGTTGTTTTAAAGTCTGTTATGGAGTGTTGCGATCCCCAGTTTGTCCACTGTTGCTCATGGTTCTGTGATTGTGAGCTGGCATGTTCTTGAGAGGGGCTCCTTAACAATTTGACAATGACGAGGTGTAAAATGAATATAAGTAACGTCTTGAAATATCCTCACTGTATAACCTCATACTTGTTAGACCCTCTGGTTTGTACCATATGACAAGCTTTCAGTTATAGTCATATGTCGGTTATTTCCTTATGCCATCTGGAAGTTCGAGCACCCCCACTCCTCAAAGTTCACTCGATTCTTTATAGTTGATGCCATTTACTTTTGTATTTCGACTTTTCGTAAAACGTATCTTCCGCCGAAGTGTTACACTGCTTCCCAATGCCCACTTTATTATAAGTTATTCGCTGATTATAACTTGAACCTTCCTGTGTAATGTGAACAAAATCATTTTATTCAACTCCGGACATTCATAAAGTGTTCTTTTTTTTGGGGGGGAGGGGTTAAATACAAATCGTCCGACTCAAGCAGTTGATGCATTTCGCTTTTTTATCAGGCCACATTCGCGTACAAATGTTGTTTTCTACAGTTCTACCCTGTCTCTGGTGCCAGCTGGTCTCTGTGTCGACTCTGTAAGCCGAGCCAAACTCTGCTCGCCGGGAGGAGGGGCGAAAGGGGTTTTGCTGAGCTGTCGCTTTTTATGTATCTGGCTCATCCAGTGCTCCCTCTTAAATTATATTGACGGTGCAATGTCGGTGGTTAACAAAACGCACAGATCAATACAGCTGTGTAGAGCGATCAGGAGAGAGATGTTTAAGTTGTTGGCTTTGAAGGGAGCTCATTTAAAGCGTTAGTACGGCTGCCTTCGGTATTAAGAGGGCTCAGGTGTTGGGGCAGAGTTTACAGATATCTTAACCGAAAATATATTCGCAGGTAATGTTTCAAGACTTTCCCATCTTATTTGATTAGAATTGGTAAATTCTGAATTTACCACATGTTGCTAATTGTTTGATAGCATTGTGGTTAATTTAGCTCTGCACTCTGACTTGGCTCACAATTTATAATGCCGTAGATTGTCCCAGACACCTGCTTTTAAAAAACACACACACAAGACTCTACCTGATCTGCTTTTATGAGAGCTACAGAGGTCTTTAGGTCATTTTCATTTTGTTTAGGCACAAACTTGTTCGGTCGTGTATATCAAGAAATTACTTATTATTTAATCAGTTTGCCTGGAGGCAGTCAGTCTTCGGTAGACACTGCAGTTCATACGTTTGGTGGCTGCAGGGATAAGGGAGGAGGGGAAACTAGGCTAGTCTCGCATGTCAAAACTTTAGTCTCTTTATATGAGGGACTTTTGTATGCGGTAGTTACTGTAGCAAGCGCCCTAGGGCGGCAGCTCCGGTGCAGTAGTTGTGAAAACCTCCAGCAGTTTTTAATTTTTTTTTTTATGTAAGCAATGTAACTTTTCTCCAGAAGATGTTCTTTGAACTGTTTCAAGTTGGATTCTTAGGGGGTTTTGAAAGCGAATTGAAACTCAGCCTTGTTACATTTTATTCCGCTCCCCACAGCACTAATTGGTTCTTTGGGTCCTGCCCTATTGGAACTGGTTAGATCGGGGCTGTGGTCCCTCTCCGCCCTCCTTAGTCACCTGTATCTGATTCTTTAACGGCTCTAACCTCCATAGCGCACCGTGTCCTGAGTTTTCTCATTCAGTGCGGTTTTATTGATGACCCTGTTGCCACAAGTACATTTCTGGGGAGAACTCGCCTTGCGGATGAGTGCCACATCACTTGGTCTTGATGGTCCCCCTCTGCCTCGTCCCCGTCCCAACAAGCTAGTTGGCTCACTTCCGACAGTTTACACCTCCCGTTTATTTTTTATATATAAAGAATGGGCTCACTACACTGAGAATGGCATTGGGCATTGATTGCTATTTCAGACTCTGAGAGTAGTTGAAAATTCCTTGCACAACAATTAATTTCGGGATCTACCCACTGTAGACCGAGTTCAAACATATGAATTGTTTAAAAATAGCATTTGAATGCAGTGTCTTGAATTAGGTAAAACTGTATAGACGATTGGAATGCGTTTTTCAAACACATAAAACATGAATTGGCCTTTGTACCTCCTGATTTTTGTGAGGATTGTAATCATTAGTTTCATAATTTGTCATGGTGTTCGTTTGGCACTCTTTGAGCTAAAATATTTAATTCCAGTTGATTGTTTTTGAATCATCAATCTCATGCTTTAAGTTCTGCTCTTGTACCAGGTTTTAATTAGTAATAATCATGCATGTGAATGTGAGGATTTAGGTTTGGTGTGTGTATGTATGTATGTGTATATGTATATATGTATATGTATATATATGTATATATGTGTATATATATATATATATATATATATATATATAACTAAATATGTGCTTGAGACTAAGGGCCACATTATGATGGCGGTGGGACCGCCATTCGTCAGCCTATAAATTGCAATACCACCACCGTCAGACCCAGCATTACGTGCCCATCGCACTATGATGGTGGGGGGTGGTTGCGACCGCCATGGATCCGATGGGCTCAAGGAGCTAGTCTGAACCGGAGGTTCCGCTAACCCTACCATGGTGGCGGTGCCTGCCAGGCACCGCTGTAGAGATTACGATGTCCCTTCCCACCGGTCGTTTCATGGCGGTTTACCCGCCATGAAAAGGCAGGCGGAGAGGGACTGTCCCTACTTATCCCTGCACCATGTGGCAGGCACTGTATGGTGCCTTTCACATAGTGCAGGGATATGCACAGAGTGTATATTTTGTGCTGTAGGCCGCAGCACACCCTGCAATACAAAAGATAGACATCGCAACCGGCTTTAAGGCGGTTGCATCGCGATACCGGTTGCTAGACCATCAACAGATAGTCGAGCGATTCTGTATTAAAAGGGATGGCTGTCGGACGTAAATCCAATCGCCATCCTTATCAGGCCCTAAATTTAAATGTTTCCCGTGTTGTGATTTTACACAACCATTGCTAAATGCTTGCTACATTTTTTTTTCTTCAATGAAGATTTGAAAGCCTGCTTCCAAATCTGCATTATACCCTGGACTAGTGCTGGACTGACTGCCTCAACGATGTAGGCTTCTCAATCTCCCCATCCATTACGTGTACACATCTTTTTTGGCCCTCACTTCTCGCCCTGCCCCCCTCCCTCGTTAACAGAATGAACTGCACCCTCTTCTGCAAACTGATGTTTAAATGCTCTCCGTTGCCTGAGCCTTACTTTACGTTTGATTACTTTGGCTGAGATATAGAGAGCGACATTGTGGTATTACGTCAAAGTTTATGTGCGTGCTTGCAATAGTAAAAAACTTCTTGAAGGGCAGCTTCTGTATGTGAGAGGCATTACGAACACATGCAGCTTCTTTTGAGTCTGTGCCAGCCAGTAGCTGTGACTTGGTGTCAGTCATCAAGAGGCCTAGAATGGTAGGATCATTTGAAGTCTGAAGTCACTGTCAAGAATACACTTCATTGTTTTTCTTTTGGCCACTTCAAGGCACTTCTAATTCTTTTAGTATGGGCCCTTTGTTTGAAGTAAAGTCAGGACAGTCTTAAAGAAACTTTTGGCATTAGGTCTTGTGGCTTGTGTTAAATTAGGTATTTTGACAGTTTATGGGAGAACAGCTGTGGTCCTTTTGAGTTTGTCAGCTTTGTGTGGCCAATGCCATCTTGACTTGGTGCATCTACACAGCTCTCTCAATCCCACCCTGGGTAGTTACAATGTGGGCTCTGAGCAAATTGGAGAAGCAGGCACATTGCTCTTATGGATCCCGAATCTATTTCTTGTGGTTAACACAGATTTTGATTTGCTTTACCTGATTAGGTTAGCTAACCATCCTAATGATGATGTCCTAGTTAATCTTGGACTTGTACGCTTACTGTCTCCTGTAAACATTTTGTTTCAATAGTGGCCTATCGGAAGCCTTATCATTTCTTGCCAGGAGGGTCTTTAAAGTTACTCCCAGTTAGCTGTCTGATCGAAATGTACACAATGTTCCCTTTTTGCCTCTTGGCTGTTACAGAACTCGGGCAGAAAAAGGAAGTAGGATTAACCGACCAACCAAAACTGTCGTACCAGAAAGCTTGTGCATTGTTGCTGCTTATTACATTTAGTTTATTTTTGTTGGCTGAAACACAGATTGCTGGGTGAATTCCAAATGTACCAGACAAGTTTTAGTTCACATGCTGAATAAGCTTGTGTGAGGGGAGTGCTTTGGCTTATGCTTTGCTTTAGGTGACGATGACCTATTATTTTAAAGCTGCAAATTGTGCTTTTCACATTAGGGTTTGGGTGAGGGGCTGGCATATAGAAATTGAAAAGGATTCGTTTGGCTCCACATCAGCTGTAGATTAGTATTAAACAGTAGTCTGCTGGTTCCTTTGTAAGTTTATGACCTTAGAAAAAACAGATTCTGACCGCCAATTTTTAAGTGTATTAAAAAGCCAGTATGACTTTAATTTGGTTGTATATGTGTGCATCAAAGCTCTTTCTCCAAATGTGTTCTTACTTTTTTTTTTTTTGTATCTTACTCTTTTTTTTTTAAATACCCTTTTCCAGTTGTATTTCTCCAATGCATATCTTTCTGTTATTGGACATGCTTGCCCATTTGCACTGTCTATTAAGAGTCTTTGCACCAGATGTTTTGTAAGTATTTTAATGATTGCAGTCGGCTGCAGAGAAGTCCACTTTGTTGGAGCAATCCAAACTATAACCTTTTCATTGAACAGTCTTCAATATATTTGACTATTTTTTTCATTGAGGATATTGCAAAATGGTTAACAAATTTCCATTTTTAGGTCTTGCCTGAGAGAGCGCATATTCTGTCGCTTGCAAGAAATTTTGTTAGCTTACAGTGCGCTTAGGGCCCACTCATTATTTACTATTTGTTGACTTTATCATCACTTAGCCCCTTGCTTCTGTTTGGTTAGCAGGTGCTAGTTTTAGTTTGTCTTCACATGTTTATCCCTCCCTAAATCATTGCCCAAGTCGTTGTCCTTCCACTGCTCGTGCTTTCGAAGTAACGTTTTTCTTTTAGCTGAAGCACTCCATAGGAGTGTGTGTCTGCAGGCAGTCTCTCACTCATGCGCTTCTACCCCCGTCCACCTCCATGTTTTCCCCCTCCCCTCTCAATGCTGTTGTTTACTCTCTGTGTTGTTGCTTGCCACCTTCCACCTGCTCCCGTATGTTATTTTTTTCATCTCTGCGTTGTTGCTTGTCTCCTTAATAATAATAATAATAATACAGCATTTTGTAAAGCGCGAACAGCTACCTCACGAGGAGGTGTCCCGGCGCTAGGAAGAACACAGTTAACCCAGAGAACTGAAGTGAAGGAGCTTAGCGTGGTTGGGAAAAAAGCCAAGTCTTTAGCAACCGCTTGAAGCAGTTTTCAGAGGGGGCCTGTTGAATTGCTGGGTGCAGGGTGTTCCATAGTGTCGCAACATTTGCCGAGAAAGTACGACCCCCCAACCGAGCCCTTTTTGCTCGTGGGACGGCAAGTTGAACGCGGCAGTTGGAACGAAGCACACGGGCCTGGAAGTATCTCGGGAGCCGGACTTTCAAATACTTAGGACAGGTGCCAAACAGAGATCTAAAGGCCAGCGTGAGTGCCTTAAATTTGATTCTGCTGGTAGCCAATGCAGTTGTCGAAGATACGGAGAGACTGAATGCTTAAAAGGGATCCGCATTAAGTCTCGCAGCCGCATTTTGGACCAACTGAAGTTTTTGAGTAAGGTATTTAGGTGAGCACAGATAGAGGCCGTTGGCGTAATCCAACCTAGATGTTACTGTGGCGTGGATTACTGTTCTTCTTCTACCCTGCTCCATGTTATTGCTTGATCCCTCCTACTTCACTTCGCGTTGTTGCATCACTCTCTGCGTTGTTGCTGCCCTCCTCTCGCCCTTCCATGTTGTTGCTCTCCCCCTTATCCCGCTTTTTTTCTTGCACCCTCTGTGTTGCATATCATCCCATTCTCCACGATGCCACCTGCCCCTCTCTCCTGCCACCAATTAAAAACAAATATAAAATAATGATGTAATGCAGACCGTGATGGCTGCATCGTAGCACTTTTTTTTGTGTAAACTTTCAGCCATTCAGTATAGCATCTGAACTGCAGAGCGATATGGATACAAATATTGACCAAACTAGTAGCTCGCAATAGCGAGACATTTTGGCGTTGCCAGTGCTTATTATCTAGAGCATGGCTGACTATAGCAATATACTCTATGATATTGGTAAAAGCATAAACTAATCCCCTGTATCATGTCTAACTTTAAGCAATTACTAGTATTAGAGTGATCGACTTCAGACCAATGATTGAACCTCCACTTAATTATTAATTAATACAGTGGCTCGTTCTGAATCCTTACATCTTGCTTTTAACCCCTTCCCTGCGGGGGTAATTCCCCCACGGTGCGAGGGGGAGGGTGTGAAAGCGGCGGTTCTCGTGACCAGCTTGTCATGAGTCACAGTGGAGCTGTGCGGGCGAATTAATCGCGTGTGGGCGGAGCGGCGCCGTTATGATGAGACCAGCTCGTCATGAGCACAGCTTCACTATGACTCATGACGAACTGGTCTCGCCATGAGCACCGAAGAGGTTCAGGACTTGATGTTTGCTTTTGATAGAATGAGCCAAGCAAAACTCTTGACTTTGCTCAGTGGGATTAGGGTTGATCTCAGTTCAGTGGCTGTTCTAGCTGATTCCCACTGAACGACCTTAAACTTGGTGCGCTTTACTCAAGTTGCTTCGTACCCTCGATCATTTGTTACACGTTGTGGGGTTCGGCAGGGGTGCTTACTGGCCACTTTTTAGGTCTCGCCTGATCCAGCGCATGTGCTGCTCTAGCGAGAGATTTAGTAACTGTGTTTTCAAAGTGCTACACACAGGCTTTTGCCGGCCTCCAGCGTGCCGTAACGCGTGCAGGCCATCTGCCTTTCTGTAATGGCTCATTCAGCCTTACAGCATGTGAATCCCCTCCCCTACCTCCTACCCCCTCCCTCATCTGCTTCTCTTATTACAAGCTTCTTGGGGTCCAATGCTTGTTGGATCCATTTCACAGGGAAGCAACTACATGAAAGAAGGAAAGAGGTGGGCTGCTCAGGCGCACCACGTTCACCAGGCTGCATCTTCTTTTTTTTTTTTCCGCTTAAACTTGTGCTCTCTGGTGTGGCCGTTCACAATTGCGGTCCTTCTCTGTTTTAAAACAGACCTTTCCAGTTTTGGAGTCTGGCATAGCCCTTACTCCGCAGGTTCAAAAGTATGGCTTGCCCTCCTCGGTATTAGATAGAGTTGTATTAACACGTCAGCTAACCAACTTGATGAGGTTTCTTCAGCCGGTCCAACACTGCCCTCTACTGTTTTGTCGAGGAATTGAAGTGTCCCGTTTCTTTGCAGTAGACTCTTCATTTTCATAATATTTTATTCAATTTAAAATGTAATATAACATATATTCTATTTACGATATACATGCACACTAATTCCGATGAACGAATCACTAGGCAAAAAGAACACTCTGTCTCAATACCACACTATCCCAATATCTCACACTTACTAAATAACTCACTCTGTCTCACTCACTAGATACATAACTCATCAACTCACTCTCACTAATTAACTATCTTACCCACTATGTCTCACTAACTGTCCCACTCGGTCACATTCTCTAACTCAAACACTCTCTATCACTAACTAACTCCATTGCTCTCAATAAAAAAATAACTATTACACTCTCTCTCAATAAATAGCTATGTCTCACACTCGCTTTGAAAAAATGATTCTCACACTCACTCTCACTATATAACTCTCCAACTCTCTCTCTCTCAATAACTAACTATAGCACACTCTAACCCTAACTAAATAACTCACTGACTTTCACTAACAAACTCACAATAAGAAACTCTCTCACTATCAATAACAAACTATGTCTCCCCAAAAATATCACTACCTCTAAACGCTGTATCAGTAACCAACTCTCAAACTCTACCTCACTACCTATATCTACTACTCTCTCTCACTAACTAATGGACACACTCACTCATTCTCAAAAACAATCTATCGCAGACAAAATCTCAATCACACAAGATCAATAACACACTCACAAAATCAAACTCCCAAAAAACACATTCCATCTACGGTCCCAAAAGCGAGACGTATTGGCTATGTCAATGCTTGCTTGTTCACGTTGTATGGGAATGGATTGGAGTCTGCACTTTTATCAGTTTCGGCTAATCATCCTAAGATTGGTGACAGAGCTCTCCCTGTCTTATTATATACGGATGATGCAGTCCTGATGGCTCGGACCACTCCAGGGTTAGACTGGTTGCTGTCTTTTATGGGACTCTTGGACTTGTCAGGTAACTTTTCGAAGTCTTACATAATGGTAGGGGGCCCCAATTCAACAATGAGTAAGGGCTTTAAGATATCTAATTTTACCCTGAGCTTAGTAAAGACCTTCCCCTATCCGTGTGTTTTATTTGATGTTAATATTTGTTGGAAACTTCTGATTAAAGCAAAAAAATTGGAGACAGTTACAACTGTTGGGGCATTTTTTAATTTCTCACATTGGCTCGGCACTAGGGCATCAAGGGATCTCCTTAAAATCTATTAGGTCAAGTTTATTGCACAGCTGGGATATGTCAAATTGGATCAGATTCAAACAATGGGGAATCACTGTTTGTGTAAGTTCATTCAGGTCCCCTTGTCAACTCAGCATTTTCTCTACATGAGAAACTGGGACTTGATTGTGTTTTGGATCTGATTGCTCTAAGCCTGCTCATGTGCTGGATTAAGAATTGGAGAAGGGCGGAGCTGAAGTTAAGCTGTTCGATTCTTGAAGATTAGCGATGAACCTTGTTTCTAGTATACCTTGGATTGCTCATGTTAAGTCAACCTTGTTTTCTATAGGTAGGCCATATATTTTTCTACCAACCCTACCTCACTCTACGGGCAGGAGCTAGGGAGTGTCAAAAGTTTGTTCTTGGAAAGCTTCTGTTTGGAGAGAGAAGGTTTAGAACTCAAGAAGTCTTCTGTTAGGGGTCACATGCTTTTAAAAACTGCAGGGGATGGAACAGTTTTTGTGTTTGGTTTGCTCACAGCATGACCGGTTCTTATTGATTAGGTTCAGGTTTAATAAATTGCATCACATGCTGGTGTCTCCTTGTGGGTGGGTTCGGCCTGAGGAAAGGGCAACCTGCAGCTGCAACAATCTGTCTCCGCAGGATATGTTCCATTTTATAATATTTTGCACTTTCCGTAGCTGGCCAAGGAAGTGTTTTTTAATCCCCTCTCCGAAATCTTCGAATTTTAAACATGTTAGGCCTAACCTGATGTACATTTAGATGCTTCCCACTGACCGGGTGAATTTTACAGTTGTATCTTTTTTAAAAGCTGTCTGGGTGTTTAAGAAATCGAGACCAGATTAATTTTTTTATAATCTTGGTTTTATGAGTATTTTTGTCTGTTTTTATTATGTATGAAGTTAATAATCTTGATTTTTTTTAATTTTTTTTTTTACGTTGTTTCATTTATAGTGACTTTTTTTT
This sequence comes from Lissotriton helveticus, assembly GCF_964261635.1. NCBI lineage: Eukaryota > Metazoa > Chordata > Amphibia > Caudata > Salamandridae > Lissotriton > Lissotriton helveticus. The sequence continues at coordinate 698,064,878 of NC_136059.1, read as the reverse complement.
TTTACCAAATTAAGATTTATTGAATATTATTAGTTACTAAAATCATAGAAAAAGGGATGGTCCTGCAACTCTAAAAACTTTGATAGCCAAAATGTTCACTCCTTAATTCATTTCGGCTTCAAGATTAGACCTGACACAGAGTAAGTGCTTTACTTGGGCTTTTTGATGACCTTCGAAGACTAGCAAATGGGAGACAGAGGAATGGGTTGCCTCATACTCATGCTGTGACTGTGTCTTTGGACTGCAAGGACAGTCTGCTTTTAGTGAGTGAATTGTATATGATTGTCACAGCCGCTTTAGTAACCATCAGATGGTTTGACTCTTTTTCCTTAAACAATTTGAACAATCTCAAACTGGAGACATTGCAGTTGCCCCAGATGTCAGTGTCCGAGTTTACCTCAGTCATCCATACTGCTCAGCATATAGAGGGCTCCCTGTTTGAACTCTTGAAAGTCAGAGGTCCTGGTGCAGCCTTTATTGACAACACCTAGGTAGGGGAACAGCAATTACAATGCATGCCATTACAACAAAAGCTTAACATCCCCTGCGTCTTTACCACACAGTTTTTTACAGTGCATGCCAATACCATGCACACAGTGATGGCTTCTCCATGATGGTGAAGGAGCGTCTTCCTACTGCCTGGCGCAGAGCCAGCAAATGAAAAATAAAACCATGCCCGAGCATTTTTTTATTTTTCGTTTGCCAGCTTGTGCAAGGAGCGGCGGGCAGGGGAGGGTGGAGGAGGAGTGCTTGTGCATTCCCGAAGTGCTCATATGTGTTTGGCTGGCCGTCCCAGGCAATTAGGTTTCTCCTGCCCGGCTGCATTCAGCAGCCGGACTGGAGAAACGCCCACAGACTCCCTGGTCTGAACAGGGGGCGTCTTTTCATCCTGCTCAGACCAATCCCTGCGCTGCTCTGCAGCACAGGGATTGGCTGAGGGACCCAGGGACCCAGGAAGATGCCAGCAGGAGCAACAGGAGGTGGCCGGCGGTGCCCAGTAAGTAAAAAAAAAAAAAAAATATTCATCAGGCCCTTGACCCTGCTCCAGGCAGGTCGCTCCCCATGCCGCAACATCACCACCTGTTGTACCCGTGTCTTGCTGCTTCTGCCACTGTCGCTTGTTCGAAGCCCTCCTCCCCCCAGGCTACCACCTGTGACTTATCCCTGGTGGCTAGTTGTAGGCTCTAGGTATCTGTGTGCTCGATCTGCCCCTCTTCCTGTCTGCGCTCCATTTTTTTTTTTTACTTTGCACTCTGTATTTTTGTTCTGTTATTGTATTGCACTTGTATTCTGATTTTATATTACTTGTATCTCCTTACATTTTTGTGCCCTTTGTTTCTCGCGTTCTGCCGTCTCGTTTCCCGTCGCTGCATCCCCTGCGGCCCAGCCCCCGCTCGCCCATTCATCCCGTTCCCGCCTCCCAGCTGCTCCTCCCTCCCATCTCCCCTTCTTATGGCGGGCGCGCCAAAGGCAAGCCCGTTTGCGACCAGACAGCGCCCAGCGCCTGGCCCATGTGAATGCCACAACACCAGACGCCACTACGACGCTGGCCGATCACACTCCTGCTCCCAGGCCACCCCGAAGTGGAACCAAGGACCCTTCTCCTGCCGGAGCTACCGTTACACCAGCCTCCAAACCACCACCACGCCCACCGGGGTAGGCCGCAATAGCCTCCGATGCCTTCTACTCAACACCTGCTCCGCCTGCAAACACGCCATCGAATTCTGGGACCTACTCTACTCCACCTCCCCAGACGTCGCCTTTCTGACGGAGACCTGGTTGAACCTCTCCTCGGCACCCAACATCTCCATAGCCATCCCTGACGGCTACAACATCACCCGCAGGGACCGCAACAACGGAACAGGAGGAGGAACCACCGTCGTCCACAGAAACACCCTCAAAATCTCGACCAGCACTGACAACACGCTTATCACCGCCTAACACGTGCACTTCCAGATCCACACCGACTCCAACACCACTCTCAGAGGAACCCTCATCTACAGACCTCCCGGCTGCAGTTCAGCGACTCCATCGCCGACTTCGTCAGCACGCACACCCTTGCGTCCAGACTACATCCTCCTCGGAGACCTGAACTTCCATCTCGAACACCAACAGCAACTCCACCACCCTGCTCGACAACCTTGCCAACCTCAAACTCCAACAGCTAGTCACGACTCCCACCCAATCCGCCGGACACACGCTCGACCCATCTTCTCAGCCAGCAACTTAGTCCCCTTCAGCCACTCCACTGGACCGACCACTGCTGCGTCCACTTCACCTTCGAGAAGCCCACCACACACCTCCGCACACAACGGGCCCCTCACCGCAGCTGGAGCAAAGTCACCAAAGACCAGCTAGTAACCACCCTCGCCCGAAACCCACCCGTGGACACTACCGACTCCCCCTCCCTCAACCTCAGGCAATGGATCGACGACTGCTCCAACGCAGGTAAACACATTGAGCCTTTCTTTTTCGATGTGCTCCCTTTCTGTTTTCCCATATATTTTTAGGTCTCGCGACCTATCGATGCGCGCATGCGCATCGAGCGGAGCGAGAATTCAAGTGGCGAAAACATCATGAAACCACCAGCTTTTTGCTGGCGTTTTCATGCAGGTCATGTGAACCACGTGTTCAAACATGAACGCACATCAGCCTCCCTCCATTTGCCGCACAGCACATCAAAGGGCTTCGCCCAGCGTGCGCTCTGCGGCTTCTCGGCTTCTCCTCCCCTAATTAGTCATTTTCGCCGCTCCCCTGCCCGCTGTGTCGCATTTCTCCTCCCCCCCCCCTCCCCTTCTCTGCCTTCTGCCTTCCTTTCCCGGCGCACGCATTTAAATGTACTTCTCGTTCCTTTTCTGATTTCTAAGATTATGTATGACAACACCTTCCAATTTCATTACACATGATCATTAGGACTCTCTCCAAAGAATTCACCGATTGTGGTAGTGAGCCTGTGATTTTCCCAGCGTACGTGGTCGGTTTGCTGCTTGCTTGTCCCTTTCACCACCTCACTCCTGTCTATCTTCAGCTTAAGCACAGAAGGCATGTGCTTTCGATTCTCTCATGCTGTTCATGTGTTTCACGGCCTTGCAATGCAAGACAAAGGGGCTTCGGAATATGTCCATGCAGCAATTATATTACATTTTTGCAGACGATGCGACATGGCTGTGTTCACAAGCACACTTTCCACATGTCTACGGCCGGCTCAAGATGGGCATGTGTGCTTTTACAAGCCCTCCACACCACCAAGCAACCATTTGGACGCATAAATTAACATAACGTGTAACACGTGCTAAAGGATTAAAAACAAAAACAAAATCGGATTAAGAAGCCTCAAATAGACAGAAAAGTGGCGCCGCTCAAAACAGAACACTTTAGTACACTACACACGGTAATAATCTCTTCACGCACATTCCCTTTAGACTACACGTAATAGTAACATCTAGCACAAAACCAAATGACAAATTCTAACTAAGGTCTTAAATCCTTGCAGAAAATGCAGTGTCAAACATTAATGGCAACCAAGTTATTTATAGTCAGTCGCTGGCTCTCAGACTGAAAACAAACATCTAATTTAATGTATGAAAGCGTGGCGTGATCCGCTGATGGTTGACAAAAAAAACAAGCATTGGCATTGCCAATAGGTCTCGCTTGGGGACCTTATAAGTATTTAGTTTTGCAGCACAATATCCGATTATGCAACAAGGATATTGTGCTGCAAAACTAAATACTTCTAAGGTCCCACAAGCGAGACCTATTGGCAATGCCAATGCTTGTTTTGTAAGCTGACCTCAGTGCTATAATAGGGCGGCGGTCTATTGATTTACCGCCTCTTTTCCTTGCTTCCAGGGCCCTATGGAGAGTGTGTTTTCAATTAAGTCCTTAGGGTTTGGTCGAACGAGATCTTGTTTTGTGCTATTCCAAGTTCTAGTTGAAGCTCTGCAACAATGGCCTCCCATTTACTTGTTACTCAGGCTGGAATTGATGGATTTGTGCTGTGCTTTCTCGTCTCCACCCATGGAACAAGTTGTCTCCGATTTTGGCTGACCATTTTATCCTTTTGAGTACCTTGTGTCGCTCTTCTCTTGTGGTTTCCCCAATCACTGAAAGGATGGTCGTTGTGGGGACTGTCAATTTCAGGGTGGCCTATGATCACTTTTGGCCCTGTCATCCATATCAAAATTTATCAACATGGCTACAATAGTTTTCGCTGACTCAGATGTAGTCGATTGTGGACTTATTCCTGAAGGTGGGTTTTGTGCACCACAAGGGAGAGTGAGATTCCTTTAGTGAGTGTGTCGAGCATAGCTTGTCGTTTTTGAAAAGGGTAAGAAGGGGTTCAACCCAGCCCCTGTGCCTGGGCAAAGCTTTTCTCTTGTCTAGAACCCTCAAGTTGAAATCGCCTGCTATGATTGCCTGATGGGATTCATATTTTGTCAGATGTTTGTGTAATGTTCTTGTTAGAGATTCTATGAATTCCTTCTTATTAATCTGTGCAGGGTTGATATAGTAGTTTTTTAACAGTAGTCGATGGAATTGAAAATTGAGCTTCAGGCTGTTGATTAGTAGTACTTGGATATCAGGTGTTTTAATTAACCGTGGGTGTAGTGGGGCTACGCTGAGCATCACGAAGTGGGGGGAATCTAGGCACACTCCGCGTAGCCGCGCTACCCGCCTCCCTCCCGCCCTCTTCTAAATACCCTTAGAATCATTTAAAGCATTGTTAAAGTAATGTAAGACTTACCTGAGATGCGGCGTCCCGGGGCTCCCTCTTCCTGGTTTATCGCAGACTGACTTCTTCCTCACAAATGCGCGGGTGCCCGTGCAATTCTTGCGAGAAATGCGCATGCGCGGGCACCTGCCATGGGCCCATGGCGTCCCTACCCGTATCTTTTTGTTGTAGGACTCTGCGTCAAGCAGCGTACCAAGATGGCTGCCAACAGTTCCTGGTTAAAGTGTTGGCTGCCAGTCAGATGACAGCACATGGTCAGTTGGATCCGCGGATAATCTGCGTCCCAAATATACAAAATTATTTACACAAAATACCAAAAAGCACAATCTGCGTACCAACCTCTAATTTCCTGCTAAATTTGGTGAGATAATGTTCAGCGGTTTGGGCTGTAGGCTTGTTCAAAGGTCCTATTGGAATTAACATGTGAAAATGCGTTTCGGGACCTTTACCTCCCCCTCCCCCCTTTTTTCTCGGCCCCCTCAAATGGATACTCCGACAAGCAATAAATCACCCATATAGCCACGTAACGTACTCGCTCACCAACCCTTATACACACTTAGACATCAACTGACCGATAGATACTCATTTAGACAACCAGTCATTCACCTATACATTCACTGACGCCTAATCCCACACTTACACAGTCAGTCATGCACCCACTGAGTCCTCTATACTCCTGATTCACCAATACTCCATAGTACATATATTGAACACTCCTAAATCTTTTAAAAACAGTCACTGGATGATGTAATCACTGATGTCATCGGTGATATCACTGACTTCACTGACATCTCAAATGATGTCACTGACCAGGTCATGCGTGATGCAATATGTGAGGTCATAAGCAGCGCGTTGTGGGTACACAAATTATAGTTTACTTTGGTAATTAATGGCTGAATTTCTCTGATTTTGTGTGAGTAAAATCTCACCCCAACTATAACATTCCTGTAACCTTTTTGATTTTTAGAATATATAATGTCCAGTCACTGCGAAAATCTTTTTATGGCTGTAAACTGGAAGCGATGAAAAACACAGCAGTGCTGATATTTTTCAGGCGTGCTTAATTAATCATTGCAACAAGGCTACCCAGCACATTTCGAAGCTTTGGTCACTGGTCTAGATCGCGCTCTCTTCCCTCGCATGTATGTATGTGTGTCTATATATTTCTATCCTTTTGGTTGTTGGTAGTTATAGTTAGGATCTAGTTTCTGTAGGAAAATTGTTCTTTGTTTTACTAATAACTTAGGCGCAGTTTGACGAATCTTCACGAAATTTTAAAATTTAGTTTGTCATTCATTTTAGCTGCTGTCCGTAAGGCTTTGGGATGATCTGTCAAGTGGGGGCTGAGAAAAATAAGGGGTCCCAAAATGTATTTTCCCTATGTAATTCGCGCGCAGGGGAGCCGAAGACAACGCCGAAGACTAGCCAAAGAGTGGCCCGTCTGCGCCCGTCCGCGACAGGACGGGGCCAGGGGCCACCCACTCTGCCCTGTCACTATGGACTGCTCTATGCTTACCCCCTCGATCAGGTATGCCTCACATGCTCTTAGAGCACTGCAACCCCAGGAGATATATAACTGCACTAACAAAACACTATGCTGTCCAGAGGGCCCCTTCTCATGTCTTAAATGCGGCTTTCAAGCTATGGACTCCCATAATATTGCTGGACGGCCTATTGACAGTATAGGTTGTCAGGGAGGTTTGAAAAGTTTTCTGTTGAATCTCAGATAACTCCCTAAACATCACACACAATTATGGGATACTATCCATAGCATTCAGCCAGAGATCTGTTTCTTAACGGAAACATGGCTGAAACCTCATACTACCCCCACTATCACTCTGGGGATACCTACAGGATACAAAATTCTCCGTCTAGATCGCCCCGTGAAGGTAGGAGGCGGAATTGCCATCATATACAGGGATACTCTGAATATCAGAGTCTTAGACCAAGTGATGCTACCTACCATGGAAGTGTTAATTTTTCATCTAACAATCAGTCCCAAGGTATACTGGAGAGGAGCACTAGTTTACCGGCCGCCTGGGCCCAATGCTGGGTTCTCTCTTGCCCTCACTGAATTGTTAGCCCCCCATATGAAAGCTAATGGAGATTTTATCTTATTGGGAGATTTTAACTTTCATATTGATATTGATGATCATCCGGATACTAATGTCTTTCTAACGGACCTTGCTCTTTTAGGTCTACATCCAAGAAACAGTGAACCTACACATTCAGGTGGTCACATCTTAGATCTGATTCTCACCTCCCATCCCAATGTTCACTGCTATCCCCCTAAGCACATTTTTTGGTCTGATCATAAATTGATAAACTTCTCTTTTACATATATATCTAATCCCTTGAATCGCCTGGCCACTCAGCACATCAAACGCAGACCGTGGCACAAAATTACTTCTGCTAAGCTCATGCAAATATGGGAACAGCCGATTCTCTCCAACTCTGAAAACATCGACACTGCTCTCTCCAAGTTTAACTCTACTCTGATGACAGCTATTGACACTCTTGCCCCTCAGAAAAATGTAAAAAAATCTACCATGGCCAAAAGGGAAGCCTGGTACACCGAGGCCCTAAAAATTGAAAAGCAGGGATGCAGAAAACTAGAGAAACTTTGGAGACGAACAGGTAAGGAGGAAGATAAGAATCGTTATCTGGAAGTAATGACCTCTTATTATAAAAACATAAAAAAGGCTAGGAAAATAAGCCTTACAACCCAAATTGAAGAGGCAGGCAACTCTACAAGAGAGCTCTTCAAAATCATTCAGACCTTTACCAACCCTGAAGTGTGCGAGAGCCCGGACACTTTTACCCAGGTTCTATGTGACGATATATCTCAGTTCTTTGAGGACAAAATAGAAGGGATATATAAAAAAATCACCGCAGTCTCAGATCCTTTGGGAATTGAGGTCCCCGAAATGTCCCCTATGCTGACCTCTGTAAAAACTCTTCAGGCAATCCCAGAAATAACTATTAAGGACCTGACTATAATTATTAACCAAATAAAGACTGGTTCTCCTACTGACTTGCTACCTGCCAAATTCATCTCCCCTTTAATTGATATAGTAGGACCTCCTATCCAGAAACTGCTTAATCTCTCCTATGCTGAGGGTTTGCTCCCATCAGCCTGGAAGGAAGCGGTAGTGAATCCCATACGCAAAAATTCCACCTTGCCCTGGTCTGAACTCTCCAACCTCCGCCCGATTTCTCTCCTTCCTTACATCAGCAAACTGGCAGAGAAACACGTAAACACCACTCTTTCCAGCTTTATCGAGGCGACAGGGGGCCTGGACCAATCACAATCTGGGTTCAGGCCCAACCACAGCACTGAATCAGCCCTTCTTTCTGTGACGGATCAGATCAAAATGTCACAGGATAGAGGTGGCTCCATGATTCTAGTGCTGCTGGACCTGTCTGCAGCCTTCGATACCGTGTCTCATAACATCCTTCTCAGCCGTTTGCAGGGAGTAGGAATTGGAGGCCTAGCATTATCATGGTTGGAGAGTTTCCTCTCCGGGAGATCACAATCTGTCAGCCTGGGCCCCTTTCGTTCCATCTCTAGGGGGCTCACGAAGGGGGTGCCACAGGGCTCATGTCTTAGCCCTACATTGTTTAATGTATATGTGGCCCCCCTTGCTGAGATTGTGCGGAAGTATGGGTTCACACCGATCTCCTACGCTGATGACACCCAGCTCCTCTACCCTTTCAGCTCCCTTGACTCTAAAGTCAAAGAGAACTTTGCTGAGGGTATGAGGGCGGTGTCACGTTGGATGGCGACGAACTGCCTCCAATGTAATGTAACAAAAACTGAGATCATGCTCTTTGGCAAAGCAAGTATTCTTTGGTCCCCTGACTGGTGGCCAATAGATCTCGGCCCAGCACCTACATCTAAACACCATGTAAAGAATCTTGGGGTGAAGTTGGACCAAAAGCTGACCCTGAAGGAAAACACCAACTACATCGCAGGATTGTGTTTCCACTCTATTGGCCTACTTAGACGTGTCTTTCCATATCTTCCTGCCACCTATAGAAAGACACTTGTGCAGGCATTAGTTACCAGTCGTCTGGACTACTGCAACGGCCTGCTGACATTAGCAAATGCTGATGCGGTAGGTCGTTTGCAGGTGGTCCAGAACACGGCAGCAAGACTGGTCATGGGTGCACCAGCTAGGACCCCTTCTAAACCCTTGCTGAGGGAATTACATTGGCTCCCTATACGACAGCGCATCAACTTTAAGATCTGCTGCACGGTTCATAAATGCATTTATGGTGCAAGTCCTAAATACTTGTCTCAATCTCTGGTGCTATATCAGCCCAGTAGGTCCCTTCGTTCAAGCAATCAAGCCCTTTTAAAACCCCCGGCCACAAAGAAATCCAGACAAGGAGACCGGGCCTTTTCCTCAGTTGGACCTGCCTTATGGAACAAACTTCCCCCTGATGTTAGAACAACTATTAACTACCTATCCTTCAGAAAAATATTAAAAACCCTCCTCTATCAAGAAGCATTTCTGTCCACTTAATCTCCTTAGATGTACTGATTGATAATCCTATAGCTGGCACAGCGCGGAGATACCCTTACGGGATTGATTCCAGCGCTATAGAAGAAATTAAAAATAAAAATAAAAAAATAATAATTTCCCAAATGGGCTTTAGACATGACTACAGCTAGAACCGCTGACTGGAATTGCACAAAATTTGGCAGAAAATTAGAACTTGGTCCAGAAAGAGAACTTTCTGTAATTTGGTGTAAATCTTTTCAGTAGTTTTTAAGTTATTAAAGTAAAAATGTATGTATATCTAACGATGCAGATCCTCAGTGGATCTGGTTGGATTCGTGGATCCACATAACAGTGCAGTGATTGTCTGGCCGCAGCCTGGGAGGAAAGTTGCAGCCACCATTTTGTTAATTAGGACTCTGTTCCCGGTGGAGGAAATGAAATTTAGAAGTGATGGCAGTCGGGGACTGACGGAGAGTGTGTCTGTGAGGACCCCTCATTAGCACGAAATTGACTAAAAATATTTTCTCTTAAGCATGTGAGGGTCTTCAGGATTCGAGATCTCATTTTAAAAAAACAAACGCATACACCCACTCACAGACCCAAACACCTACTCATGCATCCTCTCACATATCTATACAGCCACTAGTACACCCATGCTCTCATACACCTGCCTGCTTGTACACACAGCCCCTCGCACATAGATCCACACAGCCACTCACCTACCCACTCACCTACCCACTCACAGACACCCATCCATTCACTCTAAATGCTCACACAGCTGTTAGATTTGAATTGCTATTTCCGTAATGCATAGAATCAAAATGTTCCCTTTGCTATGCTCAAACTCTATTCCATGTTAAAGTTGGCACCATGAATGCTAACTTATTAGCACCATCTTGTTCTGTGACGGAGGCCAAGCCTCTGTCTCATAATGCTTGTCTCAGCAGAAAGGCCGCCCCTGCGCCTCCAGCTTGTATGTCTCAAGGTTGAAGCTTCGCTGCTTAAATGAATGTACTATTATCCTTGTTTGCCTTCTTTGTTCACCATGGCCTGAGCTGGAAAAATTGTATATTGTATGTTAACGTGTGGACAGGGGTCAGTCCCTTCATCTCAGGACGCTGGACAGACTGGGCTCCGCTGCAGCGTATTGCTAATAAACTAGTTGGTTTGTATTCTCTACAGTGTGACCGACTTCATTTATTGGGAATGCGGAGAAGTGGTCGTGAGTGATCCGGGTGACCCTAATCGGGTCCCCCGGATCGTGAGTAGGTGGCCCCACCTACTCACACAGCCACTTGCAGGCCCACACAGCCCCACCTACTCATACACCCAGGTTACAGGGACGTTCTAGTTGGGAAATAAAATTTAAAAAAACATAAAAATTCATTAAAAAAAAAAGCGAGGTGAGGTTCAGATTTTACAATAAATCATATCATTTGTGAAAGCGCACCACTCACCTGTGAGGGTCTAAAGGCACTGGGGTGGGGAATGCTGCTACTGTTCGAAAAGCCAGGTCTTAAGGAGTTTTCTGAAGGTCAGCAGGTCTTGGGTCTGCCGTAGGTGGATGGGGAGGGTGTTCTAGGTCTTGGCGGCGAGGTGGGAGAACGATCTGCAGCCGGAGGTCACTCTTCGGAAGCGGGGGGACTGTGGCGAGGGCGAGGTTGCTGGAGCGGAGCTGGCGGGTGGGGGGTGTAGAAGCTGAGTCATCTGTTGAGGTACGTTGGTCCGGTGCTGTGGAGTGCCTTGTGTGCGTGGGTGAGGATCTTGAAGGTTATCCTCTTGTTGACCAGGAGCCAGCGCAGGTCTCTCAGGTGGGGTGTGATGTGGCTGCGCGAGGGATGTCGAGGATCAGGTGTGCAGAGGTGTTCTGGATGCGTTGGAACCGTCTCAGGAGTTTGGCCGAGGCTCCTGCGTAGAGTGCATTTCCGTAGTCCAACCTGCTGCTGACGAGGGCCTGGGAGACTGTTCTTCTCGTTTCAGTGGGGATCCACTTGTAGATCTTGCTAAGAATGTGGAGGGTGTAGAAGCAGGAGGAGGAGACTGCGTTGACCAGTTTAGTCATGGAGAGGGTGGAGTTGAGGATGGCCCCTAGGTTGGGTGCATAGTCGGTGGGTGTTGGAGCGGTTCCCAGTGCAGTCGGCCACCAGGAGTCGTCCCAGGCCGAAGCGGTGGATCCGAGAATGAGGACCTCCATCTTGTCAGAGTTCAGCATCAATCGGCTGTTCCTCATCTATTCAGCGACGGCCTGCATTCCTTCGTGAAGGTTGGTTTTGGCGGTGTGGGGGTCCTTGGTGAGGGAGAGAATCAGCTGGGTGTCATCGGCGTAGGAGATGATGTTGAGGTCGTGCCGGCGGGCGACGTCGGCGAGCGGTGCCATGTAGATGTTAAACAGAGTTGGGCTGAGGGATGAGCCCTGGAGTACGCCGCAGATGATCTTTGTGGCTTCGGAGCAGAAGTGGGGGAAGGCGGACGCTCTGTGTTCTGCCAGAGAGGAAGGAGGTGGTCCGGTCCAGGCCCTTCTCTTGGATCCCGGCGTTGTGGAGGCGTGTTTGTAGTGTGTGGTGGCAGACCATGTCGAAGGCGGCTGACCGGTCCAGGAGGATGAGGGCCGCCGTTTCTCCGTTGTCCAGCAGGGACTTGATGTCATTGGTGGCGGCATTGAAGGCAGTCTCAGTGCTGTGGTTGCTGCGGAACCCGGACTGGGAAGGATACAGGATGTTGTTCTCCTCGAGGTAGTGGGTCAGTTGTTTGTTGCCGGTCTTCTCGATGACCTTTGCCGGGAACAGAATCAGGGAGATGGGCCTGAAGTTCTTGAGGTCCTTTGGGTCTGCCTTGGGTTTCTTGAGTAAGGCGTTTATCTCGGTGTGCTTCCAGCTCTCCGAGAAAGTTGCTGTCTTGAAGGTGTTGATGACTTTCCGGAGATGGGGTGCGATGGATGTGCTGGCTTTGTTGAAGATGTGATGTGGGCCTGGGTCTGACAGAGATCCGGAGTGGATGGTGTTCATGATCTTGATGGTGTCGTCGATGTTGATATAGGAGAGCAGGCGGATGGTCGTCGTAGGGGCGGGGGGGGGGTGGGGTCTCCGTGGTTGTCGGGGCAGTTGTGGCGTTGAAGCTGTCGTGGATGTCTGCGATCTTGCGGTGAAAGAATGTGGCCAGCGAGTCGCACTGGTCTTGCGAGGGTGGGACGTCGTTGGTGTTGGAGCTGGGGTTGGAAAGTTCCTTCACGATGTTGAAGAGCTCTTTGCTGTTGTGTGTGTTGTCTAGGCGGTTTTTGAAGGAGGCCCTTTTGGCGGATCTGATGAGGTGATGGTGTCTGCGGGTGGCGTTCTTGTGGGCTGCTTGGCTGTCCGGTGTACGTTCGCTGAGCCAGATCTTCTCCAGCTTTCGGCAGGTTTGCTTGGAGGCCCGGAGGTCTTCAGTGAACCAGCTGGCTTTCTTGTTTGAGTGACTGTTGGAGGGTTTCTTGATCGGGGTGAGGGTGTTGTCGCAGTCGTTGATCCACTGTCTGGGTCGGCGGGTGGGCTCTGTGCGAGGGTGGTGGTTAGCTGGTCTTCGGTGACTTTGCTGCTTTAGCGGCGAGACATCTGTTGGGTGTGGTGGTGCGTGTTGAGTTTCTTGAAGGTGAAGTGGATACAGCGATGGTCGGTCCAGTGGAGTTCGGTGGTGTGGTTGAAGGAGACGTGGGGCCTTGCGGAGAAGATTGGGTCAAGCGTGTGACCGGCGGAGTGAGTGGGGGGTGTTGACGAGTTGTCTGAGTTGGAGGTTGACGATCATGAGTGATGCAATATGTGAGGTCATAAACTCACATGACATCACGGATATCCACAGAACCACTTATGCTCCCATCCACACCCCTATACAACCTCTTCGACTCACAAACACATTCACAGACGCATACAAGTACTCACACACCCACTCAATAATTCATATAGCCACTCGCACATCCACTAACTCACTCCTACAGCGCCTCATGCACTCGCCAATACAGACACTCTCATATTGAGCCATACAGACACTAACACCCCCTCATACACCCATACAGCTATTCACACACCCACTCATGCACGCATAGTTACTCACATACTCACTCCTGCAGATACAAGCACATGTACTCCCTCACCTATACAGTTACTGACATAAACACTCCACCATACAGCACTGCTCATATTCACTCACCAATACAGCTACTAACTCTCCCACGCACTTGCCCGTACACCATTTACGCACCCACCCACTGCCCCATCACTTCACCTATACAGCCTCTTACCCACTTACCTATGCATCACACACAGCCACTCACTCATACAGCCACCCATATAGCCACTCACTCATGCAACCACTCACACTCCCATAGAGCCTCCCAGACACCGACTTGCACACGGAAACTCGCAGTCCACAACCAGTTTGCATGATGTGTTACAAATAGTAGTAATCTTGAGTAGTACACACACACACTATATTTATTTGAGTTATGTATTATATATCTTTAACACTCAGAAACTTTTAGAAAACACTCGCACTCCCTGGATGATGTAATTTAAGATGTCCTCAGTGATGTCACTGACCATGTCATGAGTCATGTAATATGTGAAGTCTTAAGCAGTACATTGCAGTGTAGTGTAGTTCCTATATTCCCAAAAGGCTCTGCGCATTGGATTAATATATCCTATAGATTAGACGTAGGACTGAGGTCAACTAGGTCTCTATCGAATATATTAAAATTAATAGTGAATGCCAGTTAGCTCAGAGGTCACTAGAAACCTTCTTGAATTCACAAGAAGGGATTAGTTTCTGATCACCGCATAAACATGACAACTTTGTTTCCCAAGAATAAGAAATGTATGTCTGGAGTCCCGAAAACAATAGATAAGTATTTCACTCAGTCACTCGTGCATGCATTTTTTCTAGAGAGGTGCCGAGAAATAGAGAGACAGGCGTTTTCAATCAAAGGTTTTATTGAACAGTCTTCTTGCTCATGCAAAGTATAATGCATACAGCGAGAACAATATTATAAAATAATACTGTAAAAGCATTGTATGGTTTCTAAACCATATATAAATACATACATAAATAACAAGGACTAAAAGTACTCAACAGGTGCTTCTAAAATACGCCTACCCCAATGTATCTAACCTAAGTCTAGTATGCGGGAAGGAGTAAGTGTGGTGTAGCATAAGTTTAGTTTTTCTTTGCCAAGAATCTATCCAAGGTTTCTCTAGGTTCTAATCCGCTCCATACCTTTAGTTTAGAATGAAGGAGGTCTGGTATCTCAGTCTCTGGACTCGATTTCCAAACACCCCGCTTGGGGAGCTTGGAAACGCTAGAGCTGGATTCTCGCCGAGAGAAATGCAGCCTCTCGATCAGTGCGTCAGCTGGAGGGTCGGCTTCCTTCGGCACTTGCTGTAGCGAGCTGCGTCGTGCAAGTAGATAGTCGAACTGCTCCGAACCACCTTGTCTTGCTAGAGCAAGTGAAGGCATATTTATACCTGGAAGGTGTCTAGTTTGATGTAAAGTCGGGCATAATAACATCAGGAAAGAACCCTGAGGGAATAGTAGTTCTTTGTAAACTACATGAGTTCTTGGACAAATCAATATTCAAGCGAGGGAAGGTCCCGGACTGGTTAAGCCGATTTTCCAAGAAATCGTTGTGACGTTTTGGTACGGGCGGAAGTAGCCATGCCTGTATTTGGTCTGCATGGACTATGCCTAAATAAGGGAATGATTTCTATGCCTATATTAGGGCACTGTGAATTGTACCTATATAAGGCCGTGAATTGTACCTATATAAGGCCATGAATTGGGAAAATTCACTTGGATCCTAAAATGCCATACAACGACAGGGCGCAAGTTATAGCTGCTCAAACAAAACCAGTGAAATTCAGCAGTTATAGTTGCCTGAGTGAAATGTGAGCTTAACTAAAACATCCCTGTAAGTTTTTTTTTTTTTCTTTTTTTTTTTTGTGTGTGAATTTCTAAGGTTTTTAAAATTCTATTTCCTACCGGTATCCTTTTGAAAATGAGTGTGTGAGTGCCTCAGTGGGTGTGTGTTTGTCTGAGGGACTGCCTGCATAAGTGTTGGGTGTGTGAGGGAGTGCATCACTGTCTGAGTAAGTCTCTGACTGAGTAGATGTCGAAGTTGGTCATTGACTGGGTACATGGGTTTTTGAATGGATTTCGCACTTGAGAAAGACCTAAAATATGCTAAGTGAAGCTTGCAGTGAGAAAGCATAAACTGGTCTGCACTATTATCTATTACCCATTTTTGAAGAACTCTTTCTGTACATGGTTGAGAAGGTTGTGGTCAATACTTGCCTCTATATCTCAAGAGTGCAGGAGTACACCACAATCGGAACCATGAGCTGCTTCAGTAAATGTGCTGGTAGTAACTGCCTGCTATGATTCCTCTTTGGCTGCCTAAATGTGTATGTAAGCGGCTGCACAAATACTGCAGACCCTGTGTTAGGCAATAGAGCACTATGTAGGTGTCACTGCAACTTCCGTTGAGTCTGGCATGCATAAATGGTTTCTTGTGGGTGACTGAATGGATAAGTGCTTCTGTAGCTGTCTCTGTAACTGAAAGGGAGTCTCTATGCTTTTGTGAATATCTGATTGTTTTAGGGATTGCATACTCTATGTAATACTTGGCACAGAGGCCTGCACGTAACTTATTCAACTCAAAAGAAAATCTCTCAATCTTTTAAGCACAAAACATCATCCTTTATTGCATACCTGCAGCATATCTTATAAGTGTATCATGTGCACTAAAATGTGGGTGTGATACTTGAGAAAGACCTATAACATGCCAAGTGAAGCTTGGATCTGCATGTTTCAGAAGCCTTTGTCAATACTTTCCTACATATTTCAGTTTAGCAGTACACCTGTAAGAGTGCCATAAGATATTCAAGTAAATGTGGTGGTATGTAACTGCCTGCTATAATACCTCCATCTCTGCTTAAATATGTAAGTGGCAGCACAAATACTACAGTGCCTCTGTAAGGGAATAGAGAGCTATGAACATGTGCTGCAACTATCTTTGAGTCTGCTGCAGGCATAAGTAGTTTCTAGTAAGCGACTGAATGTATATGTGCTTCTGTAGCTGTCTGTTTAGGTTGCAGAGACAGTCCGTTCTTTTGTGAACATGTAGATCAGTTGCTTTAGGGGCGCATACTTTATGTAGTATTTTGCATAAGGGGCCTACAGGTGCCCAAGTAACTTATTCAACTCAAGAAAGGACATCTGTCAGTCTCTTAAGCACAAAACAGCACCTGTTATGGCATGTGTACAGCATATCTTAGCAGAGTGATATATGCACTAAAAGGTGGGTTTGACACTTAAGAAACACCTATAACATGCCAAGAGAAGCTTGCAGTGACCGTGCACAGACAGGGTCTGCACTAGTTGCCGTGACCCATTTTGAAATACTATTTCATTGCATGGTTGAGAAGATTGGCCATACTTGCCTACATATCTAAGAGTGTAGAAGTGCACCTCTACCAGTGCTATGAGATGTTTAAGTACTTGTGCTGGTATGTAACTGCCTGCTGTAATACCTCTGTGGCGGTCTGAATGTGTATGCAAGTGTCTGCAGAAATACTTCAGTTCCTGTGTTTGGCAGTAGAGCTACATAGATGTGAGCACATCTACCTTTGAGTCTACTGCATGTATTAATAGTTTCTAGTGAGTGACTGAATCTATATGTGCTTCTGAAGCTGTCTCGATCGTATGCTGAAATAGAGGCTTTGTTTTTCTGAACATGTATGACAGGTGCTTTAGGGATGCATACTCTGTGTATTAATTGGCATCGGGGCATGCAAGTGCACAAGTAACTTAATGATCTGAAAATAATATTTTTAAGCACAAACCAGCATGCTTTGACACACCGACAGCATCTCTCTCATGTGACTTGTGCACACTGAAACCTGGGTTTTAGACTTGACAAACAGCATTTACATTACAAATCAAGCTCCAGGTGAAAGTGCACACCCATGACCTGTACTACCAAGCAGCATCCATGTTTGAAAGAGTATTTCTATACATCAATGAGAAGGTTGTGTCAGTACTTGCCAACATATCTGAGAAATTGTAGGAGTACACCTGTAAAAGTGACATGAGACAGTTAAGTAAATGTGATGGCATATGGCTGTCTATTTTAGCATCTGAGACTCTCTAAGTATGTATGTAAGTGGCTATAAACAAACTCCTCAGTGCCTGTGTTACGGAAAAGAGTGGAATATAGAAGTGACTAAAACTATGTTTGAATCTGCTGCGTGCACACGTAGTTTCTGGATAAGTGATTGATTGTATATGTGCTTCTGTAGCTGTCTGACAAAGCAGGGTAACAGAACTGCAACACCCAGAATCCAAAGAAAAACACTCTTTGAGAAGAGCACATCATATATATATAATATATATAATATATATATATATATATACTGCTTTGCTAGCTAAATGTTTTATCCTAATCTACAATTTGTTTACTACTAATTAAGCCATGAAGTAAGCAGCAAATGTACAGCATACTAATTCAAAGCAACAGATTGTGAACCAATTTCTCACACACCTAGGGGTTTATTAGGATGGCGGGCGGACTTTCGTCAGCCTGCCATCCTAGTGGTGCTGGGACCAGCCGCCAGTAATGCAGCAGTCCCGCACCTGCAATCAGGATATGGCATACCCCATCCACAACACCGCCCGCCACAATGCCGTGGATGCATTTTGTGCATTTGCATGCCCAACGTGGCAGGCACCGCGTTGTGCATGCAAATGCAGGGGGGTACCATAGGTATGCCCCATGTGCGCCCCCAACACCTTGCTGACCCGCAACAGGCCCCCACTTTCAGGCACCGCTTGCCTTTCCTTGGCGGCAACGCCACCATGGAAAGGCACTACTCTGCCACCATATCCAGCCCCTTTTCCGCCTGGTCGGCTAGTCGACGGGTGGAAATCTGCAGGGCGGTCTTTCCGTCCGCTGGGCCCCCCACCCCCACCATCGTAGTATGGCAGGGGAATTTTATGTTGGCGGGGAGTATTAGCGGGCGGATCTCCACCGCCATACGGGCGGTGACGAGCCGCCCGCTATTATAATAGACCCCCTAGTCTGCAAATCAAACTGGTCACATTCTCATTCTCAAAAAACCTTTTACTTGCCTGTTATTAAACAAAGCCACTCAAAACCACTCATATATTACCTCATAGTTCCTATACTGTCTCAACTATTTGATGCGCTCTTATAACATTCTCACATACACACATTCCGTTTCAATCTTTTTTTTTTTTTATCCAGATTAAATGTAATACAAATACCTGATAAATTAGTTAATCAAATATTTGTTGGTCTGATCAGATAGATTCAATGATGTCAGGAAATGACGCACCTCACAGTAAGCAACCATTAATGGCAGCATTTTCAACTTTCCCCTGCACTTTTGCAAAGGAGCCCAATATGTGGGTGTTTTGCACAGGAAGATATTAGAGAATCGGTTAAAATGTGTCCTAATTGTTTCTTTCTACAGCACTAACCAGAAGTTCTGACAAAATGAACCTCCTCATTTTGTTCCTTTCTAAATTAAATGTTTTAAGTTTATCCTGTTGGATTCAATCAAGATGGCTTGAGGTGTGCCTTCCTTTTGTCATAAGTAAGACTGTTGACGCTAGTTATTCTTTAGAACACTCTGGGTGGCTGTAGTAGAGCACATGGGATCAACGGACAAGCTACTGCTGTTGAAAGTATGTTTTATCGAGGACATAAGACTTCATTCTCATATGGCTGAGAAACATAGTGTACATTTACAGAAAATAGGCTCTCATTTTTAGCTTCTGCAGCATCTTCCATATCCTATGAGAAAATAACGAGAAAAATGTTTCTCTCAAACATGTTTGTACTGTCAACAGAAGGCTTTTTCACAGGGTAAAATCACCTTAGACCACACCACAATTCCTAAAATTAGTGCCTTGCTATCAACAAATGATTTTTCATTTTTGTGCCCCCCCTCAAAATCTGCCATTCACTACAATGCATTTCATTGAGGTGCTATCATGTATATTGGTTCCAAGATGCCTGCCAGCACTTTCTGGTTGACGTGCTTTTAGCCAGTTAGATCTCACCATGAGATCTGTGCTTAGGCTCTGCCCAGATATCCTAATTTGCTTTCCCTTAAATTTCTCAACTACTGAATGGATATTCTCTCCCCCCCCCCCCCCCCGTAACAAAGTATGATCTGCGAAATCAAAATGTACTTTCCTGCCAAATTTGGTGTAATTCCGTCCAGTGGTTTGGTCTGTAGTAGTGTTCCTAGCTGCTATGGGGATTAACATGGGAAGTTGTATATTTCCCCCCCCCCCCCCCCCCCCCCCCAAGTCTCACACCCCTCCCCCCCCGCTTACCTCAGCCCTTGCTTGACAGATCACCCCAAAACTTTCCATAAACACATCTTATCATATATCCAAATCGTGGGTGTGTAACCAAAGTGAAGTTTGTGTGGATGCCCTATTGCACACAAGCCTGTGTACCCTAATCGGGTCTTTGCCTCATAGGGTTCTCTTTCAGCCACAACGTGACGATTTTGAGCTAAATATTCAGATACATTGATGGATTTCCTTCTACTTTTTGTAAGCTGTTTTGTAAGTAGTTCTGAGCTCAAGCGAGTGCCGGTGTAGTGTGCTTGAAACACTTGAGGCCGGTCTACATATTGAATAGACCAGACATTTAGCTACTAACTCTTAAAGATATGTATACACAGGACTTCAGAGGGAAAATTACACTCCTGTCAGTTGCTGTTTGGTGTATCAGTTTGCCATGTTTAGAGTGCTCCCGTTACAATGCACGAGGGTTTTTTTTACAGCTCAAAACTGGATTTAACTATCACACTTTGTCACTTTAAATCCTGTGTCATACTTTGTGGATTCTCACTGCAAACTGCTATAAGCCAAACACGGGTGCTTTGTTAAAGCCTTGTCTGCACTATAGTGGCCTTAACCGCATCCTTGCGGCACATTTTCCCTTGCTGCGCTGAGTTTTTTAAAAACCCATTATTCATGACGAGCTGGGCTCGTCATGAGCGTGCAAGGAGGCTACCTCATGACGAGCCCAGCTCGTCATGAGCGTCGAAGGGGTTAAGATTGCTGCCGTTTTTCCCATTTGTGTTTGTATATTGGTACAGCCTGACCCCAAAATAGCTGTCCCTTGTCTGGTTTGATCCCAGCTTCTGCCCACATCAGCTGTCCTAGTTACATACCCCACCCTCCTTGTCAACTGCTTCTGTGTTCAGCCTTACCGTATAGACTGCAGATACTTTTTACCTTTTCATTGGTGAGTGCTCAGCAACTTTTCTGACTTGCCATGCTTCTATTTTGAAATGTAGTAGACCTGGCTTGTGTTTTGCCCGTTCTCGTTATTTACTTACTGCATCTCAAATCAGTCATAGCTTTTCCTCTGCCTGCCCCTGCTGGTTATTCTTCTGACATACTTGCTGAGACAGTCGTTTTGCTAAGCGGAGCACTCAGCACCCACCCTGCATAGCAGAGTATAGGGAAAATATTGTGCCAATTCATAACTCTGTGAGATATTCATTGTAGTTAGTTCCTCATTACTGCTACCGCCACAATCTTCTTGTGTATTACTGCATTGTGTCGCAAAGTCTTTCGTGTAAGAGCATGTGTGATATGTGCTTTGACTGATGGTGTTCATACACGTCACAAACTAATCGCTAATCTGCCTTTAATGTGGTAAAACCATGCATACCGTTTTAGGCGACGCCATTGTGTTCATAAGAGTTACCACGTTAAAGTGGGACCTGTTAATAACTTTGCCATGATGTTTACGATTGAGACCATATATGCTACTGCGTGTGATTGAAGGACACTTCCATAAAAGAAAAAACACCAATATCAGTTTTTTTTTATCTACTTCAATTTTTGGATGTCTTTAAAGATGGAGGATATATAGTGGAACTGGATGTAAATCCTAATCCTGTGCACTAAACAGAACTGAGCTGTTGAACGCTCTTAATGCATTGTAATCACTATTTTTGATGCAGAGCGATGTGGTAGTGGCCTGATGTGCTGATTTCTTGGAGGTAATTACTAGCCATGTGTTCTTGAGATTTGTCTTTTCGCTTACTATGTGGTTAAACGTATACTTTGGCTATGCTTCATCATGCAGTTGCAAGAAGTGCTATGCAAAACTCCTTATGTGGGACTGACTGATTAGTCGCAGTTTTAGGAACAGGTGCACGATCGAAGTTGTGTTTCCTATTACCATTCTCATAAGGGCAAATAAGCATTCATGTTCCCAATTAGAAGTGATAACACTTCAAGTTCAGTAGTATGACGTTTCGTACTTTATAAGCGGGGCCACTCGAATGATGCGATTTTGTGGCCGAGTATAATTCAGCATAATTAAGGATTTGATACATAATCCATCGTCTGCTGCATAATCTGCAAATTTCAACAACAAATTGTTTCTAGCGGATCGGAGGTAGCTAAAAATATAGCAACTTGTAATGCTGCTCATTGGAAGGACGTTCGCCAAGTTTGACTGATCACCTTTTTGTTGGCTATCGCTGCATTGCTCTGTCAAACTGGTAGTAATGAGGTGAAAGATTTGTCCACAACATCGGTGTTTTAAAAATAAAAAGTTAACCAGGTAATGCTCTGACATAATTTTCATCATATCGTACCATAACTTTGTCCTAATCTACTAGGCAATTCCAGTGGCCTCGTTTTTATAATGCTGGATTTTTTGTCTTTTGCCACGCAGAATCTGTCACCGAGTCGATTATGCCCCACGCATAATATTGCAACTATTGACTGTTATGCCTAAACATTGTTTGTTCACATATTCCCCTGTATGCCATCTTGTCAAACGAGGAGTTGCTGTTTTAAAAAGATGACGTGCATAACTGTTCCTGTTTACTTAGAATTTTGCTCATTACATTATTCCCCGCAGCCTCTAAAATGTTTTATAGTTAGGTTATCTCCTAAGTGGATTGAGTTGGCGGCTTGGGATCTCTCCGTTGCCCAAAGGTCCTGAAAATAAGTTACTGCCATGCCTTCAGTGACTCCAGGGAAACACTGATTTTCTTAATTGAGAGGCATACAGCAGGCGCGTTTTCTGGGCTTGCTCTTGAGTGGGTGAACACTGACTTTGCACCTGGCATCTCGTATTTGCTTAGGTAGAGCACACATTCTTTATTTTTTTTGTATTTTTTGTTACTGTTCAAACGTTTACACTTGTTAAACTTGTTCTTTGCCTTGGTATTCTGGAAAATAGATAGTATGAAATTCACGTTGACTCATTCGCCGGTGTGCACAATTTTCAGCCCCTGCGCAGTACCTATGGAGTAAACTATGGAATCGTGCAGATTTTGCGCATTCGCAAGTGAGCTCGCATAACAAATCAGTTTTGCTGGGAAGCTTTTGTGAATTTGTGCAGTCTGGTACATACAAAGTGTAATCTCGATTATGTTCATTGTATTTACCCCAGGCCCTCCGCCCTTTTTCTGTACTTTTTGAGGGCGTTTCAAACTCATTATTGGGCTGTGATGTGACGAATTGTTTTTCACTTGTATATAGTTCTTCAGAGCCCAACAAGGCTGACTTAAAGTTGCGAGAAGGGACCCGTCTGAACAAAGTACTCAAGAAAGAGAAGGCATTAGGCACTGTTCTGCCAAGAAATAGCGACACAGTGGACAGAGCAAGTATGTGGTATAATGCTGCACATTTTGTGGTGGTATTACTTCATTACTTTCTTCTTATGCATTTACATTCACCTCAGTAGTACCAGTTTAACACGCAAATACAACGATAAGCAACAGGAAAGTGACCAGTCAACATTTTTAAGAGACCTTCCACTCTGAAGCAAGACGTGTCGTTGCATTTTTAGTAATGTTTGGGCTCGAATCGTCTTTTTTTATTAGCCCATCAGCTGCTGCATATTATGCAGATCTTACCTGGTAAATCCATTATTAGGTATAAAACAAGGCGGCTGCAGAACCGCATAATTCCAGTGCCTGTTAATATGGTTCTATGTTGCCATCTGTGGGTTCTAGTGGCCATTTCAAATCGCTTTGCTTTCAATATTAGACCATATTACATGGTTGCACATTATGTATGCTTCTGTGTGTATTTACCAATTTAAGCACTGTCTTAAGTCCTACCAACAGGGAAGCTTTGTGTGGGGGAGGGGTAGGGATGGTTGAGTTAGAAATCATTCTACATAGGGTGAGGCCCATTGCAGACCAGAGAGTTCATGGAAGTGCATGTCTGCCTTTTTTTCGGATTACCAGGAACCTAAAACTGGTCTGCATGTGACCAGATGGTATCAGATTTGCGCATGGTGTGCTCACGAGGAAAACAAGCATTTACAATGAAATAGGTCTCGCATTAGGAAAGTTTGAGCTATTGGTATTGTGAATGGCAATGTTTTTATTTATGTGTTGGATTTGAAAATAGCTAAATTAATAGCTTTGGCATTTACAATGGCAATAGTTTTAACTTTTGCAAATGTGACACCTATAGCATTTGTAATGCAATATGTGTTGTATTTACGTGACTTGGATGTATTGATATTACAAATAACAATGGCTTTTATTTTTTTAATAATTAATACTTAAATAAAAGTTATTGTAATTTGTAATGGCAATAGCTTAAACTTTTGTAAACAACTTTTGTGATTATGTTCAGTGTATTTTATTGTGACAAATACAAGAACAGAAGTGAAATATTAACAGAAGTGAAATATTAACATCTTTTTTGTGACATTTGTAATAAAGCTTGAAACATTGAAGAACTTATTTTAACCATTTGATAGAGTGAGGGCGATAGATAGATAGAGTGAGGGCGATAGATAGATAGAGTGAGGGCGATAGATAGATAGAGTGAGGGCGATAGATAGATAGAGTGAGGGCGATAGATAGATAGAGTGCGATAGATAGATAGAGTGAGGGCGATAGATAGATAGAGTGAGGGCGATAGATAGATAGAGTGAGGGCGATAGATAGATAGAGTGAGGGCGATAGATAGATAGAGTGAGGGCGATAGATAGATGGAGTGAGGGCGATAGGGCGATGGAGTGAGGGCGATAGGGCGATGGAGTGAGGGCGATAGGGCGATGGAGTGAGGGCGATAGGGCGATGGAGTGAGGGCGATAGGGCGATGGAGTGAGGGCGATAGGGCGATGGAGTGAGGGCGATGGAGTGAGGGCGATGGAGTGAGGGCGATGGAGTGAGGGCGATGGAGTGAGGGCGATGGAGTGATAGGATGAGTAAATGGATGGATGGGATGATGGATAGATGGAGTGGCCAGAGAGCAGACAGTGGATGTATATTGCTTATTGGCTATGCGGATGGTTTTTGTAGTTTGAACAAAGGGTACCAGATGTGGTGGGTTTGTTGGTGCAGCTTATTGGCATCTAGATGGATACTGTAGAAAGAGCAGACAAACTGTCTGGAAGGATACTACATACTGGATGAACAGATAGATGGCTGGACGGACGGAAAGACGGACGGACGAATACATGGACGGACGGACGGCTGGATGGACGGATGTACTGATGGCTGGATGGACGGATGGCTGGATGGACGGATGGCTGGCTGGATGGACGGATGGCTGGATGGACGGATGGCTGGATGGACGGATGGCTGGATGGATGGATGGACGGATGGCTGGATGGACGGATGGCTGGATGGACGGATGGCTGGATGGACGGATGGCTGGATGGACGGATGGCTGGATGGACGGATGGCTGGATGGACGGACGGAGGGCTGGATGGACGGATGGCTGGATGGACGGATGGCTGGATGGACGGATGGCTGGATGGACGGATGGCTGGATGGACGGATGGACGGATGGCTGGATGGACGGATGGCTGGATGGACGGATGGCTGGATGGACGGATGGCTGGATGGACGGATGGCTGGATGGACGGATGGCTGGATGGACGGATGGCTGGATGGCTGGATGGCTGGATGGCTGGATGGCTGGATGGCTGGATGGCTGGATGGACGGATGGCTGGATGGCTGGATGGCTGGATGGCTGGATGGACGGATGGCTGGATGGCTGGATGGACGGATGGACGGATGGCTGGATGGCTGGATGGACGGATGGCTGGATGGACGGATGGCTGGATGGACGGATGTACTGATGGCTGGATGGATGGACGGACGGATGTACTGATGGCTGGATGGATGGACGGACGGATGTACTGATGGCTGGATGGATGGACGGACGGACGGACGGACGGATGTTTGATTGGGTGGATGGATAGGGTAGATTGTCCATACTGCGTACAGAACACCACATTGGTTCGATCCTACATATTGCACGCATGGTTGGAACTGAGAAGCAATCGTCGGGCACAAGAAAAATGTAGTTCCCACTTAAAATGTTTTTTTAAACCATCCAGTACTTGGAGGGTGTTAGAAAGGCGACCCCGGGGGAGGCAGAAGATGTCTGACTGACCACCCCTAGGTCCACCCCTCCGTCGAGAAGTAGCCGAGCGTTATCGAGAGGCCTCCTGGGTGAGGGTCCTCTCCTAGGATCGTACAGCAGGGTAACCACAACACTACAAACGGACACCACACAAGAGGTTAAGTTCTTAGGCTTTATCAAGAATAAAGGTTGCTGGGTCTCAGCGGTATATACAGGTAGATCGGGGGATCTGTAGAGTCTCGTAAAAGGGACAGGGTAGCGGGACAGTCTCGGTATGGATACAGGAAGGGATAACCTGCGCACAGCTCTCAATCCTCGAGCCGGGGGTTCCGAGAGGTCGAGCCGCGGCAGCGCCAGCAGGACTTGACAGGTGGTCTTAACGGAGAGGAGGCCGCGGCAGCGCCAGCAGGCTCTCAAGATGGTTCAGCCGCGGCAGCGCCAGCAGGCTCTCAAGATGGTTCAGCCGCGGCAGCGCCAGCAGGCTCTCAAGATGGTTCAGCCGCGGCAGCGCCAGCAGGCTCTCAAGATGGTTCAGCCGCGGCAGCGCCAGCAGGCTCTCAAGATGGTGCAGCAAAGGTGGGCCGCGGCAGCGCCAGCAGGCTCTCAGGGTCTCTTCAGGTTACAGGCAAGGAGTTCTTCTGGTGTCGGCCGTGACAGCGTCAGCAGGGCTTCCAGTCCAGGATACAACTGACGTCCTAATCCAGGGCTGGCCCAGATATAGGACTGGAGTCCTTTGATGTCCGGACCCTCTCACCTGGGGGTCAGAGGGGCCGGGATGATGGTGTCCAGACACCCAGCAGGGGGGTGGAGCCAGCGCCCAGGGAGGCCGGAGGGCGATCGAAACCAGGCGTCCGGGGACGGCTGGAGGGCCATCGAAACACCCTTTTCTCCGGGATCTGTCGAGTGGCCACTCGACCACCTGGGTGGATCTTGGTGCCTCGATGTCTGGGCTTCGCTGGGGCCTGGGCCGGGGCCGAGGCCACGTGGTCGTGACGTGGTGGGCCCAAGATGGAGTCGGGCGCGGCCTCGTGCTTAGGTCGTGAGGGGCCCACGATGGAGCCAGGTCGGTAGTGGGGGTCCGGGATGGTGGCCGGACCAGCAATGTTGGGGCGTGCAGTGTCGGGCAAAAGGGCTGCCCGATGCTGGGTGGAGGGCCGATGTCGTCCTGGGCCCGCCATGCGGGAGGGATAGGACCACGCCATGAGGCCGGGTCCAACACGCGTCCCTCCCCAGCTGAAGGCAGGGGAGAGTCACCCATCTTCTTGGGTATTCTCCTCGCCGAGGCGGAAGAATCGGGACAGGCCGTCGGCATTGGCGGCATTGGCGTGGTCGTTGCCGGGGTGATGCTCCACAGTGAAGTCCATCCCTTGCAGGGAGATGGACCATCGCAACAGTTTCGGGTTTTCTCCCCGCATCTGCATCAACCACCGCAGGGGTCGGTGGTCTGTCTGGACCCGGAAGTGGGTGCCGAAGAGGTAGGGTCGGAGCTTCTTTAGTGCCCACACGACGGCGAAGGCTTCCCTCTCGATGGTGCTCCAGCGCTGTTCTCTGGCCAGCAGCCGCCGGCTGATAAAGGCAACGGGAAGGTCGATTCCCTCAGGGTTCACTTGTGAGAGGACCGCCCCAATGCCGTGTTCCGAGGCGTCGGTTTGGACCACAAACTCTCGGCTGTAGTCGGGGGCCTGGAGCACAGGGGCGGTGCAAATGGCAGTCTTTAGAGCCTCGAAGGCTGTTTGGCACTCTGGGGTCCAGCGCACCTTTTGGGGTAGCCTCTTGAGGTCAGTTCTGTGAGGGGCCCCACAATGCTTCCATAGTCTTTTATGAAGCGCCGATAGTATCCAGTGAGCCCCAGGAAGGCTCGGACGGCGGTCAGGCCCGGATGGCGTCAATCTTTGGCTGGAGGGGAGCCACCAGGCCGCTCCCCACTTGGTGTCCCAGATACGTCACGGACCCTTGGCCGATCTGGCACTTGCTGGCCTTTATTGTTAGTCCGGCCTGTCGGAGGGCCGACAGGACCTCCCGAAGGTGGGTCAGGTGCTCACCCCAGTGGCGGCTGTACACCGCAATGTCGTCGAGATAGGCGGCACTGAATTCTTAGAGTCCGGCCAGTACCCGGTTCACGAGTCTCTGGAAGGTGGCCGGGGCGTTTTTCATGCCGAAGGGCATCACTTTGAAGTGGTAGTGGCCATCAGGGGTCGAGAAGGCCGATCGCTCTTGTGCTCCAGGGGTGAGGCCGATCTGCCAATACCCCGCCATGAGGTCGAAGATGCTGAGATATTTGGCGGCCCCCAGGCGATCGATCAGTTCATCTGCCCGGGGGATGGGATGGCCGTCGGTCCGGGTGACTGCATTCATCCCCGGTAGTCAACACAGAACCGGAGCTCCGGGTGTGTGCCAGGGACGGTGGTTTTGGGGACCAGGACAACCGGACTGGCCCAGGGACTGTCGGAGGGTTCGACTACCCCCAGAGCTAGCATCTTGGCCACTTCGGATTGAATGCAGGCCCGAACTCGGTCGGGCACTCGGAAAGCTCGGTGTCTTACAGGCGGGTTGTCTCCAGTGTCCACATCGTGGACACACCACCGGGTGACTCCAGGGGTGAGGGAAAACAGGTCTGCAAATTGCCCCAGCAGCTCCCGGCAGTCTTGGTGCTGTTCTGGGGTCAGGGTAGAGGAGAGCGTGACCCCTTCGACGGAGCCGTCTTTCTGGTACGGGTTCGGAGTCGTCTTCAGCTCCGTCATCGGTCGCTAGCAGCAGACTCAGTTCCGTGCGGGCGAAGTGTGGCTTGAGCCGGTTAGCGTGCAGAACCCGGAGGGGGTTCCGGGGGGATTCCATATCCACCAGGTAAGTGAGGGGGCTCGTGCGCTCCACTACTTTGAAGGGCCCCGTTCATTTGTCCTGGAGGGCGCAAGGTTCAACTGGGGACATGACCCAGACTTGCTGGCCTGGCTCGAATTCGATGGATGAGGCGTTCTGGTCATACCAGCGTTTCATCTCCTCCTGACTGGCCTCGAGGTTGGCCTCGGCAAGTTCCCGGAACTTCCGAGTCTGGTTGCGGAGTGTCAGGAAGTACTGGTAGACATCTGGTGGGGCACCTCAGACAGCCGTCTCCCAGCCTTCTTTGACCAGGCTGAGGGGGCCTCGGACCGGGTGCCCATACAATAGTTCGAAGGGGCTGAACCCCAGGGACTTCTGGGGTACCTCTCGATACGCAAACAGGAGGCAGGGCAGCAGGACGTCCCATCTGCGTCGTAGGGGCTCGTCTAAGCCTTTGATCATTCCCTTCAGTGTTCGGTTAAACCGTTCTACAAGTCCATTTCCTTGGGGGTGATACGGGGTGGTGAACTTATATGTGACCCCGCACTGTTGCCACAGGGATCGCATATGCTTGGAGATAAAGTTTGTACCCCGATCACTCACGACTTCCCGGGGGAAGCCGACTCTGGAGAAGATCCCCATCAGCGCTCGGCCTACTACTGGGGCCGTGATGGTCCGGAGGGGGATGGCCTCAGGATAGCGGGTGGCATGGTCCACCAGAACGAGGATGAAGCGGTGCCCTTGAGAGGTGCGGGCGTCCGAGGGTCCCACAATGTCGATCCCCACTCGCTCAAAGGGGGTGCTGACCACAGGAAAGGGCTGGAGTGGGGCCTTGACTTTTCCCCCGCTCTTCCCGCTGGCTTGACACGTCGGACCGGATCGGCAGTGGTTGTGCACATCGTTGCGCATCTTTGGCCGGTAGAAATGGGTCACCAGGCGGCTGTAAGTTTTATCCTGCCCCAGGTGCCTGGCGAGGGGCACGTCGTGTGCCATGTTCAAGAGGAAGTCTCTGAAACGGAGGGGAACGACCAGTCCTCGGCTGGCCCCTAGTTCGGCAACTTTCTGCTCACTGTAGAGAAGGTCGTGGTCCCAATAGACCCAGTGGGACCCCCAAGGGGCCTCCAGCAGCTTGAGTGGCAGCTTGCTGTCGGATTCCCTCGAGGGAGGGACAGGCTTTCTGTTCTTGCCGGAATTGTTCGCGGGTGGGGGCCACCTTCTTGGCGCCATTGAGCTAGTTCTGGAAGGTGGCCGAGCTCGGTGAGGTCTTCATGGTTGGGCCCCCGAGGGCCAGGTTCAAGGTCGGCGTCCTCGGGGACGGCGGGCGGTGGCGGTGCGGGCCACTCTGGTTCCTCGGTCGGAGCATCCTCCGGTGGGGCGAAGGCTCGGGCGGACATGGAGAGGGTGGTCGCACAGACCCACTCTGGAAGGCCTAGCATCCCCAGATGCTCTCTCCGCTCGACGCGGGCCCAGGGGGAACTTTCCAGGTCGTTCCCGAGGAGGCAGTCCACGGGGGCATCGTCCCGGATGGTCACCTTCAGTATACCCGACACCCCTCCCCATTCGAAGGGGATGCGTGCCATCTGGCACAAACTCTCGGAGTTGTCCGCCGTCCGCACCGGGCACATGATATTAGGGAGAACTTGCTCTGGGGTCACCAAGTGGCGTCGGACCGCTGTTACGCTGGCTCCAGTGTCTCGAAGGGCTTCGGCCCGGCGGCCGTTGATGGTGACCCATTGGCGATATTTCTGGGTGTTGCCTGGAATTGGGTCTCGGGGGACCATGTCTCGATCACCCAGGCATGCCAAGATCATGGCGGCGGGCTCCCACTCGGCCTGTTCGTGGTCGTTGTCGTCGTCCTCGCCTCTTTCTTTCCCCAGGGCGGCGGCCGCGATCTGGCGGTTGGGAGGATCGGTGGTGCCGGGTCGCTGGTTCATCGGGCAGAGGGGGTCATTCGCGTAGTGACCCTGTCGCTGGCATCTGTGGCACGTCACATTCGGGCGGGGCCCGGGTCGGGCTAGGGGAACCCCCTTCGGCCCAGGGCTGGTGAAGTGGAGGTAGGGGAGGACCCCGTGGGGGTGTCTCGTCCCCTGCTCGGGCCTCCTCCGCCTCCCCATGGTCGGTGGATCCCGGGGATCCCCGGCCGTAGTCTCCCATCGGACTCCGGGGGACTCGGGTGCTCACCCATCTATCCGCCTCGACAGCGAGTTTTCGGGGCTCAGTTAGTTTGCTGTCGAGGAGGTGCTGCCGGAGTTCGATGAAGCAGTTGTTGGACAAATGTTCCCATATAATGAGGTCGACCAACTGCTGGTAGGTGGTGACCTTGCTGCCTTTGATCCACCCCTCGAAGGCTCTGCTGTAAAAGTTCACGTATTCCACCCAAGTGGTACCGGGTATTTTTTTACAGTCTCTGAATCGCTGCCGGTACATCTCAGGGGTGAGTCCATAGCGAGTGAGGAGAGCGGTTTTCATGTGCTCGTACGAGGTCATCTCGGCGTCTGGGAGCTCTAGCAGGGCGTCTCTCCCCTCATTGACTAACTTCCCAAACAGGCCGGCACCCCAGTCCTTGAGGGGTACTCGATGGGTGGTCATGGCGACCTCGTAGGCTTTGAACCACTGTTGGATGTCGTCGTTCTTGTAATATTCCTTGACGACATCCTTGGGTATGTGCACCTTTGTGTCCAAGGGCGGGGGCGAGGTCTTGCCCCCGGAGGCGTTGTCATCATTCGTTTTGGCTTTGAGTTCTAGTTCTTTTAGGCCGCCCCCATGCTCGAGCATGAGTCTCTTTTCATCGAGGTCTCTTTGCCTTCTCTTCTCTTCTAGGTCTCCTTCTAGCCGTCGTTGCTCGAGTGCGATTTTCCTTTCCTCCAGCTGTAGTTCTCCATCCAACCGGAGTCGGGCGAGCTCCAACTCGTGGAGCCGGTACCTCTCTCGGGCGTCTTCGTGGGGGCTCGTGCCTGGATTGGCGGGTCTCTCCCCCGCTGGGGTCGTGTCGGCCTCCGGGCGTCCGCTCGGGCCCGGGTTGTCTTCATTCCGGGGTGGTGTGTCATCGGTGTCCACCCATGCTTGTAGGGCTGATTTAAAGTCTTCCTTGGTGCTTAGCCCAGTGGTAGCGATGCCCAGATCTTTGCAGAATTGTTTTAATTCTTTGTGACTGTAATCTTCCATTTTCTCTTTCTGGAATTCCGTAGTGGGTCTTGTCTCTTGCGTAGTCATGGTCGTGGTGTGTTTTTCTCGGTAGTGAGTGAATCACCCTCTGTACGATCTGCGTCGGCTCGGATCCCGTCGCTTGCCACCAATGTTAGAAAGGCGACCCCAGGGGAGGCAGAAGATGTCTGACTGACCACCCCCTAGGTCCACCCCTCCGTCGAGAAGTAGCCGAGCGTTATCGAGAAGCCTCCTGGGTGAGGGTCCTCTCCTAGGATCGTACAGCAGGATAACCACAACACTACAAATGGACACCACACAAGAGGTTAAGTTCTTAGGCTTTATCAAGAATAAAGGTTGCTGGGTCTCAGCGGTATATACAGGTAGATCGGGGGATCTGTAGAGTCTCGTAAAAGGGACAGGGTAGCGGGACAGTTTCGGTATGGATACAGGAAGGGATACCCTGCGCACAGCTCTCAATCCTCGAGCCGGGGGTTCCGAGAGGTCGAGCCGCGGCAGCGCCAGCAGGACTTGACAGGTGGTCTTAACGGAGAGGAGGCCGCGGCAGTGCAGGCAGGCTCTCAAGATGGTTCAGCCGCGGCAGCGCCAGCAGGCTCTCAAGATGGTTCAGCCGCGGCAGCGCCAGCAGGCTCTCAAGATGGTTCAGCCGCGGCAGCGCCAGCAGGCTCTCAAGATGGTGCAGCCGCGGCAGCGCCAGCAGGCTCTCAAGATGGTGCAGCAAAGGTGGGCCGCGGCAGCGCCAGCAGGCTCTCAGGGTCTCTTCAGGTTACAGGCAAGGAGTTCTTCTGGTGTCGGCCGTGACCGCGTCAGCAGGGCTTCCAGTCCAGGATACAACTGACGTCCTAATCCAGGGCTGGCCCAGATATAGGACTGGAGTCCTTTGATGTCCGGACCCTCGCGCCTGGGGGTCAGAGGGGCCGGGATGATGGTGTCCAGACACC
Source organism: Lissotriton helveticus (assembly GCF_964261635.1). Taxonomy (NCBI): domain Eukaryota; kingdom Metazoa; phylum Chordata; class Amphibia; order Caudata; family Salamandridae; genus Lissotriton; species Lissotriton helveticus. The sequence continues at coordinate 698,032,282 of NC_136059.1, read as the reverse complement.
CAGCAGGGGGGGTGGATCCAGCGCCCAGGGAGGCCGGAGGGCGATCGAAACCAGGCGTCCGAGGACGGCTGGAGGGCCATCGAAACACCCTTTTCTCCGGGATCTGTCGAGTGGCCACTCGACCACCTGGGTGGATCTTGGTGCCTCGATGTCTGGGCTTCGCTGGGGCCTGGGCCGGGGCAGAGGCCACGTGGTCGTGACGTGGTGGGCCCAAGATGGAGTCGGGCGCGGCCTCGTGCTTAGGTCGTGAGGGGCCCACGATGGAGCCAGGTCGGTAGTGGGGGTCCGGGATGGTGGCCGGACCAGCAATGTTGGGGCGTGCAGTGTCGGGCAAAAGGGCTGCCCGATGCTGGGTGGAGGGCTGATGTCGTCCTGGGCCCGCCATGCGGGAGGGATAGGACCACGCCATGAGGCCGGGTCCAACAGAGGGTAGAAAGGACCCTTATTTGTGACACTAGTTCTCCAGCAAGGGAACTGTGCAAAGAATCACCATCTTAAAACACAAGCCACAATTGTGGAACACTTCTGTATTCAATGTAGTCAGTGGTACCTAAGATAAGTACCAACTCCTCGAGCACAACCTTAAACTGAGAAATTCACTCTTTAAACCAAAGATGCATAGAAACGTTGTCCTTGTTTAATTCACATGTCTTAAATCATGTCCATTATCCAATCTCATTCAAATTAAGTAATATGTTCAATCCAATTGTTGCATTTAGATATTTTCACAATTTCCCTCCCGATGCATTTCGGACCTCAGTCCTTCGTCAGGGGAATCCTAAAAAGGCAAAGACATCGTCTAAGCATCGCACCCCGGGGTTCAAGTAACCAATTTACAGTGAAATTATTTTACGATAAAATTATAACAGTGAACTAAAGTGCTCAGCCCATGCTAAATTATTGCGCAGTTGCCGTTGTGCAGAAACGTGCTTTTAACGTAATCACCGTGTTTGTTCAAAGTAACTATGAAAATATAATCATCGAGTTCACGATATACTATCCAGTTCCAAAGCGCCCAGTGCTCAATAAACGGTGCTCATGTCCGACTCATTCATATACAATCGCGTGCTCTGTGCCTGTTATTTTAAACAACATTCCTAGATCGAAAAGTGAAATGGCAAATTCAAACTTACAGGAAAAAGGTGTAGTGAGAGCCCGCGTCCCACTCGTGTGCTCGCCGGCGTCTACCAACTGAATTCAAGCGTGAACACAAACCTAAATAAGGGGTGATCAAGTGCATGCAAACCCGAGGGTCTGTGGCGGCCATCTTGTAGTGGTGTGAACATCTCCCAAAATGTTCATAAATCGATTGGAAAAACGTCATGTGATATGAATGAATTGTCAAATAAACCTCATAGTGTGAACAAATAATATTAATCAAAGCTTGAACGACAATAGGTAATTAGATAGAAACAAATGCTTAACATAAAAGTAACATTCAAAATACAGTGAAGGCAAGTATTAGTGTCCATGGTGATATATTAAAGGTAACATGTAAATTCCATCCGATCATTGAGACCGGATGGTTTCATGGATTGAAGGACACATTAATGACAAAAGCCAAAGGGGACACCAAGAGACCAGTGGTGGTATCCAAGTTTTCAGAAGCATCCAAGGCATACAAGGCCTCAATCTTGCGACATTGGCCGATCATTAGTGGAGAACAAGACTTTAATGGTATTTTTAATCAACAGCCATTATTCGCCTACAAAAGAGGTAGAAACCTGAAAGAAATCATCAAACATCCTGGGCAACATGAGCAAACTATCTTCAAAGGAAACCAGCCTTGCTTTAATTGTAAGAATTGTAATAACATGATAAAAGGTCCTATACTGAAACACCCTCTGAAGGGCACAGACATCAGACTTAAACTAAATGCAACATGTGACACTGAGAATGTGATATATATCATCAAATGCCCGTGTGGCTTGGTTTATACTGGCAAAACGTCAAGAAAACTAAAACTGAGGATAAATGAGCATAAAAGCAACATAAGAACAGTGAACCTGAAATCTAACCTTGCTGTACACTTCAAAGACAATCGACATAACATCAGTCAACTGCGATTTGCTGCTGTGGAAGTGGTTAATAAACGGGAGGGCAGAGACAACAATGAGTTTTTATTACAGCGTGAGAATCACTGGATTAAGTTCCTTCAATCCATGAAACCATCCGGTCTCAATGATCGGATGGAATTTACATGTTACCTTCCGCCACAGACCCTCGGGTTTGCATGCACTTGATCACCCCTTATTTAGGTTTGTGTTCACGCTTGAATTCAGTTGGTAGACGCCGGCGAGCACACGAGTGGGACGCGGGCTCTCACTACACCTTTTTCCTGTAAGTTTGAATTTGCCATTTCACTTTTCGATCTAGGAATGTTGTTTAAAATAACAGGCACAGAGCACGCGATTGTATATGAATGAGTCGGACATGAGCACCGTTTATTGAGCACTGGGCGCTTTGGAACTGGATAGTATATCGTGAACTCGATGATTATATTTTCATAGTTACTTTGAACAAACACGGTGATTACGTTAAAAGCACGTTTCTGCACAACGGCAACTGCGCAATAATTTAGTATGGGCTGAGCACTTTAGTTCACTGTTATAATTTTATCGTAAAATAATTTCACTGTAAATTGGTTACTTGAACCCCGGGGTGCGATGCTTAGACGATGTCTTTGCCTTTTTAGGATTCCCCTGACGAAGGACTGAGGTCCGAAATGCATCGGGAGGGAAATTGTGAAAATATCTAAATGCAACAATTGGATTGAACATATTACTTCATTTGAATGAGATTGGATAATGGACATGATTTAAGACATGTGAATTAAACATGGACAACGTTTCTATGCATCTTTGGTTTAAAGAGTGAATTTCTCAGTTTAAGGTTGTGCTCGAGGAGTTGGTACTTATCTTAGGTACCACTGACTACATTGGATTACTACACCTCTTCGTCAGGGGGTGATATCCTTGAAGCACACCACAACCGCACAGGTTGATACAAAGAGGTGTGCGTGACCCATACCACATTTTTTACACTTCTGTATTCCTCTCCTACAACAGAGACTCTTTCAAGCATAAGCAGGGCCACTGGAATTGGTGGCAGGGAAGGACCAAATTGTGCGGCAAGAAAAGGAAAATTATCTGGAACAATGCAGCACATTCTGTGATAGTATTACCTCATTATTTTGTCATTTGTACATGTTAACGCTGTCAGGGAAAAGCGTTTCACCGCATTAGAACCAGTCTAAGACTTAAAAACAGCAATAAACAATTGAAAGACAACCAGTTACCTTTGCAAATGGCCTTACACTGCACACTAACACATGTAGGCAAGTTTTAATAACTTTTGACCTTTTTGAGCTAGAAATGTTTTTGTTAAAATATGCAGATTATGGATCACATGATGGATTTGACAATTGTTGAAAATCCGTAGTTATGTGACAACCGCTGTGACAGCAAAACCATATAATTCCAGTGGCAAAAGGACAACACAAAGCAGGAGTTGCTCCAGATTTCTTTTGATTATCTCTTAAAGAATTAGAAGTAGCACTGTGAAGTTAATGGGACAGATGGTAATAAATCTTGAATCAAAAGATGTTGTTAGCTTTATCCCTAAGACCTTCCAGTTGCGGGTATGCAATATTCTCGTATTTTTATTTCGCAGCAATTGCACAAAATTACAGCAAAATGATGGAAATTATATGTAATTACGCAAAATATAAACTGCCATTTGGCATTGTATCTTGGTGCACAATGTGTCTTTGCGTCCACTTTGGATGCATTTGGCAAAAAAACAAAAGTACTGCAAACAGCAGCTCGCTCTCTGTCGCCTGCTTTGTTCGATACATTTGCTGTAAATTCATCACGTAGTTATACACTGTGGTATAACAGAGTATTTACAGGAATTTCATAACACGAGTAACAGGAAATTCCTTAAGTTAAGCTAATACACCAGTTCAATGCACATTTCGCCTAGGCTTATTTTCAGTCAGAAAAGCAACCTCTGTTCTTGTGGGATTAAAATGCTGACAGGGTAGTTTTTTCACAATCGCATGATAGCACCCTAAAACAATAGATCAACACACTCGACAGCAATGCATATTTCCCTCATTGTTTAAATTAGAGGGCTTTACTCGTTTAAGTAGGTCTCTAAACCAAACTTTGCCAGAATGCATGACGCCAAAGAGTAGCGCAGTGTCAACAAAATTATCAGTACTGTAGCACGTCTTTACAAAGATCAATACCAGGTCCTCCTGAAGAGGGGAGGTCGCAAAGAACAAAGCCTTAAAATCAAAAGAAACAAGGCACTCACAGACCTGAAAACAATTAGCGCAAGCTGACCGTGCTTGCATGGTTAGTCCGGCAGGGCGACGTGCACTAAACCGAAACCTTCCATGGGGCGGGACTTCCGTCTTCGGAAGCCCGCGCACTCGCCCACGGAGAGAAGCAGTGCTGGTGACGCGGGGCTCCCATGGCCGAGGGAGAGCCCCGCGGAGGCTGCAAGACTGACTTTAGAATGGCGGTAAGTGGCGCTGGGGGGCTTGTATGTTGGCGGTGGGGCGGGGGGGGCGCTTGTATGTATACGGCGGTGGCGGGGGGGCTCTGTATGTGAGTGTGTGTAGGTGCGCTCCTGTGTGTGTGCGGCGGGGGGGTGCCGTAGGGGGGATGCGCACGTGTGTGTGCGCCTTCCTGCCTGCGTGTGCATGTGTGTGTTCAGGTAATCTGTTGCAGGGGACGTGCACGGCGCCGGGCTGGGCGTGCGCGTTCGCGCACCCAAATCCAGCAGAAAAGCGCGTAACACCCTCTTGTCCGTCCTTCCCCCGAGACAGGCAACTATACGTCTCCAGCTGGACACGCATCCTTCGGATGCAGTTTACCAGCGAGACCTAAAAAGGGGACGTTGAATTCTGATTTTCACAACTTTGATGTAAAACATTTGAAGGATAAAGTGACAGGGTACAGTTTTCTGTGAACGTTTGTGCTAATTTGTGGATTGGTAAAGTGGTTAGGAAAAACATGGACTGACTGACTAGCCTTAGTTACAGAGGCACTTAAACACCTGTGCACCATCTCCGTATGAATGACGAGAATGAAACAAGATTGACTGAGTTTTTCCTCCCAAACTCCCCCCTAGTTTCATTCTTGGTTCTCGCAAAGTAGAAAGCAGCAACATGTTTCTAAAGTGTAGCAGCTTCATATAGGTTAGTTTGACACCCCCCGCCCCCCTCCCCACCTCATGTGTTATCCTGCTTCGGCAAGATTAGATTGGATATATTCAACACCCCATGTGCTCAGTGTGTCCCAGCTATTTGCAAACTGCTGCCTCTGAAATGTTGACCTGTAGTAACCAACTTAAACTCTTCTTTAGAAAAACTGAGACGCTAACCTGTGGAGAATGTAATAGCGAGCTTTGTGTAAACATCTGAACCCAGAACTCGACACATAAGACATGTCAACTGAAATATCAAAATGTTAGCAGTGTTTCCCAAACTGTGGTCCGCGGACCCCTAGGGGTCCGTGACACATTCCCAGGAGGTCCGCAGGCAGCAGTTTTAAAAGCACTGCAAATGTTCTAAGTATAATTAGAAGTTTTCGAGCAACAATAAAAGTGTCAAGACCAAGATAACACTAGTGAGTGATTAATGTTCCTGCTGGAGAGAGATGAGTTTTGTCCATTGGCAGCTTGACTTATTTAATGTAGCACAGAGGGTTAATATGCCTCTTGCAAAGAAAGTGTGCCTGTATTTATTTTTTTAACTGTGTTTGATCCGCACAGGTCAATGGGTTACTGCTTTTGTCACAGAGATTCTTTAGTTACTGTTCAGTTTATAAGTGACAATTGTGATCTAACACAGAGACGTATAAACTGGCATCAAAAAGATGTTTGCAAACTGCATGGTACAAGATAGTAACTCAAGTTTCTTCCCAGTCTTTCAGTCTCCTGATGCTGCTAAAAAGGTTTAATTTAATGGAAATAAAGTTTCATTGTTAAAGTCAATGCTAAACACTGTTATGGCTACCAGTATGAATGATGTGAATCCTACAACTAGTAGCCACCTTTGCCTTATGTTATTACATGTATGATTCATTGTCTCTATGGGGTAGATTTACAAGGAAAGTGACTCAGTGAGTGCTGCAAGCCATTTGGCTGTGCTGCACTTAGTCACTTTTAAAGCACAGGGATGCAACATATTTACCATAGTATGTTGCATCTCAGTGCTCTCCCTGCGCTGGTGCACAAACTGCTGCCATGTGCCGGCACAGGCACCCTTGTACCATGGTGCAAGGATGCCTGCGTTGTGGGGAGATTGTTTATGTGCAGAAAGGGAATCCTACCTGAACATAAACAATCATTAGAGGGGATTTCATCTTCCTAAACAACGAGGAGAAATGAGTACATTTCTCCTTGTTGCACCTCCCTACGCCTCCCTTGGGGAGGTGTAGCATTTGGGCGCATTTCCAGATTCATGATTTCTCGTGAATACGGAAATGTCTGGTTTCATGGGTGTTGCTTGAAAAAATTCACAGCAAAACCCATGAAACGCACCTTTCACGCAAAGTCCTGTTTGCAAAGGGGCCATATTTATAAGAACAGGAAAAGTCACGCAGGGTGGCTTTTCCTGTTCTTATAAATATGGGGCACTAAAATGCGCTGCCGGAGCATCACTTTTTGTGACACACCAGTTGCGCAAGGGTCTTGTAAATCTGCCCTATATGTGTGTGTGTGTGTGTGTGTGTTGTAAAGTGCTCTGACATCCTACAATGGTATGAGAGATGCTATAAAACAGATGTATGACTTTACAACGCATGCCATTACGACGCAGGTTTTACAACGCAAGTCGTTACAACGACTTGCGTTGGGGGGGCGCTGGATAGTGAATAGTTTAATTTACTATTCCAACTCCAGTCCCCGTGGATAGTAGGGCAGGTGTTGGATAGTAATTAAACTATTCCCTAAAGGATGTTTCCCCTATAAAACAAATGAAATACATGTGACAGAGGGACTATGGAGAGACGCTTTTGGAGTGTGATATATATATATATATATATATATATATATATATATATATATATATATATATATATATATATATATATATATATATATATATATATATATATATATATATATATATGAGAGATTTTTGCAGATTCATTCAATATAAAATACTAAAATCCTTAGTAATTCGACTATTTGTTTTGTGTTCACACTTACACACACACTTACACACTTACACACACACACTTACACACACTTACACACACACACTTACACACACACTTACACACACACACACTTACACACACACACACTTACACACACACTTACACACACACACACTTACACACACACTTACACACACACACACTTACACACACACACACTTACACACACACACACACTTACACACACACACTTACACACACACACACTTACACACACACACACTTACACACACACACACTTACACACACACACACACTTACACACACACACACACTTACACACACACTTACACACACACACACTTACACACACACACACTTACACACACACACACTTACACACACACACACACACACTTACACACACACACACACTTACACACACACTTACACACACACACACACTTACACACACACACACTTACACACACACACACTTACACACACACACACTTACACACACACACACTTACACACACACTTACACACACACTTACACACACACTTACACACACACTTACACACACACTTACACACACACTTACACACACACTTACACACACACTTACACACACACTTACACACACACACACTTACACACACACACACTTACACACACACACACTTACACACACACACACTTACACACACACACACTTACACACACACACACTTACACACACACACACTTACACACACACACACTTACACACACACACTTACACACACACACTTACACACACACACACTTACACACACACACACACACACACACACTTACACACACACACACACTTACACACACACACACACACACACACACACACACAAGTCAAGTCATGGATATTTATATGGCGCACAAATCCCTTCCAGGAAGTCTCATGGCGGCTGCAGCAGACTCTGACATCAGAAAACAGTATTAATTTGCAAATAACCAGGTCTTTAGTCCTTTGCGAAAACGGCCATGGTCCGGGGAGTTACGGAGATGGAGCGGAATTTTGTTCCATGCGGCTGGGGCCAGACACGAGAATGCTCGGCCACCATTTCTGGAGGTACGTACTCTCAGAGGTATTAATAGAAATTCATTCTTGGACCTGAGATTTCTTGATGGCTGATACCATCTGGGTTTTTTGGACCAGTATTTAGGACCCTTTCCATACAATTGTCTATGTACTAGACATAGTGTTTTGAAAAGGATACGCTTTTTTACTGGCAACCAGTGTAGGCTCTTTAAACAAGCAGCAGAAGATGTTTTTCTCGGGAGGTTAAGAACCAGCCGGGCTGCTGTGTTCTGGAGAACCTGGAGCCTCTTCAGTTGGTGTTCATTTATAGAGAGCAGAAGAGCATTCCCGTAATCCATTCTGCTTATTATAAGGCCTTGGACCAAGGGTTTGCGGACCTGAATGGGGATCCACTTGAAGATTTTTCTCCGGCTCCGCATTAGTCCAAAACAGGTGCCAACTATGCTGTTTATATGGCTATTCAGGGACAATGTTATCTAACAAGAAGCCCAAATTACTGGTATGATCCTTTGGCACTGGGCATGTGCCCAACTTAGTTGGCCACCAGTCACCTGTCTAATGTTCCGCCGCCTTGCCGAAGAGCATAATCTCTGACTTACTGCCGTTTAGTTGAAGGTGATTGATGGTCATCCACTCTTCAACTTGTACCAGGCAGTTTTTGAAACGTTGTTTGGTTTCATTATAGCCAGAATCTAGCGTGACAAGAATCTGCGTGTCATCGGCATACGACAGAACATCAAAACCATGATCTCTGATAATATTGGCCATGGGGGTCATATAGATATTAGAGCGTTGGGCTCAATATAGAGCCCTGAGGAACGCCCATTTTCACAGGTCTTTCATGTGCACTATATTCTCCGATTAGGATCGTCGTAGTGCGGTTGGATAGATAACTAACAAACCAGTTCAGGGCATTTCCTCTGACACCAATCTCCCACAGCCGACGAATTAGAATACGGTGGGAGATGGTGTCAAATTCTGCCGATAAATCCAGCAGCACGAGGATGGCTGATCGGCGCTTATCCAGCGCCAGTCTGACGTTATCGACCACTTCAATCAATGCGGTTTCAGTACTATGCTGTGTCCTAAAACCGGATTGCGAAGGATCCAAAAGTCCATGGCTTTCGAGGTGGTTCACAAGCTGCTTGTTCACAAGTGACTCAAGCATTTTCCCAAAATATGGGAGCAGGGATATGGGCCTATAGTTTATCAGGATGTTTGGGTCAGCCGTGGGTTTTTTCAAAATGGGCCTGACTTTAGCGGCTTTCCATATTGTCGGAAAGTCAGCATCTGTAAAAGACTTATTAAAAAGGTCAGTAAGATGTCCAACCAGCACCGGTGCAAGAATAGAGAAACGTTTAGGGGGGATGAGATCTGTAGGGGTCCCTGACTTAATTTTTTGACCGGCTGACATCACCATCTCATGGTCACATTTAATGTACTCCTCCAAGATGTGGGGGGAATCTAGATAAGTTGTGACCGGAGCAATCAGCTGCAGTTGGTCGTGATAATCAGGAAAGGAGAGATGAATAATGGTAATTTTATCTTCAAAGAACTGAGACACTGCATTTGTCCATTCCAAAGAATTAGGGATTTCTAATGCAGCACTGGGGGCGGTAAATTCCTTCACTATTTGGAAGAGTTCCTTGGAGGCGTTTTGGGCTCTATCTATTCGCTCCGTGAGGAATGCTCTTTTCCTTAGTTTGATCTTCAGCATATAGCTAGAGTGCAGAAGTTTAAATGTTTTCCTATCTTTCTGGTCTTTACTCCTCCGCCATTTCTTTTCTGCGGTTCTACATTCTAATTTTGCAGTTCTTAGTTCCTCTGTGAACCAAGGCGCCGTTCTAATTTTATGTTTAATTCTGCTCATAGGAGCGATTTTATTCAGTGCTGTTTCTAGTGCTAGATCAAATTGCATTACTATAGTACTAGCACTTAAAGAAGGAGTATGCGGCGGGAACTGAACATTTTTATTAAAGGGGGGTAGAGTGATCTTTTTCATTGATCTCTGCAACCTTAAACCATTTACTGGTGCTATTTTTGTTTTAACCATGGGAAAGGAGAAATGCACCAGATAGTGGTCGGTCCAGAGTAGTGGAATGGGAGGGGTTACTTCCAGATCAAAGGAGTTGGTGAAAAGAAGATCTAGTGTGTGGCCAGCTTGGTGTGTGGGGCCCATAATCTTCTGATCAAGTCCTATAGTGCTCATGCTAGACATCAGTTTTCCTGTGTCTAAATCAGTTAGGATGTCAGCATGGTAGTTGAAGTCCCCTACTACGACAAATGTATCTGATGCAAGGACGTGAGGTGCAATAGTTTCAAGCAAAAGATTTGAAAAATCTCCTTTCGTGCCAGGAGGGCGATATATTGGGGCTTCTTTCCAGATATTGTTTAATTTGTCTTCGATCTGGAATATGATTTCTAAATGGCTAGTTATAAAGCCTTCCCAATAGAGCATGTTCAGGTTATTTTTAACGGCGATCAATAGTCCCCCTCCTTTAGTTTCTTTCCTGTCAAGGTGAATTAATTTATATTCTGAGGGAAAGGCAATATGTAGGTCAGGGGTGATATGCTCGTGTAGCCAGGTCTCAGTGATAACACATATATCAGGGGCTTCTGAGTCAAATAAGGCCCAGATTTCTACAACATGTTTAGGAATTGAACGGGCATTGAAATATATGGCCACACGCGCACTTGCACGCGCACTTGCACGCGCACTTGCACGCGCACTTGCACACGCACGCGCACTTGCACGCGCACTTGCACGCGCACTTGCACGCGCACTTGCACGCGCACTTGCACGCGCACTTGCACGCGCACTTGCACACGCACTTGCACACGCACTTGCGCGCACACACTTGCACACACTTACACGCGCGCGCGCACACTAACGCGCGCACACTAACGCGCGCACACTAACGCGCGCACACTAACGCGCGCACACTAACGCGCACACACACTAACGCGCGCACACTAACGCGCACACTAACGCGCACACACACTAACGCGCACACACACTAACGCGCACACACACTAACGCGCACACACACTAACGCGCACACACACTAACGCGCACACACACTAACGCGCACACACACTAACGCGCACACACACTAACGCGCACACACACTAACGCGCACACACACTCGCGCAGGCACACACACACAGGCACACACACACAGGCACACACACACAGGCACACACACACAGGCACACACACACACAGGCACACACACACACAGGCACACACACACACAGGCACACACACACACAGGCACACACACACACAGGCACACACACACACAGGCACACACACACACAGGCACACACACACACAGGCACACACACACACAGGCACACACACACACAGGCACACACACACACAGGCACACACACACACAGGCACACACACACACAGGCACACACACACACGCACACACGCACACACACACAGGCACACACACACAGGCACACACACACACTCACTCTTACACACACACACACTCTTACACACACACTCTTACACACACACTCTTACACACACACTCTTACACACACACTCTTACACACACACTCTTACACACACACTCTTACACACACACTCTTACACACACACTCTTACACACACACTCTTACACACACACTCTTACACACACACTCTTACACACACACTCTTACACACACACTCTTACACACACACTCTTACACACACACTCTTACACACACACACTCTTACACACACACACTCTTACACACACACACTCTTACACACACACACTCTTACACACACACACTCTTACACACACACACTCTTACACACACACACTCTTACACACACACACTCTTACACACACACACTCTTACACACACACACTCTTACACACACACACTCTTACACACACACACTCTTACACACACACACTCTTACACACACACACTCTTACACACACACACTCTTACACACACACACTCTTACACACACACACTCTTACACACACACACTCTTACACACACACACTCTTACACACACACACTCTTACACACACACACTCTTACACACACACACTCTTACACACACACACTCTTACACACACACACTCTTACACACACACACTCTTACACACACACACGCACTCTTACACACACACACACTCTTACACACACACACACTCTTACACACACACACACACTCTTACACACACACACTCTTACACACACACTCTTACACACACACTCTTACACACACACTCTTACACTCACACTCTTACACTCACACTCTTACACTCACACTCTTACACTCACACTCTTACACTCACACTCTTACACTCACACTCTTACACTCACACTCTTACACTCACACTCTTACACTCACACTCTTACACTCACACTCACTTACACACACACTCACTTACACACACACTTACACACACACACACTTACACTCACACACACTTACACTCACACACACTTACACTCACACACACTTACACTCACACACACTTACACACACTCACACTCACACACACACACTCACACTCACACTCACACTCACACTCACACTCACACTCACACTCACACTCACACTCACACTCACACTCACACTCACACTCACACACACTCACACACACTCACACACACTCACACACACACACTTACTCTACCTGGAGGCCACACTTTTGCTACGGTACTGTGGGTCAAGGATCCAAAATGTAGCAACAAGACTTCTCCTTGACATAGTAACTCATCCCACCAGTGCCCCAAGAACTTCACAGTATCCTAGCACTGTATACTGTTTTCAAGGCATTCTCCATTACTCTCACCACCATCGACTTAAAAAAAACAACAACAAAAAACCTTTTGTTAGTTTATTTTATTTTTTAGAGTTTTATATAGCGCGAACTTGACCCGAATCCGACATCGGAGCACTGTACATAGCACCAGTTGCATTACATGAGGACACATTCATTTTTTTGTTAGGCACGGGGAGATTAAGTGATTTGCCCTGAATCACAGGATGCTCAACGTCATTGCCGAGACTCAAACCCAGGTCCCCAGATTCAAGGTTGACTGCCCTAGCCGTTAGGCCAACTCCTCTCCCCATCCATGATAAGGGCCAATGTTTCTTACAAGTAAAGCTCTAAAGATACACTCATATGAAGAAAAGGAGAGGTTTCTGTTCTAAGACAAAACCCACTGGTGGGACCACTTTCTTTGTTCTGGCAGCAGAGTATGGCACCCCCTCCTGGCAAAGCGTGAAATTGATTAAGGAAGTAAAGTTTTTATGTTTGGTCATCTGTCACAGGATCAAAACGGCCAGTAAACCATTCCAATCACCTACAAAAGAGATGGATATCAGACACTAGACCACACCCACCCATTGATTAAAACCTACAACACCCTACTTCTCACAAGGATGGTAGGCACAATCATGTGCGCTACTATTTCTCAATAAATGTCATTCCACTTGAGGCAATAGGTACTGCTTACCGATAGTAGCACGGAGTATGTTGCTACGCCAGTCCTTTCCTGTGTGCTGGTTCTGATCTTCCTCTCCTATTACTTTGGAGGCATTCAACCTCATTTACATTGAAGTGAGTCTTTAGTCTACACAGTCCACTCCCGTGACAAAAGGCCTCCCATAATAATTGGTATCTTGGGATGCATGACCTTGGCAGGCATCCTATTCAAGTTGATTAGGATGTACATTCAGCCATGTGAGTGTCAGGCAATGCTTGGCTTGATGAGGCTTCAGCATTCTTTGGAAAGGGAAATGGCACAGATCCTTTTGGTGAAATTCAGAGAAGTACTCTGACCTCTTTTGTTTGTGTTGCTACCACAAGCTACAATACTCAAACTATTAGATTAAACAATAGTTTCTATATTTCCAAATGCATAATATCTGTGCCCAAGCCAGGGGACGCATTTTGTATAACACACGTTCCGGAACGAGTGGGGGGACTTTGGGTTGGTATGGAATGAGTATAACGGAAGGCGGGGGGGGGGGGGGGGAGTGGAGTGGGAGTATAAAGGATCGAGGAAGGTCTTCTGACTTTGTGATCGCAACCCCGCTGTCTTGGGGTGTCCCATCCTTTAATATAACTTTCAATGTTCATTTACATTCCTTCTTCGGAAGGCTGAGTGAGGCTTTCCATCCACAATTCTTATCTTGAAGTTCGAGCACGTTGTCACGTCTAGCCCTGCCTTTTCAGAAGAACATGAACCTCATTCCTGTCAGGAACATCCAGTAGTGATATGGTGCGGGAATCTTTGTCCCCTTTGAAAGAACATTCAGTTTTGGAGACCCCTACCTGATGTTTCCTTCAACAACAGTAAATACTCGGCTTAAGACCAGTAATCATAATCTCTTTGGAGGGCCTATTAGAAACCTCCTTGACACCACTTTCCTGAGTAAGGAAAGCTGAGCTGGTACGCACGAGCTGCTGTGTAACATGCCTTTCAAGAAAAAATGAAAATAAAATCGCTAGGAACGCCGTCAACACTGATCGTGTCATATCGCTTTATTTCTTTACTTTAAGCCTATGATGCGCACTGATGTGAAACATGTCTATAAACACGTTGACCAAGCTCATAGATCTTGCAGAGGCAAAAACTATTGGCTTTGCCAATGCTGTTTTTATTTTTCTCTGTTTTACTTTGTGTGCTGTTTATTCATAAGAGCACTTCACTAGACTTTGTGAATGGTTCATAAATTACCCATGTTTGATTGTTGTGACCGAGTCCGGGTTTTAGTTGACTGAGCTTTATATTTCTGTTGGAGCATGTTAGTATGCACAGGTTTGAATTTTTTTAAAGTGTATTTCAGTTTTGATGGAAACGTCAGCCTTCGCGTAGCTGGTCTCAATTCCCAGATTGCTTTATTGTTGAACAGCTGTTAGTATGTAGTAGCCATGCAGAAAAGCTGCTTGTATGCTAGCTAAATGGTTGGCAAGGGCCAAGGAGTGTACTTCGGTGTAATTTGTACTAGAAGGAAATGAGCAAATAGTTTCTACAGATAACTTTCAAAGTGTTTGAGCCATCGCTCTTGTTCAATAATGGAGAACTTCCCCTTAGTAGTGGTCTACTTTTCTATGAGATGAATTGCCATTGCAGCTATCCTACTAGCTTTGCTTATTCTGCTGATTATGATGCCATCTCTATTCTTTCCCTATGAAAGGCTGGCATTTTGTCCCCCCTTCAGTCATTTAGGGCAGAATGCGCTCCAGTGTTACCTTTGCTGCCTGGCATGTGTTTAATTATTACTCTTAATGTAAGGTGTAGGCTCCTTGGCATGTAAACAAAATGAATTTCAAGGCCTGTAAGCTTTGAATATGCATATCTCTATACCAAGATAACACCCTCCTATCTCTCAAAGGCCTTGGTAACTCCGCACACTTTTTGTGTGTGTGTGTGTTTTTAACAAATCCAGTACACTAGTGGATCCGTCGGTGAATCTCGCCAGGTTTCTTGAATCCAACTGCCCTGAATTATTTAATTGTATTTTTTAGGCAAAATCTACAGGGCTAATACTTAAACTACAATCACCAAAATGGGGTCGCACACTGCTAATACACCAGCGGGAGCGCCCCTAAGGACCATGGTAATTGTAGTACCGTTCTCTGCGATGCATCTTCTTTCGAATTCTCGCGTATCTTCAAATCTTCGCCATCCCTGTACACGTGTTTCGGGGTATTTACCCCTCATCAGCAGGAATTAGGCCATCTTCTTTTCTGGGGTTGCTGCGTGCTGCCAAATATTACCAGGTATAGTACCACACAAAGGCGCGCAGGTGCGGGGTCCCGAGCTCGTCCGCTCAAAGCTCGAAGGAGCATAAACATTCACCAAAATGGGGTCGCACACTGCTAATACACCAGCGGGATAGCCCCTAAGGACCATGGTAATTGTAGTACCGTTCTCTGCGATGCATCTTCTTTCGAATTCTCGCAGTGAGCAGTGGGCTGACGATCCTGGGATCCCACACCTACGCGCCTGAGTGGTACTATATCTGGCAGATAATGGCAGCCATCGGCAACCCCAGTACACGGCCTATCCCTGCTGACGAGGGTTGATACCCCAAAACACGTGTCCAGGGATGGCGAAGACCGCGAAGATAGCAGAAGATCGAAAGATGATGCATCGCGAACACTTTACTACATTGACCAGAGTCCTTAGGGGCAACACCGCCGGTGTGTGAGTAGTGTGCGACCCCACCCCCATTTGTAACTCTAAAGCTCCCGTGAGCAGTGGGCTGACGAGCCTGGGATCCCGCACCTACGCGCCTGAGTGGTACTATACCTGGCAGATATTGGCAGCCATCGGCAACCCCAGTACACGGCCTATCCCTGCTGACGAGGGGTGATACCCAGAAACACGTGTCCAGGGATGGCGAAGACAGCGAAGATAGCAGAAGATCGAAAGATGATGCATCGCGAACACTTTACTACATTGACCAGAGTCCTTGGGGGCAACACCGCCGGTGTGTGAGTAGGGCATCGGGTGAGTCGTGCAGGGGTCTGGGTCAGGCTACCCAGAGAAGAGCCTGGTCTTTATGTTCTTTCTAAAAATTAGCAGAGATGACCTGTTTTTTATTTCTGCAGGGAGTTTGTTCCAGGTTATCGCTGAGTGCAGCAGAAAACCTTCCCCCCCCCCCCCCCGCTCTCTAATGTAAATAACATCTTTTCCAATAGTTCTGACTATTTGCTTAAGGCCGCCACCCAATCCCAGTCACTTGCCCCGTAACGAATGTTTCTTGGTGTCCCACTCAACCATAGTGGACAAGACCCTGCATTAAGAGTAAAATGATCCTTAATGGCCTACCCTATGGATTCCTGAAAGAAGGAATCTTCGAACATTGCCGGTTGCAATCTCCATATGGGGATAGCAGGTGTACCGCCCTCCCATGCCAGTGTAATGTAGTGCGGGTTGTGGTCAGAGTGCGTACTGCACCAATAGTCCGAGCCCTTCATGTAGGGAAGTAGAGGGGCTGAGTACAGGAACCTGTCCAATTGTACATGAAAATGATGGGGGTGCTGAATAAAAGGAATATATTCTCCCTACAGGATTCCGATGCCTCCCAGAAGTCAACCAGGTCCCACCTCTGCACCCAGGTACCTAGCACTGTTGAGTGAGCTGAAGCAGACATACACCTAGGGGGGGGGGGGGAAGAGGGTGAAATGATATATCCACACTATTAAAATAAATCCCCACCAATCCCCACCAATCAGCCATGGGATATCACACCACTTCGCCAGCTCCAGAGAGAGCAAGCTAAGAAAATGCCCTTGATCTACATTAGAGGCGTACACATTGCCCAGTAGCACATAGCGCCCATCTAAACGACCCTTCAAAAAAACACATCTGCTGTCCTTGTAGACAAGGACCTCCTCTGCTGCGAATGGTGTACCTGGGCGGATCCAGATGAGGACCCCCATGTGCAAACAGAGTAGTCTGTGGCATATACCCGTCCCCTCTATTTTCTTTGGTGCCCGGTCGTTTAGACTTTGTTTAGGTGTGTTTCCTGTAATAAGGCAATGTGTACATTGTCCCCTGATTATAAACTGCATACCTGTGAGATGAGGTACGGAGACTCCCCACATTCCAAGTAAGTATAGTCAGTCATTACAGTGGCTTAAGCGAACAATTAGTGCAGCCTGGCCCATTTGTGTAGCTGTTTATGTAAATTGGCGAAACAAAGTATCACCGCCCAGCCCTCCCATAAGA
This sequence comes from Lissotriton helveticus, assembly GCF_964261635.1. Classification (NCBI taxonomy): domain Eukaryota; kingdom Metazoa; phylum Chordata; class Amphibia; order Caudata; family Salamandridae; genus Lissotriton; species Lissotriton helveticus. The sequence goes on along the minus strand of NC_136059.1, from coordinate 698,014,308 downwards.
AAACATAATATTGCAACTAAAAAAAGATAAATAAACCTATCCAACAACCATAAAACATTATTGGAGCGGTCCCCGTGGAAATAGAGATACTACCCAAACCCTGAGGAAAAAACAGACAGTCAGTATAAATTACCGTGTTACCTTTAGAAAGAAAGGTGTGAGGGGGTGTAAGGCCACTCTAAACCTGCCACCCTGAGATCCCCAACTAGCTCCGATCCTAGCATCTAATTATTCAGTATTGCAGTCTCAGCCGCTATACAATACCATCCGAGGTCTGCAGCGTCACATCCGGCATCCCCAAAGACACAACATCCGATAGACCAGCCACTGATGTGCCTTCATCTTCTGATGTGTGAACTGGGGTACCTTCTTTGCTATTAGTCTCAACAGCCTCTGCAATTCTCTCTGCCACTCGGACCGCCACCTGCTGTTCCTGTCTGATCAATTCAAGATCTGGTACTACCCACAGGACTTGGTGCCGCTGCCTGGACCCTCGGCGGCGATCTCTCAGGCCATCTGTCTCCATATTCTTGCTGTCTGGGACGCCTATTGGCCTGGGCTCTGTTAACCATCCCGTTACCTCTAGCCAGTCCCATGCATCCTGGGGTGTATCAAAGAACCTCAACTTCCCCTCAGACACCACTTGAAGCCTTGCAGGATAGAACAGCGAGTATGTAATGTGTAGTTGTCTGAGTTTTTGTTTGAGATGGAAAAAGGTTCCTCTTTGGTGCTGCACCTTTAGTGTGTGATCTGGGGAAAAAGAGGACATTCACATTCTTAAATGTATTCTCCGGCTTCTTCCTGGTCTCCCGCAGGATCATATCCTGGTCCTTGAAATGTAGCAACTTGAATATAAGAGGGCGCATTCCTCTCCCAGGTGCCGGTCTGCGGCCCGGGATACATTGCACTTGTTCTATAGTAAAGAAGGAAGAGAATGCAGTGGGTGGCAGTATATCCTTAAGCCAGCGTTCAAGAAAGGCCACAGCGTCCTAGCCTTCCGTTTCTTCCGGCAGCTCAATCAGACGGACGTTGTTTCTTCTGGAACAGCCGCCCTCGTCCTCCACTCGTTCCTCCAGCTGCCGTATCCTGGCTTCATGCACGTTTTGTTGTTTTTCCCAAAACTCTGCAGCAGGCTTCAGTTCCGTGTCATCCTGCTCGACAATGGTAACTGTCTGTCAGTTTCCGATGGTCTGCATTTAACAGTGTGAGGTCTAGCGCAACTTTATCTATTTTTAGATTCCATAGACTCTCTAGAGCGCTCTATAGCAGCCAAAATGGCATCTAGCTGATTCTTCAGAGGGTCTTGTTGCGTTAGCGATTGTGCTAGGTGCATTTCTGCCTAACCAGTGTGTTGTGAAGAGACCCTCGAACCAGCTCCCCTGGTATGACCCATTGGACTTGCGTGGGTCTCTAGTATGCTCCAGCTGCCTCAAACCTCCAACAGGACAGTACAGTACAGGACAGAACAGGGCCAGGTACTGGGTATAGTCCCACAATTTACCCAGCGATGTTGCTGTGAGAGGTGCATGCTCCTCGCCCCCTACCAAACCGAGCAGAAACTTCGATCTGTGTCCATCATATAGCTGCCTTAAGGCCGTAGTCTGGCATCCCACAGCTGTGACCCTGTGTGTTTCTCCCTCAGTCACAAATCAGCGGTTGCCTCACTTCTCAACACCCCATGATCTCGATCAGCGGACTTGTGCCCAGGACTGGCCCTAGTCGTTTTAGTTCTTCTTTCTTTCAGTAATGGCCATCAATGGTGACCCCTCTCCACTTGCACACAGCTGCATGAGTATAACAAGGGCCCAATACACAGCCCTGTGTGATTTCCCTCTGGACTGCGAAAAGCAGGGAATATTCTCCATTTGGGCCATTCCGAACCCTAGTGAACAAATTCCCATACAGGCGTGCAAGAAAACAGATCATCTCTGCTGTGGCACCAAGGGAGATCAGGGTTGACCAAAGGATGGAATGGTCTACCAAATCAAAGCCGCAGCTTAGATTGGCAAAACCGATAAAAAGAGGTCCCTTCTTAATCTTGGAATATTTGTCAGTCAGCAGGTCCAAATTGGCACATTGCTCAACCGTCCCCCGCAAGCACCTCCTGACGCCAAACTGTACCTCAGATAAAAAAGAATTACATGCCCAATCCTCCAGTCTCGTTAATAGTATCTTGCTCGTTAATTTTACTGAGGAATCAAGAAGGGAGATAGGGCGAGAACATTTTAGGATCTGATTCATCTCCTTCCATGAAAATTGGTGCTATAGTTGAGACAGCCTAGGAGTAAGAGATCATACATCCTGCCGCCTCATTGAACACCTGTGTCCAAATTGGGCCCCATAGATCCCCTGGTATTTTGAATGCGTTAACTGGTACCCTGTCGGGGCCTGGTGATTTCCCACCTGTGCTCTGTTGTAGGGCAAGTAGGACCTTCTCAATAGTGATATCTAACAAGAGTGTGTGCCTAGGTGAAGCTCCCTCACTCGACAAACTGACTTCCTGATTTGAGTAGAAGATGCCCATTAAATGTGCCACCCATGAATCGCAAGGGACAGAGAAGCTGAGCTCTGGTGTAAGATTACTTGTCAGAAAAGGGGCATTGCTGTAGTTCAGGTGTTGAGGGTTTGGGTGCTGGTGCGTCTGTTGATGATGGGGATCTTCCTGAGCATGCGTTTGGTGAGGAAGCAGGAAGGCGAGACTGCATTTCTTCATAGTGAGCTTGCTGTCTAGTGTGATGCTGCAGTTTGACTTCCACGTTTATCTATCCCTGTGGGAAGGAGGCAGAGGCAATGGATGAGTGGAGTACTGAGGTGTGTTCCTTGCTGATGGTACGGTTCTCCAGGTTCAACATGTGGTGGGGACCGGGATCTCTGGGTGATCCTTGTGGATGGTGTTCATGATGGCAGTGGTGGTCTGCGTAGAGTGGTTCCCAGGTGATTATTCTGTTTCTTTTGGAGTAAGTGAGTTTGAGGAATCTGGGGCCTACTATCTGAAGTTGGTGTTCAAGGCGTTCATAGATGGAGGCTTTGTTGTTGAAGTCTGCGAGGGTATCTGAGAGGTCCTGGGAGGGGGTAACTGTGTTCTAGGCAACTGTGAGTTTGGAGAATTCTTTGATGCAGAATAGTTCCTTGCTTGTTTGAGTTGGCTCTGAGGCAGTGGTCAGGTTGCTTTTCTTGGCATTTTTCAGGAGTTGCTTGTATCTGTTAAGGTCTAGTTTGAAGTTAGCACGGTTGTGGGTGCTTTGCTGGTGCGCCAGATCCTTTCAAGATGTTGCAGAGCCACTTGGAGGATTTGAGGTGTACCAGCTAGTATGTTTTGGTGGATGGGTGGGGGCCTGCCTGGTTCGGTGAGTATGAGGGGGGTTGGGGCGACTATGTTGGTGCATTCAGTGATAAATGCATTGAAGTTTTCGCTGGCCACCTTGAGGTCTGAGGTGGCATCCGGTAGAGAGGTAGGTGCTTAGCGTGGTTGTATCACGGTTTTCAGTTAATTTCCTCCAGCTCTTATGTAGGATGCTGGACTGGTTGGTGGGGATGATGGTGTTGGCAGTGATGTTGAAGTGGACGATTGAGTGGTCGGACCTGGTGATTTCCGAGGTGAGGCTGTACTTCATTCTGTCCCTGGTAGAGAATATGGGGTCTAGTGTGTCCAGTGATGTATGTTGGGTCGGTGACTAGTTACGGGAGGCCGATGATGCCCATGCACTCGGAGGTTGGTTGTGTTGGTGTCATTGTGATTGTCCAGGTGAAAGTAGAGGTCACCTAGGAAGATGAAGTGTTTTGATTTGATGGCCAGTGGGGTAATTAAGTCTGAGATCGCCTCACAGAAGGCAGGCTACGATCCTGGGGTTCTGTAGGCGAGGGTGCCTCTGACTGTTTTGATGTACGTGTCAATTTGAAAGTTGTGTTCCATGATGTAGGGGGTCAGGGGGGGAAAGTATAGTTGGTTGTGACTGTGTAGTTGAGGGATTATTTGTGGATGATGGCTATGCCAGCTCTGTGTTTGTTGGTGCGGTCCTGGTGAATTATCTTTTATCCATTCGGTGTGGTAGTGGCTATGTCTGGTGGTGAGGACTGGTTCAGCCCAGCCCTTCCGGCCACACACTGGCCTGTTCTTGGCATGGGCATGTCCCGATCTGCGCATCCAGGGACGCTTATAAGCATCCCCTGCAGCCCAAAGCCCCTCCTCCAGACAGTGTGTGTACTCTGGGGGACTTAGTTCCACCCCAGCGAGGGCTAGTTGGGGATTGGAGAGAGCCAGCAGGAAAACAAGTTGGTGAGGGCTTTAAAATCGCCCATTACTCAGTGTCTTGAAACTCCATTTATCTACTTGCGAGCTGTGTGGCTGAGTTGACACATTGGGTTTGGAACTTATGACCAAGATCTACTAGTCGGATACCATTTTCCAGTGAAGTGTTACATTTGCTTTAACAGGTTATGTTGGTTATTTAGTTGGGGTGCTTTTGTTGTTTATTGCATTGCAATTGAACTTTATTAAGCTTTCAAATCTTTATTCCGTGTCCAACAGATGTACTATATGGTAAGCTGCACCTACTTCTGGTCCGAGCACCTGCGATTGGTGTATTTAGTGTTGATGGAAAAACTGCTAGCTTCATGGTGGCCGGTGGTTTGTTGTCACTAGCACGGAGTGCTTTTTCTTTGGGTTTTTTTCGTATCCATTTTAAACACTAGCACCATGCTTTTGGAAGTGTGTAAGCCATGTGTGTGTTTCTTGGTGCAATTTTATAAGCATGTTATTACGTATACTTCCTACTGCTTCACGTATGACTTTAAATATATTTTTTAAGGAGTTCCATGTGCTGGATAATGTAAAGTGATGCAGCATATCCCCGATATATACGTTCTTCTGCTAGTTTCCATTCCAGGTCTGTAGGACTGGCTTCCCTCCCACCTTTATGCACACCTGCCAATCGCACCTGTCAGAAACATGCCTGAAACATGCATAGTCGGGTGCAGCAGACACAAAATGCAGAAATGAAACTCGTTGGGTGTGCAGCACTCTATCTTCTGGGGCAGCTAGATAGTGTCTTATGTGCATACTCAAATTGAAGACCTGTGTGAACATTGAAAAATAAGGTCCTCATTGTTCTTTGTTCAGGAACATTGGGGTCAACCCCATAATAAATCTTGCCAGGTGGTACTTGCAATGAAATGATCTTGGGAAAAAGATATTAGAACAAGTGGAAACCTAGAAATGTGGTGCGGTATCTCCTATCGTCACACTAATATGGCAATGTGTTGCTAGATTTCTCCCAGGCTGGCTGGCTTATTGTGAGACAACAAATGCTATTTGCAGATGGAATTAACCTACGAAGATATATCAACTTGAAATGGGAATTGTGGGTTCACCTTTCCTATCTTTCAGTGACCTGCCCAGTCTCCATGTTCAGGTATGGAGACATTTCTGATTGTGGATGCAAAAGACTTGCATTTTATTTCCAATCTATTAACCGCAATGTTGATACTGTGCCTTAAATCTTACATTGGCAAATTTCAGGGCACCTACTCGGTTTAAGCTTTGATAAGTACTTTGAAAAATACACGTGCATGTATTTTTGTTTTAGTTTTTATTTAATATGAAATTGATTCCCAAAACCTTACCTGATTTGCAATGTGAAGGTCAATGCATTTTTCACAAAAGCTACTCCATTCTTTCCCCAGCTAAAAGAAATTCAGCGCTTATGTTAAAATCGCTAATGAGCAAAGCAGTCTAAACACTCCTTATTTTAACTCACTGAAACGGTCAAATGTGTTCTTCATTTTCCTTTAATCCGTGTGTATTTGGAGATTTGCTTCACTCTATAGCCCTCATCTGTGCATGTCAAAATCTTTTAATAATTGTGGGATTCTTTGCATTCTTCCAGTACTCTGCAGGAATAAGAGTAAGCAATTGTAGGTGTTTCTCTGCATTTCACGCTTTCGTTTCCTTTCACCTGTACCATACAAGGGTGGCATTTGTAACCTTAGTCCACTTTGAATGCTGTGCGTGTGGTGGATTCCATCTCCCTTCAGTAAACTTCTGAGGAGGTATTCAAAGTTTGCACTGCTCGTGAAACAAAGTCGGCACACTTTGCTGTTATCACTTCCTCTCTTTTCAGCCCTCAGTTTCCAGAACCATACATCATTGGTGTTGCATATTAAACAGGTGTGCAGCTGTATTGTCGTAGCCTTTTCTGGGTATAATTTAATATAATAGTGCAGTTCCTGCATCTATTCAGATTTTCTGCCATCCCAATGCCCCTTGGTTAAAGCTTGTATTTGACTTGATTTACATGTTTAAGATAATTGTAGTATTGCATATACAGCAGGTTTGTCTATGGCTCTTGGAGGACAGTTTCAATTGACTACTTCCTACCCATGCCCAACCACTGGTGTCCAATTTCTTAAATCCCCCACCACTTTCCCTCTATTCTAGCCAGTTCAGTGCTTCACTATGAAGGTGAAAACTTTTCCTCTGGACCAGTTGGTGGTTACCGGGACAGTATCTGTGTTGTGAGCGTTGATGTGCCACAGGTAACTCACGCCACAGGTGACTCGCGCCTCAGATACTGTACTTTTTAAAGCTCATTTATATGAACAAGTTACCTACTTTGTAACCTTGATTCTCCGACGTAGCTATTCTGAGCAGTCATTTCAGATGTTTAAAGGTTTGGGACATGAACATAGCAAACTAACTTTCAATCTGAAAAGTGTTATAATAAAAAAAAAATGGCCTGCCTTTACACCTAGGAAATGTAGTTCAGTAAAAATCCATGACTATAGAAGCCAGCAGGTGGTAGCCTTATTTGGACCACAGAAATGTTTGTGGTGTTTGCCTGTTAAACCCCAATTTCATCTGAATTTTATTGCTTTATCTACCATGTTTTTAATTCTTAAGTGGTGTTGTGAACTCTTGGCAAACCTTGAGCTTTCAGCAATCTTCTATGACTTTTTATCGTTTCTGGTCAGTAGAACTAAACCTATTCTATAGAATGTTACTCTTAAATATGCTCAAAGTCTGAATTTTTTAGGTCGAGCCTGAGCAGTGCTTGTGCTGCGGCATGCTGTATTGGAGTATGGAATACAAGCCCCACCCACCCTCCGCACATATTTGTCATTGGCTTGTCATTTCCCTACGTAAATGCTGGCTTGTGGTTCGTTAATAGGCTTGTTAGTCACTCCTTTGTAAAGCCTAGTCTTCATTTGTAACCTCCCATTAGGACTGGCCCTTTTACTTTGGTTGTTACATGGTACATCTTTTTTAGTCTGTAAGCACTATTGTCTTTAATGAGTTTTTCCTACTGTAGGCGTGACATGCTTTCCTGCAACATTCAGGGTGCCATATGCGCTTTCACTTTCTGAGCAGCCCAGGACAATGGCTGACACTGAGCTACTGGCATTGTAAATCACAATGCCTTTTATTTGTGTTAATTAGCAAAACAGATAAATAAAAGGTATTGTCACTTACAATGCCAATAGCTTAAACTCTCGCAAATACGAGACCTATTGCATTGCAAGTGCTTATTTCTATTGTATCTGATAGACCACAATAGTATTAGTTTGCCAAAGAATTTGTGGAAAACATCCAGTTAACTGGGATCAAGCTCTCTAGTAGTCAGTGACTTGGGAGCAAAGGATTGAGGTACTGAGCTGATGAGACACAGCTGCAGGTTATTGTTCAAGGGAAACTAGCTGCTGTCCTCGTTCATCTCTGACCCAAGTAAAAAATGTGTTTGTTTTTTTTTAAGCTACTGGTGCTGTAATGTGACTACCAATTACAGTAGGGTCGATGGGGGAAGGGGGTAAGGAAACAGCTTGTGGTTTATTCTTCATGGTTAATGTTCTAGAGGTGGTGCACCCACTGGCTCAATTCATTCCCAGTAGCAGCTGCTAAAGTGGCATTTAGGCTTCAACTTAGTCAAATCTCAAGCCTCATTCTGCGAACCATAAGGGCTCAAGAGAGGGTTGAGACAGTTGGAACATCTGATTGAACAGCCTGACCTCTTTGAAATGGGTGGAAACTTGGATCCCCATTTTGCTCTGGAAAATAATTATGTGGCATTTCTTATTTATTTAGGGATTTGTAAAGCGCCTGGTGACCCGGAGGCATCCCCGCGCTGTGAAGCTAGAAGTTGACCGAGAGGGGAGGGAGAAACTTTATTTAGGGAACAGCAGAGTTTTGAGTTGCTTGCGGAAACGCAAGTAGCCGGGTTCCATCCGCAGACTGCGGGGAAGCAAATTCCAGAGAGTGGCTGCCTTTACGGAGAAGCGGCGGCCTCAGGTACGTACCCTCTTGAACTTGGGGACGTTTGCCAGTCGCTCATTGTCCGAGCGCAGAGATCTCGAGGCTTTGTAAGGAGTAACCATCTCTCCTAGGATCGAAGGGCCTTGTCCATTGAGGAGCTTATGAGCGATGCACATTGCCTTAAACTCTATCCTCTCTCGTACTGGCAACCAGTGGAGAGCCTTAAGCGCAGGTCTGGCAGAGGTTCTGGAGGGAAGACCCATAAGCATGCGGGCAGCCGCATTTTGGGTACATTGTAGCTTGGCCAGAGTAGCTTCAGGGGCTCCTAGGTAGACCGCATTGCTGTAGTCCAGTCGTGCAAGGACCAGACCCTGCACCAGGAGTTTCCTAGATTGAGGGGGAAGCAGAGGGAGGATCTTGCGGACTGACCGCATAAGTCCAAAGCAGGTTCCAGCTGTTTTAGTTGCCTGGGTTTTCATTGATAAGTCTGGTTCGAGCCAGACCCCAAGGCTCTTAATTTCTTTCTTGGGGACGGGTACCTCACCCATAATATCGGGCCAAACAGATGATGGAATTGCTGACCACTTCTTGGCCATCAGCATGACTTCTGTTTTGGACCCATTGAGTTTGAGTGAGGACTCGCACATCCAGAGATGGATTTTCTGGAGGCAGTGCAGATTGTTGGATTCCAAAAACTGGGATAGCTGGACGTTAACCAGTTTTTCAGCGATTTCTTGAGTCTGTGTTCTAGGCTGGATCAGCTTGTTCACAAAACTTGCAGTTCTGGGATGCCTATTTGTGGGTCTTTGTCCCTCTTTTGTAGAAAATGGCTTTGGTTCCATTCTGGCAAACTCTACTTCATATTCGTGGTCAGGCCATGCTTCTTTTCTGGTCCAGTGGCCAGCTCCATTAAACTTTAGGCAGGACAGCGTAGTCTTCCAAGGCAGCTCCACCAGCTGGGATTCCCTTACATCACAGACCTGTCTTAAGCTTTGAAAGGGGTTGGAAGAAAGGCCAACTTAACTGCCCCTGGTGTCCCATGCAAAAACAGTTGATGACAGAATGCAGAGCAAGTCCAGAATTAGCTTGAATTATATCCGTGTTTTTAAAGAACAAATTACATTGGTCGGTTCCTTACCTTAGAATTACCCCCAGTGATCAGACTGGATCTGGAAAGTTTTTCGTCAGCAGTACCCCTGCGATTCGAAAGGTGGCGTCTGTCGGCTCCGTGTTCGTCGTTTGCGTCGCCGGGATGACGTCGCGGTAGCTACTTACACGGCGCGCTGACTTCAGTTCTGTACACGCCAGTAGCGCAGAGCCATGCAAGGCACGGACCACTAGTGCACAAAACTGGGGCCTTAAAAGGAAATCCTTCACCCTAGAAGCCAGTTCGCGGAATGGGGGGGGATGGGTGGGGCAGTAAGGAATCACTAACTAACCTATGTTTCTTACAGATATATTGTTACCGAAGGTAAGTAACTTGTTCATCTGAAAGAAATAGTTATAAATTCCTTACCTTAGAATAGATACCCCAGCAATACCAACCCCGGAGGTGGGTTTGCGAACCAAGTTCACACCAGAAAGTCCTGGAGAACAGAACGGACAAAGAAGCAGTCTCTCTACACTTGGTTGTCCAGGCAGTAGTGTTTAGTGAAGGTGTGCAGCAATGCTCACGTAGCTGCTTGACAGATGTCATTAAGGTGGGCTCCACATCCCAAAACAGTGGTAGCTGCCGTCCCCCTGGTGGAATGGGCGCGCAACCCCACTGGCGGCTCCTCCTTTGCAAAGGAATAACACGCTTTGATGCACAAAACGACCCATCCAGAAATGGTCCATTTGTGCACGGCCTGACCTTTTTTGGCTCCCATGTAGCCCAAGAGCTGGTCATCCACCCGGAATTGTTTTGTGCGATCCTAGTAGAAGGAAATCTCACGGTTTGGATGCAGATGGTGGAGCCTACCCTTCTTTGGAAGGATGCGGAGGCGGAAGGAAGGTGGGCAAAGTGATGGTCTGTCCATTATGGAAAAGAGTAACCACTTTGGGAAGGAAGGATGAGTAATCGGGACAACCTTGTCCGGCTGAACAGTCAGAAAAGGAGGTTTGGAAGATGGAGCTTGGAGCTGACTCACCTTGCGTGCGGAGGTGATGGCCACCAGAAAAGCAGTTTTCAAAGTCACAAGCGTGAGAGAACAGTTATGTAGCGGCTCAAAGGGAGCGCACATAAGGTAAGTAAGAACCAAGTTCAAGTCCCACTGAGGCATTATGAATGTAACCGAAGTAATGCCCTTTAGAAAGCGATTTACACAGGGGCCTTGAAAAGAGAAGGCTGAACAGGAAGCCCAAGAGTCTGAAATGGCCGAGAGGTAGCCTAGAAATGCCCAGAGCAGAGCTCTGCTGGGCCAAAGAAAGCAGGAACAAGAGAACCCCAAAGAGGGGCAGAAAGGGGAACCACAGCCTTTGCTGCGACCATGCCACAAATGTGTTCCTTCTACAGGGTTATACCGTCTTAGTGGAGAGACGCCTGGCTACCAAGATAACATCAGACTTCGGGAGGCATAATCAAACGTCGTCAACTGCCGCCGCTCAATCTCCACGCGAGGAGGTGGAGTCCAGACAGGTTCGAGTGGAGGACCGTCCCAAAAGACAGTAGATCCTCCCAAAGAGGCAGTCTGATCAGAGGATCGATGACCATTTGTAGCAGCTTGGGATACCAGACTTCGTGCCCAATCCTGAGCCACAAGAATGACTTGGGCTCAGTCGCGCTTGATCTTCTTAAGCACTCTGGGCAGAAGTTATCTAGGCGGAAAGTCGTATAGAAGACTGCAATTCCACTTGCTACGAAAAGCACCTCCTAGTGAGTGCCACCTTGGAAATTCCAACAAGCAGAATTGCTGACGTTGTGCGTTCTCTTCAGTGGCGAATAGATCTAAGGCTCTCCCCACTGCTGACAGGGACCTTGCACCCCCTCAGAGTGAAGACGCTGTTCGTGATCCATCATGCACCTGCGCCTGAGTTAGTCCGCCCTGGAGTTCAGTGAACCTGCCAGGTGTTGAACCACCAGGGATATGCCCTGATGTTCCAGCCATGTCCAGAGGTGGAAGACCTCCTTACATAGGGTCCACAACCCCACCCCACCTTGTTTGTTGGAATACGACATTGGCAGTGGTGTTGTCTGTGAACACCTGCACTGTTCTTCCCCGGACAGAGGGAAGGAATGCTTTGAGCGCAACACGAATCGCCCGAAGCTCCAGAAGGTTGATGTGTAGCCCAGACCAGAGGCCTCTGATTTCCGCCTCCCCCATGTGGCCGCCCCATCTCAGAAGTGATGGATCGGTCACCGCTGTTGGGGAAGGTAGAGGGATCTGTCGTCGACCCAATCCTGGTTCGTTAGACACCACTGCAATTGGTGTGCAGTGTGCTCCAAGATCTAGACGCAGTCGGTCAGGTGCCCCTGATGTTGTGCCCACTGGAATTTCAGGTCCCGCTGCAGAGCCTGCATATGCCATCTGGCATGGTCCACCAGCAGGATGCAGGAGGCTGTCTGGCCCATTAGCCGGAGGGTCATCCTGACCGAAACCCGGGATAGAGGCTGAAAGATCGCACTCATAGCCCGAATATCCCAGACTCTCTGTTCTGGAGGATAGGTCGAATACTGCATCATGTCCAGAACCGCTCCGATGAAGAGGAGCTTCTGAGAGGGAGTCGGGTATGACTTTGGCACGTTGATGGAGAACCCCAGCGAATGCAGGAGGTCTGCTGCAGTCTGGAGGTGGGAGATGACAGCCTGGGGCAAGCTCCCCTTCAACAGTCGGTCATCGAGATAAAGGAAGACTGGAATCCCTGATCTGCGCAGATGAGCTTCGACTACTGCAATCACTTTCATGAACTCCAGAGGGGCGCTGGTATGGCCAAAGGGGAGCACGGTAAACTGAAAGAGCTCGTGGCCCACCGGGAACCGTAGGTAATGCCTGTGTGCAGGACTGGGATGTGAAAATAAGCGTCTGGCAATTCCAACGCTACCATCCAATCTCCAGTGTCGAGGGCAGAGGGGACCTGAGCTAGCGTCAACATTTTGAACTTCTCCTTCTGGAGCAAGCGGGTGACGTTCCTGAGATCCAAGATAGGACTCGGTCCTTTATCCTTCTTGGGCACCAGAAAGTAGAGGTAATAGCGACCACAACCTACTTCTGGAACAGGAACTCGCTTGATGGCTCCCTTGGCCAAGAGTGCTGAAAGTTCCTGTTGGAGAAGGCCCAGATGATCCTCCGACATGCGTTGGTACTGAGGTGGCATGGATGGTGGTGTAGTCTCGAAGGGGAGGGAGTAGCCCCTTTGGGCTATTTGCAAAACCCACCTGTCCGACGTGATGTGGCGCCAGTGGGGTAGGTGATGGCAAATCCTGCCGCCCACTGGCGATTGGTGGTCCTGAAAGGTCAGACTAGGAGGGTTTGGATACTGCGGCAGAGGGGGCTGTGGTGGACTGGCCCACCCGCTGACCCCAGACCCAAGGCGGTTGTTCCCACGTCCCTGGCTGCGCAGGAGCTGAACAGCTTGCACCAGCCTGTGGCTCTGGGTGGGACGTGGTGGGGCACTGCTTCCGTAGCCACGAAAGGGGCGGAAAGCAGACTTTGCAGGGCGGGCGGTAGAGAGGCCCAAGGACCTGACTGTAGCGAGAGAGTCCTTAAAGCGCTCCAGCGTGTTGTGTGCCTTGCCGCTGAATAAGCGACGGCCATCAAAGGGCATGTCCATAAGAGTGGATTGGACATCCCCTGAAAAACCAGTCCACCTCAACCAGTCGTAGCGTCGAAGGGCTACCAACGTGGAAATCGTCCTGCGTAGTGAGTCTGCAGTATACAGCCCACAGCGGATGGTAAACTTTGCTGTGTCTCTCCCTTCTTGACAAATGCAAAACAGTTGATGGACAGAATGCAAAACAATGTCATACATTCACCCCAGTACAGAGATCTGGGCCTAAATCCTTCGTTTTTTGCACTCCACACCACCCCAGTTTAGACATGGCCATATGCAAATCAGCCTTGACCCTGTGCCTCATGGGAACAGTCCAGCCCGAACTGCCAAGCCATGTCTTTCCTGGTCCGGAATCAAGCATCCTAGGACCGGTTTCTGGCTATCAGCCGTCTTCATCCAGGATAGCTTGACTCCAGTGGTGTGGAGAGCATGGGACTCACGTCTGAGCATACCCATCCCACTCGGAGTGACAAATGCAAAACAACAGTTGGACAGAATGCAGAACAATGTCTCGCCCTTCGGCAACTGCACGGGAGAGTACGGCCCAGGCCTCCTCCGGGCACTGGGGCCCGCACTTGCGCCACCATATCCCACACGGAGTGGGTGTAACGGCCAAACAGACATGCAGTGTTTACCGACTGCAGTCCCAAGCTGGAGGAAGAAAACATCTTACCAAGACGGTCCAGCTTTTTGGATTCTCGATCAGGTGGTGCATTAGGGAATGCCCCTTTGGAGGTGGAGGCTTGGATCACCAAGCTCTCAGGGGTGGTGTGTTGGGAGAGGAAAGTTGGGTCGCCTGGGCGGTGGCGTTGGGTAATCATCCTATCTACAGGAGCCCTTGTGTTGGGCCTGAACCAGGTGCCCTAAAATATGTCAGTGAGGGCTTCCTTAAACGGGAGCAGGGGCTCTGAAGAGCTCTCTGCCGGTTGAAGCACCTCTGTCAGGAGTTTAGTTCTGACTGCCACCGTAGGTAGCTTGAGGCGGAGAGCCTCGGCCGCCCTACGCAACACCATAGCGTAAGACACTCCCTCCTCCGTAGCCACGGTAGGAGACGACATGTCATGGTATGGTATCCTGACCACTGGCTTCCCCCAGTGTCTCTCTCCAGTCTGGTTCGTAGCCCAACTGGTCAGTTAAAGGGTCTCCGGACCTCTTCCCAGTCTTCCTCTCATCCCTATGGCTGCCAATCTGGTCTAAAAGGCCAGGGTAGAACAAAGGCACAAAAGTGCCCGTCTGCGTCAGATCAGGCGTTGGTTGACACCGGTCTGGCTCTGTGTCTACATAGAGGTGGAGGCCGAGATTGATGTCTGCTGGGGACACAGCTGGCACCAGCTGCGGACCTGCTGCCAGTGGAATCGGCACAAGGGGCTGTGTAACCAGGTCAACCGCTGCCAATCCGGATCCAGGCCTGGATCCAAGGGAATCCTGCTGTGCCTGGGTTGAAGCCGCCGGCTTTGATGGCCCAGGGCCCCAGCCGGGTCCATGGGGCCTGAAGTCGCGTCGGGCAGCCCAAAGATGGCATGCATTGTTTCGACCTGGGCAGGGGTCGCTCCGGGTCCCAGGAAGGAAGGGAAACTGAGCCGTGGGAGGGGCACCACCCGCATCCCTCGTCGCGTCAGCCGACCGAAGAGAAGTCAAAGAGTGACTGTTACTTCGACTTCTTGTGCTTCGACTTACCTGAGTTTGAGTTTGAGTTTAAAATATTTATATAGCGCACTTTCACCAGCGGTTTCATGGCGCTGCAATAGACCGATCTCCAAGGTAGGAGTAGGGGAACAGAAGAGGAAGGGGGAACATCAAGTGGTTTTAGTTGAAGCATTTGGCAAATAGGTGGGCTTTAAGTTTCTTCCGAAATTGAGGGTACAAAGATGTGGATCTGAGCTCAAGAGGAAGGGAGTTCCACAGAAGTGGGGCAAGAGTGGCAAACTTTGATCCTCCCCATTTCTTTCTCTGGAAGCGAGGGGCTGATAACAGGTATTGCGAAGAGGAGCGCAATTCTCTGGTTGGAACATAGGGCACAATTGCAGATGTTATGAAGGCCGGAGTCGCGCCCAGTCGAGCTAGAAAGGTAATGGAGGCAAGTTTAAACTGGACGCGTTCACGGACAGGAAGCCAATGTAGAGATCTTAGAAGGGGAGTTACATGATGAGACTTCGGGAGATTGAACACTAATCTTGCCGCCTGGTTCTGGATTAATTGCAACCGCCGTAAACTATATGCAGGAATCCCTGCATATAGAGCGTTGCCATAATCCAGGAGGGAGATGACCATTGCCCAAAGTGATCAGTTTCAAGGCCTCGAAGGTGAAGAAACGAGATACCTTGCGGATGGTGCGGAGTGACAGGAAGGAGGAGGATACCACGGAGCTGACCTGGGAGTGAAGAGTGAGCTGAGAATTGAGTTTGATACCTAGAGTTTTAACTGAGGAAGAGGGGACCGGGGGGGAACCTAGGGAAGGGGGCCAGAAGAGTGAGGACCAGGGACTGGAGCAACCACCTGTTAACACCAGCTCGGTCTTATCCGGGTTAAGTTTCAGGTGGTTGTAATTCATCCAGTCCTGGATAAAAATCATAATAGACTGGAAATTTGAAATGGAGGTAGGGGAAGAAGACAGGTTGAAGACCAGTTGGAGGTCGTCAGCATAATTATATATGCTGACGTCCATTTGTTGTAGTGAGAAAATGAGAGGGGCAACATACAAGTTGAACAAAAGGGGTGAGAGGGAGGAACCCTGGGGGACCCCGCACTGAACTTTCTGGAAGTCCGCAGAAAACTCACCCAGGCGGGACAGCCTGAGTGCGGTCCCTCAGGAAGGAGGATAGCCATACCAGAGCGGAGCCTCCGATTCCTGCCGCCCCGACACGGGAAAGTAAGATGGTATGATCAACCGTGTCAAAGGCGGCTGATAGATCGAGGAGAACCAAGGCCTGGGTCTGGTTGGTATCCATTCCCTCCCTGAGGTTGTCAAGGACCGAGAGGACTACGTACTCCGTAGAGTGTGCGGGGCGGAAACCGGCCTGGTGGGGGGCGAGGATCCCATACTCCTCCACAAAGGTGCTGAGGGACCTGGTGACATGGCGTTCGAGCACCTTCGCCAGGAATGGTAGGAGGGAAATAGGGCGGTAGTTAGCGGGGATCGAAGGATCAGCGCCAGTTTTTTTTAAAATGGGGACGATAACAGCGGTTTTCAGAGGGTTGGGAACAACCCCCTGGGAAAGTGAACTGTTAAGGAAATGGAGGGGGGGGGTCTGGACAGGTGGTATAGATGTGGCGGAGGATGTGTGCAGGGCAAGTATCCAATGGGGATCCGGATTTGACGAGAGGAATTATTGAGGCCAAGGAGTCTTTAGTCAAGGGGGGAAAAACATCAAGTTGTCCTTTAGGTGGGGGGTACTGAGGGTCAACAAAGGTCGGGGAGGGTGAGGGAATATTGGTTTTAATAGTAGCAATCTTCTCGAAAAAGAAGTTATTCAAGGAATGGCAAAGGTCCTGGGACGGGGAGGGCTTAAGAGATGTCCTGTCAGAAAAAGCCAGGTTGTGGACAATCGAGAAGATTTCCCTCGGTTTATTCTCAGCTGCATGGATCTTTGCAGAAAAGTAGGCCGTTTTTGCAGCCAGGATGGCGTTCTTATATTGAGCGAGGAGCGTAGTAAACTCAATTCTAAGTGGGGGGGAGTAATTCCTCCTCCAGGCACGCTCGGCGCGGCGTACTGCCAGTTTGGTGGTTTTGAGGTCCTCATTAAACCATAAGTTGGCATCTTTCTCCCGTTTAGAGGATACCTGCTTCAATGGGGCGATTAAGTTGCAACTAGAAGAGAGCCAATGTTCAATGGCAGCGGCCTGAGAAAGGGTGGAAAGGCCTTGTAGGGTAGGATAGGAAGAGGCTAATGCTGCAGTTAGGTTCTCCGGAACCACACGGTTCCATGAGCGGACCCAGACATTCTTTGGAAGCGGGGGCCTGGTGGAGGGATTGATGGGAAGGATAAACGAGATCAAGTGATGGTCGGACCAAGTGCAAGGCGAGATGGTCAGAGTTCAATGGGCAGTTCGAGGACCAGATCTGGTCTAAAATGTGTCCTTTGACATGAGTGGGGGAATGAACATGTGATACAAAATTGAGGGATAAGAGTGTATCTGAGAATTCCCTAGAGGAAGGGCATTCAGCTGGGTCGGAAGGCCAAAAGTTAAAATCTCCCAGTAGTAGGATGGAGGAGTTGTTAACCGTCAGTGTGGATAGTACCTCTTGAAAATCGGGGAGGAAGGATAAGGGTGACTGAGGGGGCCGGTAAATGAGCATGCAAGTGAGAGGAGGAGTGATAGAAGTAGTGCGGATAGCTAGGTACTCTGTTGTGGCAATGCCTGGTAGGGATAGACATTGGAAGGGGAGGTCGGACCGAGCGATCACTGCTACGCCGCCTCCATTTCTGCCATTGCAACGGTCTGCTCGGAGAGCATAGTAAGGGAGAGGAAGGGTGGCCAGTAGGGTGGGGAGAGAATCCGCGCAAAACCAAGTCTCTGTTAGAAAGAGGAGATCGGGTGTGTGGAGTTCTAGCAGCACCGACAGTTCGTGTGAGTGGGCTACTGCTGAGCGGGTGTTAAGGTAATAGGCTGAAAGTTTTAGGTGAAGCTGGGCTATCGACCTCTCTGGGAGGGTGGGAGGAAGTGGGGGGAGCAGGGGGGTTGGGAGATGAAGGGGCGGGTGAAAGGTCCAGTGTAGATATATGAGACCGAGTAGAGGCAGGGAGAGGCCAGGGGCCCTGAAGACTGCGGAGTTGTGTAGCGGAGTAAGAGGTTAATTGAGCAGAGTGGCGTGCCCCTAGCCCCGGTCGGTCGCGGACGGGCGCAGACGGGCTTGCCTTAGGCGCGCCTTCGGCGCGCAATCGACGCGCCCGCTGCGCTCGTCCGCTGCGCGTCCGGAATCTACCCATAATGGGTCCGTGGGAGGGGCGGGGGGGACGTGGCCTCAAAGGGGCGTGGCCGCGGCAAGCGCCAGAAATGGCGCCAAGAGTGTCCCGGTACCAACAGCCGTGAACGCTAGATCCGCTGCACGGGTGGTCTGGGCGAAACTGAGGTCTGCGAGCAGCAGGTTTGAGGAGCAGAGGGTGAGTGATTTTAAAAAGCACAGGAATAAAGTGACACTCAATTTTTAAAATAAGCAATGTATACAAAAGTGCGTGCTCCCGGCTTTCCGCCTCAGGAGTAGTCTGTCGATCTGGCTGGCGCTTGTATTCAGCGCCTTTTGAGGGCTAGGAAGGGGGCGTGGCCTCAAAGGGGCGTGGCCGCGGCAAGCGCCGGAAATGGCGCCAAGAGTGTCCCGGTACCAACAGCCGTGAACGCTAGATCCGCTGCACGGGTGGTCTGGGCGAAACTGAGGTCTGCGAGCAGCAGGTTTGAGGAGCAGAGGGTGAGTGATTTAAAAAGCACAGGAATAAAGTGACACTCAATTTTTGGAGTGCAAAGACTTGGAAGAAGACTGGTGGTGGCTCTGTGACCGGCCCCTCGACCTCCCACGCGACTGGGACCTCTAACGGCACGAAGCCAACTGTCCAGCCTCGAGAAGCTTTCGGGACCGCTCCCGCAAAGACTTTGGATTTATGGTCCGGCAGTTGGAGCACGACTTGGGATCGTGGTCGTGCTCCAGGGAAAACCAGCACATGCGGTGCGGATCAAGCACAGACATCAGTCGGCTACAGGAACTGCAGGCCTTGAAACTGAGCATCCCTCGTGCATCAGGAGTCTATAGACTCGGCGAAAATGGTGTTGACACAAGTCGGGGGGAAAAGTAGGTCAAAAAAATGAACTGACGTCAGCGCGCGAGGGTGGCGTCTGAGTAGCTACTGCTACGTCATCCCGGCGACCACGACGACTAACGTGCAGCCGACCGATTCCACCTTTCGACACGCTGGGGTACTGCTGATAAAAAACATTCCGAATCCAGTCTGTCGTCTGGGGGTAATTCTAAAGTAAGGAATCTATAACTAACTTTCTTTCAGATCTATCCATTTGATAGCATGTATGTTTTTACAGCACAACTAAGAAAATAATGCGTGAGCTGTCATCTTGGTTCTCTGACAAGGTGACCCCACAGTAAAAGATAACTTCTAACATATTTGTGGGGGCTGCCACACAAATGATTTCTTACGATATCTTCTCGACTTGCCCATCTATGATTAAACTTCACATGTCTTAACACATAATACATTGGCTTGTTGTGATTGGACTATTGTTGGGCTAAATGAAAAAAATGAAAAACTGCACTTCTTCCTAGTCCATGACATCATCATAATGGGAGACTCATTACCTGCTTTATAGATCACTTTGTTTCTCCAACCACCCTCTCACGGGGCACCCTTTTGGATGTTTAGCAAGGTTCTTTTAACTTTCCTGCTTAATACACTTCCTAAGAGTTTTAATGTGTTTTTAAATGCGCTGTAACCTTTTCAAAAACATATTAGAGTTGCTTACCGGTGTCATCCGCCTTTTCATCCTATTTACTTTTGTCTCAGTCACCAAAACTACTCATTAATTCCAATCTGGTTTGTTTTTTCTTTCAATACTGTGCTGAATATTTGAATAACACTTTAATTTTATTATTAAACTTCCATTTACACAGTTGCATTGTATGTGTTGAATTGCTCACGGAAATACAAGACAGTAATTTTGAGAAAATGCATGTGCAAGGAAGGGTATGTTTAAAACAATTTGTATCAATTGGGGGAATATCTTTTGCATTAACTCTTACATGCTTCTGTGTCTGAGCACTTCACAAAAGGTCACAACGTTTTTTAACAAGTATCTTGAAGGTGGATCTTCTGGCAACCAGTAACCAATGTAGGGGCCTCAAGGCAGTGGACTTCTTCTGACTTTACACATAGGGGTATTCTGGTAGCAGAGCTCTGAACACTTTGTTGTCTTCATGGTTGGTAAAGATTATCCGTTGTAGAGGCCATTGGTGTAATCAAGTTTAGACAGTACAAGAGATAGTAGCCTGGACTTTGTGGAAATCCCAGGAGGGGGGAAGATGCATCAGATTTTTCATTGTAATGAAGCTTGAACCTGCAAATTTTTCCACTTGGGCATTCATTTATAGCTTGGAATCCATGGTAATTCCAAGGTTTCTTACTTTCTTACATACTTTAGAAGGTGGTCCCAGATAGTAGGGCCGGGCGCAGAGTCTGTAATAATTTTTCCAATCTCCAGATGCAAGTATTTCAGTCTTGGAAGCATGAAGCTGAGATAGCTCCATGTCATCCATTGATCAACGGCTCTGAGTCAACTGAAGATTTTGGAGTTTCCAATGTCATTAGGGCTTTCCAGTGTAAGGAGTATTTGTGTTATCTGCCTTCGGTTTCGCATTATCTGGTAGAGACTCTAGCTGCAGATTCCTTACAGCCCCACAATGCCTCTGCTTTGCGGACTAATTTTGTAGGGCTGGGGTTACTCCCTGTTTCAGGGCCCTAGTTTTGCATATAACTTTATCAGTTTGCTTTGTGGCTCTGCGCTTCTGGCATGGAAAAAACGAAATGTGTTGACGTCTGCATGCCTGGGTGGTGCCTATATAGGTACAGCAATGTCATAACGGATGGTGCCGACGACATCACATGGAGCCACCTGACGGTGCGCGCAAAGGGCATTGCTCAGCAAAAGTTATCGGATCCACATGAACGCCTGGGAAATTAAAAGGTAGGGAATCTGCATCTAGAAATAATCTCTACCATATAATGCTTTACCTATAGTAAGTAACTTGTTCATTAGTTTGCCAAGGGAAGGTCCATTTATTTATTTATAAGTTGTATAGAGCGCAAACTTGACCCGTTAGGGTATCTGAGCGCTTTACAGGAAAATATAGCAATAAACAGAACAGGTTTAACATCAACCAGTTACGGATCGAGTACTAGGGGACAATTGGTATGTAGCTGTTGGGTTCCAGGTTTGTTTTATTTAATAATGGGCATATGTATTCCTTGTTTGGGTCTTCTGGAAAGATTCCCATAGTTAAAGAATTATTGATGATTCTACTTACTCGTGTGGCAGCAGAGGTAGAGTGTTCATGAAGATTATGGTGGAGAATGAACAGAAGGGCAGCTGGCTGACCTGCTTGCTTTGACCAGATCTATTTGTTCACTTTGTTATATTTTCAAGAATGCAGAGGCTGGGTTAGCCTACTGCTGGAGGGATTTTTGGGAAATGGGTTGGTGATGGTGCTTTTCCCTTGTATAGGAGTCCAACGTGTCTGCTTTGGTTGTTTCTTGATTTGCCAGTCAGTGAATTCTTGAGTTCCTTCAATGTATGTAGGTTCACAAAATCTGTGGGAATGTTTACAGAGTTCTTTATTTGCACATTTAGCATGTTGATAACTGCCTGAATAGTCCTTTTAAAAAAAAAATTTGATTGTATATTATGTGAAGTTTGTGTAGGTGAAGTTTCTCAATTGTTTGAAGCCAGGTGTGTGGCACCTTTCTAATTTGTTTTATCTTTCTTAGTTCTGTATTTCTCCAAGGTGCTTGTTTTGATTGTGGTCTGTTTTGTTGTCCTTCGTGGTAGTAGGATATTAACCGCATGCGTGCGGCATGATTCCCCCCCGTACGCTGGATTTTGCGAAAGCGCACTTTACATGACGAGCTGGGCTCGTCATGAGCGTGCGAGGAGGCTACCTCATGACGAGCCCAGCTCGTCATGAGCGTCGAAGGGGTTAACAGCTTCCAGTAGCCACTCCGAGTTTTTGAATGGAATTTGTGTCGAGATCTGTGTTGGATATTAGTTGTATTTTCAAGTATTCAAAATAGAGATTGTTCCATGGTTGATGGATAGCTTGATGTTAGGTGGTCATGGGTGTGTTTTGTGGCGTTTTTGTGATGGGTAGTTACCAAATGGGGGTCTGACCATGTGACTGGAGTAATGCCTTTAAAGAGTTACAAGCTCTGGATTTGCAAAAATGACATCTAGAATGTGTTCAGTGAAGTTTGTGTACAATCTGAGGTAGTTTCAGCGTCACTAGGCCAGTGATAGTTTTTTGATGGGACGTTTCAGGTTTGACAAACCAAATGTTTAGGTTAACAAGAATTCATAGGTTTGAGTGTAGGATTATAAGGTTTGAAACTGTCTAGCAATGGGTTTGGGTATGTTGGAGTGCTAGGCGGTTGTCTGTAAGGGCGGGGGAAGTTGGTGTAGTGTGCATCTGGCTATTAGGGTCTAACAACATTGTATGTAAATGTCTGCTTTTTACGTGATTGTTTGAGGAGGTGGACTATTAAAGCATTTTCCTGTACGATTTCACATGGTAGTTTGATAGCCTGGAGAAACGACTTCACACTGGAGCCATGTCATCTCCGAACCATGATACAGTTATGATGAGTAAGTCTGGTTGTGTCATTGAGTAAGTCGTAGATGTGGTGCTTGTTTTTAGAGAGTCATTGCGCATTTATTAGTTGTCAGTTTAGCGATGGAGTTTTGTTGGTGGTGTAACTTTGTTTTCTATAGTATGTTTTAAACTTGTAGCAGGTGAGTCATTGGTGCTGGTATTAACTGTATGAGAATAGCAACATTGTTTTCTACATCATATTCCTGGTCCACAGGCTTAGAATGCATTTTGTTGCACCTGGTTGTGTAGGTGGTGAAAATTGAATAAACAAATGAGACTGGCAATGGAGCCAATCAATTGTACAGAATGAGTGGGCACTAGTAGCCTGTAAGATAACAATGTCTCGCAATAGACTGTGCATGCGCTGTATTTGGTGAGACCTAAAAAGACAAATGTTTATAGTTCAAAGCAAATAGCTGAACCCTAGCAGAGGAGACCTTATTCCTACTGTATTGGAGCAGCTCAGTCCCTTTACTACCCGGATCAGGATGAACAGCATCTTTTTCCAAATTCTTCACAATGAAATCAGCATTTGATGCATTTATTCTGTGACCAGAGACAGTTGTTAATTGGCTCTAATAACATTTCAAACCGTCTCCTCGGAGTGAAAGTATACTGCAATATCATATGCCTGAAGGTAGCAATTTACCACTCATGAAATTTGCCGATTATCTCCAAATTACTTGCTGGTCTCTTTGCCAGATGTTCTATTAAAGTTGCAATGTAAAGTTAATGGGTTCTTTAAAGCTTCCTTCCCTCATTTTCTAACCCTTCCCTTGTTCCGTGTTCTAAATCCGGTCTGCAGATTGCAGACCCTTTTTGCTCACTCCCAAATGCTCCTTGGGTCAACCAGTACAAGTTGATCTGGATTTCTAAGCAAGGACAAAAGACGAGCGTTTGGTTCTGTGTCATCCAAACAGACATTTGGTAGTTGCTATAAGCAGGGACGGGGGATAAAACTGGTCTGAGTGAGCATACATTTTTCTTTGTTTGCTAAGCTTCTCGACCAGCTTAACATCAAGATTGTATTATCTGATTTAAGTGTTTTTAAGTGATTCAAGTGTTGATGGGCTGCACGAGAAACTGAGGTCCCAGTTCTTACATGGTTTCATAAGTATAAACTGTACCATGGAGAAAAGATGAGGAAAAAGTAATCCAATGAAGGCTAATTAAAAAAAGCCATCATTTTATTGAGTGAAGCTTTATACGCTTAATTCTAAAACATATTATATCCTATTGTAGAAGGAAGAAAGCTTTGTAGCGATCTGTATGGAGTATATCTCTCTCTGAGCGGCTCCTTTTTCAAGTGTTTTCTACAAGGTGTTTTAAACCTTCTTAGGTCATCTGTTGGCTTGTCAAATCTTACGTTACAGGTACCACTTATAAGGTAGAACATCATGCCAAAAGGCTACATCCACCATCTTGACCTTTAAATGGTACTTCAGGAAAGTAGCTTACTTGGGAGTGGAAGGTAATTGCAAAGATATTTAAAAATTGGAATTGTGAATGCAATGGTGGTGCTTTAATGCTTATGGGCAAATCTCTCAGCATGTTAACCTGCCCAGCCCGATTTGTAAAAAACCATAAATTACAAATGTCATATTTTAGTTTTAACCATAGTTTCCCAAATGGAACACCATCCGCAATTGGCAATAAAAAAGGAGACGAGATTCCTATTCAAAACTGATTTAGTAGGGATAGTAAAATCTGGGTTGGTTTTTTTATTTTTATTTAATATTTGTATTCAGTTTTATATTTCCGTACAACAATAAATCAAACAGTTTTTACATATAGCACAGACGCTTGTCCAAAATACAAAAAGTAAATAGAAGAAACTAAACAAAAGAAAACAATCCATGTTATCAGTGTGAAGGGATTAACCTAAAAACAGTTCAATATTCCCCCCCCATTTTTTTTTATACATTCTGCTTCCACCTCATAATAGGTTCCCAGATACGTTTACCAAGAATTCTACCTTTCTTACCAAATATCCCTTTTTCCAAATTATACACCGACCGCAACCTAACCAACCACTGATGAAAAGTTGGGGCTGCCTTATCCAGCCATGCCGTTGCCACGCACATTCGTAGAACTGACATGGCCATAAATAAAAAGTAATGTAGTGTACATTGGTCGTTCACTCCCCCCCCCCCTCCCCCTGCTTACGCCAAGGATAATCCAAGCTCGTGTAAAGGTAACGCTAATTACTAGAGTTTTATCCCAAAAGGATTCAATAGCCCTTTGTAGTGACTGGAATTGTGGACAGGATGCAAAGATGTGAATTCTATCAGCATCATCACAATTACACCGGGGACACATAGTACCTGCAGTACCCCCCCACTGAGCTATCCTAGCAGGTGTATGATAAAAGTAGTAAATCGTTTTGTAGTGTTGGGCCTGCAACCCTGCCGAGCAGAGTATAATCCGCCCCAGTTCAAGGGAGTCTTGAAAACTATCCTGGTCCTCCCCGAGCTTGTCTGCCCACTTCTTCCCATATCTTTCCAGATCATCCCACTTTAAGGCAGCCAGCTCTGAGTAGAATCTTCTAATAGAGCACTCTGCCCCAGCCTCAAGAACATCCAATATCCTGTTTTTACAAAACCCGGCAGAGCCTCCCTGTTTATTTACTAGATAACTCCGGACCTGCAGATACTTAAAAATATGATTGCTGTTGATCCCATACAACTTCTGGATATCTGGGAACTGAAGTACTCCAACTCCCATCAGATCGCCAAATTTCCGAATCCCACATCGTCCCCATTCAGCCATTACAGAGTCTGCACATATTCCCCCCGGTAGAGAAATATTCCTTTAGATCCGGGTATAAACATTGAGTCTGCCCAGCCCCAGTTTTTACAAAATGACACCCAGATTTTATAAGCTGCCATTAGTGTCTTAAATCTAGTTCTTTTAGAGTAACTGGGATCAGTATATTTAAGAAAACAGTTCTCTGCGTTCTCACTGATAAGTATAGGATATGTATCAGTTGAACCTAGTTTTACCTGAGGGTCTAAGGCATCACCCCCCCAGCAGCCCACGCATGTACTGGAGGGCTACTGCCCAATAATACATCCTGAAATCAGAAACCGCCCATCCTCCCCTGTCCCTCGAGAGAGTCTTGAAACTAAGGGCTCTCCTGGTCTTCCCTTGCGCCCAAATAAATCGATTAATTAAGTGTTCTAATGCAACAAACCATTTTCCCTCAAATATCAACGGGGTTGTCCTAAATAAATAAAGTAACTTGGCTAAGATTATCATTTTCACAACATTAGAGCGCCCTACCAAGGAGAGGTATAAGTTATTCATTCTATCAAGGTCCTTCTTAACTTCATCAGTTACCGGTTCGATATTTCTATTCACGAACTTATCTAAATCAGCTGATATGCTGATCCCCAAATACACAGCAGAGTTGACCGCCCGTATATCACATACCACCTGGCTATTCCTAGTAATCTGGGTCTTAGGGCCATTTAATGCATGGCCTGAAATCTGCCAAATAGCGCGGCCTCCCTTTCGACTTCCAGTATAGCACTAGTAGGGGGAGGAGTCACTATCGACACGTCATCCGCGTAGGCCAGTGTTTTAAAACGTTGGCCCTGAATCCTGATAGGTAAGATCTTCTCGTTTGTTTCTAATTTGACGATCAGCGGATCAATAAATACAGCAAATAGGGGCGAACATGGGCACCCTTGGCGAGTGCCACGTTTAATCTGCACCACCAAGGTATACCCTCCGTTAATTCTGAGTCGGGCCATGGGCGTTTGATAGAGTGCCTGGATTGCCTTAATAAACCCCTCGCCAATACCGCACCGAGCCAGGGCCATCCAAAGAAAGTCCCAGGAGACCCGATCGAATGCCTTTTCTGCATCCAGAAACATAGCCGCCATGGGATCTCTTGAGACTTCCGTGGCATCAAAGAGAGTAATAACCTTACGGACATGCTGTGCGGTACCGCTCCCTGGGATGAAGCCATGTTGGGTAGGAATGACCAACTGTCCTATAATCTTGCATAGCCTGAGAGCCATTGCCTTAGAGTAGATCTTGGCATCCGAGTTCATAAGGGTTATAGGTCTATAAAACCCTGGTTCCAAAGGTGATTTGCCTTTTTTTTGGTATCACCACAATATCAGCGCTGCCCACGACTTTGGGACAGAATTTCCTAGTTGGGCCTGCAGGATTGTATCCACCTGCTCAAAGCGAATTGCCACTTGGAATGTTTTATAAAATTCGATAGGGATCTGGTCTGGTTCTGCAGCTTTACCCGAAGGGAGACTATTAAGTGCCGCACAAATTTCCTCACGAGTCAAGGGGACATCTAGTGCCTCCCTGTCTTCTTCGGAAAGAAAAGGGCCCGAGACATCCATGAGATACTGTTGAATATCTGAGAGATCCCTTGGGAGCTCTTCACTATATAGTCGGGCATAGAACTGTCTAAACACCTCCCTGACCTCCTCGGCATCCGCAACTGTTCCTCCCTTACCAGCCGATACTTCTTTAATTTCTCCAGAGGCCGATCTCTGTCTTGTACGCAAGTATATGTCCCACGAGCTCGCTTAATTCGTGACATTGTTCCCTTTTAGTTAAATAAGTTGCAGCTGCCTTGATAGCAATACTTTCATTCACCTCTGCTTTGGCACATACAATTTTCAAGAGTATCTGATCCAAAGAGGCCCCGGAGAGGATTGCCCAATTTAATTCTTCCTCTGCATTCAAAACTGCTTTAACCAGGCTCTTCACTCTAGTCCCTTCTTGCTTTTGTTTATCAAGACTGTAGCTTAATGTCTCTCCACGAATACCAGCCTTTAAAGCGTCCCAGCTTACTTCTGTAGAAGTGCTACCTCGATTAGTCTCCCAGAAAGCTACTATCCAGTCATTCATATGCTTAAGATAGCCCTCATCCTTATTTAATCCTCTTTCAAAAGTCTATACCCAACCCCATTTATATTGAAATCGCCACACAGGATAATCGGCTCGGGCCAAGAAGCCATCTCTAAATCTAAAAATTGAAAGATATCCGGGTCATCCTCTGTTGATCCATATACTGAGCCTATGGTAACTACTTCACCATTATACATTCGGAAAGGACCCATCTACCCCATTGATCTTCCTTTTTTTCTTTTAACTATGACCTCCTTTCTTTTGGACAAGATGTCCACCCCCCTGGTCTTAGTCCCCTGTTTAGAATGTGCAAGCAAATAAAATCCCAACTGTTCCATTAAATAACCCCTTGTCGCTTCTACATGCGTCTCTTGGAGACAAACAAAATTAAGCCGCATTGATCTCAAGGTAGCCGCGATGCGCTGCCTTTTCAGATGGTCATTCAGACCGCATACATTAATAGATGCAAACCTTGCATCCATTAAAATACATCAAATAACTGTCCCATCCAATTAACTGAGCCATCACTGCATAATTTCCTTGTCCCTTCTGAAAATGTTTTAATTCTTTTACTAACACACCTTCTGTGACTGCCCACCCATCTCAAATGTCGTACTGTGCTATACCATGTGAACTACCACCCTGCCCCTCCCCCCAGTTAAACCACCCCCAGGCCTCCCCACCCTCCAAGCCTCCCCACCCTCCAAATAATCCTAGTAGAGATCCCCTCTACGTGCTGTGTATCTGCTGAGAAGAAAAAAATCCACCCCATCCTCCCTTCTGCTCTTTTAATTCAGCCAGATACAGTTGAGCCTTAATCTCAGAATAAAACATTCTAACGTGCCCTTTAACAATAATCTTTAACCGTGCTGGGTACAATAAATAAGCCTTGTGCCCGAGGCTCTGAAGAGGAGCAATTGGCTATCTCAGCCTCCACCATCTTTACACAGTAACGTGGCAGAAATTCTAGGCGGCCAAAGAATGTAACCGCATCAAACGTACGTCTAGCCTCTGGTTTTGCCTTGTCCATAATCTCTTGCCTAAGAAGGAAATTACCGACATAGACAAGAATTGCCCGGGGTTTTACAACCCGATATGCCCCATAGGATTATTTTTTTTTTGGATCAATGGAAAGCGGTGGGCTCTTTGCATCTCATTCTCCCAACTCCAGGTAGTCATCTCGGGAAAGGCCCCCTTCATTAAATTAATAACAAATGACCTAACATCTTGCCCTTCAACCCCTTCTGCAACACCCAAAAGTCTAATGTTATTCCGCCTCTGGCGGTTCTCAAAGTCCTCCAGCTTCCATTGGATATCCTCTGCCACCTTCTCCTGTGCCTCCTTGAACGAGTTCCACCTACTGACATCTTCCAATCTCCCTGTTCTTTCCTCAACGTGGGCGACCCTATCAGCCATATCTTCATACAACTTATTCATTTTCCTCATAGAGCTCTAAATTTTCTTTTCTGCTTGTTTAGCTCTCCTGCTCTCTATCCTGGCTTCACCCTGCATTTGCTTCAGGGTAGAATAGAGGAGGTCTAGTGAGGGTGCCTGGGGTGGGCCACTTGCATTGTTCTGTCCCGGCTGCATATCAACTCTCCCACCCTCGTGGTAAAGTTGCATTGTGGCAGAATAGTCCCAAAAGAGTTAATTACCCCTGGCATTTAATGGACTAAGAGGAGGTTTAGATTTTGATTTTGTCCTTCTCTTCTGTTGGAAACCCCTGAGAGTCGCAGGCGCCTTATGGACAGAAGATCTTACTGCCGCTGGAAAGGCTTCCTTCGCTAGAGAACAGGGAGTCCGTATCCTCATTAAGGGGGAAAATAACATTCCCCGTCTGGAGTGCCAGGATTTCCCTTATCCTGTGTTAGCCCATGCGCCTGTCTCGTAGTCCCCACTTCACCAGGTGCAGTAGAGATTCCCAGGGGAGTCAATGCTACTCACACTGTCTCTTGGGAGATTTTTACCCTCACCAGCGGTTCTTGCATCCAACTCTGGGTTAGAGCCAACCATTTTGCTTCCCATCTCCCCTAATGTAGTTGGGTTTGTGCTCCCTTCAGCAAGCTTGCCTCCTTCAAAATTCTGTTTGTTCTGAAGCTCGAGTGATGGCCCCGCACACAGAGCGCTCGAGTTATCCTGTTTCTTGCCGGGAAGTGTCTGCAATAATGTTGCCATTCGTTGCCCAGCAACCGCGCTTTCAGCGCCCTCCGGCTGCACAGCTCCCGGCTTGCTTTCAGCCGTCCCTGCCGCCTTCGTGGAGAAGGACTCTTGTAAGGTAGGCTGCTGCAATAATGATTCCATAGGGTGCCTGGATTTGACCCCCTCTGTGCCAGCTTTTGTTACTGCCGATTTGCGTATAGCGCCCAAGTCTTTCCCGTCGCGCTCCGCTGTCTCCATTGCCTCGCGGCTCGTCTGGCTTTTTGCTAATTCCTCTCCCTGGCCGCGCTGTACAGGAGCCAAAGCTGCCGGGTCCATTAGCGCTTCCTTTAGGCCACCATTCTCTTGCTGATTTTTCAGGGCATTAGCTTCCTTCAGCTGTTAAACCCCTTTAGGTGCCATGCCAATCTTGCCTCCCAGCCGCTGTAGCCACCTAGAAATCTGATCCGGGAGATAATGGTGTATCAGGGTTACTGTTATCCGAGGTAACCGTTGGGAGCAGGGAAGAGTCCTGAGCCCAGGAAGCTACCAAAAGATTTACTCGAGTCGGGACCTCCAGCATTCCTCACAGCATAGTTAGTGCCAGGAGAGGGGGAGAGAGAAAAACTGCGACCTCTCGCTGCAGTCAGTCAGCGGCCATCTTGCCCCCACTAAAGTCTGGGTTGCTAATGGTTTTTTAGTGGAAAGTGAAGTTGCACGAAGTTGTGAAATATTCTTATGCATTGTATGCATTGATATATCTTTTTTTTTATTTTAGCAGCAGCAGCCACGTTGCAACTCAGTATGATTTTGTTTTCTTTTAAGCCCCTTTGCTATTCAAAATAGACCCAGACCAGTGGTTAATTTGTAAAAAAACAAAAAGGGCTGGGGCTCTCGTCGGGAGGTAGCTTGAACCAGCCCATTTCCTCTGCTGGTGCTGCTTAAAACAGAGCCAACTATTAACCATGAAAGTTGGGAGAGGATGTGGTGTAATGGCCAGAGCCGCCAACTTCAGAGCTAGGGAACCAGGTTTGAGTGTCTGCTCAACATCCTGTGATTCTAGGCAAATGCTTAAAACCATGCAAACCATTTGTGTCCTTAACTGCATATAATGCTGATGTTGATTAAGTGCTGGTGCTGAGCACCGGAAAACACCGGCTCACATTAAGCACAGATCCAAAAGTCTGGCGGGTCACCTCTTACTTGTATAATATAGCAACGTGAATATAAAATTTCCCAAAGCACCTCCAACAACCTCCATAATCCTCTCAATCAGTAAGGTAAACGCCAAGGTGCTTCATTAGAAGTAATTTCTTGGTGACTGAGTCCACACTCCGCTACTGAAGGTATGCCATGGTTTCTTTTGAGCTTAAATAGCATTTCAACACAAGAAATCATTGTTGTGGTTACGTAAAGAATGAATATATGTTAAGAAATATTCTGTTGGAGCTCATATAAAAGTGGTGGTTGTTTTAAAACTGCATTGGAATTGCATTTGAGCCAGCACCTCCATCTAAATCTTGTGCTGTTTCCTTTCTTGTTACCAATGTATGTATCGCAAGCTGTATTATAGTTCATTTTGGGCAAACCTAGATTAACTTAACTTTTTTTTCCTTTCTCATTTTACAGAATGTAGCACCTGCACGACCAACAATCCAGTTTCAAGGTCTCCAAGGAGTGAGTATTGTTCATAGCCATTGCGACTTGGCTCTACAGCGAGTTTCCTTAATCGTTTTGTTCGCTACTGTTAATACATTTAAAGCAAGCACGTGGAGCAGGCTAACTCAATGGCTACATTCGCATTCGAGTATTTGAACTTTAAATATAGCACTGTGTGCATAAAATGGGGGACACGTCTATGTTCATTTTGCTCAATAGGAATGGAGGGTATCAAACAGGAAACGGAAAATTTCCACTTTCTATAGATTTATCTGCAAATAAAAAGATAGCGGGTGAAATAATAGATATATAGGCGATAAACTGGGATTAGAACTTGTTGCCTATGTGCTGACTGGTGTCCCCAAGACATTTGGTAAGTGCAGTTTTAAGGTTTTGTCTTTCCCGGGTGCTATTCAGTGGCAGAAAAATAAGCATAATGCTCTTTTCTTAGCTGCTTCTAACATAGTTTTGGCCAGCACAAACTATGTCTACCAGTACAGAGCACCAGTTTAATTAAGCAAGACTAGCGGTGGTCGTGAACCATTTGGCTTTAGTAGTTCTTGTTTTTTTTCCCCCTGTGTTGGTTTTTGTTAGGTCAGCCGGTGGGTTCGCTGGTGGGTTCGCCTCAATCTAAAAAAATAAAAATTAGTTGAAGGCAACTTTGCAGATCAAAAAGCACACATTACTTTGGTAATACCAAGCACCTTAGAGAACTACTTAGTGCTGGAGTGGGTGGAAGAAAAGTGTGCATGACGTAACAGAATATTTAATGAAATGTGTTGCACGGTTTCAGTAAGATCAAAAGGTCTTGGATAACACAAAATGTAAACAAACCAATTGATCTGCTGTTGGCTGCCAGTCTCTGTACTAATGCTTTTTTGTAATGTTTTTGGAAATCTTTATTACAAATTGATAAGATGGGTAAAACGGGAGACTTGCAAAGACGGATACAGTTGGTTTTATAAATAGGTAGCCTTCCAGATGGATGGATGGGTGGGTGGGTGGGTGGGTGGGCGATGGATGGATGGCCACCTGCTCGAGCCTTCAGAGTGCAGATACTTTTTTAGCTGGAGCTTTTGTTCTCCATACTACCGTGCTGTGCTGAAGCACTGGAAACTTGCTAGTGCCACCACGATCAGCTACAGGACTTAGTCAGACTCCGAAAAGCAGGCTCCATTGGCGCTCTCTAAGGTGCACTGACAAATGAAGCTTACAGATATATCATTGCACATGCACACAGTGGCCGAGTAATGACCCTGTAGCATTGTGCATGTTCGTATCTGGATGCAAAGAAAGCCAGTGCAGTCCCGCTTCTAGTTTGTCGGAAG
This sequence comes from Lissotriton helveticus, assembly GCF_964261635.1. Classification (NCBI taxonomy): domain Eukaryota; kingdom Metazoa; phylum Chordata; class Amphibia; order Caudata; family Salamandridae; genus Lissotriton; species Lissotriton helveticus. Next base: position 697,981,952 of record NC_136059.1, on the reverse strand, counting down.
AGAATAACCCTTAACCACTTGGCTGCTAAGGCTTTTCCCCTCCTGTGCTGACATTTATTGAATCCCATTATACATGACGAGTTCACCTTGTCATGAGCACAGCTCCAGTGTGCCTCATGACGAGCTCACCTTGTCATGAGCATGCAAGAGGTTACACTCTTGCAGGTGGACAGGCTATAGGACAGACTTACTGATAGTAAAAGAAAAATAGTGGGAAGTTACTTAGGACAGAGTGCTGGCAATAGAAAAATTAATTGGATGCGCGCTTTTGGTGAAAATTATAAAAATGTGGATGTTCAAGAAACGCCTAGAAAGAGCATAGCTGTCTCTAAACCAGCAGGTGCAGCGCCACCAGGGCTATTGGTTTGTGGGGCATACTCCACCCCAGTTACTGGTTGTTTTTTACTACAGGTCAGGAGATGTAACCCTTTTTTATTGCTTGCTGTGAGGCCCATGGCACCCTTCCTACATGACAGACTTTATGCAATACCTTAATTTGACGATAACCATAAAATCATAAAAATTAGCCCTAGAGGCAGTCAGGCAAGCAGTCAAAATTTGTGGTTCGAAACAATCTTAACGTTTCCTTCCCCATCTTTATTATGCCCAGGACATGAAATCAAATGATCTTGACAAGACTGCAGTATTATGAACCGCTTTTAGGATGAGATTAGCTTCTTCAAATACCTTGGTACATGGAAAACAGTTAGCAAACAAATGACAGTCCGCAGTTGTACTTGCTTTATCAGCAGTCCTTTCAGTTCTTGCCTGGACTCAGTTATATGATCCTATTTTCCAAGGTTTGTGAGACTTGTCATCCTGTTTTGGATGGCTTAATTCGGCCAACCATTCAATTTAGAAGTGCTGCTTTATGCAGCCATACAATACTGCATTTGCAAAGGGTTGAACAATGGCTTGTTTGATCCACAAGAATTCTCTATCCACAAAATGTAAGGCAAATCAGTCATACATTTCTAAATAAACATTTCTTGTGAGGTCCTACCCCTTAACATTTTATAATGTATGCAATGAATAGTCCTAATGTTTCATGCCTGGAATTGTAATATTATACCCTGACTGATTTTGGAAGAATGCAGTTCCTTGACTAATAAATATTGGTATTTTAAAACCAGTAAATTCCACCAAATTCCATCCCTCTATTAGTCTTACTATCACATTTGGTAAGCATATTTAAAATCCGTTGCCCATTTGACTCGAGTGATGACATTGTTCTCGCTCTCCCTTGGCTACTGTTGATTGCTCTCATTATTTTCTCCCTTTATTCTCCCCCCTCCTTACAGTACAGTTAAAGTGATTCAGCAGAGCCATTCTCTGTTGTGGTCCTTCTCTAAGGCTAGAAGGGGCAGCGTGGAGAAGAACCGGGTATCCTATTGTAACCAGTGCTACAGAACAGGGAGGACATTGACTGAGGCCATAGCATGGCCATGGGAGAGGAGCTAATGGAGCAAAACTTCCTCCACCTACCAGGGTCCTACAAGTCCTTTTTACAGCTAAAGTGTGCACATGAATGAGCGAGAGTTGCGTGCTCCCATTTGTGTTTAATTTAGGATCCTGCCTTGGAGATGTGATACTCTGTGGTATGTGTATCGCTCCCTATGGCCGTATAGACAGTGGTGTGTGTTTTTTCCATGTGGGGCTAAAAGAACAACATGGGAAATGGGAAATAGGAGGAGTCTAGAGAAGAGTGCTTCAAGCCAAGTGGCTATTCATCTCGTGCAGTCCAAATCGTTAGAGGAGAGGCTCCTTTATTAAAGTCTATTGATTTCTTCTGCAATGAGATGAGACCGAAAAAAGCATTGCTGCAGTAGTATGTGTGGTAAAGAGCAAATTAGTGGGCTTCACATATGTGAAGGTGGCTGGAATATGAGCAGGTGTTAGTCTGAGGTGATCCTCAGAAAAGAGAAAATCTTCAATGAACTCCTCCCTAACAGAACTATGAAAATCTAAGCAGTCCAAGGTAGAGGGTAGTTCAACAAGAAGCCAGGTTTGAAATCATGGATAATGTGACGAGAAGCAAAAATGATTGTTTGCAGGGGTGGAGGGTAGTCTCTTCCATGGTCCTCAAAGAACCCCCCACTGGTTGAGCTGGAACTTTTCTATTTTATTAGAAGTGGAAGACTGTTCAGAGTAGTCCCTAAATCTGCAGTGCCAAAGACGTTCAGAAGGACAGCAATGTTAGTATAAGTCTCCTGAAATGGGAGAATAGATCTTTAGTAGCCAATGTGAAAGAATTATTTGTTTGGAAGCCTGCGTTCTACTGTTCCCTACTTCAGCAACGCTTCATTAGGCAAAGGGCTCTACTATTTCTAGAAGAAATTAACTGGATGCCTGGGGTTTTAAGCAATAATTCACTTAATGGTGAACACCTCAAATCACTAATATAAGCACTACTTTTTTCATGTGAATATTTTGTTCATTCCTTTCTCTGTGGTTGGAAATCTGACTTTCTGAAAACTTCCAATTCAAGTGACTTCCTGTGTTTTAAAAAATATATACATTTATAAGCGTACTTCCCTTCAAATCCAACTTCTACTCTTGATGGGTTCAGTTTAATCGTTTTACCAAGCCAAACTGATAATATTATGTAAATGTTGATAGTTTTGTTAAGTTAATCAGGGGGTTGTGTGGCGTAACTGAGGTAATTTTCATATTTTAGTGCTGCATGCAATAATGCTAGTTTGCTTTAATGTTGAGAAAAATGATTTCAACATAAATCCATTATTGAATAAATTCTAACCAATGTGGATCGAACATTTTTCTGTGCAAACCCTTTATTGCATGTTTATCCTCCGCATGTTGCAGTGTTCTCTGCTGTAATCGTTCCTATTCCCACGTACCTACAACTCTAGATTTACTGGATCATGATTTAGCTCATGCTGTATTCACGTTTTTCTCCCACGTATTTGGTAGTTTGTTCAGTGTGGACTACTGCAGGATTCAGCTACTGTTTGAATTCTGCTTGCAAGCGATCTTTAGTTCAATTGACACAGTATGATCAGCGATTGAAATCGGTTGATTGTTTTCTAGGTTGCTGTATGTTTTTAACACTATTTTTTTCATGTAGCATCCAGCAGATTGTTTTTTGATCAAGTGCTATTGGAGACTTCTTTGCAGTGGATTTGTTTGGTTTTGTATGCATTTGTATGTTTGTATTATTTGACTTTTAGCCTTCTGATTTTACTTAAATAGTTAATGTCTTGGTGCCTTTTGTTTAGTAGTTCACTTGGGCAATGGCTGGTTCATGCTCCATCCACCCTTTCCCATATATTCTTCATTTACTGAAAACTGTGCATACATCTTTAATCCTCTTTGTGCAAATATGCATTAACCCTTCATATGCATTCCCGATAACGCTAGGAAAACCAAACATTAGTAGGTTATAAAACCTTATCTTTCAATGCAAATATTTGAGGTTTGTGCAGTTAAACACGGGTACAAACTCTGTCCTTGGTGTACTATTTATTTGAAAGTCGATTTATTTCTTCTGAAGAGAAAAAAGTTACCCAAGTAGTCACTTGAGTAGACTTGCCATTTAAACAAATTGCTACTTAAAAATGCTCGTGAGATAACCAAGCAGTTCAATAATAAAAATATGAAGTTAGAGCTTATCTAGGGCCATATGCCCATTGTGAAAGCCGATTTGCATGCTTTGCGCATTGACCATTGAGTACACAATAGAATTGTTTCTAATAGTGTTGTAAGGAATTCCTTATGTGTTAACAAGTATCGTACACATTCATCAGTTTTTATAATTGTGAAGTGTTTACATAGCGCTTAATGATGGCTGTGAAACTCTTACTAACATTTGGGTAGACGAGGTTGTCCATAGGGGATAGTCCTAGACTTTGGATAAATAGTATTCAGCTTAGATCTTTCAGCATTATATGCTGATTTGTTTAGTGGTGCAAGAGATGTGGCTGGGATTGTAGTACCTAGTTTTGTTACTAAAGTGTGGGTAGGGGTGTCTACTTTCAGCATTGTGCATAAGCTTCTAAAGCATCGGAGCACAGGCAAGTTTGCATAATTCAGTTGATGTAAGGTAAAATAGGTAGCTAAGGGACAATTATCACACAGGTGGATTGTATAGAACGTAAGATAATATTCATAGGTGAGGAGGCTCTACAGGCCAGATTGCAAGATGTATAGTGGCTTTGGTTAGCCTGATGGGCAAATATTGTATGGGCTCATATATTTGTATGGTTTTTGAAAGGTGAATGAAATGGTGACAGATGTATGAGCACTGTACATACGTCAATCGCATAGAGTAATAATGTTCAAGTGAAGTGTAATTGCTGCATTATAAAATGGCATAAATGATGTACAGTGAAAAATGTATTACTATGAAAAGGGGGAAATATGATGGTGTATACAGGCCAAATCAATTTGTCAATATGAGGAATGGATACAGTTGTTCCACCATAATTAGCTAAAAGATCACTGGATTGGAGAAAGGGGACCAAATAGATTACAACAATCTGCCGTGATTTAATTTTTCTGGTATGCAGTTTTTTGTGTACTGCACGCTCATCGCAAGGTGGATTATTAGTTGGGTAGGTATGCACGTAACACTAGCAATAAGGCCACCAGCACAATATAAGGCCCAGACAAGGTATCAATAAATTATCACCTTGCTCGACCCTTGGTAGTTGGTAACAAGCAGACCGGTGTGTTAAGTATTTTAAAACACCAATGCTTTAAATACGTAAGACGCAACACACAATAGAAATCCCAATTTGTAAAAATGGGAAATATTTTTATCTTCAAAATTGCACCAAACAACAAAAATCAGATGTAGCTAGCTGGAGATATATACTTTGAAAGAATAAGCACTTTCTAGTGTTTATAAACCAATGGCCCCGATTGGGACATCTGGTCACGCTGGACTAGGATAAGGTCAAAGTTTGAGGCAGACTGTGATGAAGCCCTGGTCGGATACACAAAATCACAAATTTACCTTCGCACCTAAACCCTTCTGGATGATTTTCTCTTGACTTCGATCGTACCTTTCCAGCAGGTTGGTTCGCAGCGGCTTCTCTGCTTGATTCAGCGAGAGCACCCGGTCAACTCCTTTAAGTCTTCAGTTCTGGAACTTTCAGTGGGACAGACCTGAAAACCAGGCCGGGTCATGGTTTGATGTAGTCTGCTTCAGTCTCTACGTCTGGTCGGTCACCTTATTGGAGCTTTTTCACAAACTGTGCTCCAAACTTCAGGATGTCCTTCCCCGAAGTTCGTTTTGGGGGTTCAAAATGTCCTCAGAGTTGCTCCTCAGAAGTTAGGACTAAAGTTCTGGTGCAGATCGTGTCTCGGACTTTTCACATGGTGGGGACTCAATCGGGCGTGGAGGTGTACTTGGTCCAATGAGTGTAGGGTTTCCCTGTGGATGGAATGTATTGAGGGAGGGGACTAGTAGATGAGTTTGTCTTGCAAGTTGGTGTACAAACTACTATGGAATGTACAGCTTGTGGCTACAGCATATATTTTAGTGGGTGGTTATTAACTCTGTCTAACCCAGTGCCTGCTTTGGGGAATAGCCTCTCATTTGGGGTCTCAAATAGACCTTACTCTGCAGTCTGGTTACTGCCTTTACTATGTTTCAAAGGGTATTTGTGCTGGTGGCATAAGTAGCACTTTTACATACCTGATATGAAGCCACCCACTGCCACTGCTAGCTAAGTGAAGCCCATAGCATCCACCCCACCAGAGCGTTGAAGAGACCCAATACCATAAAATTCCTCTCTTGCTTCCTAAGCTAACCAACTTGTTGAAAATGTTGTTGGCAAGAATGCCACATAAGATTTCAAATTTCTATTCTCAGTGTTCTGGAGAACTGAATTTCTCGATTGATAGGCGATGTAGATTAGACTTGAAGACCAAGACATTGATTTGATGATCAGTTTGGATCTTTACCGTATTCTAGCACCAGATGACAACAAGATAGCAATATTGTATGAGGGTTTGGTGGTTGCTCATAAAAATTCCTTATTTCTGCATAGTGCATGATAACTCTTCTAGCCCATTTGAGCAGAAGCCATATTATGCCTCGTCAGCCCACACCACACCGTCAATAATATAGTGTATTAATTTGCCTAAAACTGCACTTCCCTAAAGGTGATTGTGCTCTAACTTAGAAGCAGGCTAACCTTGGGACTTACTCTACTCTCCCTACCTTAATCGAACACCCTCCATGCTACTGCCACCACTCTTCCCTTTCTGTATTTGTGCTCAGCTCTATACTTTTACACCCCCCCTCCCTTGATGATCTTTTCCCATGATGAACCCCACTAACTAATTTCTAGTGCTGGATTTACCTTTGCTCTACTCGTTGTAAATGTTTGGCCGGACTCTCTATTCACAACCTTTGTGGCTTTAGCTCAGCTTAATTTTCTTAGCTTGTTGGTAATGGCTATGGTATTTCACGGTCATGATCTGCCTACCTTATTCAGGCTCCTTCCCTCCTTGCGAATAGCTGTTAGGAGAAATCTGATCAGTTATAACCGCACTCTCCTGGTCCCCAAATAAGTTCGCACCAGACCATTTTCGCACTCGCTTAAACTTGACCATTAAGGTCACAGCTGTATAGTGGAGTATGGAAACATGGTAGGTGTAGATCAAGGCGATAGGAGGGCAGAACATGAACTGATTGAGGGGAGTTGAGACAAGAAGTATGGAGGGTCAAGGTTGTGTCTCTCTCGGTCTTTCATTCAGATGTTTTCTTGCCAAGTACACATGAACAAAGTAAAACCAAAGGGGATGATGGACGGAGTGTTGAACAATGCAAGCACTCTTCCCCTAGTCAACTGATCTGGGTTTAATCCATCATCATTCTTTAGCTCACTCCGCCACCCCAGTTCAGACATGGCCATATGCAAATCAGTCTGACCCTGTGCCTCATCAGTCCAGCCCGAACTGCCAAGCCTTGTCTTCCCTGGACCGGAAACAAGCATCCTGCGACCGGTTCCTGGCTGATAAGCTGTCATCAGCCAGGCTAGCTTGAATACAGTGGCAAAGTGAGCAAGGGAGCCACGTCTGGGGATACCCTGCCAACTTAGGGCGAAACCAAAGGGGATGATGGACAGAGTGTTGAACATTGCAAGCAGTCACCCCCAGTCTATTGATCTGGGTATAATCCCCGTTTGGTTTTGCCAAGTACACATGAACGACTGACATTTGGAAGTACATTTTGGTGTTTAGGGTGAATTGTTGAAAGCTTCTATTCACTGTGCTAGTTTGCCAATCTGTTTCAAGCTGCCAAACTGGCAGCACATAGAAGTGAAGTTGGAATTTTGGGGGGTTCAATGAAAAAGGGGTTTGCTGATGTTCATAGTAACTATTAATGATTTGAGTTGCATAGTAAAAGAAGCATTGGCAAAGCCAATGGGTCTTTCCTATGCAAGAGCTATCGGCATTACCAATATATTAGCCGTATTGCACGTGTGTAGTAGCAGACAACACATTCTCAATTGAATTGGTCTTCACATTTGCACAGATATACAGTTTTACCAACAACACTACACCGCGCACAATGTGTGGAAATGGCATCACCTAGTGTATTGATCTGCTTTGATAATACTAAACAAATCTTCAGCATACTTCTGAACTACAAAAATTGTGCTTCGTTTGTGCTTTGCTAATTCTGAAATATGTGCACAATTCAGTTAGTTACATTTTATTGCAGGCAAGGAAAAAAACCTTTCGTTTCACACCCCCAGATTGTCGGATAAATCCTTTCCAGCTCCCCCAGAAGACATTTGACCTATGTCTTTGACTACACAGCAAATGTGAGAAAATGAGAACAATATTTAAAGGCCTGCTTACAGAAAGCGAGTACTCCTGGAAGAATGCAGCAAACAAGCTATGCCCCAATGGAGCAGCCTAAAACAAATAAGGCCAGCAAATAGAAAGCAGACAAATATGAGTTATACACCGCAAAGCCATTGGTAAGCAATAGGGGGAATGCATTCTTAGGTTAGCTTTAAGAATGATGTCTTTAGCAAAGAGACAGCTGTGCTTTCTGGTAGGCTTTGGCCTAAACAAAGAGGGTGCCAAAGGAGATGTAAGCTGTGGCATAAAGTGCTGCGTGATACTCCTTTCCAGCAGCCACCATTCTAGAATAGAGATTTAGAATGTCTTGCTTCTTCAGTTACGCCATTGCACAGTTTGATCAATTTGCCACCTAACGTTAGACACCCAGAACAGACCATCATAAGAGAGCGGCATGCAATCTAGCCTTCTATCCCTCAAAAGCCGCAGTCAAATCTGCTGCTTCCTACATGTACTGTGGGTTGGTTGTACCAGTGAGGTGGTAGTGCTGTGTAAAAACATATAACCTAGATTACATGTGCTCAAAATGATTTGCCCTTAAACCTGGACTGTCTGTGAAGAGACACAATGGTAGCATGTCGGTCTGTACTGCATGCTGAAAGCATGGAATATGTCTACATTTTGTGAATGTATTGCACTATAGGCCTATTATAGATCTTGAGCCAAAGCAGTCGCACTATTCCGTATTTACGCCACTGTGGTACTGGGATGTTTTGGAAAAAGTTGTGCCAAATGTACAAAACATTGTAGTAATTTGGGGCTAGTATTGTTATGGCTAGCGTGGTATTTTGCAAACCAACTTATGTACTAATAGGTTGGTTGTATAATACTGAATCTTAGTGGGTTCCAATTCAACCTACTTCATGAATATTAATGAGGTAGGTTGTAAATTGCGATCCACTATGATTCACTAACATCAGAAGGATGGTGACCTGTTGGGGTAAGCAGACCACCATGTCTTTAATTGCTTTTGAATAAAGCTAATTTTTTTAATGCAGTTCCTTTTCTTTAAATGGAATGCATTTAAAACAAAAATAAAAAATATTTGTAAGACCTTTCACTTTATTATTTTAAGGCTCTCTGGGGTGGTTTCTCATAACCTTACTAAAGTATACAAAAAGTGGTGGATGGAGTGCTTGAATCAAACTAAGCCATTGGTAATTGCTCTTGGCCGCATCCCAATCCATCATTATTTTGCACACCATGTCACCTCGGTATGGGCCCAGCTATAGGCAAATCTGTCTTTAATCTGCTCCAATTGGAACAGTCCAGCCCAAATTGCCAAGCCAGACACTCCCTGAACCGTAATGCAAGCAACCCAGGACTGGTTTCAACCAAGTAATGGATTCATGAGCCGAATACAGTTTGGTTCCGGTGACACTGGGCACGGGACCCACGTTTGGGCATAAGGGATAGATGGAATGCTTGAATTAAGCTTGCCCACTCTTAATGGATTGGGATGTGGCACAAGAAAATCGTTATTTTGCACACCATGTCATCGCATCAGTATGCCCAGATGAAGGCCTGGGCTCACTGTGCCACTGGAACCGTTTTACCTCTCTGAAGAGCCCTACCTAGGGCACAACTGGTCCTAGGTTGCTTGTACTCCCGTTCAGGGTGGACCTGGCCTGGCAGTTCGGGCTGGACTGTTTCCTATGAGAAGCAGGGTCAAGACTCATTTGCACGTGGCTGGGTCCAAACTGAGGTTGCATGGTGGGTAAATAAATGAAGTTGGATATGGCCTGAGCTATTGCCAGTGGCTGTGAATAATTCAAGCATTCAGTCAATCACCTTGTTGTTTGTGCATTCTCAAAGCCTTGATAGGCTACATCAGTAAACCTCAGCAAGTGCCAGATATGGGAATGCATTAGTAACTTTGCAATCTGTCAGAGTCCCACATGAATGTGTCTTAGCCCCACTCCTAATTAATTTGTATATAAATGATGCAGAAAGTACATGAACTTGGCAATGCTAACACTATGAGCTGATACGTTGTAACGTTTATTACTTGCCATTGATGCAGTTATCCTAATGTTAACCAAACTTTCAATGCACCAGTGTGCAAGACTCTTATTGCTTGGAAAAACAGCCCATGATAACCGCAAGCAAAATCAAGTTCATTGATTATGAATGAGAAAGCTCATCATTTGACTATGTATAAGGTTGGACACTAAGCTTTCATGGGCTCAGTAGAAGGATACAATGTCTTGGCTACTCAATCAGTATGTGGGAGAGCCATGCTTCACTACAAGCACAGCAGGGGGGGTTTGTTTAAGGCCATCCTAGACATCTGTAGAATTAAGGCAGTTGCAGCAGAGACATATGGGGAAAAATTTTGGGGCTACCAGAAAATGCCTAAGATAACAAGATAGACAATAAGTGCTTGAGAAATCCCCACTGAAGGCCCCAAGGTTCCAAATTTAGTTCAAATTGAGGATGGGATAATCTCTGGCAAATCCTAATCTGGACCAGCTACACACCCTTTTGGTAATTTTGAATCGGATAGAGACTACTAGCCCAGAATCCTTCTCGTAGAATTATACCCAGGCGTGAGACTGGATCCGGAAACTTTTCTGCCACATCATCCCTGCGCGCCGGGGCGACATCACGCGACTCCGCCCAGGCGTCGTCCGCGTACATAATATCAGCGAGGTCACATAAGACCCGCCCCGGCGCGCCTATGTCAGTTTTTTCCTTTTCCACGTGCAACCCGGATCCAGTCCTTGCTGCGGGCCTGTTTAAGGCCCCTTTCCTTACATTTCTTTTTGGTGGAACAGTGTGCGAATGCCTTCAGGCTTCAAAACTTGCATGTTTTGTGGGCGTCTCATGCCGGCGACGGACCCGCACCTAATTTGTATGTGGTGGTTGGGGGAGGATCACGGCACCACTCATTGCCCGGCGTGCCAACAGTTCAAGCTGAAGTCGCGGCGGGAGCGCTGGAGGAAACTTCTATTGGCGTGTCTCTCCAGGTCGACGTCGTCCTCTGTCTGCTTCGGTGGACGGCTTCAGATACGGCTTTGGTCGTCGTCCTCACCCTTCTCCGACGTCACGTGAGCGTCGCTCCCCGGTGGGTAAGTGTCGCAGTTTGTCCCCGGGAACTGGTTTACAGCCTGCCGGGGGCGTGGTCTCTCCACGGGTGATGCGGCCCCGTGTGTCGTCCTATCCACCATTTCCCCGTGTTGGGGCGTCGAGAGTCCAAATGGAGACATACGCGGCGGCTTTGTAGGCCTCGCTGGTGTCTCCTCCTCCTTCCCCTCCTGGGGCTTCAGCGGATATCTCGCCCTGCATAGGGCCCTCCTTGGCGTCGCCGGTGGCTCTGGCGCGACTGGTTTGGATCCAGTCTTGCAGGATGTGGTGCTGTTGGGGTGCGGCTCCTCCGGGGCACCTCCTTCAGGCCACGGTGTCGCCGGAGGTCGCCGGGGCTTGGGTCGCAACCCTGAGCCCCTCTTGGTCCTTTGACAAGGTGGTCCTGTCTAAGGCCATTGTGACTCCTCTACGGCACCAGCAGCAGCTGGACCGTGCGGGGCCACAGGGGTCGGTGGACTCTCCTCGTCCTGCTCTGGGTCGAGGCCGGGGGAGGACCCCTCGTCCCTCTCCGGGCCCCTCTCGTCCCTCTCCGGGCCCCTCTCGTCCCTCTCCGGGCCCCTCTCGTCCCTCTCCGGGCCCCTCTCGTCCCTCTCCGGGCCCCTCTCGTCCCTCTCCGGGCCCCTCTCGTCCCTCTCCGGGCCCCTCTCGTCCCTCTCCGGGCCCCTCTCGTCCCTCCCCACAGGTGGCTGCCTTGTCGGAGGGTGAGTTGTAGGTTGAATCGTCCCTGGCACCACCTCATGGGTTGCCAAGCAATCTAAGCCTCATTCTGGGCCACGGCTGGTGGAGGGCTTCGTGTCACTCCCCAGGCCTGTCTTGTTCCCCCACGCAGGCGGCTAACTTGGCAGGGGTTGGGTTGGCGTCGTTCTGGCGCCGCCCCAGGGCCGGTTCGGCTCCAGCTCCACTCCGGTCTCCGGTCTAAGGTGCAGGGTGACTTGGAGGAACCTTGTCTGGTGACGCCGGATGGTGCCGATGTCCTACCTCAGGCAGCGGACTCTACGGCTCCAAGCATGGGTCATACCGCTGATTCGTCTTCCGACGCTCCTTCTCTGCAGGCAGCCTGTATATTGGTGTTGTCCTCCCCAGAGACTAGTCGTCGTGTGGTGTCTTTTTCACTGGCGTCGAAGGGCGGCTCCCCGCCCTGCCTGAGGCAGAAGTGTTCGTCGGAAGAGCAGCAGGTCCCTCATTCTTCGGCTCCTTCTGACTTTCAGGTCTGGCCCTTGCCTGATCCGCTTGGCCTTTGGGACGGCTGCCTTAGTTTGCAGCCGCCGCCCACGGAGGAGCTGCTTTCTCCACCGCGGGGCCCTACAGAGGCGGGTGCGGCCCTCGCTCACGCGGTGTCCATGGCTGTGGGCATCCTGCGCTTGGGGGACCCGGTGGCTCACGTTCTGGCGGACCATCTATTGAATGTCCTCTACCAGGGATCTGGTGGGAGGGAAATTTTACTTCCCTTTGAAGGATTGCTCCTCTCTTCCTTGACTGGGGCTTGGAGGTGTCCCGCCTCGGGGGACCTGGTGCCTCAACATCTTCTGCACCGGCGCCACGGGACCTGGTGTGTCTTTCCCTCCACCCCTCGGCCGCCAGCCCCATTTTGCGGACTGCTTTTCCCTCCCTGCCACCACTGTTGACTCTGCCGTCCCGAGAGGCCTGCTGGCTGGACTCTTGGGGGCGCAACATGTTCGCCTTGACCAGCGCTGCCTTGCGGGCCCTTAACACCTTGTGTGTGCTGGCTAGGGCCTCCCCCTGTTTGTGGGGCTCGGCTAAGTCTCTGGCAGTGTCCCAGGAGACTGGTCAGGTGGACTTACAGCATCATGCATTGGATGGCTGGGAGCTTGTGGCATTTATTCTCGGCTCTGCTCTGGACATCTCAGAGGTTGCTGGGCTGGGCCATGGCTTCCTCAGTCGCCATGCTTGGCTTCGGGATGGAGTGTTCCCTGAGAATATTCGGGAGCGACTCATCGACCTTCCGTTTGATGGCAGCCTGTTTCATGCCCCGGCCAACTCTGCCATCCAACGGCTCTTGGCAGGGCTCCGTCTTATCCTCCTCCTCTCTTATCCTCCTCCTCCTCCGTCCCCTCCTCAGTGACAATTGAGTTGGGTTGATTCTGGGCCTTCGTGGAGTGTGTTCTGGCCGTTTGAGTCCTTCCTTGGGACTTTGGCATGGTTGGCTGCGGGACAGCCCTTTTGTTGCTTCTGTGTGTGTGTGTGTGTTCTGCCGTAGTTGTTGCGCAGACTTGGCCCTGAGATTAGGCCTTCTGCTTTGCTTGGGCTGCTTGTCAAGCCTCCCACGGGGGTGTTTTTTTCCCCATGGCTCTTTTGTTTTTCCTCTGCTGCGGAAGTTCTTCCAAAGAGGGTTCCCATATCTTGGGACTTAACGTACCCGATGAGGGGTAGTGGTAGCTGTCATATGGCTTGCGCTCTGCTAGGGGGTTCTGGTCACCTTCGGGTGCCTGTTCTCCATGGTGTTTATGTAAGTTGCTTTTGCTTCCTGAGGTCTTGTGTGCGGCCACTCGTAGTGATGTGCCCGGCCTTCTCCTCTCCCTGCTCCTGCCCTGAGGTCTGGGATGATCCTTTGTTCTCCCTTGCCGGGCGCTGCCTTCTCAGCCTTCCTGGGGCTTCGGGCTGTTCTTCTTGCTTCTGGCGGCCGTTGACTGACGGCACTGTTCTGGCTGGCAGGTTGCTCTCCATCTGGAGTGGGTTTGTCTTCTTTTCCCTAGTTTTCTTGAGTCCTCTAGGCTTCTTCTTCTTCCGCTCCTCCTGTCTTGGCATGGGACGGCAGCTGGCTTGCCTTGTAGGGGAGAGTGGTGCCTCGGCCTCTCCGACCTTGCCCTTGGTTCCACTGCTGAGTGTACGGGCCTCTTCAGCCTTCTTCTCCCTCCTACATCCTTTTGGAGTCGGTGGGGTTCTGCTTGTGGGGGTTCCCATTGCCTGGCACGGACAAGGCTCTACCTGGTCCACAGATCTGGTCCCCTGTGGGGCCCTCTGTTCTGTATTGGCTGGTGGGGTCCTTTTGCAGACCCTCCTTCCCAGGGGGTATTGCTGGGGTATCTATTCTACGTGAAGGAATCTGCAACTAGTAGTCTCTATCAGATGTACGAGTTACGTACCTTCGGTAACGATGTATCTGGTAGAGACTATTCTAGCCGCAGATTCCTTCACGGCCCGCACTTTCGCCCCTATTCTGCGAGGACCCTTAGGTTGGACTTCGGTAATCGCCTCCCGGTGGGAGGCTGTCTCCTGCGATTGCCTTCTTTGTTCTTGACGGGTGGCTCTGTCTGGGGGCGGTTCATTCCTCCTTTGGTTCTTTGGAGGATGGGGTTCCGGTGCTCCGGTGCCCTGCTGCTCTGGTTACTCCAGGGTTGGGGGGGTTGCTTTCTATCCCGGCCCCCTCTCCTCTCCTCTCCCGTCCCCTCCCTTCCTTCCTTCCATTGCTAGCCTCTGATTAAGGGTCATCTGGCCATGTTGCCCTTGTCCCTTGTGGGTGGTTGCCCTCTGTTTGGGTGGCTTGGAGGTTTGTTGTCGTTGTATGTCTTGGGACTGGTTCCCTTCCTTGCTCAGAATGTGGGTGGTAGGTTTGCTCCGTGTGCCATGACTTTTACGCATGTTCCTTGCCTCAGGGCACAGGGGTGGGAGACTGTATATGTGCTCACAGGGTGGCTGCGCAGGGCTCTGCTTATTCTTTCTTCTTTCCCTGCCTTTGGGTTCTGCGGTGTTATTAGTCACCGTTCCTTTCCAATTTTTCTGCTCTTCGCACACTGTTCCCATGCTTCCACAGTTTTTTATCTGGTGGTTCCGCGTTGTGGTGCGGAGAAGTTCTCTGAAGAAAACTGACGTAGGCGCCCCGGGGTGGGTCTTATGTGACCTTGCTGACGTCGCGTACGACGCCTAGGCGGAGGCGCGTGATGTCGCCCCACCCCTGGCACGCAGGAATGCCGTGGCAGAAAAGTTTCTGGGTCCAGTCTCACGCCTGGAGATAATTCTACGTGAAGGAATCTGCAGGTAGAATCTTCTCTACCAGTTACATCGTTACCGAAGGTAAGTAACTCATACTTTAAAGTCCTTGTATGACTCTATGGGCACAGCAGGGTAAAATATGTGGAAAGAGCATTAAACTTTTCTGAAATATGGGATAACCTGAATCAATTGAACTTTATAAGTGCTGCAAGCATCACAGCGAACTAATGGCAGGTGTTAAGTAACTTACCTGCATCACTGTAAGAGGAGGCTTATCACTTCCAAGGTATTTGCTAATATATTCCCAAAATGGCTTGGAGCCTTATATCGGTTTGTTTGTGCCAGAGACGCGTCATTGCATGCATGTAAAATTTAGAGTGATTCTTATCCATATGAGCTTTTAGACTCTAGATGGATGGGTATGAAAGAGGGTAGTGGTTTATCTACATGTGAGCAGGGCGGCCTGGAGACAGCAAGTCACTGCTTATGTACACTAATACTATAGCCTCCTGAAAGCATATTTTACACCCTTTGTTGTAGAATTTTGGGGTTAAGTATTACAGAAAGTCATTGGTCTTCTGCTACAGAGCAGACAGGACCGCTTTTTATTTTCTCCATAGCTGATATCTACTTCGCTTGGCAACGCACAAGGAACGTCTCTAAAAGGGAGTAGAATCTATCAACAGCAAAAACTGGCCAGCCTACATAACCAATAAATATTTATCTTTGCTCTCGTTTGTTTTAAGTTTTCTTTTAAAGAGATCTCAAATTTTAGATAAAATCTTTTAAAAGGTCATTGAATTTGTGGCATTTATTTGAAACAATAACATTTGATTTGATTAATACCGGAGTGGGTTGGTGTTTGTCAGCAGTAGACTGGGTAGCCACATGCGTTTTTTTCCGTTTTTTAAAAAGTTTATTTATTGAATATTAAATATTTAAAAACCGTTCAGAAAACAAACTCACAGATATATTCAGAGTGACACAGAGCTACAATAAGAAAGCATTATTTGAAATGTGAATCGAAGCATAGTCAATATAGGCACTGTTTAATTATAGTCCAGAGGGGGAGGATATGTCGAGAAGCAGGGCTTGAGTGGTAACGTTTATTTCCAAACAAAAAAAGCACATCACATTGTGTGGTATAAACCCTACATTTCGCTATTTATTTTATGTTTATTTTTAAGGGTTTTATATAGCGCTAGCCAGACCCGAAGGTATCGGAGCGCTTTACAGCCTCAAGTCATGTATCAGTTGAGTACAGAGTAAAATACTATGGCACAATAGTAAACATATTGATTTGTGACCCATCCTAATCGGGGGGTACACAGGTAGCTATCTAATAAAGCGAAAAGCAATAGAAAACACATTGATGCGTGATGAATAATGATTAGGGAGAGGGGACAGAGGGGCAAGTCAGGAGGACTTTAATTTAAGAGTCTTCATTATTGACGTGATTATATACTCCAATGGGTAGGCTTGTGCATTAGGCGGCAGCTATCCTTTCGGAGGAGTTCCGTTGAGGTAGACGTCTTTGAGCTGGCTTTTGAATTTTATGAAGGAGGGGTTTGCCTTTATGTGGACTGGGATTGTGTTCCAGATTCTCGGTGCATTTCCAGAGAAGGAGCGTGATAATGTTTTTTGTTTGCGAGTTTTTGGAGGGATGAGAAGTAGAGTGTTCGTACTCCTGAGATTCCTTTTCTGACCAGCCTTGTTGAGTTTGGATGCCAGGTAGGCAGGTTTGCCAGTGTGCAGAGCTTTGTGTATGAGACAGGCAGCTCTGAAGCTTGCACACATTTCGATTGTGAGCCATTTTAACTCCTTGAGAGCGGGAGAGATGTGTTCATGTTTCTTTACTCCCGTGACCATGTTGGCTGCTGCATTTAGAGTTGATTGGAGGGGAAGCTAAGTGGGCTTTTGCCGTGCCTGTAAGGGTTGCATTTCTGTAGTCCAATCTGAACAGAACTTGGGATTGTGTAGCCTGTTTGAGGTCATTGGGAGGGATGAAGGGCTTTATTTTGTTGAGCAGTGATACGGTAGAGGAAAGCACTCCTTGCGGTGTTCTTGATATTGTTCTTGATATGTTTGATCATGTCCAAGTTAGAGTCCAAAGTGATTACCAGTGATTTTACCGAGTCGGCCGGGATGAGATTGCAGTTTAGAGCGTTGATGGTTTTAATCCATTCTGTGATTAGGGGGGTCTGCTCTTTATTCGAAAAGAGATAGGATTTCAGTTTTGTCTTGTTTGAGTTTCAGGTACAATTGGAAAATAAGAATTACGCATCACATCCTCAATCTGTATGCATATGGGACAGCACAGTGAAACAAACCATCTTATATTCACTCAGTCTCCTCCAGGTGCAGGTGTAAGTAAGAACAAAGTGGCCGCCAGATGTTTTTGGGCCTGGAGGTATGTGGTGCAAGGTAGCATAGGTGTCGCAATTTGGTGTTGCAGTACATTACATCTCTCATCCAGGCCTTTATTGTTGGGGTTGTGGGGCTTTTCCAGTGTTTAGAGAATTGTCATTTAGCAAGGAGCAAGCTGATGGCAGAAAAACCACGAACTCCAGTTGTTTAACATAGCCTAGTAAAGCCATTAATGAGGGGATTAGCTCAGAGCCAATCATTAAGGCAAGATGGCGAAAGATTTCACCCCAATATGCTAATATTGGTGCACAGTTGCACGCTTAATGAGAGAAATTTGCGGACGCCTTCGAACATCTTGGGGCAACCGGGGGATTTAGTGGGGTCCATCTTTGGGTAACCACATTCTAATGTGAGAAACGGCCACTTAGACTGAATGGAGTGTCGATTTACTATAGTAATTAGACTTTTTGCACTTTAAGGACATCAGATTTGGAAATGAAATATTCATGTTACTAGATGTGTGCTGATTTCTGCCAGTTGCTCTTTTTTAGAAGAGATCTTGGTCGGAGGGTTAGGAAAACTGGCAGGAGGCTGCCCTTGCCATTCACATTTTTTTGTCTCTTTATCTGTTTTTTGGTCATGAATGTTGCTCTGGTAATCAGCCGTGTTCTTTGAGGGTTTTTACTAGATAACCTTCCTCGTATGTTTTTCCAGTTCAACTAGAGAACGAAACTTCCACCTGCATGTACGTTTTTAAGTTTTAGATTTTAGGAAACCCCGAATACGCATGGTTGATCGTGTGGTTTCAGAGGCGAAGGTGCTTTTTCAGTATGACCTGCTCTTTTGGTACACTTGTACAACAGAGAACAGCTTGTGTGAGACACTTACACCGGTGAGCCATTTGATGCTTCTTTCAAATTTGAAGATTTTTTTTTCGTTGGGTAGCATTGTTTCGAGCCAAATTATGTTGTAATCCTTTTACATCGACGGTTTTCAACCTGGGATTTATGACCTCTGTCAGGGGGTCCGCAACTGTTTTCATAATTTAAACATGATATATATTAAAGTATACGGCGGTTTCACCCGTCCTGTTAAAAATCACGAGCCACTCCGGTTATCAGTTGCAAAGCTATTGTTTTAATCGGAAAAAACAGGGTCTTGGTCACATGTCCAACTTACTTGGTCGTGTCATTTTAAGGAAAAATAATGCGTCACACGACGCAACAGTAATAAACATAGAAGAAAACAACATACGAGTTGATTACATTGAGATTTCGTTTTGTTTAACATGAAGTAGCCTTTCTGTTCAAATAATTAATCCATTTTAACAATCAAAATTATTTCAAAAAAGGGGACTAGTGGCACAGTTGACTCTGTATGGATTTATCTGTTACTGTCTAGTAACCTGATCACAGTACATTGCAATTGTATTTAATGTAGAAATCCACTTACAGAAAGTGTTATACATTCTCAGTATGCATTTTTTATCATTCTAGGATGTAAGGGGGAAACTGGTAGGATTAGTGGGTTTTTAATCAATTCAGGTTTAGTTCAGGTTTGTTAGCCACATTTAGTTGAAATAGAGTTTAGCTAACTGAATTCACATTTGTAAATATATATATTCTGTAGTCTCCCATCTCCCCATGTGTAGGTTTGGATTCAGTTGGAATGACGTTTTATGTCGAGTATACTTCAGTACCTTTAAGTGTCAAAATGTTAGCCCCCTGTACAGTGGTGCCTTCACAAGATCAGTTTCTTTCATTCTTTTATTTGTGTATAGTCAGTTGTATATTTAGATCCAATGATGAATTAGCATGCAGCCTTCTCTCACACTATTTAAAACGTTATTCACTGCACTTTTATAGCGATTATTTCACATGTGTATAGTCTATTGAATTCTGCAGGTAGCACTTTAAAGAGTATTTGAATAAAAGCTTAATGCACTCTAGATATTTAAATAATTATTTAATGATCCAGATTTATAGATCCAGTATTTGTTCGGGTTTTCATTTCAAGATGTGTTTATAATGAAGCGAATGCTAAGGAAAATTTCCGAAAAACCTTTGTACCATGATTCCCCGGTTCAAGCTTTATTTCGGACCATTGTGTCAAATGTCTCGTAGGGTCTTGGTGCATTTGTGCATTGTTGAATATATATTTTAGTTGATTAAAATGTGATCAACGAGAACTATGCTATGATTACATAAAACATTTAAACCATGCCACTGTTGACCAGATATACATGGATGGTTAAAGGTTATCAATTGTATTTTCTTTCAATTATAATTATATTTCGTTGTGCAAATATTGAATTCGCAATTACTATGTATACATCTATGAACTGTAAGTCAATTTTATCTATTTCTCAAGTAGCAGTGCGCGTGTTAGGGCAATGTTTACTACATATAGTATTTCCTCTGGTTATGCAGTCAGTAGACATTGTCACATGGTCAATTAACTGCTTTATTTAAACGTAACTTCCTTGCGACGCATTTGTGATCAAGGCCACCCCATTGGCCGAAGTGTGTGTGTGTGTGTGTGTGTGTGTGTCTGTCCCCCCCCCCCCCCCCCCAATTTGAGGAGGACCCTCACTGAAAGAGGAGGAACCGCCGCCTGTGTGTGTGGCCCTGTAGTGTCTGAAGGTTCAGGCACGTAATGCAGGACTGTAAGCATGCCTAAAAGTGTGAGATACGTATTGGCAGTGCACTCCACTATGCCTGCTTTACCCACTGAGGATTTTATTATTTGGACAGGACACGCGGTGACCCTCACTGTGGTATTAAATGCTAGTAAGGAATGCAAGTACCAGCCGACAGATGGTACTACGGCCCGTCTGCCCAACACAATACCGATTTTCTTTGTTACACAGAGCAATATTCGTGTGGACCCGAAATTGACTTTCCTCTAGTGTCCCCCGTCCTTGGCTGAGACACGTCCAGCCTTCCTAGGGCTGTCACCATCCCTCCCAGACACATTGTTAGGATGAAGACCCGTCGTGACCACCAACCGGGGCACATTTAGGGTTGAAACGTCGACGCTTACTCGAGGTCCATACTAACCAAGACTCCACACAACGAAAGAAAGAAGTCGCTGGTGTGAAAGCATTATCTGGCCTATCCCGCACCTGTACATAGAAACCGCAACCACCCTGTATATACTGTACACTTGTAGAGCACTGAGCACTTATGTCACAAAATCACCCCATATCCATGTAATTATTTCATGTTGACCGCTTCTGTTTACTGTGATTATCTATGAATGAATCAATTCTGATAAAAAGAAACTGTACAAAGCATTTACATTTCTGTTTCAATTTCTTCAAAGGGCTTCCTCAAATTGGGCAAAACTTTTTGTTGTATCTATCTATCCCGAAGAGTCGAGCCCACAGTATTGGGCTAGCCACTCCTCCCCTGCTTTCGAGCAGACCCGCCTGCCCCCAACCAAACACTTGTGCTTTCTCGCAGTGCGAGAAGCAGAAACATAGGACAGTAGTTTTACCATTTTATGTTTCTGCTTCTCGCACTGCGAGAAAGCAGGGGGGCGACACTCCTCTGCCCTAATGGAGGAGCAGCCCTCTGGACAAAGTAGTCTTAACAACACCGGAAGCACGGTCTGGTTAACTTTTAATAGCTGACCGGCTGACCGGCTGATTTGCAAGTATGGTTGAGAAACGTGGAACTGTGCAGTGAAACTGTGCAGGGAAGCCACCCAGCCCAGTCACTCAAAGGCTTTGTACTATGTAACTGAATGTAGTCATCTTTTATGTGCTCTTGGGCACTCGGACATTCCAAGGACGGCCTAAGCAAATGTCTGCAAGGGTACAGATACCTTGGGATTAGGCTGGCAAGGGATTTATGAGTAGTAGATTTGGCTTATTTCAATGTGCTTGTTTTCTAAACATTAAAGAATGTTGAAACTGCACAAGTGCAGGTTTGTGTACATTCCTCGTTAGTTTGACGTTAAGCTAAGACATTTTCATTAAAATTCACTATTTACCGCAGATGTGGTTCCTTTTTTCCTGCTAAAATGGAAAAATATTTCCAGATATTTGGGATACCTATAAACCGTTTTGATTTTCAAGAGACCTGAATGCATGTACTCTTCAGATCGTGATCATTTGTACCACTGACTGAGATGTGTTTTACTGTGCCTCTCAATGTTTCTCAGTTCTCTTATCAAGGACATTAGTAGCAAGCTTTTGCACTTTTTGTTTCTTAGAGGCTTGTTCTCTTGCTTTAAACATCTTACTTCACATCTTTCCTATTTAAAATGATGCATTCTGAACTCCCTGTATGGAAAAGGACATAATGATTTTAAACAATCATCATTGACTGAGAAATGTGCTACGAGAGGTTCTAGGACTTCATCCAAGGAACAGTCACTGATGCATGAAATCAGCTGGTAACTGCTTTTAGTGCTATCCATGCCTAACTATCTTGTTTTATCCTAACCTCACTCCATGTATCTTTATGTACTGCCTCCCCCAGAACTGTTTTTGTGGCTGTAAAAGTGTGGCATAATGCCTCATGCAAACTCAACCTCTCACCCCATAGGATATCGCGGTCTGTTTTGCCAAGTTTTGCTATTTAAAACAGCAGCCAACAAAGCAAAATTTGCTTTTATTTAATTTCCTGCCACAAAAATACTGTGGCACAGTTTTAGAACCAGTAAACCAGCACCGCTCAGCAAGTGTAAGCAGGGAATAGTTATGTCTGGTGCCAGAGTGCAGATTTCAGTTCAAAATCCGCTGTTTGGCACTTGCCAGACATGTCGCTTACCAGCGTGACGTCGAAAGTGTTGGAGAAAACGGTTACTGTGGCACCCACCCCACGTCGTAATGTAAGATGCTGGAGGGCATCGAGGAGACTTTAACACCAGCTCCCTCAGGCCCCATGCTGCCACATCACGCTGCCTACATATCAGAGGCTGGCGGAAGGGGGTACAAGAGGCCTGGAGGGGATTTCCGGAGGTCGACTGCAAAGGGTTAGGGGGCATTGGAAAAGAGTTGATGTGAGGGATCGGCTTCAGCTGCCACTGGGGCGGGAGGAGTGTGGGAGGGGGATGCTAAAGAAGTAACTAGGAGAAGACCTAAAACCGCTGCTGGATAACTGGGGCAGAGTGCAGGAGGACACCAGCCAGGTGGGGGTTGAAAACAAGTGACGGAAGGAGCAACTGGAAGAGGCACTCGGAAGGAAGGCGCAGGGAGAATGATGATTGCGGGGAGGGGGGAATGCCTGTCGGGCGATGCTGGAAGGTTAACATACCTGCTGTGCTCTGGTCTCGGCAGCCTTTTCTTCCTGGCTGTGCTACTAACCAGGTTTGGACTTCCTGGAGGCACGCTGTACCTCCAGAAAGCTATTCGGTGTCACAGGTCATGTAGATCTGGAGGGAAATGAAGTAATCATCCGTGTCTTTCTTGGCCATGCTTCCGTTGTTTACTCCGAGTCAAGAAAAAAAGCAGAGGGTTTTGTTTTTTGTTTAGATTTTTTCAGGGGCGAGTGTTTAAATAAAAAAGATTTTTACAAATAAAGCCCCGATATATTGTTTTTTTTTATGTCTAGCATTAGCGAAGGCCGTTTGGTGTTACACAATTATGTTTAATATGCTTGGAGGAGCTCTCAAACCGCCCTCTTCATCCGTTGGTACGTCATTTACGTTTTTCTTGGTCCCCTCCAGCTTGAGCAAAGGAATCGGCTAATTTCAACCCCAGGGTCAGCTCGCTGTGACTGCCTGCCTTCTCCCCTTTCACAAGGGGCACATGAACATACAACGTAGATTTCTTCAGTGCCAGGGAATCATGTAGTCACATTTTCAGGGCACACGTTTTTTGGGTGTTAATATAGTAGTTTGTTTTTTGGATGACGGCCCACCTGCTGCCCCAACAATACAGTTTTGCAAAGCACTTGAAAAAAACAATAAAGCAAAAAATTGTCTGCCAACGCCAGACCCAGTGGTTTTGGCTGTCCTTGTTAGCCCTGGGGAGGGCGTTTCCACTCACAAACTTCGCTCTGTTTATGTATTCAAATTCAAAAACAACAGGTGATGGACAGAATGCAGAACAATGCCATACATTCACCCCAGTACAGAGATCTGGGCCTAAATCCATCGTTTGTTTGCTCACCATGCCTTTCCAGTTTGAACCCAGCTATTTGCAAATCAGTCTTGACCCTGTGCCCCATGGGAACAGTCCAGCCCGAACTGCCAAGCCAGGTCCTCCCTGGACTGGAAACAAGCATCCCAAGGACCGGTTTCGGGCTTTCAGCCCTCATCAGCCTGGATAGGATGGAATCAGGCCCAGATCACTGTACTGGGGTGAATGTATGACATTGTTCTGCATTCTGTCCATCAATTGTTGTTTTTGCATTTGTCACCCCGAGTGGGATGGGTATGCTCAGACGTGAGTCCCATGCTCTCCACACCACAGGAGTCAAGCTATCCAGGCTGATGAAGGCTGATAGCCAGAAACCGGTCCTTGGATGCTTGATTCTGGTCCAGGAAAGACATGGCTTGGCAGTTCGGGCTGGACTGTTCCCATGAGGCACAGGGTCAAGGCTGATTCGCATATAGTTCAAGTTCAAAAGCACTTTATTCGGTTAAAAAGCAAATAACCATAAAAGTAACAGATAAAAAGAAATACATTTACAGTGTTAAATTGAATTGTACAGTTGTTTGTAAAAGGAGAAGCTATCACGGTTCATGTTTCATAATATATACAATATTAAAATTCATCTGAACAAATTGATTTCCGATATTTAAAAACTTGTTTAAAAAACTCAGCTAATGAAGCAACAGTAAAAACATTGTCCATTTTTTGCAGTTCTAAAAACGCTGGGCGACATCTATACAAATTAATTTCTTTTAGGATAGGGACAATAAGTTTCCTACGTGGCAGGGTATAGAATTTACAGAAAAATAAAACATGTATATTGGATTGTGCAGATAATTAATCGCAAGGGCATACAGGCAATTCATTAGACCAAGAATTCATTTCAGGGAAAGTAAATAGTCTAAAAGCAATATTAAATCTAAAACGTGTTAAAAGGAATCTATCAAAATTAGGCATATGCAGGGTTAGGTATGGCTGTAATTTATCACCGGTTAGAATTAACTGATGTGAAGAGACAGTCTTTTTCTTATTTTCATCAAGTAGTCTTTTTTTCACTCAAATGCTCCATACATAATTTTTTCAGTGTTTTTCTGGAAATATGTGCCATAGTAGATGGATCTTCATAGTATTGTAGGCAATCCATTTCCATCAGAAATGTTCTTATGTAGTTTAGCTATTCAAGTCCATTTACTTTTCCAAGTTTCAGCATATCATGTAATATGGCGCGATTTAAAACACTTTCATTTACAGTCCAGGCCCTGTGCCACAAAAGAATGGGCTGTATTCTAATAATGTCTGTAATATACGGCATCCCCAGCTCAGCATGACAAATAAAAGTTGCTGTGCTTTCTGGTATTGAGAGGATATGCCGTAAAAATTTATTTTCAACCATCTGAAGTGATTTTATATTAGAATAGCCCCAGAGCCCTGCTCCATACAATGCCACCGATACACACGTTGCGTTATAAATGGTTACAATTTCCCTGATCGGTTTATTCCCTAGTTTTCTTATGAAACTTTTTAGTGCCATGATTGTCTTGGAGAATAGGAGCATTCTAGCCTTCACCGCATTTGACCAAGTGCCTGTCTCGTGAAACAAAATTCCAAGATACGGGAAGGTGGATGTTCTTTCTAAAGGGGCGTTGTTTATATACATCGTTTTCATTTGCTTTCTGACGCGTGTGCCACAATTCATAGCAAAGGTCTTACTACAATTTATTTTTAAGTCCAAGCTGAGCATAAACTGGTTAAAAGATGTTATCAGTTTTTGCAGGGCCATGAGGGTACGAGCCATTAAAACTGCGTCATCTGCATACAACAGTGCAGGGATAAACCTATTTCCAATCTTGGGCATATCCCCACACTCTTGCATTGCAGCAAACAACGTTCGAGGCCATTTATATAAATAAGGAACAGAAAGGGGGCCAGGGCGCACCCCTGGCGTACACCACGCCCTATCCCAAAGGGCCTACTGCATTCCTCCCCTTTTCCATAACGTACAATGGCAGTGGCTCCTGAATATAGCTCCCTTAAAAATTGAATTATAGATTTTTCTACGCCCAGCCTTGACATCAGGTCCCATAATTTAGAGTGAGACACAGTCGAAAGCCGATGTAAGATCGACAAATGTAAAATACAGACGCTCCCTTTTTATCGAAATGTATTTCTGTTGAATCAAGAATAGATTTAAACCCTCCTCCGTTGTTCCTATGCCCTTTTGAAATCCAAATTGTAGGTCGCTTATTACCCCAAACTCCTCTGCCCTGTTTTGTAATTTGGCTAAAATAACTCTACCAAGGATCTTTATTGATGAGTCAAGAAGGGATATTGGCCTATAACAGGCACAATTTTGTCTATCTCCCTTCTTGTAGATAGGTACAATGATTGATGTGAACCAAGATGGACTCAGTCCCTTTGCTAGCGCTGCATTAAAAAGTTGAACAAGCATTGGACCCCAGATTTCGCTGTTCGCCTTATACAAATCTGCCGAGATCCCATCTGGACCAGCCGCCTTACTACCTTTTGTGGCTTCCAAACTTGTTAAAACCTCGGGTAAAGTTACAATCAATTTATGGACCTCGTCTCCTGACACATCTAGTGAGTTTGAACCTGTATCTTGTACCTCGTCTATAGACATATAAAGAGTGGAAAAATGTGCAACCCAGTCCTCCTCGTTAATCGCAATTTCCATGCGAGCTTTAGTATTTTCATAGGGCAGTTGGGCATTTACCACCCTCCAGAAGGCTGATATATCTTTAGTTTGTGAGGCTGCACATAATTCTTCCCAAGCCACCCTTTTAATCACATTCTTCCTGTCTTTTAGTGCCTGGTTGTAACTTTTCCTTAGGTTTCTTATCTAAGCAATATCTCGGGGCACCATATGTATTGCATGTTTGAGTTCTGTTAGGGCCTTTGTACAGATTTGCATATGGCCATGTCTGACCTGGGGTGGTGTGAAAGGCAAAAAAAACGATGGATTTAGGCCCATATCTCAGTACTGGGGTGAATGTATGACATTGTTCTGCATTCTGTCCATCAATTGTTGTTTTTGCATTTGTCACCCCGAGTGGGATGGGTATGCTCAGACGTGAGTCCCATGCTCTCCACACCACTGGAGTCAAGCTATCCAGGCTGATGAAGGCTGATAGCCAGAAACCGGTCCTTGGATGCTTGATTCCGGTCCAGGAAAGACATGGCTTGACAGTTCGGGCTGGACTGTTCCCATGAGGCACAGGGTCAAGGCTGATTTGCATATGGCCATGTCTGACCTGGGGTGGTGTGGAGTGCAAAACAACGATGGATTTAGGCCCAGATCTCTGTACTGGGGTGAATGTATGACATTGTTCTGCATTCTGTCCATCAATTGTTGTTTTTGCGTATGAATTTAAATTCACCTGCGCTATGTATTCACTCGGTGGGGTGCAGTGCAGTGGAGTGGAGAAGTCTGCAGGTCAGAGTCCCCTTGCTATCTGGGTGGAGCGCTGAACTTTGAACCGCTGACAGGTACTTGTCTCTGTATCTG
This sequence comes from Lissotriton helveticus, assembly GCF_964261635.1. NCBI lineage: Eukaryota > Metazoa > Chordata > Amphibia > Caudata > Salamandridae > Lissotriton > Lissotriton helveticus. The sequence continues at coordinate 697,955,076 of NC_136059.1, read as the reverse complement.
CTCTTGCCATGTGGGGAACGGTGGCCTCGCACGGGCTGAGCATGGTGCACATGGGCCTCGAACTCTTGCTTGGGTATTATTCAACGGACAGAGGTAAGCTGCAGTGAGCTGTGGTCCCCTCTCATCACTCGGCCCGTTGTCCGCTGCACTGGCGATAGCTGCACCAGTGATGGCTACAAACATGGTATCATGGTGGAGCGGAGATAACTAGTCAATGCTCGTTAACCGAGAAGCGTTGCTTTGGAAAAACATTTGAGTGACCATTGCTGTTGAGAAGAAGTTAAGAGCAGAGCGAAATGCAAATACTCGCACAACCATGCATGTGGTGTGGGCTTGTAAACGAAGAGCAGTCCGAAGAAGACAATCTGCATGTTCTGTAGGCTGTCAGGCCGTTAAATTGTTACTTTGTCTTAACTATCATATGCTGGAACAATAATCTTCATGTTTGTCTCGGTGCACAACTCAAATCTTCTTTCATTACTACAAAACAAAGGATACGTTAAGTAAACGTGTTGGAGAAAGGAAATGTTTGGCAAGATCTTTTAATTCATGAACCTCATATCAGCCACCCACGTCGATTCCGAGTTTTTATTAAACCTTATATTTTCATTATCGTCGATGGGTCTGCTAATGGAGTTTTTGAACGTATGATTTCATGGAAAAAATGTACGATGTGTTTAGTATTTCAAAAAGTTGAAAGTTGGAATGGTTTCTTAGTAAGGTTTATCTAGTGCTTTCTCCCCGTGCACTCTGATTTACAATTAATAAGTAACCGACGTATATTCTTATTTAGCCTCCACTATGAATTGCTTACTTGTCCATGTTTATGTTGCTCGTTTGCGCCCACCCCGTCATTTAATTCCTTCTGAAAAGTTTCCCCCCGCCGGTGCTTTACATTCTACTCTGCGCATGCTGAATCTAGGTTTGTCTGCAATTTGTTTTTCATGATTGTTTGGAGACGCTGTGATTGCGTTGAATGCTTAGGCACCCTGCGTCTTTCACCGAGGAAGTACCAACTTAGTTTACAAAAAGGAAATACTTTAAAATCCGTAATCGGGCATTTGGTGAATAATTTACTGTAGAAACTTGGGACAGAATACTATATTTTTTCCCTTTGGCAGATGTTCAGACTAGCGCAAATTCCTGCGGCTGTTTTTTTTTTCTCTCCTCCAGCTCAGTGAAAGACCAGTCTAAACTCCGCCCTCCCCTTCCTTGCGCACACCGAAGCCGATATTAGTGGCAGCCAGCATAAAGGAGTCTTTATACCGGCTGCAGGGCGGACTGTGTGCCGTCCTGCTGCCGTGCCTCCGCTCCCCCACTCCCCGAGCGTGCTGAATGCTGAAAGTGTGTTTGCTTTCCTCTGAAGGTTGCTAGCTGACCTGCAGGTCCGCGGCGGGGGAGGGGATGGAATACCCGGACGGCCGTAATTAGACCCGTGGGCAAAGTACAGTGCTGCTTTCAAGTGCTCGCGCTGCGACTCCGACTGCTACAAAGCTTTGTTTTTAGTTAGTTTTGTTTTTAGTGATTTGCAGCGCGCCAGCTTTAAGAACATTTCAGCTGAAAATGTGAGTAAAGATGTTGTGTTTAGCATATGTGGCCTTATTTTAAACCTCGTTTTTATTTTCTTTTAGCGCATGAAAATCCCAAAAACCGATTGCACTACGGAAGTCCACAACTTCAATTTCTACGTATCAAATGTTGGCAAAGATAACCCTCAGGGAAGTTTCGACTGCGTCCAACAAACTGTCTCTAGGTAGGTGGCGTAGATATTTTCGTTCCATTACCGTGTATACTTCGTGGTTTATATTAAACCCGTACAATCTCTGCCTTATTTCTGTTTTTAAACACACAGTGTGAGCTTGTCATCTTTGGTTTATTCAATTAATGTAAAGTATGCGGCGTAGTCTTCCTCATAGCTCTGAGTGCAGTTTTACTGCACGAATTAAACGTACATGGACTGAAGAGGGAACCATGGCACCTGTCACCTTTTTTGCAAACTCGTTCTAACTTTCCGACTCCGAGGATAGCAACAGATGACCTTTACGTTAACTACGTCAACCCACTGTATATAATACAATCGATTATGTAGTTGCAGTGTTGCAGGTTTATAAAACAAGCCGTAAAACGGCTTTTATCTAAGCCATATACATTTGGTTGTACACACGTTTTCATAGCTATCGAAAATAAAACATTAAATACAAACTACTGTATAAAGTAGCGTGCAAAATTGTTCTTTCATCCATGATGTTCCTTATTGTCTTCACCCCATTTAATATAATACCATTGGGTAGAAGGGCTTTTGAACCCTTTCGTAAAGGGGCTAAATATAATACCATAATTCCAGGCATCCCCCTCATTTCAATACTGCATGCACATTGTCAGATCTCCTTTGACCAGAGGCCTCAGAACTCTGCCTCCACACTGGTACATTTCAATAGTTTGTTGTGTTTAGTTTCAAAAAACAATTTCCCCATACTTAAGTCCCACCTGATATTTTGATTAACTAGTGTTTGGATTCAGCCTGATATTTTGATTATCTAGTGTTTGGATTCAGCAAGTGCTCTAAATGCATTTCTATTTAGTACCACCTGAGATGCTCGGCGACTTGTTTTTGGAATAATTGAGGCATTTTGTGTCCCTTTGAGAGCTTTGTTCGGTTTATTTGAGAATGATGCGAACAGCTCTTACGGTCGGATCTTCAACCGCTGCTGCAAACAGACAATTAAGCCAGCAGAAATTGTGTTTTTTTTGTATGGGGTGTATTAAGGCAGGCGGATGACTCTATCCAGAATACAATACAGTCAACATCTCCTAGGGCACGGCTTTTCTTGAAAGGAAATGACACTGTAGAAACATAATTATTTCTACACCCGTTGTGAGGATCAGTGGACTCGTCTGAGACTGAAGTACTGTATGCTGAGGTGCCCCCTATTCTACAGGCCATTCAGGACCTCCAATCCTCCTTTGAGGGAAAAATTGTTGGTTTGTGGAAGAACTCTGTAATATGGTGGAGAGGGTCACGGCTATGGATGGTTGGATTTCTGAAGCAGAAGACTCCTTACAGACATGCCAATTAGAGGTGAAAACTCTGCTCTTCACAGTGGCTCTCTTGGTGGCACAAGCGGCATATGCGCAGGGCGCTCCAGGTTCAACAACATTGGAGTGGTGCGAATTCTGGAAGGGCCGAACCATATAGCTTTCATTACAGCCTGGCTCCATTTGTGGTTATCTCCAGAATTGGTCTCTGCCTCCTTCATAGTTGGTACTAGAATCCTAACAAGGGTTCAAGTTAACACAATATGTGAATTGTTATTGTTATTGTTAACTTGGTCTTTTATAGCGCCAACTCACCAACAGGTCTCAAGGCGCTTGGAAAACAAACCAACAACAAAGATTCATAGGAAAGAAAGTGGACTAGGGTCCAGGGACCAGAGATTTAATCTATTTAGCTGGGTCGAAGGCCTCCCTAAACAAGAAAGTTTTTAACCGCTTTCTAAAGCGCAGTAGATTCGCTTCTTTCCGAAGAGTTTCTGGTAAGTTGTTCCATATCTGCGGAGCCAGAACCGAGAAAGACCTCCCTCCTTTAGTTTTTAACTTATAGCAGGGGCGGACTAGAAGCTGAGAGTCTGCGGACCGCAAAGCCCGTCCGGGGGTATATACCTTCAGGCGCTCTTTGATGTATGCAGGAGCCAGCCCATAGATGGCCTTGTGGGCTGTACACAGGCTCTTAAACTCTACCCTCTGTTCAATGGGGAGCCAATGTAACTTGAGGAGTAGAGCAGTAGCATGTGATCTTCTGGGTAGCTTGAAGATCAGGCGTGCTGCATCATTTAGGACCACCTGTAGTCTGTTAGTCAGAATTTTGGGTAAGCCTAGATAAAGAGCGTTCCCGTAATCCAACCTCGAAATGATAGTGGCAGAAACTACCATCCGAAGTACGGAACATGAGAGAAAAGGGGCCAGCTTTCTCAGCTGTCGAATCAGGCCAGTGCACATCCCCACTACTGAGGAGATCTGGCTGGCCATTGACAGCTCATTGTCGATTTTAATTCCAAGGCTTTTCACCTTATCACTGGGTATCGGTGACGGCCCTAGGTCTTTAGGCCAGTAGAGGTCACTCCAAGGTGATGCTAGAGTAGAGACCACCAGTACCTCAGTTTTATCCGGATTTATTTTCAGCTGATTGGCAGTCATCCAGCCAACTGTATGTCTGAGGATGTTCTGAGCACTGGTTTGTGCTGAGATTGTATTATCGATACTTAGCAATAGCTGGGTGTCGTCAGCATAGTTAAATACACGGCAACCCATGACAGCTAGGGAAGCAATCAACGGCTGGAGGTACAGGTTAAAAAGTAGTGGGGACAATGCGGATCCCTGAGGGACTCCGCACTCTATCACCCCTGCTTTCGAAATGGCATCCCCCAGTTGAATCCTCTGGGTCCTACCAGTCAAGAAAGATTGGAGCCATTGATGGGCCTGACCCCTTATCCCAAAAGCAGCCAATCTATCCAATAGCAGGGAGTGGCCAACAGTATCACATTTTAAACAAGAAACCTAAAGAAAAACATTATAATATGAAAAATATGGAAAATTATACCAATGAAGACCGAAAAGGAAAGCGAAAAAGGAGAAAAATGAGAACCCATGTTTAAACATATACACTTCATACAAAAAGTTTTATTAACAATGATACATAATTCGATCTTAAAACATGTAAGACAAAAGGCGCTCAACACAATACACAAACAAAGTTCTATAAACAGTGCAATGTGTAAACAGACAAGTGGCTGAGGAAAAAAAGGTTTACAAAAATCAGAAGTTCTGGACAAAGCAAACAGTGCGCCCTACTTTAGACCAAGAGGTTCCCGCAATGGGTAGGACACTGCAGCTATGGAGTGGAGGGGCCCAGTGTGGAGGAGACTCTTGTGGCTCGGTGGGGTTTGAGGTTCACAATCGCCATACTGCCTCTGATGGTGAAGCCCCATTGACTAACAAGCCTGCTGTGGGGCGCTCCTGGTTCTGATTGGCCCTCTTGGAAGAAGGTCATACTGGTTCTTGGTCTTCCACTCCCCAGGCTTTACCCCCTTTGGTAATTTATTTGACAATTTGTTGGCTAATCTGTGGTTCAAGTCAAGTATGTTTGCTTATTGTCAGGACCGCTTTATCAGCTTGGCTGGGTGGTTTTAGGGCCTTGCTCCTCACTGTATGTGGAGGGTTATTTTAGGGTATATAATGTCTAACCTTCGGGTGGAGGCTGGGTCTCCTGTATGCCCAGTTGGCGTCACCCTGGTGTTGGCATCTCAATAGGTACTTCTGGCTTTAGAAATATGGATGGGTTAGTGTTAGGAGTTATTCTAGTTTGTTTTCTTTTTTATATACCACTGGCAGCACTCACGATTACGCCCATGATTTGGTTGCTCCCTGCCTGTGTCCTGTCCTTATGCTCTGCGGTTTCCATGGCGCATGAAATTGATCGGGCCTGGGTCCTTGCAGCTCCTCACCTAGAATATTAATGGACTGATGGACAAGATCAAGTGAGGGCGGTCCTGCGGACGGCCCAGAGTCTGGGCCCTGAAATCCTGCTTCTCCAGGACACTCATCTTGTGGGCAACAACTGACCCTTCTTGACTTGCATGGGGTCACAAAGGTGTTTCACTCGGGGTTCCATAGATGGTCTAGAGGGGTTACTATACTGTTGAAGGGTCACGTTCCGTTCCATTATATATACACAGACTTGGCATGGTAAACTGGGTCGGTATGTGGCCATATCTGGCCTGCGTGGTGGGAAACCATTTTCAGTACTCGTTGTCTATGCACCTCCTTTTCCTGAGGCGTTTTTGTACCTCATCTGATCTGTCCTTTAGAAGTTTCTGACGGGGTCCTGGTTCATCTGTATTGACCTGAACGGTTGGATTGCACTTTTGTAGAGTCAAGGCCTTCCACGTCACCAATGGGATTGGCCCTGCTCATGGATAGGCTGGGTTAAATAGATGTGTGGTGATTTTGCCGCCTCTCAGAGAGGGGTTATGTGCTTTTTCCATCTGTACACAAGACCTTCTGACCTTCTCTAGACTACACTGCTTTCTCCACCCCGGTCTCACAGGTAGACTGTACAGGAAGCACATATACTGGCATGTGGACTCTGACCAGTCGCCGACGGAGCTGTGAGTGGGAGCTGGGGACTCGAGTGGCCTGGCACGCTGGCATTTGACACAGGACCTTGCTTAGTAGTGAGTTTAAGACTGCTCTACACAACGCCACTCGGGAATACTTGCAGCACAATGTTGGCTTAGTCGCTTGCCCTGTGACCCTCTGGGAGGCCTGCAAATCCACCTTCCAGGGTTTCAAAAATAGCTTTCACATGGCCCAGCATAACTGTTAGATGCCTCTAGGTCCGCAAGACATCGGGATCTGTAGTCAGATAGCGTTCCTTAGAGATTCGACCCATACTGGGTCTATCCTGCGTCAAACCCTGATGGCACAAGTGGCTTTCATGCAACCCAGAGCCGGATCGTTCAGTGGGGCGACCAGTTGAGCAGAATCTTGCACTGGCTGTGCTCTGCTTCAGACTCCTTGGAGCCGATCTCTCATATGACAAATGCCTGAGGTGAGAGAGTAGTTAGAGAACTGCACATCTCCAAGCGATTTTGTGTCTTATGCTGCACTTGCCAGTAGACTGAGCCAGCAGCATTTGTGCTAGACCCATTGACCTGCTCCCTCAGTCGAATACTTGGATATCTTGGATGAATTGGTTTGGTGGGGGGAAGAGTTTGCTTTGGTGCAACTTTGACATGGGAAATAGCCGGAACCCGATTTCCTCCCAGCCCACTTTTACAAGGCCACATGGGCACTCTTCTGGTCCCACTTGTTGGGGAGTTTGAGGGGGGTATATTCGGGGAAGAGAGAGACTTTTGAGAAGCCCTGGAGGGCATACTGCTGCAACACTTGGTCTTTAGAACCGCAAATATTATCGTTTTACCGAAGCCAAGTCAGCCACTTTATCTTTGTGACTTATATTGGTCAATCTCCCTTCTAAATATTGAGGTTGAGGTATGGGACACGGTCCTGGCCAATAGAATAAAGATAAATACCCTGACCAGTTTGGGTATGAATCATCACAGAAAGAAAATATCCCTGGTTTTGTATCTTGTATAGTTTATGATTTAGAGTTTATTATTTTTACATTTCACACTTTCTTACACGACTTATTAGTGTGAGAGAATACGAATATACTAAGCAGCAGCATACTACGGTACTCGCGAAAGCCATGACAGCGCTAAGGAGTGTTGAGAGGCTGAAACATGTAAACCTTTTCCTCACGTTGCCAACCTGCAGGTATGCATTACCCCTGCTAGTGCCTTTTTGTTTTAATCCTAGCCCCAGGACTAGCTAATAAAGTTGAGTGTATTACGTACCTGGTAGCTAGTTTTACTTCAATTGCCCCAGTATTGGAACTTTCATAGATTCCCATGCTTTTGTATCATTCACCGTTGTCGCAATGGGAGTCTCGGTAACAAAATAACATAGCAGTAGGTACAAAAGAGAACGAAAAAGGCCTAGGCCTCATTCCCTTTTGTAGCATATCCGCCTCTTTTTGTAAAAGAGACCAAACTAAGCATCAGCCAATCAGAAGAGCCTCACCCCATAGAACCCTCCTGAAGGAACCTCAGAGCCTCAGATTTTCTACTGCACGTTGTGCTTAGGGAGTCTCCTTTGAGCTCTGCTCAATCTCTACTCTTTCAGAAGTTTTTCTTCAGGATCTCTCTTCAAAATTGTTAGCTGTCCCTTCCAGGATGTCTGATAAGGAAAAGACGGCCCATTTCAAGCCATGTTCCACCTGTGGCAAGAAATGATTATTTGTTGAGGATAAGCATAAAGATTGCATCTACTGCCTCTATCCTGATCATAAGGCTGCGGAATGCAAGATCTGCCTCACCTTTTCAACCAAGACCCTCCGGGATCGTGAGGGTAGGCTTCTTACATGGCTCCAGAAGTTGAAGTCCAGAAAAGACAGTCTCCAGTGACAGTGAGGACTCTTCATCAACGTCATCGACTAGAACGTCAGTCAAAAGGGGTAGGGTTCCCCTTCTCCTTCTGTGGAGCATCCTTGGAAGGCCTCAAAAAAGACCCCCAGAGAGTCTGAAAGCCAAGGTCCAGTCGAATCTCCTCACCATGGTGAAAAGGAGAGGCTAGGACCATCTACGCCTTCTTCGGGTATGAAGACTGATCCAGCCTTCAAAAAACCCTCTTCTCAGTCTTCTGGAAGTCTGACAGAAGTTCCACGTCGCCGACTGAGGCGTTGTCGACGAAGGCTCCGTCGACGAAGGAATTGAAGCCTAAGCTTACAATGGTACCATCGACGGGCTCGTCCATGGGACAATCTATGTCGACTGGATCGTCGACGAGGGAGTCGTCGTCGATGGCAGTAATAGCGTCGACGACGAAGATTTCGACAGCGTCGACGAAGATGTAGACGACTACAGCAACGACTAAGTGTTCGTCGACGGTGGTGACGACGACGGTGTCGTCGTCGAGGGCTTCGACAACATTGACGACAACGGTAGGAGCGTCGACGGTCTCGTCGTAGACTGCATCGACGACGCCCATCTCGTCGTCGAGTGTTCTTTCGTCGACGACGCCTATTCCGTCGACTAAGCCGACTGTGGCAGTATTATCAGCACCAGTGTCGACGGGATCGTCAACTATTTTATCGTCTGAGAAGGGAATTAAGATTTCTATGACCAGGATTACACCGGACATGACATCTCCTAGGAGAGTTACCCCCTTGCCTCCAGCTCTACTTTTAGAAGAGGATGAGTATGAATCGGAGGATGACGATCAGGACTCGTATGGCTATGCTAACAGTCCATCCCAGCTTCTGGTTAAATGCCAAGAAACGGATTCTGATGGAGAGTACAACCAGGAATGTGGTTATCATCAACATTCTGCCCAGCCACAACAGTACTCGAGACAAGACATGGTGTCTGTACCATCATCTTTCTTGCAGGACCTTCACAACATGCTGCAGGATTACAAGTCTAGATGTTCACAACCTGCTGCTGTTCCAATCGTGCAAGCCATGACTGTCCCTGCGGCTCCAGCAATGGCTGCTCCCGAATTGCCGGCCCAGGTGTCATCTCAGCCACAGACACCGGTTACACAGGAGCCTTCAATACCATTGGACACCCATGATGATTCCTCCGATGAGGATCAACATTTTGATGACAGGACGGATCAAGGAACAGAATGGGATGAATGTCATCCCAGACCCAGCATCTCCATGTCCGGATCCGGTGGACTCTCCGCCAGTGGATATAGGGGGGGGTTTCATAAGCTAATGGAGAGAGCGGCTGGCAGATTCAAACTATCCATGCCTTCTGTTGCCACAGAATGTTTCTTATGATTGTAAAGAACCTTATAAGAAGACAACAAGATACATCCCTATTGTCCAGCATCTTTGGGATGAAGGCCTTAAGGCAATGAAGAATCCAGAGACGGTGGTCCCTGTACTACCGCGCCTCGACAAAAAATACAAAGCTCCTGAGGGTGGTCCGGCGTCTTTGACGGGACACCCAAGACCGGATTCGGTGATTTCACAAGCGGCACGAAGGAAGTCACGCAACCCCTCAGCTCCTTTGACAACTCTTCCAGATAAAGAGGGCAGGAGGTTAGACAACGCCGGGAAGAGGTCCTCTTCAATGGCGAGTCTTCTAGTGCGGGCAGCAAATGCCTTGGCGATATTGGGCAGATATGATCGCCAACTATGGTGTGATGTTTCGCCATACTTGGATCAACTTCCTCCAGAGTCAAAGACAGAAGCTAAAAAGGTTTTGCAAGAAAGGGAGGCCACTTCAATGGAAGTCATAGACTGTCCCATGGACATTGCCACAACAGCTTTTCGTTCTTTGGCTGGGGCTGCAGTCCTTCGTTGCCAGGGATGGCTTAAGGCGACTTGGTTTAGACCCGAAATCCAGAATAAGATCCTGGATGTACCTTTTGATGGAGATGCATTATTTGGAAAATTAATAGATGACACTCCAAGATATTAAAAAGGATACTGAGACTGCTAAGTCTCTGGGTATGCTTCAGTACCGTAAAGCTCCTTTTAGAGGTTCCAGAGGCAAAAGCACCACCTACAGAGGCTCTTATCAGCAGCAAAGGTACTCATCATATGGCTCAGGTTCGCAACAGTGCCGCCAACCTTGTCAGCAAAGGCAAGGCCAGTCCTCAAATTTCTCAAGACCTAATAACAGAGGGAAGCAGGCTCGCCAAGGACGTGATATGTCCAAGAGACAATAGCGGCCTCCTGGCTCTTCCTACTGTACCCACCTCCGCAAGATCATCAATAGGAGGCAGGGTGTCACAATACTTTCAGATAACATCAGACCCCTGGGTGCTAAATATCATTTGAAAGGGCCATACTTTGGAATTCACGCAAATCCCACCATCCAAGCCCCCTGCTGCCATTCCATCAAAACATCGGCGGCTCGAAGTTCATCAAATGCTCCTGAAGGGTGCTATAGAGCCGGTCCCCTCCGCCCAAAGAGAAGGATTCTATTCCAGATTCTTCCTGGTAAGGAAGACGCTAGAGAAATGGCGCCCCATTTTAGATCTCGGGGAGCTCAACACCCAACTCATCTCCCTGTCTTTCCGGATGGTCTCTCTTCAAGACAGTCTACGTCTCATCAATCCAGGGTATTTCATGGCCACGCTCTATCTCGAAGATGCGTTTCTACGATTTACAGTAGCCAAGAGCCACTTTCAATTCAGGGTTTTACCCTTTGGTCTTCGCTCAGCCCCGAGGATCTTCACAAAGGTGCTGGCACCAGTAGCAGCGTTTCTACGGAGGAATCCCTTTCAGGTCTTCCCTTACCTGGGCGATTGGTTGCTGAAGGCTCCGTCCAGGGAGGCAGCAAGGGAAGCGGTAGACACATGTACAAACCTGTTTCTGAACTTAGGTCTCACTTTAAACAAAGAGAAGTCATCTCTGGTCCCGTCCAGGACAGCACGCTTCCTGGGAGCCATCTTGAACTAGAATCTCAAGAAAACTTTCCCAGAGAGGCAGGAAAAACTGCAGACCATGGCGCTGGACTTACAAAGAAGACGGTGTCTTTCAGTAGGCCGCTACAAATCTCTTATGGGGGTTATTTCTTCATGCATTCCTCTAATTCCACACTCCAGATTGAGGATGCGTCCTCTTCAGGAGCAACTGACATCCAATGGAAACAGATTCACGGGTCGTTCGACGACCAGATGACCTTCACCTCGGCAATGAAAAAAGCGGCCTTGTGGTGGACAAAGCAGGAAAACTTGTCCCAAGGTCTATCCTTCGTAAGCGATCTGTCTCCTCAGGTGGTGACGACGGATGCGTCGTTGGATGGTTGGGGAGCAGTACTGCAGGACATTGGTCTCCTCAGAACCGTCGGCTCCACATCCATCTCTTGGAACTCAGAGCAATCAAACTGGCTCTTCAAGCTTTTCTCCCTAGCCTAAGAGGTTCAAAGTTTCTCATCCGGACGGACAACACCACGGCCATGCATTACAAACAAAGAAGGGGAAGCCAGGTCTCCCCCGTTGTCTCAGGAAGCTCAAGAAATCTGGGAATGGGCGATCCTTCACGGGATGTCACTACAGGCAGAACACCTGCCAGGGATTTTAAACGAGAATGCCGACAGACTAAGCAGATTATCCTCGATCAGTCACGAGTGGGAACTGAACCAGCGGGTTCTGGAGGAGGTCTTTCAACAGTGGGGCAAACCTGCAATAGATCTATTTGCCACACCGACCAACAAGAAATGCCAGTCTTATGCAAGCAGGCTTCACCACCGAGGATCGTTGGGGAATTCACTTTCGATAGCCTGGTCAAAGACATTTTTCTAAACCTTTCCTCCCATTCCACTGATCCCGAGGCTTATCAGGAAGATCAAGGTAGAACCATGCAAGATGATCTTGATAGCCCCTGCTTGGCCAAGACAGTTCTGGTTCACGGACCTCCATCTGTTGTCGCTGGCTCCTCCTCTTACCTTGCGAACCATTCCAGTCCTTCTCACAATGTCCGAAGGGCAAATTTGGCATCCGGATCCATAGTCATTGCACCTGACAGCATGGCTCCTGAACAGCGAGAATTTATGAATCTTCCCATCTCTAATGAAATAAAAAGAAGTTCTCTCCCAGGCTAGAGCCCCTTCCACAAACAAGACTTACCGTCTCAAATGGAAGAGATTTTGCATTTGGTGCAGAAAAGAGGGTGTTGACCCTTTTTCTTCAGAACCTCATCTACTTCTACCTTATCTTTTGTCCTTGGCTAAGACTGGGCTGGCCCATTCATCCATACTAGTTCATTTGGCAGCGATTTCTAGGTACAGACGTTCTGAGTCTGGACCTTCTCTTTGGTCTTCCAGGATAGTTAAACAGTTTCTCAAAGGATTGTCTGGGTCTATCCCCCGGTGAGGCCTTCGCCTCAACTTGGCAATTGAATTTGTTCCTCACAGTGCTCATGAAGGGCCCATTTGAACCAATACATCGATCAGACATTACATTTCTTTCATGGAAATTGGCACTCCTTCTTGCCCTCACATCAGCAAGACGCATTGGGGAGTTGCAGGCTCTCACAATCCAAGAGCCGTTTCTCCAATTAAAAAGGAATACAGTAATCTTGAGAACTAACCCAAAGTTCATACCCAAAGTGCCCTCGGACTTCCACTTAAATGAGCCGGTTGGTAAACAACCTTTACAACGCAACTTTTACATCGCAGAGCCTTTACAATGCAACCATTACAACGCAAACTATTACAACGCATTGCTCTGGGGGGCGCTCTAGGATAGGGAATAGGTTAATTTACTATCCAATAACCTTCCCTAGTGTCCACGGGGACTGGAGTTGTAATAGTAAATTAAACTATTCACTATCCAGCACCCCAAAGCACTATGCGTTGTAATGGACTGCGTTGTAATACTTGCGTTGTAAAGGCATGCGATGTAAAAGCATGCGTTGTAATGTCATACATCCGAGCCGGTTATTCTTAAAGCTTTCTTTCCTCACCCTACTACACCAGCTGAGAGGTCACTACATTCTCTGGATGTACAACGGTGCTTAACATTTTATTTAGATCGCACCAAGTGATTCCGTAAATCCTCCCAATTGTTCATTGCTTTTGGTGGTCCTTGCAAAGGCCTCCCCCTATCAAAACAGGGTATTGCGAGGTGGATTACAAGGGCCATTCTACATTGCCATACTGCAGCCGATAAGCCACTGACCAGCATAGTTAGAGCCCATTCCACAAGATCAGTGGCTTCTTCAACAGCTCTTTGCGGGAGTGCACATCAAAGACATTTGCAGAGCTGCGACTTAGAGCAGCGTGCACACCTCTACAAAGCATTACTGCTTGGAATCCTTGCAACAGGAGGACACGGCCTTGGGCCAAGCGGTCCTGAGGAACCTCTTCCACTAATTGGTGAGCTTTCCTTTCTATCCCACCTTCCTTTATTCTGCACATTTTGTATCTTCATGTATTGATGGCTATTGCAATGTATATTTATGCCACAAAATGTATTTTTTATTGCCGACTGCTTGCTACTCTGATACAAAAGCATGGGAATCTATGAAAGTTCCAATACTGGGGCAAGAAAACAACTTTCATAGATTCCCATGTGCCCACCCACCTCCCCGAGGAAAGCTCAGCCTTCAGCAGATATGGTGACTGTTACACAACGGCTACGAAAATCTGAGGCTCTGAGGTTCCTTCAGGAGGGTTCTATGGGGTGAGGCTCTTCTGATTGGCTGATGCCTAGTTTGGTCTCTTTTACAAAAAGAGGTGGATATGCTACAAAAGGGAATGAGGCCTAGGCCCTTTTCTTTCTCTTTTGTACCTACTGCTATGTTATTTTGTTACCGAGACTCCCATTCCGACGACGGGGAATGATACAAAAGCATGGGAATCTATGAAAGCTACCAATACTGGGGAACCAAAGTTACAGGTAAGTAACTTGTTTTCTTCCGCACTATTTTAGTTTTTTGCGCTGCGCACCTCACCCCATCTACCTACCATCATTGTTGGATTTAGTACATCCAAGACTAGGAATAAAATATGCCTGAGCTCCTCCCTCTCAGAGAGGGGGTTGTAGTCTGTGGCGGGATTAGGTTTTCCCGTCACAAGTAGAATCCCAATGATGAAGCATGCCACCTTTGGTGGGTGAAGAATTCTGACTAATAAACGGATATCCCCAGGGGTTTATATTTGATGTTGTCTTCCTTCTTTTTTGTTAATGTTCTAGACACGAAGGTTCTTTGTTGTGCTTCAGTTTGGTTTTATGCCAGGCAGGTCTACGAGCCATAACATCTGTAGGGTGAGTAATGCATTAGCCCTTTCAAGGTACTACCATGTTAAGTGCACTGATTCAGGTAGACTTCCACAACGCCTTACACTCGGTCGGGTGGTCGTACTTGTTCTATCTCTTGGCTAAAATGAATCTTGGACCCCTGTATATCAGCTGCGTGAAGCTCCTATATACAGACTTATTTGCTCAGGCATGGGTGGGGATGGCATAGTCTGCTTCTTTTCATGTTGAGCAAGGTACCCCGTTGGGGGGGGGGGCAGGGGGTGTTCTCTCTCACTGCTCTTCTTCGCGCTGGTTTTTGAGCCCTTGGAGAAGTTGGCCAGGGTGGATGCGCTGTTGAGGGGGTTCGAGGGGGGGGGAGATAGAGTCTGGTGTAGAGGGAAGGATTGCATTGTATGCTTACGACGCTCCCATGTTCCTGATGGATGTTCATCTTTTAGAGGCGGATCCCCAGATTCTCCTGCAGGGGTTCCCCTACTTGGGGGGGGTGCTACATCACTTCAGATGCAGATTGGGCATTTGGAGCAAAACATCCAGCCTGAGCTGGGCAGACTGACTGCTGACTTGAAGTTCTGGGGCTCTTTTCCTCTTGGGGGGGGGGGGGGGGGGGGGGATTGGCTATCTTTGAGATGATAGCTCTCCCCATTTGCTCTGCCAACTGCAAAACTTCATGTTCCCAGTCCCAGCATCCCTCTTCGTGCACATGCACTCTTCCACTGGGTTTTCTGTAGATTCAGGGCTTACCTCTGATGCTGCACGTCAACCTACGATGGTGGCATTGCCACACCAGACGTGTGATCCTATTACAAAGCTGCCCAGCTAGCTGTCCTGAGTGACTTGTGGTCCTGGGGTTACAGAGACCCAGCATACGTGTCAGAGGGGTGGGTGCTTGGGGAATACCCCTCCAGCATTTACTGTATGTGGGGGCATCTCCTTCACTGTTCCCTCCAGCAACGGGTGTTGTCCTTAAGGTCTGTAAGGAGGTGGTGGCCTCTCAGGGCTGGATGGGAAGAGTTACCATAGAAATTCCTCTGTGGGTGGGCATGGCTTTGCGCCAGACGGCTGAGCTGCTGGGATTTTGCTTCTAGGACCTCATTGTTCTCTCGCGGCTTAGTGGTGTATTCCAGCATGGTTCACTTAAACCCTTTACTGCTCTTCGGGAGGAGTTTAGGCTACACCGGGCCCAATTTTTTAAATTATTTGTAATTTCGTCATACCTTTACACCCCACGTCGGGCATCTGGCTGAGGTCCTAGAGTTCAGCCCCCTGGAGGGCAAGTTGCGTCTGATGGACACCGCTGAACATAAAATTCCTAACATACAGAGGTAGCCGATGGCAACACCCCAGACACCCTTGGGGCCACTGTAGAAGGCATGAGCTCGTGTTTGGGCTCCTTGCTGATGATGACTGAAGGGAGGTGCTTGCCTCTCCACGTGAGGCTACCATCGCCTCCCAGTGTCGCTTGATACAGCTGTGTTATATACACTGGCTCTACTTTGAGGGAGACTATGGAGGAGGGAGCAGATTGAGTGCCAGCTGCTTGCGCTGCTGCGTGTAAATGGGAGATTTTCGACACAGTTTGGACCTGCGGCATTCCAGCACCTATTTGGGGAGGAGGTGTGCGTGGCTGCTTGGAAGGTGTCCTGGGACTGACCCTACTGAGGCTTTGCTGCACATCAGAGGGGAGTAGACTGTAACCAAAACACATGGGCCCTGCTGTGGTTGGGCCTGGTTATTGCCAAGGGGGACATTACGAAGTCATGAAAGGATGCCCGGGCCCCTCCCTGGAAATTTGGAGGGGGCGGGGGTGACTTGGATCACAGTATGGGATTGGAACTCCCAATTTACATAGCCAAGTATTGCCCCAGGCAATGTTAGACAGTGTGGGAGGGATGGGCAGCCTTTCGTGGGCTTCAGTTGGAGCCACTCCCCCCACAAGAGTGGTCCATGGAGGCTGAGGGCAGGGCGTTTGCTACTTGATTGTCATGGACGGGGATGGGCGAGTAAGATTGGTGGCACAGCAGGAGTTGTGTTTGGATTATTACGAGCCGTGTGCGGTTTGAGTGTTTTTTCTTTTTGTTTTATTGTACTGTATGCTATTGGGGGTTATGCACGGCAAGGATGGGGGCTCCATTGGTCTGACGGTCAATTGGCTTGTGTAGTAATGGGGCCCGTTTGGTTTCATTGTTTGGCATTCCTATCGCACCAAAAAATGAATATAAATGTTCGGAGAAAAAAAGATTAGTCTTTTGCAAATGAGCCTAACGGGAAATATGTGTTCCTCAAATAGGTCTGTAATGTGCCAAATCAGGATTTGGCCTGCTTGGGAATCTACCTATTAAGCCAACAAAGTGTTTAAAGAGATGTTTTTTTATGTGAATTATTTATATTTGGGCAAATTATAAAGCGTTCCAATGCTTTGCCCTCTGCCCCACTTTCAGCCTCATCTCGTTTTGAGGTGCTGTACACCTATTCTGGATATGTTATGTTATATGGGGGGTTTTCTATAGCGCTCGGCTACTCCGAAGAGTGTCCCGGCGCTTCAGATCCTCCACTGAACAGAGGGGTGGGAGAGCAGAGTAACTTTATTGAGTGAACAACAGGGTTTTTAAGCTCTTCCTGAAAGCGAGCAAATTGCCCGTGGTTCTGAGGGACACGGGAAGGGCATTCCATAACTGAGGAGCGAGGAGTTTAAAAGAACGACCGCCACACCTGGCCCGCCTCGTGGCAGGAACCACGGCCAAGGCCAGGGTGGCCGATCTGAGTGATCTGGAAGGCAAGTAGAAGTTCACCTGCCTCCAAAGATATGAGGCTCCCAGGCCGTGCAGTGCCTTGAAAGCCAACGTCATTGTTTTAAAGATAATCCGTTTTTTTATCGGGAGCCAGTGAAGAGTGGTGAGAAGAGCACTGGCACTAGCCCTCCTGGTCAGACCAAAAATGGCACGTGCTGCCGAGTTTTGAATAACTTGTAGGCGAGATAGGAGGAAATCGGGGAGGCCCAGATAAAGTACATTCGCATAATCTAGGCGAGCACCGATCAGTGCCTGTACCGTAACTCTTCTGTGGTCAGCTGATAGATGGTGCACAAATTTCTGAATCATCTTTAAGATGGCAAAACATTTGCCCACCAGGCCCGATATCTGGGATTTGAAAGAGAGGCCATTATCAATATGAATCCCGAGATGTTTGGCGACAACAGAGTCCCTGGCTGGGGGAAACATGGCGGGAGGCCACCAGGCCTTCCATCTGGGATCAGGGGGGCAGCCAAAAAAAAGTACTTCCGACTTATCAGAATTGCACTTGAGGCAGTTCAGCTGAAACCAGCCGAAAACTGCCTTAAGGCAATCTCTGATGTTCTTACCATTAAAGTCCGAGCCCTTGTCGCACGTGAAAAGGAGCTGGGTATCATCAGCGTACGACACGATCTGAGCTCCGAGAGCCTCTGCCAGAGCCGCCAGTGGGGACATATAGATGTTAAAAAACATAGGGCTTAATATAGAGCCCTGAGGCACTCCCACTTCCAATGGCGGCATCCTGGCAGAGAAAGGGGGAGCCCAGACCGTTTGTTGGCGATCGGCAGGGAAAGATTTAAACCAGCTGAACACCGACCCCCTTAGACCGATCTCGCAGAGTCTAGAAAAGAGACGGTCATGGGGGTCATGGCCGCCGATAGGTCAAGCATCACCAACATGGCTCTTCCCCCAGCGTCCAAAGTTTCTCTTAAGGCCTCAGTGACTTCGAGCAACGCGGTCTCGGTGCTCATGTTAGATCGAAACCCGGACTGTGATGGGTGAAAGATATTGTTGGATTCAAGAAAATTGGCAAGAGTGAGATGCACATGCTTCTCAACCACTTTCGCTAGGGCGGGCAAGAGCGAGATAGGTCTGTAATTTGCGTGGACTTTGGGGTCAAGGTTGTTTTTTTTAAAAAGAGGCAATATCAGGGCTTGTTTCCACCGCAAAGGGACCGTTCCAGTGCTCTGGTGCCCTAAGTGTGTCCTTCGCTTCCCCTCACTGTAAATCCTCATTCGTGTAAGCACCTTAACTTTATAATTGGTATCAATCTCTTTGGTATAGATTTCCGATTAGTCCTTTTCACAGTACGTCATTGGATCTTCAACACGTGCTTCTTAAATTCATTGGGCCACTCGCTGTGACCAAGTTATGTGCCTTTCATTGTTTCTGTCCTGATGACTTCAAAGACACTACTGAGGTCGAATAGTCGTCGACTTTGCCACTTACAGACTGGTCCCCATGTATCCTTTTTTGGACTGACCTGTGAGCTGTTATGAATATATATCTATGCAGCTCAATGTATTGAACCATTGCCTTTTGTTTGTGTATTGTTCAGATACACATGAAACTATATTTGTATTCTTATCTGTGCGATTTTGCCCTTCTGCTGATGTTTTTTATGAATTGTCTGTAATTAAATAGGATAGTTTATTAGCGGAGGTTAGCTCATACTTGTTTCAGTAATTTATTTGCTGCCTAAAATATCGATGCTTTTCTCTTCTTATTACCCGGATCTGTCTATTGTTGGGTGGTACCAAATCCGCATTGGAGTAGCAAATCAAGGAGTCCTTGGCAAACCACTAGTTTTAATAGTTATAATTACCCAGAAAACCTTTGGCATACGGGTTGAACTCATACCTTATACTGGAAATATTTTCATGAACAATGGATTTCTACACAGGCCAATGAGAAACTACAGATCGTATTTGCAGTTCTGTCTGCAGGATACTTTTCAAGGCTCAGGCTGCTACCTCTGCATTGACCCGTGGAGTGCTTGTCCTTAACATGTAGCAGGCTGTGACAAGAGCATCAGTGCACATATTCACGAACCACTACAGCCTTGACAGCTAGTTCTAGTGGAAAGGGCGATCTGCATGCGCGGTCATAGAGGTCTTTTTGGTCTGAGTCCACTTCACAGCTCCTCTACCTGGGGCGTCACTGCTTTGGTATCTATTCGAAGGCGAGGAATCAGCAGCTAGAAGTATTCGTCTGAAAAACAAGTTACCCAACTTTAATAACCCTTCTTTCGGTCCTCTATCTCGCCTCCGGTTCTTCATTGCCTTTCTACCCCCACATTCTGTGGTGTGGCCATTTACATCTAAACTGGTCCCTAGTTAGTATTCTGACTGCTGTCAGCTACAGTTTTTCATGTTTTGTATCTGAGGCTGCACAAAAGGAAAAGAAAAATTGCTCTCAGCGTGCAGGGTGGCTTCACTCCGTTACTTCTAGGGCGGGGTGACGTCAGCATGGATCTCGCGTTCACCACCTAGCAGCCCACTGCAGCGCTTCTGTGGAGAAACTTTTTCCAGATTGTCTGGCACCTTGACCGTATTCCAGGGTTAGGAATCTGCGGTTGGCGTATCCACCAGAAAATGTTACAAAAGGCAAGTAATTTGTGCTTTTCTATATTTTTTGGAGTTGCTGTGGCCTATCCTCCTTAGTTCACAAGAGGTCGTTCTTCGTGATTGGCTTCTTCATACTGTAAATGAGTGAAGCAGAAGAGCATCTTCTGTACTGTGCTTTTGTGAATCTAGTTTGTCAGAGCTTCCATTCTTGTTCATTTCTGGTATTAGTCAATGCATTCTTTATTTTAAGCATCCGTTCTCTTGTCTGAATGCACATGTCCTTCGAAAAGCGAGTTGACTCCTCAGCAGGTCCTCCTGATTTCTAAGAGCATGCCATTGGGGTTCAAGGTGAAGTCCCTCACCAGAGACTGCCTAAAAATCATTTGAGCAAAAGAGATACAAATAATGGACGACATGCGGAACAAATCAAACATTCACCCCCAGTCAAGACATCTTGGTTAAATCCATCGTTCTTTGCTACTTTGAGGCTGTTTCATCTGTTTGTTCTCCAACCCTGTTCCAAGAAATGCTTCTGAAGTCCTATTGGCGTTCGGATGGATTTAAATATTGCTTCAATGCATTTTGCAGA
Source organism: Lissotriton helveticus (assembly GCF_964261635.1). NCBI lineage: Eukaryota > Metazoa > Chordata > Amphibia > Caudata > Salamandridae > Lissotriton > Lissotriton helveticus. Next base: position 697,934,791 of record NC_136059.1, on the reverse strand, counting down.
CCACTCCAAAATATAGATGCCCACACTAAATACATGTGTTATTAAATTTGGGTGCATGAGCATGGAGTGCCCTCAGTATGGATAGGCTATAATGGGTACAGGGCAAGTTTATACATTCTTTCTCTAGAGTAGGTGTTTTACATTGGATCGACAATTGTGTTTCCTGGATAGAATCAATATCACTTGATTCTAATTTGCCATGAAGGTACCTTTTGTACGTCGTTTGTTCCTTCATCTGCCATATCTACTTGCCTTTTCTGGTCTTGGAAGGTCATTACGGTTTCCATTTCACAAACTTTAATTTGTCTTCTGACAGGAAATTCCTAATTTTTAAGCGGGAAACCCCTCCCAAACTAATGGATAATTAAAGCTAGAAACGTGGTTTGATTTAGTCCAGGTTGGGTAAAGTCAAGCTCCGCATAAACTATCATAGCAGAAGCTCTTATGGTGATGTTTTAGAGTATAGAAGTAACAGCTCAATAGTACGTAAGAATTCTCCTGCAACCAAAACATGGTACTGAGTTCCATGTGTGGCAGTGTGTAGTTACAATCGTTATGTGCTCACAATATAAACCTGCTTAATGGACATGTTATGCAAAAACCCTGGGCAGTTCCCAAATTTTTGTTGAACAGCTCCTGTTTTTTAGTGCACTCTGATATAACCAGTACTCTAAAACGTTCTCACCTCAAAGGTTGATTTTTCTAGCAGAGCTTTTAAGCATAGGATTTGCTAGTTCCATCTACGCTGAGCTGAAAAATGGCTAGCTATTTTCTATTCCAGATGCAGTATAACCGATTTGAAAAGGTAAAATACCATACAAGTTAACATCGAATTGATAAAGCCTCTGGCACATGTTTTGCTTTTACTAGAGCTCGTCAAGTTGGACCATCCAGCTTCGATAAAAGGTTCTGGTTACCACTCATTGTTTTAATTGGAGGTGGGTCTTGGGCTCTCCAGTCACCAAGCAGATCTGATATCTTTGTGTCTTGTTTAAAGGTCATAAATGTGATTATTCTTACTGAAGCCCCCGGAAAGTCTGAGTGAATAGTATAGTTTGTGCATAGGGAAAGGTTATCTTCTGTCTGGTTCCTCTTGGCACCCTTAAATCCAAATGCTAAAGAATCATGAATTCCACCTACAAATTGTTCTGCTGAAGATAACCCTCCTCTTTTCTCAATAAATATTAAGGTATGTACCCTTTAGTAGCTTTTGTAAAGTCCCTTTCTGTTGCCATTTATTATAAGTCGAGTTGGTACAAGGCACAGATATTATTCATGCTGTCAAAAATACACCTTTAGGCTGGTGTAAATGACGTCCTATGTGACACATTGATGGCCCTTTTATTTGGTGCTGATGCGATATAAAAAGGTTTGGTGCTTGGTCTGTATAGTGATTTTTATTTGATTTTTTTGTAATCCGAGATTGTTAAATGAACTACCTAAAGTACCTAAAAGGAGCAGACTGCATTCTTAGAAAATACTTTGTATCCCACACTTGTATTGATTTTAGGAGTATACAAGTATATTGAGAGGACATTTTTTTATGTTTAGGATTTATTCAATTACACTATGTGTAAAGTATGAAAGTATGTAAAGCATTACATTAGTTTGTTGCCACAGTAAAATGAAGACAAGCAATAATGGGACCGGATGGTGTGTTCAAATTATTTAGAACAGAGGGTGGGTAGTGAAGGAACATTTGAGCATGGATGTATTCTATAGCAATCCCTGTGGATTGCTACCAGGCATTTGTAGTTAACGGGTAGCCAGACTTCTTTCCTCTCTCCCTTTTAAATTGGGTCAGACGTGCTAAAAGTGCCCTGTGAATTGGGCTGGGATACTCCAGATATGGCCTCATAAAATTGCACCGAAACTCTAAGGCATTGAAAATGTAACATACATTACAGATGGAAGTTGTAGGATTGGTGATCCTGCTCCAGGTAAGGTCTTGTGCACTCTCGGTGTTAACACGTTCTCCCTTTCCTGCTGGCTCGTCTTTCTCTGCTCCCCCAGTATTGTATTCCTGCTTATCCCCCAATATCACCATTCGAAAATGCTCAAGCATGAGGGAAGCTTGCACTGCCCCCTGCTCCCCCCGCTGTGACCCTGCTGAATGTGAAGGAAGCTTGCACTGACTGCTGCGTTCTATTCTGAAAGTGACTTTTGCCGTGCCTGGTTTGTATGCCAGTTAAGCTTGTGATGTTCTGGAACCACCCAGGCTTCGTTTAAAACTTTTTCACCATACAATACGTTATTGTTATTGGCTTGGTCGATGCTTGTTATACTGGAGTGAACCAGATGCTGGCTGAGAGCATTGACTGAAGAGTGGCATATTCCATTAAGCATTCAGGCATACAACCAGAAAGTCCTGTTTTAACTACTTTTTTATTTCAGAATTCTAGATGACCAGTTTAAGTAGGTTTATGGTGGTGAGTGACATAAATGCTATGATTCCATAGCTTTGAAAGATTTTCAGAATTTGCGGTGTTGTAATTTAAGAGTAGTTGGCGAGGTGTGATTGTGGGACTGCTTTATTTATCTTCAGAGAAAACTCTGTCCCCTTCAACTGTTCTGTAAAGGTAGGGGCAAGAGCCTTCTCAGCCTTGGAGTTTTTGCTGAACCGTGCTTATTTAAGATTCGCGTTTGTTAAACTATTAACTTGCTCTATTGTTGCAGTTCTGGGACATCCCAGCTAAACTGCCTGGGATTCATACAGGACAAAATCACCGTATGTGCCACGAACGACTCCTATCAGATCACGAGAGAGCGTGTGACCCAGGCGGACGAAGACTCCCGCAGCAGAAGCACGAAAGTTATCAAGCCGGGCGGGCCCTCTATAGGTATGGATACTTGTGCCATTTTATGCTAATGTTGTATATTTTTTGAATGTCTTTAATTATATGTTTATCAATGAGCTGTGATCGAAAGCCTCACTAGTCGTGGTTTTGCCGAGTATTTCGGCGAGGATTTAGAAGACGGGAGTTTCCATTTTTGTCAAGTAGTTCAAGGTCATCATAAGATTATAAATTACCGCCAGAATTCTTTCACTTCAATCTGGTAATAAGTGCAAGTTCGTTTCTCATAAAAATATGTAATATAATCACTCTCGAATTGCAACTAATGCTGCTGCCCTTGTCCCTGGAACAACTACAGCCCATCCCAGTAGTGTTCCCTTCGCTGTGCTCATCAATTTTCAAGTCTGTATTTTCTTATTTTCCGGTATTATATAGCTAAACCGTCCCTTACTTCCAAGTGCTTTGCAAAACACACCATGTTGTGAATTGACATAGAATCAACACCTGTTAAAAATGCCCTGAGGATAATCCCTGTGAGCACCGGGGGTGTGGAGGAGTAGAAGAGATATGATTGGGGGAAGAGATAATCTCTGTGTGTCTGTGTCTCGACTGCCTTTTTGTACAACGTCTGTCTAATGGATAGCTAGCCACTTTGGTAAGTCTAGTGTTGAATGCTGTGTTTTTGGAAGTTACGTCTTGGCATGCATTTGTTGGGGTAAGCTTGGTGTGACTGTTGATGGCTTTCTTTGAGCAGGTCTCATACAACGTATGGTGCCCACATTTCTTGAGTTTGTATACATGTCACCTGCCTGTTCTACTCACCAGAGTACTCCATCAGTTGTATGAGGCTTGCACATGAAGGCTGTATAGTTTGTGTAAAATCCTAGAGAATGCGTATATTTTTCCATTTTATTACACTAAACATGAATTGTACGCGGAGATGGTAAATTTAGAGGAATTCATTTCTGTTGGCACACAAAGTAGAACTGAAAAGTAAAAACATGTAGATTTTCATATTCTCTAAAACAACTGTTTATAATTCTCCCCATAAGACCTATTTGACTGTGGTATTTCAGAATGGAATCTCTATTTATATTTATCTTTAAAACATCGACTGGTATTCTCTCATTGAAGCAATGAGCTCTGCACACGCAGTCACCCCATCCTCTTAAAACAGCACTGTCTTAAACGATCATACAGGACTGATTATTAAATCCAGATGTAGCCTGCTTGGTAAGTTCCCTTAATTTCCACTGCAAGTGTTAACTTGCTGTAGCCTCCCTCCCTCCCACTTACACTTCACTTCATCGCTCCCCAGGCCCACTCAGCCCCCCCTCACCATCTTTGCTACGTTTCAGGCACTGGGTAGCTGCAGTCCCGTGTAACCTGAAGAGCCACTTTCTGTGCACAAGGTTACTGCAGCACACATCTATTATGCATGAAGATTTGGGTTCCAAAGGTATAGCTGGAGACTCTGCTGCACATGTGCAATGTGGCGCTGAAAGCGTTTCAAACTCCAGAGTGTGTTCGTCACTTACAGGGACATTTTAACTGTTGAGCATCACATCTCTTGACTACTATTTAATTTCTGAGATGCAGGATATTTCTCGAGTGCAGTTTACGTTTTACAAAACTTACTGCAAAAGTTCTAAAATGCAAACGGTGTCTAATTTTAAAGTACTAACAGTTTGTAAATTGACCCCACAAAATAAATTTACAGATTGAAATCCTAATATTTTTATTTGATTAGGTAAGCGAGTACATATCCGTAAACCAGTGCAAAGTGTTCCAGATGCAGTGCCTGAAAGGAAAAGGTCGGCTCCTATTAACCCTGCAAACACACTACGAAAGACTGGCACAAACAGCAGCATTGCTCAGCGGCCTTATAGGGACAGGGTGATTCATTTACTGGCACTGAAGACCTACAAGAAGCCAGAGCTACTTATTCGCTTACAGAAAGATGGTGTTAATCAAAAAGACAAGAATTCCCTTGGAGCAGTCCTGCTACAGGTGAGGACAGCCAGACCTGTTGCCTCATTGCACCTTCCCGTTTCTTTATTAACGTATTGTCGAGGACGTGCATTTTTAAACAAATAGTTTACCAGCTGCGTGTGTATTTGTATATACGTTTATTAGTCTTCGTTTGGGTGGGGGGTATGAATATTCCCTTCTATGTATTTGTTATAAGGCCAGTAGCTTGTGATCACAAGCAGAGTTTGAAGATTCCGAGTAAATGCAGATTGTCTGACTATAATAAGGTCGAACTGTGCTGGGAATGGCCACTTTTCTTGGACTTGAGCCATTTTGTATGTTTTCAACTTCTGCTTTGGGCTGCTGCTTCACGTTGACAATTTTTCCCTAGATATCCTACTGTTGTCCTATTAGAAGCACCAAGATAGTTGCTTGCTGCCCAGTACACCCCCTACAGTAATTAGGAGGGAGGATGAACTTTGAAAGTCATGTTTAAATTGTATTTTCTGCAAACCAGTATAGTTTTCCCACTGCTATGATTTGTGCGTCTTATCTAATTAACCTTTAGATTGATTTTTCTTTTCACATATATTTTACGTAATGGGGACAGAATTGGTGTAGCCAGTTTGGATTTTTAGATATTGACTAACATGCTTTCAAGTATGTGACCTTGTTGAAGGCAAACATTGGTTTTGCAGTTTCATTTTTTTCTGTATTTTTTTTCTTCCACTTACGATGAGAGAGAGAGAGAGAATGTTGGGCACACTACGTCGTGGTCGACAACCAGAAGAAGCAGCCCTCCCTCAAGGAGCTGGGCATGTCCTGTAGCGGGGACGTATTGGACAGTAACAAGGACACCAAACTGACCTGGGGAAGGTATTTTGACACTGAAGGAGTCCATGTCGAAAGGAGAGTGCATAGGAAGCAGACCAGAAAAAGCAGCAGAATTTAACTAAGTAGCCTAAAGTCTACGACTCTAAGTCCTTGAATACTCCCTCAACGCCAAAACACTTGACGGTGGAAGGATGGCAACCAGAAGAACACCCCTTCAACACCAAGAGGCGTGCGATAGAGGACAAAGGAAAAGAAGTCTAAGGGCAAATATCCGCCGTCTCCAAACAGGAAGGCTCTGCCAATACAGGACACCTATTTACTGGTGCTCGGGGTCAAGCAAAAGGAGCGCAAGCTTGATTCTGAAATGGTGGAGCTCTTTCAAAGGAAAAGATTTCAACAAATCCCTCCAGGGATTTTGGATACTAGCAAAACCCTTGAAACTGAGAAGAGAGGACTCTGAGAAGCCAGAGAAGGAACCACCATCGACAACTGAACCTCGCGTAGAAAAGCAGGAGTTCTTGGACTTTGAAGAAACAAGACATTGCTGTCTTCAAGGGACAAGAGACGAGAGCCACAAGAGGTGGTCTGGAAATGCCTCAACACCAGCTCCCGGAGGAGGACATGAACACTTAAGCTTCTCCATAAGATGACCTGGCTATCAACCGGTCGCTCATCGATACAGGAGCAGACACCTACTCAGTACACTTTGATGAGGAAAAAGAGTTCCTGTTTCCTGCTAGACACACTGTTCTCACAAAAGAGGAGCTTATGTCTGCCCATATTAGTGAGCCACCTCAACCAGAGAATAGAGTACTTTTGGGAAACCGTCTCGTCAACAGTTATTGCCCCATGTGTTGAGAAGAAACACAAGCACTCCTGACGAGATCCCATCTACATCAATAGGAATGCGGCTACAGAGTTGATCATTGTGGCCAAAGCAAGGAAGAGGTTAACACTCACATCAATAGAGCCCATAACAGATAGGGGGAGTAAACAAATAGAGCTGATGGGGAGGAAGATGGAGTTGGCAATTCTCCGCTGATATGCTGCACCTTTGTCGAACACTGTCCTCACCCACCTGGGCCATCAGCAGTATGACGAGATAGAGGGTCTCATGCAGCATCTCCCAGAGGAGAATAAGAAAAAAGCCAAGATAGTGAGACAGGAAGGGAAGACGATCCCCAACACCATTCTAAGGTCTGCCCTTGATGAAGCAGAAACAGCCAGCAGGCAAATGTGAACTGGAACAATGCTCCAAAGGCACACCCTTCTTAGAAGTCTTGAGTTTCAATTCATTCATTCATTCATTGATTCCTTCAGTACATGTCATGCATTCACAGGGGGACACTGTTTTGGGCTCTGTAGTGTATGAGGCACTGCAGCAATTTAAAGACCGCAAACTGTGAAGGTAATAGGAGCATTGCAGTTCGATGGGTCCTTCAAATAGGAAAGCATTGCCAGCCACAAGACTACCAAGCAGGAGTTTCCAACATGGGCCAGCCCCTAAATAACCAGGCTTCAGTCGAGCAATTGCAACACAGGCTGCGATCCTCCGAGACCTTCCTCTCAAGGGAGAGTAAGAGTGAGATGCCAGAGCCCTAGGAGAGTGGGGACCAGCGAACAAGTGACCCCCATGAGCCACACAACAACACAGAACACCAATGGGCCGAAGAATAGCGAGGATTCCTTCAAGAATGGGGGGGGGGTCGGTCGCTTTGGAAAAATGGATATTAATCACAATAAAACATGGATCCTGCCTCAAACTAGTCAACACACCCCCCTCCACTCCCACCAATGGAGAGATCACACTCAGAGGTACGACAAATTCATTAGGAGATAAAGAGCTCATCAAAAAATGAAAGAGTCACAAAGTCTGAACCGAGGAACAGTACAACCCTACCCAATACCCAGTAGAATCGAGGCTCTAACAGATCAAGCTCACCTATACTAGAAGGGGCCATCTCTGATGTTGAGGACAATAATGAAGCTATTGGGAATAACTGACTCTTGCACCTGCTCATGCATAAAGCCTAACTACAAATGCTCCCTTTCCAGGAATGGTTGAATAACAAATGGTCACAAACCACTGGGAGTTGGGAGGATCTAGTGGTTGTCCCAGAAAGTTTCAGAAGGATGCATCCCACACAGGATGGCGAGTTCAAATGGGAAAACTAAATCGAGAGCCTAAGGAGCCCAGAAGCAATAGTGAAACGCTCAAAGATACTAGACCTCAAAGACTGTTCCTTGCTTTGAAAGACTTCCAAGTATAAATAATGTACAAGACAGTGCTCATCCAAACGGACAACATAATCGCTGTTTTAACATCAACAAGCACGGCGGTGGGGTGAGGGATGATATCTTACTTTCTGTTGAAACTAGCACGAGACTTACTTGGATTGTATGAATGGTGGATTTATATATAAATGTTGCTGATGAATACTGAATGTGCAAACTGTACTAATCGCCCATGTTTTCTTAGTCTCACTCATAATTTTTGCTGACTGTTACTTAAAATTTATTAAACAAAATACAAAGATGTGAAAAAACTAAACTAGTACAAGACTTATGGCAATGAGCGATTCTGAGCTGGACAACGCCGGAGACCATATACCTACCAGGCATTCAAAAGATAAAGCAGACAGACGAAGCAGAACTGCAACCCGTCCCACAAATGGGAGCTAAATCAAGAAACCCTAGAACAGGTGTTCTACAGCTGGGGTACCCCAGACATAGATCTGTTTGCAAACACTGAGAAGGCAAAGTGCCAAGACTTCACTTGTCCTATCGATAAACTGGTGAGAAGCATCTGCGTACGTCTTTCCACCAATCCCACTGTTACCAATGGCAATAGACCAATTCAGACACTATGACAGACCTTTATCCTAATAGCCCCACAGTGGGGCAGGTGGACCTGATTCTCAGACCCAGTAAAACTTTGACAGTTAAAAAGGATATGTTTTCAGCAATGCAGGACTAGCTCACAATGCAAGGAGTACTGATCTGTCACCCAGAACCGGTCAGCCTCAGCCTAGCAGCCAAGATCCTGAATACCTAGAGTTCGGTCACCTATGCCTTTCACACAAAATAATGGAAATTCTCAAGGAGTCAAAGTACACAAAGTGCCACAACAAGTAGAATATATAGATAGCCACTAGTGCAAAGAAGACCTCGTAGATAACAGGATAACTAAGACCCATGCGGGATAGCAGCCTAACCTATGCACTACCCGAGACCCACTTGGCTGCCATTGTCACATACATCAGAGGACTCACAGGTAACAGCCTCTTTACCCTACTGGCATTACATATTCGTTGATGGAGAAAAAAAAGGTAGACCCCACACCAAAGTGAAATTTAAATACCATGCTCACCCAACTGATGAAGGAGCCATTTGAACCCTTGCACAAGTGTGAGAGAATTTCTGACATTGAAGACAGCCTTTCCAGAGGCCATTACTTCTGTATCTAGTCAATAAACTACTAGCACTCATCCTAAAACCTTGCAGATTAATAAAGGCAGGATTGTAATGGGGGCCAACCCCCAGTTCTTCCCTGAGGTGTGGATACTTCCATGTTAACCAAGGTGTACAGCTTCCATCATTCTTCCAAAAGTCAGACGCATGCTCAGAGATCCTTGCATATGCTTGACTTTCAGAGGACTGTCGTATACCACCTCCAAGAAACAAACACTAGGAATGGGGAGCCAAATCTTTGCATTCTTTGCTTTGGCAAGCAAAGAAACACCCAATGATGATGATGAAGGGAACCATAACATGTTCGATAGTGCAGACAATCCAAACTAGCAATGACAGAGCAGGGGGACATCACACGCAACAAGGGCAAGGGCACACCCCACAAGGAGGAAGGGATGAAATGGTCCTTAGGTGTATTCGTATGTATAGCAGCAGAATGTTGATAATGAAACTGTCGACGGGAAACTAACTCTAGTGTGGTTATTGAGATTTTGTGTCCTGGCCCTTCAGCGTCCGAGCCTTGGTCTACCTTTCAGTAAGGCTTTGACAAACATTGGACTATATCACGGACGGAGCATTGGTGAATGCCACTTGTTAGTCGACCCATCTCAAAGCCCCTTATGCCTGCTTCAGTTATTCACCCTTCTTGACTCTGCTGGGTGAAGCCTGCACCACGTGTAGTTTTTGATGTTGGGTGCAAAGTCGACCCATGTGCCTTCCTTAACCCCTAAATACAAAAACTTTTATGGGGGGGGTCAAGGGGAATATTTAACGACCTGACTGCTCGCTCCCCTATTGTCAATACAAAACACAACAGAGAGCAGAACAGGTCTGGAAATAACCATATATGTGACTCTGAGACAATAGGATGTGTATGTGAAAGAAAGTTGTTGAGAGTTGTAGGTAACCCAAAGCTAGAATGATTCCCATCAGACCACCTTAACGATGGAGTTAACGTCACGTGGGAATTACTGTACATACCATACCTCATCCGACCAAATAGTGCCGGCGTAGAGAATGGATGTCAAAAGTCTAGCCTTGATGTTTACCATAGAGTGGGCTAGAAAATGTGCAGTGCTAAAGTAGTGATGATAAATAAAATTGACTACGCTGATTCTGTAAGAACATACATGGAAGAATCTGTGTGTCAAGAATAAAAAGCGCCAGTATGGGAACTACCCATTGGCGCTATGTAGAACGGTCGACATGTTTCAGCCAAAGGGGATTTGCCCCGGCTTTCTTCAGGACCTTCCTTAACCCCCCCCCCCCCCAACGCTAGAGAGTATGTGTGTGTGTGTATATATATATGTATATGTATGTATATATATATATATATATATATATATATATATATATATATATATATATATATATATATATATATGCTGTTCCACTAGGGAAATGAAAACGCACACACTCGTCTGGATAGTTAATTACAGGGGTAAAATAAACCCCTGTAATTAACTATCCAGACGAGTGTGTGCGTTTTCATTTCCCTAGAGGAACAGCTTTAATAATTGAACGACTGACCCAGTCGTAGAAATTACGCACCACGCCGAGAATTAAGCGCCGGCACCACCCTTGGGTCAAAACTGCAGATATATGTCCTTCATTTCTCACAAACAGCCCATGACAGGCGTGATGTTGCTAAAGACACTTTGCGTACCTGGCTGGATGCCACTGACCGCATAGGTCATGCTATTGGGGCACTTCTTTTGTGCATCGCTGTGTTGAGTTGCAAATGAAGTGTTATGTCGCACTGTACATGTCATTCACCTGTGCTTGGTGCCGTTTCAACAAGCACCCAGTAGTAACTCCCACGCCACTTGACCGGTTTGTAATCAGCTGTACCGCCTTTGAGCTCACGCCCATGCTGCTCACTTCATTTCAGGATTATTTTGGCTGGTGACTGCTTCCTGTCCTTATTTGGCCTCGTGCCTCAATGCTGCACCCAAGGAACGCTCTTGCTTAAGTGCTTACTCATGTAAAATGATTTTGCACAACTGTCCTTTTGAATTTTTTCATTGTTTTGCTTGCCACTCTCTACCTTCTACATTGTGCTGCTGTACCGGTTTAGGACGAAGAATATTTACAGTGTAGGTGTTATCTTCATTGATTTTTATATACTTTCATGCATGTTGTTCGTTTTTAAATTCTAATTTTAAATGGCCCAAACATCAACTTTGGCCAAAGTTTGTGTCTATTTTGAAAATAAAATTAACAAATGAAGCCTGCGCTTTGAACTAAAGAGAATTCGAAAGTATTGGTTTGCATTTCAAAATTTCCCTCTGAAGTATTGATCCTGGTGAGAGAGAGTACAGGGCCTTGAATGACATGTTCTCTCTTTTAAGATGACTTAATTGCATTTTCTCTGCCACCCGTCACATCTGTTATTTGGAGAAATAAAATTGTAACGTGAAAGATGCACAGCTTTGCTTAGCCACGAGGAGCCGAGAAAGGTTTCTACTTCAGTACTGCTAACTCAACACTGCATCCTGGGTTTATTTATAGCTCCTGCGGCAGGCTGATCATTTCAACCAACATTAATGTACCTCCTTATTGGGCAGTGTTAAACCTTGAATGCCTTGCAAGTCAGCGTTCACTGACAAGTGACCCACTCTTTAAGCAGTCTTTCTCTCCAGTTATTGCTTCATATCGTGTCTGAAATGAGACTGAATACGCTGTATTTAAATGCGTTTGTAGCATCGTTTGAAAGACCTGCTATTTTAAAACGTACCCTGCATTTCGGATAGCAAGAAATGTGCGTTGATCCGATTTGTGAATTCTAGATTTGCACGCATCAGATAATTTTAAATAGGGCCTGATCCACAAAAATGTAGGAGATTGTTAGTTTGCGTACATTTGACTTTTATTTTTTTATTCGAAACAATTTCCCAGAATTACGCTTGCAAGTTAAGATTGTCATATCAGTGTGTGGCTCAACTTAAGTGGATTGGCTATGGGTTTCATCCACATGCAAACACATCTCCCCCCCCCCCCCCCCCCCCCCACCTCCTAAGTATACAAATGCCTCTACCCATGACATTTTGGAATGTTTGACTTCACCCTCCCTGAAAAAGCACTTATGCCTTTTACAGCCAGGTTTTGCATGTGTTTCCAGAATGGGGAAACCCACCTGCAAAATGAGTGTGTGCACGGACTGCTTTTTGCTTCCCCACCCACTTTCCTCGAAGTAACCCAGAGTCCTCTGGCCCCAGGATTTCAGTTTTTAGAAATATCTTGGTGTACCTAACTTCTTCGTACACAAAAAGCCTGCGAATTGAGCCTCATTGATTACACTGCTAAGATTATATTTGCTAATGTTGAACTAGGCTTATTTAAACTTCAATTTGGATATTTTCATAGCCAAATTTTAAAGTTTTTAGCCAACTGTAAGTATAACTTAATTTTGCATTTGTAGCTATTGTCATATATTTGTATGTTAAAAACTGCTAATGCACATAACCTCCATATAATTATTTCTCTTATATATTATAAAAAAAAACTACACACACGTACAGTGGTCCTAGCCAACCCATTTTGATCCTTCAGCACTTAATTTGCTTTCAAATAGTTTCCCCATTTACATATTGGCTCTATAGCTACCCGACTTTCCAGACTAGAATCAAATCTCCGATCAAGTCCTCGCTGGTGCACAAAGCTGTCTTTAGTGCCTCAACACCTGTGCATATTGAGGATTGGAGTATGGTTTATCCATGTATGATTCACGACTGCTCTAGATAGTTTCCTTCAAGCCTCGGCTAATAATGTATAGGAAACTTCATAATATTCCTGTTTGATGTAATAGGCCTGCCTTTATTTTCCAAATTAAGATCTTTCATTTACATTCATTTAACATTCAAATACGAGTGCACAGTACCCTGAAGCTTTTTTGAATCCAATTCTTCCAAACTCCTAGGGTCAATATCCGTTCTCTTGAGTAGCCTTACAGCCTTCTTGCATTTCCCTTATACGAGTACTTTTTGATAAACTTCTTTATGCAGATTCCTCAGCTTTTACGTATTCCCCAGGAGTAAAACTGGATCTAGAAACTTTTCAGCAGTACCTATGTTTGCAAGAAAATGGCGCCTTGTGGTTCGACATTGACTGTTCTGGAAATTACGTGCAGGGCCTAGATAGGGGCCATTCCTGCACGTTGACGTCCGTTCCTTTCTTTCCGCTCGATCAGACGTGGATCTGGAGCTCATCCTTGAGCCCTTTAACTTGATATTTCCAGTTTCTAAAGTGAGCATGAGATGTCGCCTCCTAAAACAACCAGTTTCAATCCCTATAGGGCTGTCGCAAACAAATGTCTGACAGATTCCCCCATTAGGTGAGGCTGTGGTCGAGCCATGACTCCAAGGCCTACCGAGACTGTGTGCTGAAGAACCCGAAGGCCACCAGGAATGTGAGGCGAAACACTACTTTGCCAAGCAGAAGACCACTCTGACTGAACCGTTTCAAGTCTCACATTCTGGGTCTAAGGTTCGCTCTTGGTCCTGTTCCCGGAGTCACCGAAGCAGCTCCAGAGATTGGTCTTCGTCACACTCCAAGTCTTCAGGTAAGTGTAGGAAGGATAAGAAGGTGAAGCGGGTTCTGCTCGCTTGCACTGTTCACATTTCCCTGTCTGGGAGCAGCACCATCCTTCTCGAGCTTGCTCCTAAAGTCAGCTGATTTCGAAGCGGATCCTGCACCTGATTCAGGCACAGGATGAGTTTCCGTGGCCTTCACCCATAGCACATCATTATTTTGTAGAGTTTTATATAGCGCAAACTAGACCCAAGAAATCTGGTATCGGAGCGCTTTACATGAGGATCAATTTCAGTACAGTCACATTCATTTTTGTTTGGCACAGGATAATTAAGTGATTTTCCCAGAATCACAGGATGTTGAGCGTTGTTCCCGAGACTCAAACCCGGTTCCCCAGCTTCATCAGATCAAAGAGCTCCGTCTTTGGATCTCTGCTGTCTTCCTCTGGCGATCCTTCAGGCCCCTAGTAGCTGGAAAGTCGTCCACCTGGGATCCTGCTTACAGTTTTGCCCTCAGCGGCAGCTGGACCCTCCACATTTATCTTGCCTCCAGCTGTTGTTCCGACTCCATTGCTGGTGCCACAACACATGCCGGCCCAGGACATGCTGATGCTGACATTGCTGCCTGGTGAAGACTCAGATTGTTTTTTCTGACGTGGGTTCATTCCTGAATCCTCCATAAACGCTGTTTTCCCCACTTAAATTACTCCAGGCTCATCAACATTTTCTCCATTCCCTTTTTGAGAGTGACTTGGATAATGGGTGTAACCCATGTGATGAGCTCACCCAGCAGCCTGCCAATTATTACGAGGATATACAGGAAGCTAGTGGCTTCTATGCCTCCTTGTAAACTGCTTTTTTTCTTCCCCTCACCAAGCCACAGGTGTATACGCTTCCTACGCCATGGTGATGGGTAGGGCAGCGAAAGATCTTTACCTCTAACTCATCACCATGGAGGTTACAACCAATGTCTTGATGGAAGTCCTCCATCTTTGGCAAGCATCTGCTGAGCCCCTTCTTCCCTTTAACGAGGCACTAATCGATACATTGTTGGGGGCTTTAAACTCCTCCTCCACACTTAGCCCCAGCAATAGATGTGTTGCCAGGTGTCATCACCCTGCCTCTGGTGACCAGACTTTTCTTTTGCAGCACCCCTTGCCAGATAGCCTAGTGGCGTAGGCTTCCAACAGCTGCTCTATTACACTTTTTCCACCACTCCCTCGCTAGGGAAATCTAAGCAAGTGGAAACGATTGCCAAACATGTATTTTCTTCTACCAGCTTGGCCCTTCGATCTTTTAACTGTAGCTATTTGTTGGGATGTTACTCACGTGCCCTTTGGGATCCGGTGGCTCAGTTCTTTTCTTGTATGCCCGAAGACCATCACCATGTACTCGTTCATTTAATTTAAGATGATATGATGCTGCTAAGTTCACGATTTGTGGTAGATTGGACATCACTGATTCCATCAAGCGAGCCATAGGCACTAGCATCGCCACATTCATCTCTATGGGTGGCTCCAATCAACTGGGTTCTCCGGCGATGTTCAGCCCTTCCTAATGGACATGCCCTTTAATGGGATTACTGGGGGGGGGGGTAAGGGGGGGTAGCTGATTCCAATCTAGCGTTTTAAGGAGAGCAAGGCTATTGTTTGGTCTCTGGGCCTTTCCTCCCCAACTTGCCAACCACAGCAGTTCCATCGCTCCTTTTGTGGCTTTGACTGATGCATCCCTGACCACCAACCCATCCAAACCCCACATGGAGCGCAACAGTTTTGTAGTAGAAGCTATGGTGTCACAGCCCCCGGGATCAAGGTCGGTGTGCCTCGCAACCTTTTGCCCCGCCTACCAAACCTCTTAACCACGCCCTTGGCGGGACGCAGCAACACAGTAGAAGGCAAAATCCACCTTTTTTATTTTTAAATACCGGGTTAAAAAGCGATCAATTCAAACAGTTAGGTCTGCTAGATTGTTTGCAAAGGATACACCTTACTCTCTCTCTGTACTCTGCTTCACCTTTCACAGTCCCCTCAGCAACTGTCAGAGGACCATTTCTCCATTGTGCAGCAGGAAGTGAAAGTAAGTCCTAAAGGGCTGTTTAGAGGGTGCTACTCTCAGAAGTAGGATATGGTTGTTATTCCTGCAACTTTCTGGTGCCCAAGAAAGATGGAGGGCCTATTGTAGCCCAGTGCCCTCTCAACACCTTCCTGTGAAAGGAGAAATTAATAAAGCTCCCCATGGCCCAGGACTTGTCTGCCCTCAACCCTGGAAATTGAATGGTAACTGACCTGAAGAGCACCTATTTCTATATACCTGTCCTGCAGGCCCATTAACCATCCCTGCAGTTTGTGATGGAAGAGGAGCATTTACAGTTCTCTGTGCTCCCCTTTGTTCTCACCAGCGTCCCTCAGGTTTCACACAAAATGTATGGGGATGGTGGTAGCTAACATTTGAAATTTGAGTGCTAGTCTTCACCCCTAACTCGAAAGCTGCTGTTTGAGGGCATGCTTGCCCTAGGCTGTTGTGAACTGCCTACAGACTACGGTGAACCATCTGTCTGCTTTCACGTTCGCTATCAATGTGCCAAAGTCATACCAGACTCTTGGATGCTCCCCTTCATCAAACCCATTCTGGTCACAGTTCAGTTTTGTGCCTTTCCCTCAGAAAAGAGTCCAGGACATTCAGGCTGTGATCCCAATCTTCAGACTCAGTCCTGGGTTTAAGTGAGGCTGGCTCAGAGGCTGCTGGGACTGATTGCCTCCTGCTGAGCATGCCAGGTGGCATATGTGGGCTCAGCAGTGAGATATGAAATCCCAGTGGGTCCAACCTCCAGGCGACCTCTCAGACCACGTTCAAATTTCTGCAGAGACTGCAAAAGACCTGCAGTGGTGGTTACTTAACCACGATGAGGTCAGTGGCAGACCCCTCTCCCTTTTGCACCCAGAACTAACAGTGGTGACCAATACATTGCTTCTGGGTAGGGGCAACCACTTGTGAAAGGTGGAGCTCAGAGGGGTCTGGTTTCCTGCAGAGTGCCAGCTCCACATCAACCTTCTGGAGCGGAGTGCCATCAGTTTGGCATTGAAAGCCTTCCATCCTTCAGGGGGAGCCTGATACTGCTGCTTATGGACAATACTTCTGCCATTTAGTACTGCAACAAACAGGGCTTGGTGGGGCTTATGTACTCTGTGCCAGAAGGCCTTGCACATCTGGGAATGGCTGGACCACCAAGGCAGGATCTTTGAAAACCAGGGCGTACAAGCTCAGCTGTCTATGCCTAGTGGATCACAAATGGCAGCTACACCTGGAGACGACGCTTGATCTCCAGCAAATTAGGAGAACCTTTGCTTGATCTTTTCGCCACTACTGAACGCAGTGTCTGCGCTTCTGCCTTTGTTAGTTTCCAAGGTGTCTCTTGCTCTGAGTGTCGTTCCACCTTGAGTGGAACTCTGCTCTTGTATGCCCGTGCCTTTTTTGCTGATACCACTCCTGCCCGAGCTATCGAGACGACCAGGACATACCAAGCCCAAGTCATACAAGTGGATTCTGATTGGAGAACTGGATTCCATACTCTCCATGCCCATTCAGACTGCCCTTACGGGAGGACCTGCGATCTCGGAAACAGGGTAGGGTTCTACACCTGGACCTTTGCAATCTCAACCATCATGCTTTGGAGATTAAGCGGCGACAGCTGAACATGTTTGACTTTCTTCACAGGTGATTGATGTCATTGTGGCAGTCTCCGTGAAGATGTGTGGACAAATTTGCAGCTCGCCAGATTAACCCTCTCTAATCCTAGTTATCTGATGTTCGGTTATTTGTCCTCTCTTGCCCGACAAGGCTTTGCTTTGGGCACATTTAAGGGTTATCTTTTGGGCCTTTTGTCCATCTTACAGTTTCCTGATCAGCCCTAGTTATTTTAAGTCGCCAATTGTGATACTCTTTTTTTGAAAGGGCTGCAACACGTTTCCCTCTTTTACTTTTCTTATGGCCCAATGGCACCTTAATCTAGTCCTGACTCATCTGATATGCACTACATGAGAGCTACTTCACAGCTGTCCCTAATGGCTCCTTACTATCAAGACTATGTTCCTCATTGCCATCACCTTGGCACAGCATGTGAATGAACTTCAGTCTCTTTGTGTCAGTTCACCTTACACTTCCTTCTTCACAGACAAACTAGTTCGGGTGACACCGGTTATCTTCCTGCTGAAAGTTGTGATGCTGTTCCACATCAGTCAAACCATTGCCCTGCTAGTGCTCTATGCTCCGCCTCATCCCTCTAAGGAGGAGGTGATACGTCACTTGGAAACCAAGAGAGGGCTGAACCTCTTCATAGATTATGCTAAAGACTCTTTGTGGGTTCTCTGAAGCAAAAAGGGCAAGGCAGTGTAGAAGAGAACCATCTCCCATTGGATTGTGCTCTGCATTAATCCCAGCTACGCACTGGCCAAAAAGCAGCCTCCGATAAGACTGTGTGCTCATTTTTATCAGGGGCAAAGTTGCTACCACTGCATTAGCACACAGAGTCCCTGTCCTAGACATTTGCCAGGCGGATACGTGGGTGCCCTTCCTTTTATTTTCAAAGCATTCTTCCCTAGATAATCAGGTTTGCTGGGAGGGGCATTTTACCCAGTTATTCCTGCAGGACCTTCTGGTTTAAGTCTATGTGCAGGCCCACCTCTGAATACATAGTGCTTTGGTATCTATTCAAAAGCTGAGGAATCTACGGCTAGAAGTCTGTATCAGAATAATAAATTACTTGCCCTCGATAATACTAGGCCCAGATTCCTCACCGACATGCCCATCCCCTCTGTTCTGTGATTGGGCTCGATCTTTTAATAAAATTCCAAGTACATGAAACTGCACACTGTCTACCAATTTGCATTTGGGGCTCTGCTTTTTGGAGAGATGTGGACAGTCTTGAAAGCAACTGATGTGCGTGGAAGTGGCACCTATATATGCCCGCACCTCTTTTGCAGAGTGTAACTGTCAGTACGGAGGCACAAGGCACCACCTTCCGGCGCAGTTTTTGTTGACAAGTTTCTGGATTCGGTATGACGTTTGGGATATATTCAAAAGGTAAGGAATCTGCAGCCTAATAGTCTCTACCAGAACGAGTGATACCAAAGGTAAGTTACTAGTTCTTTCAGTACTGCATCTCCAGACAAATGGTGCTCATTACTTACTGTTCCTCAAGTAAAGTACATAGAAAACCTGTTGGGAAGAATTTGGAATTGGATCATAAAGCTAATTTATTAATTTGTGTCGGAAGAGTTTGCCAGTGCTAGCATGAGTATTGTAACTTAGTCATTCTAACCTGAGGCTCGTTAAGTTTGACACATTTGCTGGCTTCCTAGAAATTCTAATTTATTTGTACAGAGTAAAATTAGTTTAAGCTAAATGTTCAGGATTCTTTCCGGCTCAAAGGATTCAGTTCATCACTACCCTGGCTGTTCCTCTGTTGTAGAGGACAAAACCTTTCACTTTTTATACCATATAGAGGTCGGTAGAAAAGGGAGTAATTTGTATTTTGTTTTTCCTTTAGAAACTCTAATCCTGACTTCTCTCCTGATTTCGCAGGGAGAGGGTGTTTACTGTAGACTTACTGTAACTTTCCACACAAAATGGGTTCTGGCTCTTAAAATGTTGCTGGCCTCTTGGCAATTTTTGGTAGTACCTGTTTGTATTGGAGCATTCAATTCCCTAACCATAGTAACTTGAAGCCTACTTATTAGGCCTACTCCTACATACTGAATTTCTTGGTGAGTCATGCATAGTTCACACTGTTAAAAGCTCTCTTTAGGCAACACTTTGCATGAGTATTGCCTCTCTTCGAAGTGGTACCTGATGTCGTTTGGTTTAACTTTAAGTTTGGCGATTTCATCCTTCTTTGGTTCATGATAGCCCTTCAGTATGTTGATGTCAATGTTTTTTACTTCTAGTTTGCTTTTTAACTCTCTCAAACTGCTTTTAGCTGTCTTTTGTCTACATATTATGGACAGTAACAATATTTACAGTGGGCTTTGGTTATTGGTAACCCATTGCTTATGTTGGTTGGCTATCCTTTTGGCAACCTCACTTGCTTCTTTTTGGATGGCTTCCCTTCATCTTGTTTTTCCATCCCCTGGAGCATAACCTTTTTTTTTTTAACCATCCTTTGATTAGAAGATTTGTATTGCTCCACATTTTACACAACAGGAAACGTTTTTTTTCTTACAATGGACGATTGTGTTTTCTTGAGCTCTCTCCTGTGTGCAACTTCCCCCTACCTCCCCAAGTCATCCGTGTTGTACTCCAAAGCTCATCCAGGGCTTCTCCCTTCCTTTTCCATCCTGCTAGCTGTCTCTTTTTTTTTTTTTTTTCAAACTCCCTCCTCCTCACCTCTGCTCTCTTGTTGCTTCCCCTATTCTTGGCATTCCTTGTTTACTTAGTTTTCTTTCGACACCAATGCACCCCCACCCTGTTTTTTGCTGCTGGGCTGCTTTTTTGTATTACTAGTTTTATAAAAAAGCACTTTGGCACACTTGTGTTCTTCTCTTAACTTTGTCAATCTCAGCAATAATTACCGTTAGTGCCTGGAAGCCAAAATACCAAGGAGCCCGGCCTCCTCCGGTCGTGCCCTTGGCCTGGGCTAGGCCCGCACAACGGGAAGGTAGGGCCATTTAAGTAGGCTGAAATTGGTCACAGATGAAGATGAGGCAAAGGGTTCTGGGCGTTGGAGTCCCCAGAGACTGACCTGTGCAGCGGCTCACCACCTACAAGGCCAACATGATCCTGGTCTGTAGCTGTAGGCAGTCCCATAGGAGCAACTCTAAAACGATGTCAGAGCTACCCAGTGCTCTATAGCAGCAAGATCAGTATGCTCAAACATTTAATATATTGTAATTGCATGCTACTTAGCCCACTTCACTTGGAATACACTAATGAAAAGTTAGCACAACATGAGCAACAAGACCATAAATAGGCATTAATTCCTCTGGTAGAAAGTATTTATTCAGAATGGATGGAGCTCTTACATGTGCAGGCATCAACGTGGACCTCAACATGTATGGGAGAGAATATTACTAAATTTATAGTACTGTCTTGATGAAACATAGATACTGAAGTGAATATGCACTAAGAAAACAGAAAATTGAAGTCTTCTATTGCAACATGAATGCTCTTAGCACAAGATCAGTAAGGTGAGCAGCCTAGGTTCTACAACCTGGCTAGAGAAAACTAGTCTTCTGTGGAAATACAGCAGACAAGCCATATACACAAATCACGCTCCTAGGAAATGCACACTAAGCACACTCATAGGAAATGCAACCGTAGGGGCAGTTTGGGGAAAAAAGCAGTAAATCCACCAGCTACAAACATATGTTTAGTTGGATGTGTATCACTTTGTCTGAACTAAAGGTCCTCAGCAGCAGCCACCAATACCAATACAAATACAACAACATTCCTCCGCACTAAACTCCGAGCATAGAGGCAGGATATGAGTATCCGGGAAGGAAAGAATAGAAAAAGACACTGTGCTCCAATAAGTTGAAATTCAAATATCTAAATTCATTGAACCCTCACCACTCTGCTTTTCTCAATGCTGGCTTTCAACAGACTGTAACAGAATCCATTAAGAACAGTCGGAGCCTTTGAGAAATCCACTTCTCCAGTATTCAATCTTTCATAGATTCACATGCTTGTATCTTCCCCGTCGTCACACTGAAGAGCGGGCAAGGCTTGCAAGAAATCCATTCTCTTCTGCCCTTTACTGAACTTTTTCAAGCCTGGGAGCAATTAAATCCACGGGGATGTACATGAGAATGTATAGTTAAGTGGTGGGTAGGCTCTCAAAATGACTTCCAGGAAAAGGTTTTGTCCATTCAAGAGGCATAAGTGAATTTTGGGATACTTCATTGGCAAACCGAGAAAGCCCTTATTTTAAGAAACCCTAGTCTGCAAATAAGGTGAATGTGGCACCGGCGTGAAATATGGTTGAGTGAGCGTAGACCTATTTCCACATTAATCTCAGTTAAACAAGTTTAATATGTCAAAACCTGAACTAGCTTTGCCGATCTTAGGAATTGTCACTCTGTTAGCTTTCCGCAAGTACTTATACTTTTCATTTTAGTGGCCTGGCTTTACTCTTATTCCGGCCTGTTGCCTAGCGCTTGTGTTGCTCTGCCTCCACCTGTCCAGCTCCGAGAGACCCTGTTTGGTAGCTGTGCGCTTTATAAATGAACAAATAAATACAAATAAATATTTAACTGAAAAGCTTGCAGTTATTCATGTACTAAACTATAAAAAGTCAAGAGTGGTATTTAGGACAAATACAACAAGCTCTTGGCATTGCGGGGGGTGGGGTGGCGGGGGAGCAGATTCCTTTGAAGTCTGATGCCGAGGCTCAGACAAATGCTGTGCGATGTGCACGCACCTGGCTCACATGAACTGTACCTAATCTGCAGTTTGTGTACACTTTTGAAAGCCTTACTATAATCTCGCCAAACAAAGGCTCGACCTAAAAACTACTATATAGCAGTACCTGAAAGAGACCCGTTAGTGATAGATTCCTTACCTTAAAACATCCCCAGGCGTAAGACTGGATCCGGAAAGTTTTGCTTAGCAGTACCCCTGCGCGTCAGTAGGTGGCCTCCTGCGGCTCCGCGTCTGTCTGACGTCGTAAGCTCCGAGATGACATCACGCCACCCATGCTCGCTGACGTCAGTTCTTTCTTTTTTCACGCCAGCAATTGCAGATCCGAATTGAGCACGTACCGTAGTCACTTTTTGACTACTCTTTTGAGACTTTTGTCTCCCTTTTTTCTCCTGGTGCACGTAGGGATGCCTGTCTTTAAGTCTTGGTGGCGTGCCGCTGTAATATGTTGGTGGCGGACCCCCACAATGTGTGCCTCTACTGCCTGGAGACAGATCACGACTCCTGGGCTTGCCGGGACTGGCGATGGCCCCGAAGGCCTTGCGGGAGCGACGTCGGAAATTGCTGGAAGTTCGGCATTCGTCACACTGCCGCTCTGGGTCCAGGGGCTATTCCCGCGGGACCGGAGCAATCGCCTTCGGGTTCCGGTAAGCGACGGCATAAAAAGAAGTCGAAGAAGCGTGTTCACTGTGACGTCCCCCCCGTCGCTCCTTGGAGGCGTACGAAGGGGACAGGGGTTCTGCCCCTGCAGCTCCTCTGGAGTCTGTGAGTCCCGGGGCCTACCCGCCATATCCGGGTCCGTCGGCGACTCCCGAACAGATGTAAGAGTTTCTTGCTGCCATGGATTGCCTTTTTAGGCCCGGGCTTCTGCCGGCGTACCTTCGAGCTCCACGGTCCGGTGTCCAGATCCTGGCGGCACCGGCTCCACAGGATCCTGTGCCGCTGGCTCCGGCGCCACGAGGTGCAGTGCCGCCGGCTCCAGCCCCGGCGCTGGCCTCCCCTCCACCCCCCGCGCCGCAAAGGGTGCCGTTTATCCCACCCCTGCCCCGGTTCCCGGACCATTTTGTTCCGGCCTGGGATCCCCATTGGGAAGCCGCTCTGGCCCGGTCGGCGCCGTTCTCGGCGCTGTTCCAGACGCTGTTCGTCCTGGTTCAGGCTTTGCCGCAGCGACCGGCTCCCTCTGCACCGGAGGCGGGTGACGACTGGGACGGATCCGAGGCCCCTCTTGCCTGGCAATGTTATTCTGAGCAAGATTGGGTGGGCGACCTGGAGGACACTGGCAAACTCTGCCTCTTCTGACCCGGGGTTTGTCTCTCCTCCGCCTACCATGGAGGAGGGTGCTTCCCACACCAGGGTGCTCCGCCGGGATGCGGAGGCTCTCAATCTCAACCTCTCTACAGTGGCCCTCAAAACCAACCTCCTTGCAGAGGTACCCCAGACGGAGTCTGCATCATCGGAGCCGTTGCTTCCTTTCAATAAGGTCCTTACCGAAGTCCTCTTGGGCACTTGGTTGCGGCCGGCCATGGGGGCGCTGGTGGATAAAAACATCGCCAGGCGTCACTGCCCGGCGCCTGGTGATCCCGCCTTCCTGACCACTCACCCTATGCCTGAAAGCCTGGTCATTCAGGCATCGACTTCAGATTGCCTTTCCCTTGGCTCCGCCGGATAAGGACCCTAAAATGCTGGAACAATTTGGTAAGAGGCTGTTTTCCTTATGGGCTGCGGTTGCTTAACACCACCTGCTTGTTGGGCCGTTACTCCCACGCAGTGTGGGATTCCGTTGCTCAGGTCTTGCCTCAGTGTTCTGAGGTGGTCCAGGCTGTCCTTTCCCAAGCGATTGATGAAGGCAAGGTTGCGGTGAGTTTGCCATCAGGTGTGGTTTAGACACTGCTGATTCGTTGGGCAGGGCAATTTCCACAACTGGAGTGTTGCAGCGCCACACCTAGTTGCGTTCCACTGGGTTCTTGCCCGATGTCCAGGGCTCGCTGATGGACATGCCCTTTGAAGGGTCCCGCCTCTTTGGCAATAATGCCGACCGTGCACTGGGGCGCTTTAAAGACTCACGGGCCACAGCCAAGACCTTGGGTCTTTCTGCGAAGAACCCTGCCCCTACTGGGTTTTGTTCCTTTCGTGGCCAGGGCAAAGGCACCCAGGCACGCTCCTCCAAGAAGCCTGTGTAGAACTAGCTTCAGCGCGACTGTGGCTTCTGCAGGGGCAGGGCTGGGAACAAGCGTGCGGGTCAGTCCACCTCTACACCCGCAGTTTCTGCCTCCAAGCCTTCCTAATCCGAGCTTCAGTTAGCACCCCACGCCGTGGGTGGCAGGATCCGCCACCACTGGCGCAAAATTACATCGGACAGGGGGGTGCTGCAGATAATCTGCAAGGGTTACTCCCTTCCCTTTCAGTCTTCCCCCTCCAGCCAATGCACCCCGGTGCCACTGCATGTCGGGGAATCATTTGGTTCTTCTCCAACAGGAAGTCACGGCCCTCTGGGCCAAGAGGGCCATCGAGTGCGTTCCTGGGCAGGAAGTAGGAAGTGGTTGTTATTCCCACTACTTTCTGGTCCCCAAGAAGGACAAGGGGGTTCTACGCCCCATTTTGGACCTCGCTTACTCAGGAAGGAAAAGTTCAAAATGTTGACTTTGCCTCAGGTCCTGGCTGCACTAGACCCTGGAGACTGGATGGTAGCATTGGACTTGCAGGACACTTATTTTTACATCCCCGTCGTTACCTGCGGTTCATGGTGTGCCAGGAGCATTTTTAGTTTGCCGAGCTCCCCTTCGGCCTTACCAGTGCCCCTCGGGTGTTCATGAAAGTGATGGCGGTGGTCGCAGCTCATCTGCGCAGGTCTGGGGTGTCAGTCTTCCCCTACCTCGAAGACTGGTGAAGGCGGGCTCGCCTCAAACAGTCGTCACCCACCTTCAGACTACGGCCGACCTCGTGCATCTGCTGGGGTTTTCCATCAATGTGCTGAAGTTGCACCTGAGTCCCTCTCAGAAGCTCTTCATCGGAGCGGTTCTGGATTCAGCGCTGTTTCGGGTCTATCCTCCCGAGCAGCGAGTCCGGGATATTCAGGCGATGATTCCGATCTTTCGGCCTCTATCCCGGGTTTCAGTCAGGATGACCCTCTGGGCCTCTTGGCCTCGAGCATCATGCCAGATGGCATATGCAGGCTCTGCAGTGGGACCTGAAGTTCCATTGGGCACAGCATCAGGGCAACCTGTCCGATCAAGTCCAGATCTCGGAGGGCACTGCTCAACAGTTGCAGTGGTGGCTAACGAATCTCGATTGGGTCAGTGGCAGATCCTTCTCCCTTCCTCAACCGGAGCACACTGTGGTGACAGATGCGTCCCTCCTGGGATAGGGCGGCCACTAGAGAGAGGCGGAGATCAGAGGCCTCTGGTCTCCGGCAAAGTCCCGGCTCCATATCAACCGTTAGGAGCTGCGGGCGATCCGACTTGCACTGAAGGCATTCCTTCCCTCTGTCCGGGGGAAGTGTGGTGCAGGTGTTCACGAACAACACCACCGCCATGTGGTATTGCAACAAACAGGGCGGGTGGGGTCGTGAACCCTATTTTAGGAGGCTCTGTGCCTCTGGACATGGCTGGAATGTCAAGGCATTACCATGGTGGTTCAACACCTGGCAGGTTCTCTGAACACCGGTGCTTGATGGATCACAAATGGCGCCTGAACTCTGACATGGCGCAAGGTCTCTTTCAGCAGTGGGGAGAGCCTTGGTTAGATCTATTCGCCACTGAAGAGAACGTGAAATGTCATCAGTTCGGCTTGTTGGAATTTCCAAGGCGACACTCTCTGCAACGCTTTTCGACGTGAGTAGAGTTCCTGTCTGTTGTACGCCTTTCCGCCTATACCACTTCTGCCCAGAGTGCTGAAGAAGATTCGGTGCAACCGGGCCCAAGTCATTCTTGTGGCTCCGGATTGGGCATGAAGATGTTGGTATCGCGAGCTATTCATCATGGTGATCGATCCCCCGATCCGACTGCCTGTTCGGGAGGATCTTCTGTCGCAGCAGCAGGGAACTGTTCTCCACCCGAACCTGTCCAGCCTCCACCTCCGTGCGTGACAATTGACCGCTTTAGATCTTCCTCCTGAAGTTTGTGATGTGATTTTGGCAGCCAGGCGTTCCTCCACTAAAACGGTTTACGCCTGTACGTGGAACAAATTTGTGGCATGGTGCACAGCGAAGGCTGTGGATCTCTTTCAGAAGTCCTTCTGTTCCTTCTTTCCTTGGCCCAGCAGGGCTCTGCTCTGGCCACTATCAAAGGTTATCTTTCTGCCGTCTCCGCTTTTCTATGGCTTCCTGATCAGCCTTCTCTTTTTAAGTCCCAGGTTGTTAACCGTTTCCTGAAAGGTGTTACCCACGTTCCCTCCGGTTTAGTTTATAATGCCCCAGTGGAACTTGAATCTTGTGTGGACTTGATGTGCGCTCTCTTTAAGCCGCGTCACAACTGTCCTTTATGTCTTCTCACCTTAAAGACTGCTTTCCTCTGCCATAAGAGTGAGTGAGCTCCAGGCTCTTTCCTCCAAACCTCCTTTCCTTTCTGTTCATCCGGACTAGGTGGTTCTCAGGACCCGTCCTTTCCTGCCAAAGGTTGTCGTGCCTTTCCACATCTGGCAGACCATCACTTTGCCCACCTTCTTTCCGCCTCCGCATTCTTCAAAAGAGGAAGAGAGGCTCCACCGTCTGGATTCAAAATGTGTGCTCTCGTTCTATCTGAAGCGCACAGCTGTTCCGGGTGAATGAGCTCTTTGTTGGCTACGTGGGTGCCAAAAAGTTTGGGCCGTGCACAAACGGACCATCTCTTGGTGGGTCGTTCTGTGCATCAAGGCCTGTTACTCGTTGGCTAAGAAGGAGCCTCCTGTGGGCTGCGTTCTCATTCCACCAGGGCAACAGCAGCCACTACTGCCTTGGGACGCGGCTTTCCCTTGCAGGACATTTGTCAGGCAGCTACGTGGGCCTCGCTGCACACGTTTACCAAGCAGTACTGCCTTGACAGTCAAGTCCGGAAAGACTGCTTCTTTGGCCGTTCTGTTCTCCGTGACTTCCTGGCGTGGCCCTCCCCCGGGGTAGGTATTGCTGGGGTATCTATTCAAAAGGTAAGGAATTTATCACTAACGTGTCTCTTTCAGATGCACAAGTTACTACTTGTGTAACGATGTATCTGTAAGAGACATTAGTTAGTGATGGATTCCTTACCACCCCACCCATCTTCCCCGTTCTGCGAACTGATTACTAGGGGTAAGGTCATCCCTTTCAGGGCCCTAGTTTTATGCACCCCACCTACTGACGCGCAGGGGTACTGCTAAGCAAAACTTTCCGGATCCAGTCTGACGCCTCGGGATAATCTAAGGTAAGAAATCTATCACGAACTAATGTCTCTTATAGATATATCGTTACACAAGTAGTAACTTATGCGTTAGTCTCTTTTCCATGAAAAAGAGGCATTTAGTTTACACAATGAAAAGAGCATTTATTTAATTGAATTGTGAGCGTGGGGGCATCACCCCCAAAGAGAAGCAAGCATTTGCAAAGTCGATAGGTCTCACCTTTTAGCTCTCTCATAGAAAACGTTCTGACAAACCACACATACTGACAGAGCTCTAACTGCCCCCCTTCACCCCTCAAAAAAATCAAGCAAGTATGCTATGCTGCTGTGGAGGGTCCAACTCATCTAATCAGAACATTAAGACCGAAAGTTCCTGGGCAGGACAAAAGGAATAGGTAGGAAAGCCATCCAATCAAGAGCACAAATTGAGCCATAAAAAATACACGTGCTACAGCAGTCATAGTGTTTCTGCTCATGACACAGCAAATAGTTTGTTGATCTTATTTCCCCCAACCCAACTTCAATAGAGGTTCGATGAGCATAGATTATGTTCTACTTGACATATGTCTGTGTCCTCTTTTGATAGATATGGAGGTTGTCCCTTTAGCAGACAGTGATCTTCAGGCTTGGAGTGCTAAGTTTAAATTGAACTAATTTCTGCTGTAAACCCTGGGGCTTCTCTGAATAAAGCACTAATTGTGACACGAAAAAATAATAGAAACATAAAAGGGTCAGTGATTGTGAATAATATTGGGGTATAGGCCCAAGTTTATAAATTATTTGCAAACAATTTTACGCTGATTGACTCCCTTGCAGGGACTGATCGATTTTGTCCCTCTCCATTGTCAACTAATCGACCAAGTGAGCCCTATTTTGAAAGAAGAGCAGCGGGGTCATTTACATAAACCATTGCCAAGCTGGTTTCCTAAAGTGCCATCAATATAAAAATGGCCCAGTGGAAGCCTTAAAAAGTGGCAACTGGCACAAAATTGGTTTGGCAATGAAGCGCTATAAAACAACTTTGACAGAGGCAAAAGCTAGATGGAAATCAGACCAGTGGGCTCTATTTACAGATGCTTAAGAATAAAGATACTAAGGCCTTCTGGAAACAAGTGTTGGTGGTCTCGCATGCCATTGATAACCATCTTGAGGCTGTTTTACCTCTGTAAAGGTGTATAGAACATTTTACTAACCTTTACAATCAATGGGATTTGCCAGTAGATCGTAATATGGAACAGGACAGGCGCTCCACAGCAGAGCTTTCTGCCCCAAAATGTGTGGCAAGAGCAAATGGCAGTTAGGAACCAGCGCTCTTTACAATGGATGAAACACCAAAATCCCTTACCTACTGAAGAGAGAAAGCTTCTGGGATGGCGGCATTCCTGGACTTGCATCGTTCCCAACTAGAATTTTGGGTGCCCTATTTAAACACCTTGAGTAAAGCCATCATTAGGGGCAAGGCTATCTCCTCTACTTACAGAAAAGATAACCGTAGCCCTGATGTATAAAAAGGGCAACAGGGACGTACCAGCTACCTGTTGGCCTATTGGATTAATAGACAGTAGTCTATTATTTTGTAGGCAGGTCTTTGCTAGACTGCAAATTTCGATAAATGATAAAAACATCCTTGTGAATACACAGGCGGGCTTCTGGAGCAGATCCGTACCCTTGACCACGTCCTTTGTGTTAAAGTGCTCTGTTGAAAATAGATCACCCTGATACGTGATCATCTCTACACCGCATTTATTTACTTGTGAGTTGCTTTTGACCTTGTTCTGAGAGACAACCTGTGGAGAGTTTTAGAAGCCTTCAAAATCCCTAGTGACTTCCATTGGATATTGAGAATCGTACAAGAAGAATCCTGTGCAATAGTGAGGTTGTATGTGTAGGGGGCAGACCTCAGATGAGATCCCAATGAAATGGTGGGATCTGACTGGGATGCCTGTTTGCGCCAACCTTGTTTAGCCTTTATATTAATGGGCAATGGATTGGTTATGTAAGTGTAAGGACTATGCACCTAAATCCACAGGAATCCCTGTCCCGCACCTTATGTTCAGAGATGACACCCTCCTTGTAACTTGAACTCTTTTGGGTTTACAGTCCTTATTGGATTTATTGCAACCTTTTCTGCATCCAGAGGATTAGAGCTAAACTTTTGTAAATCTAAGCACATGACAATAAAACCACCTCAATCTTTTAGAGACCGGATGATGATGATTGAGGGCTCCCAGATAGAGCAGGCAAAAACCCGACTATCTGGGAGTCAGGCTGACTGACACTTTGTCCTGGGGCTCCCAACTGGACAAAAGTAACACAATTCTTAACCAATGAGCATTGGCATTTGGGAGGAAGTTAAAACCATGTTTGGAAGATCTGTCTCCTGCTCACAAGCTTTATAGGGCTATGGCCTTGCCAGCAGCCTCTTACAAGGCTGAGATATGGTGGTACATGGATGCAACTGCTTTAACAACAATAGAAAAAAGGCTTTGTGTAATTTACCAAAAAGCACCTCTCTATTACCACGGAGATTAGATTTGCTACTTAATAGTTTACACCAGGTAGTCGCTTTAAAGCCATGGATATTTCGGGTAGGGCTTTTGTCCACTATAGAGAATCATTAGTGGAATTAATTTCATGTGATAAAGAAGCTCGTACTCCGTGGTTGAAGTATGTAACACTTCTCCAGTATTACATCTTTCATAGATTCACATGCTTGTATCTTCCCCGTCGTCATGGTGGGAGTCTCACGGTAACAGAATGACCAAGCAGTATCATAGAGAAGAAAAACTGCATAGAAAATCCCCATAGGGGCTGTATTATTTGGTAACCAGACCATATCTTTGTTTGGACCAAAAGCCAGCCAATCAGCATTGCTGCCCTGCCCTCACACTCCCCAGCAGAAGCTTCCTGCCTCAGATTTCCAACCGCCTTCGTGTGATAAGGAGTCTCCCTGAGCTCTGCTCAGTTTTCTTCTGTTCCTGAGTGAACTTTTGACCTTTTGGAATCTTGTTTCCTGTCTTCTACATTAAGGTACTGTGTGTACTTATTTCTCTTATAATGGCTGACGGCTCTAAAAAGAGGCTGTTCAGGCCATGCAGGTCCTGTGGGAAGGCCAGACTGTTCTCTGAGGACCCACATGAGGACTGCCTTTACTGTCTCCACCCTAAACACCTGGTGAAAGACTGTAAGTTTTGTAGAAAATTTTCTGACAAAACTAAAAGAGACAGAGAGGCTAGACTACTGTTATGGCTTCAGAAGAAGAAGGCCACATCAGGCTCAGATTCTGAGGAGGGATCTTCTCATTCAACTCCCAAGAAAAGAAAGGCTTCTGTTTCTGTGGAGAGAGTGGAGTCTAAAAAGAGTAAAACTAAGGAGAAATCAACCGCATCTCTTCCTATTACTCCTGTGGTGAGACAGTCCAGTCGTAAGGAACCTGGGTCTGCACCCTCTACCAGCTCGCTGGCTTCTGCTCCAAGATCTGTGGTGAAGACTTCGGCTCCGTCAACGACGACTTCGTCGACGACTGTGGCTTCGTCGACGATAAGGTCTAAAGCTACGTCGACGACTGCGACGTCTACGATTACAACATCGACGAGTAAAATCTCAATGTCGACGAACAGGCCGTCGACGACGACCACGACGACTCCGTCGACGACAGGTTCGACGTCGAAGATGTCTACGGGGGCCCCGCCGACGAAGGTCCCGTCGACGAAGGTCCCGTCGACGATGGTCCCGTCGACGAAGGTCTCGTCGACGATGGTTCCGACGACGGTGGTTCCGTCGACGAAAGTCCCACCGACGATGGTTCCGTCGACGAAAGGCCCGTCGACGACGGTTCCGTCGACGAAAATCGTGCTTTCTTCCGCAAAAGCATTCAAATCACCGCAGTCGAAGACCATGATCTCGATCCGGTCTTTTCAGTCTACAAGGGGTTCATCTACCATCAGTGAAGCTGCAGAGTTCACCTCGTGGACAAAGATTTCACCTTTGCCGCCGTCCTCATTGCTAGAGCAGGACTCAGATGGCGAGGAGTCCTCAGGTGCCGCCTACAGTCCTTCTCAGCTGCAGATAAAGAGCCAAGACACGGATGAAGAGGAGGTTTATTCCTTCAAGGACAGACCACAATCTTCCAGATATGAGTCATTTCAGGAATCTGGTGATTATGATGAAGAAGAGGAGGAGCAGCATGAGGACTCGAGGGAGGAAGATCATCAGGAGACGATGTCTATACCCCTCAACCTTGTCTCTGATCTTAGGTTGATGTTGAATGACTACTACCGTCGCTTCCCAGAGGCGAATTCCTCTCAACCAGCTAGGCAGACGCCTTTCTCTCAGACACCTGCAGCACCTGCTCAACAAGAACAGGGGGTGAGATCGCCGCAGGTTGTTACTATAAGGGACGACCTTACGGAATCCGACGAGGATGAGCAGCCTGAAGAAGGAGAACTCGTTCAGGATGCTTCAGGACAGGAATGGGACGAATACATTTTACCATCGACTGCATCGCCTGAACCACTCAAATCTACCTCCCCTCCTCAAGATATCGGAGGTTTTCATGATCTCATGGAAAGGGCGGCCAAAAGATTCAATCTGGATGTTGAGGTACAACAAACGGATTGTTTCTTGTATGACTTCAAAGATGAAAACAAGAGGTCGCTTCGCTCTATTCCAATTATCCCTCACATCTGGGAGGAGGGTCTGAAGATCTTGAAAACACCTGCGTCTATTGCGGTCTCAGTTCCCCGCATTGACAAGAAATACAGAGCCCCAGAGTCCACAAAAGCCTGCCTCATTGGGCACCCCAGGCCTGAATCAGTTGTGACGCAGGCGGCACAAAGAAATTCTAAGAACCCGGTGGCTACTTCCCTAGTGCCACCTGACAAGGAGGGAAGGAGAATGGATGGAGCAGGTAAGAGGTTTGCAGTCATGGCTGCCTCTACCATTAAAGCGGCAAATGCTATGGCACTGCTTGGACGATACAACAGGCAAATGTGGTCTGATATTGCACCCATACTTTCTGCTCTTCCAGAGGACAAAAAGGAGGAAGCGGCAGCCATACTTAAGGAAGGCTCTAAATCTGCTGCCGAATCTATCGACATCGCCATGGATATTTCGTCCATGGCCTTCAGGCAGATGGCGGGAGCGGTTTCGCTTCGCAGACAGGGCTGGCTCAAGGCGACGTCTTTTCGTCCAGAGGTACAGGCGAAAATCGTTGATATGCCTTTTGACGGTGAAAACTTATTTGGAAAGCATATCGATGAGGCGTTGCAAGGCATAAAATCGGACACGGATACAGCTCGAGCGCTGGGATCACTTCAGCAAGGAAGGTTTCAGTCCTTTCGGAGGAGAGGTTCAAGAGGTCAATTTAATCAAAGATCCTCTTTTCAATCCAACCGATATCAGCCGTACAATCAGCAGGGATATCGACAGTATAACGCTAACAACCAATTCAGGTCCTCCAACTCCTCTTACCAACAACAGTCCAGAGGCAAATCTAACGCCAGGGGGAAACCTCAGCAGTCTAATAGACGTCAATGATTTCAGGCCGGCGCTCCCCACACAACGGATCCACGACAAAGACCACTATCTGTCTCAATTTTACAACAACTGGATGTCCATTACATCGGACAAATGGGTTTTAGATGTCATAAGCAGGGGCCACATTCTGGAATTTGTGGAGATACCTCCGGATCAACCCCCAGTACTCAGGCTCAGCAAACATCGCCAGGAAATGCAGAAGGAAGTTCTCTCGCTTCTGCAAAAGGGAGCCATAGAGGAAGTGCCGCAACATCTCAGAGGGAAAGGCTTTTACTCGCATTTCTTCCTCATCAAAAAGAAACAAACCCGGAAATGGAGGCAGGTATTGGACTTAAGGGATCTAAATCGATACATAAAAAAGATACCCTTCAGAATGTTATCGTTACAAGAAATTCTTCTACTGATAAAACAAAACGACTTCATGGCCTCCTTAGATCTCATGGATGCGTACTTCCATATTCCAATTCTTCGGAAGCACAGGAAGTATCTCAGATTTGTTGTGGAGAGTCGCCACTTCCAGTTCAAGGTCCTGCCATTCGGACTCAAGTCAGCCCCGAGGGTATTCACCAAATGCATGGCCCCGGTGGCAGCCCATTTAAGACTGCAAGGGCATTACATTTACCCATATCTGGACGACTGGCTGGTGACAGGTCCATCCTTCAGGGAGGCAGAAACATCTCTTCAGAGCTGCATCCGGCTGTTTCAGCGATTGGGCCTGAAGACCAACTTAGAGAAATCCTCGCTGACTCCGGCCAAGGGCATCCAGTTCCTGGGGGCATGGATATGCACCAGTGCAGGGAAAGCCTACCCTTCCGAAGAACGAATGGGAAAGATCATGAGGCTAACGGCAGCTCTTCAAGCAAAAAGGTCCACTTCCGTGAGGATATACAAATCCATGTTGGGGATGATGTCATCCTGCATCCCTCTGGTGCCAAACTGTCGGCTTCGAATGAGGCCTTTGCAGGAACAACTGGACGAGCAGTGGGCCCAGGCCAAAGGTACCTTCGAGGATCGCATTACCATCACGAGCCATATGAAGGTGGCAATGTCATGGTGGAAGATTCGAAAGAACTTGGATCAAGGCTTGAGCTTCATTCCTCTAGATCACGACTTCGTGATGACAACGGACGCTTCGCTGAAAGGATGGGGTGCGCATCTTCAGGAGCTGGAAATTCAGGGCCTTTGGTCAGACTGGGAAGCTCAGCTTCACATAAACATGTTGGAGCTCAAAGCGGTGTTCCTAGGTCTTCAAGCATTTCTCCCCAGAATACGCCAATCGTCAGTACTGATCCAAACGGACAGCACCACTACCATGTTTTACCTACTAAAGCAGGGCGGTACGAGATCCAAACAACTGTCGACATTGGCGCAAAGAATCTGGAAATGGCTCATAACCAATGGAATTTCAATTCAGGTTCAGCATATTCAGGGAGTCCTCAACACACGGGCGGACGCCCTGAGCCGTACTACCAAGGCGATGCACGAGTGGGAACTACACCACACTCAGGTTCGCCTCTTGTTTCAAAGGTGGGGCACTCCCACATTAGATTTGTTCGCAACGCAAAACAACTCAAAGTGCGTTCAATTCGCGTCCAGATACCATCAACAGGGCTCCAAGGGAAATGCATTCCTCATGGATTGGACAGGAAGGTTTGCATACGCGTTCCCTCCCTTCCCGTTGATACCGCGAGTACTGCGCAAAATGAGATTGGAACCGTGCCGGATCATACTGATAGCACCAGCCTGGCCGAGACAGGCGTGGTTTCCAGACCTACTTCTTTTGTCGAGGGGCGAGAAAATCCAGCTCCCGACATTTCAAGACCTCATCTCCATGCAAGAAGGGCAAATTCTGCATCCGAATCTACAATCTCTAAAATTGTCAGCATGGAACCTCACGAGCGGGAGTTTCAAAATCTAGACATTTCACAAGAATGCAGACATGTTCTCTCACAGGCTAGAGCTGTATCAACAAACAAAACATATGCAGCGAAATGGACACGTTTCTGCCATTGGTGCAGCAGACAAAACTTGCATCCGTTTGAAGTACCACCTGAAGGTATCCTCCCTTACCTGCTGTCACTATCTAAGGCAGGTCTGTCGCATGCCTCGGTCAAGGTACACTTGGCAGCAATATCGCGCTTCAGGCGGAAGCCAAATGAACCATCTCTCTGGTCCTCCAGGATAATAAAGGAGTTTATCAAGGGACTTTTTAGGGTTTATCCACCCATCCAACGCCCTCCTGTGCCGTGGCACCTCAACACAGTACTATCACAGCTTATGAGGCCTCCTTTCGAGCCTATTCACAAGTCAGATTTGCAGTTCCTGTCATGGAAAACGGCCCTCCTTCTCGCCTTAACATCAGCAAGGAGGGTTAGTGAAATCCAGGCCTTTTCAGTGGAGGAACCCTTCTTACAATTTCGTCAAGACAGGGTTATCCTAAGGACAAATCCTACCTTTATTCCCAAGGTGGCAACATCTTTTCACCTCAATGAACCCATTATTTTGCCTACTTTTTTCAGCAATCCTTCATCGGAGGCAGAAAGAGCCTTACATTCTTTAGACATTTCCAGATGCCTAAAGTTCTACATTGAAAGGACAAAAACGTTCCGCAAGTCCAAGCAATTGTTCATTGCTTTTGAAGGGCAAAGGAAGGGTCTTCCTTTGTCAAGACTGAGTATTGCCAGATGGATCTCCGCAGCTATCCTGAAATGTCATGAAAAAGCGGGGAAGCCGCTAGATTCTAAGGTACATGCACATTCCACAAGGAAGATGGCAACTTCGATGGCCTTGTTTGCAGGAGTGGCGCTGCCTGACATCTGCAGAGCAGCAACGTGGAAGAGCGTGCACTCTTTTACGAGACACTACTGTCTGGACACTGCGTGGAAAGAGGACACGGCAGTGGGACAAGCTGTTCTGAAACGTCTTTTTCAGTAAGGTATGACATAATGGCATGTTTTGTTGTCTATGCAATACTTTGATTTATGTGTCAACATGCATTTATCGTATTTCTTATATTATGATGTGTATTGTTATACCTTTGTCTTACGGCAGAGCTTCCTTTTTTAGTTCTGTCCTGGAAACGCTACTAATTTGGTGAGCACTGCTTACTACTCTGATACAAGCATGTGAATCTATGAAAGATGTAATACTGGAGAAGGAATTAGTTACTTACCTGTACACTATAGTTCTCCAGTATTATCTTTCATAGATTCACATGCGCCCGCCCGCCTCCCCGTTTCTCAGGCAGATCCTGTTTCTCGGTATTTATCCATGTCTCTCACTCGGGGACGGAAATCTGAGGCAGGAAGCTTCTGCTGGGGAGTGTGAGGGCAGGGCAGCAATGCTGATTGGCTGGCTTTTGGTCCAAACAAAGATATGGTCTGGTTACCAAATAATACAGCCCCTATGGGGATTTTCTATGCAGTTTTTCTTCTCTATGATACTGCTTGGTCATTCTGTTACCGTGAGACTCCCACCATGACGACGGGGAAGATACAAGCATGTGAATCTATGAAAGATAATACTGGAGAACTATAGTGTACAGGTAAGTAACTAATTCCATCTTTGTGGAAAGATTAAGATAAGGGAACTTTGGGATTCGCCTGCTAAAATGACAAAAGGAATCCTTTTGAAATTAAAGAAATTGAGAGGCAAGGTTAATCCAGATATGAAATGAACACCCAAAAGGGAGCGCATCGGTCAATTTTGAAACTATAAATGTATTCCTTGATTTGAACCCCATATGGACAGGACATCTCTTCTTTCAGCTAAACGTCTGTATGCGCAATTTAGATGCAGTACCCTCCTGGTAATATGTTTACAGTAAAGTGGGTTAAAAGAGGGCAATCTACAACATTTTGTCCCCGTTGCCCAAGTCCTATGGAAACAGAGGCACATTTTTTTTCTTTTGCCCAAAGTACTTATTGTCTTGTAAGAAATTGATCATAGCTCTTTGCAAGAATTTCGTTGTGAAACTTTACTGGGAGGCACCAAGATTCTAAGATATGAGCCGACCAAACAAATAGTGTTTGCTGTCTCTCGGTACTTGAACGAGGCATGGCATGGAACATTAGATTTAGAGTTTTGCATTATAAATGATTTGTAAGCATTAAATAGGAGCCTACTGATCGCTTTGGATTTCTGAATATTAGCATACAGCACAAGTACGGAGTACGGAGATTATCTAACTAAAAGCACTTACAGTAGTGTGCACTTTACAGAGAAAGTTCTGAAATTGAAAAACTACATGAGTTTGATTTTTAAAAAGTCTTTTTTTATCTATTTTTTTATATTACAACAGATGTAACATTTTTAATTGTTGAATTTGTGTGTTTGATATACTTTGATTGCTTTAAATACTTTACTTCACAGCACTTGACATAGAGCTGTTTTATGACTGAAAAACTCCTTGACTGTATAAAGTGCAGAGTTCTTCTGCTTCGTGCTACTCTTGCATCTATTAAATCATTGATGGCTCTTCTGGCATTGCTTCTGACCATAAAACCGGCCTCTTATTTCTAGGTAGCAAACCTCAACCCAAAGGACAACTCTTACACACTAAAGGATTTTGTGTTTAAAGAAATTCAAAAAGATTGGCCTGGCTATTTGGAAGAAGATAAGCAGTTGCTGGATCGAGTTCTTTCCAGGTAGGTCCTAAGACATGTGACTGGTAAGGGGAAAGATATTATAGGGTAGGGATTGTGGATTTTTTTTATGAATCTCTTCATTTTTAGCAAAGAGATTTTATAAAAGACTCTTGTTTCTCTTTCCCTGTTTTATAATTCCTTGCCAGGAAACAAAATCCGTCCCAGAATGCCTCCAGCACTGGTCAGTCAGACTCACCACCTCAAACTTCTATTAAGGATTCTGCATCTACTTCTCCTTCACAGGTATTTTTAACTCCTGATAGTTGTTAAATCAGTAACACTTGGAACTGATTTATCTCTTTTAAAATAACATGGCATGTTCTTCTTTTTTTTGTCATTCTGGAAATGTATTCCAGCTTCCATGTCTCCACAGATCAAGCAAGTTTTTTTGTGTCCATACAAATTCATGTTTCTCAGTAATTAATATAAGGACCTGTGCTACACCTATTAAAGGGGAGGCTGTGATCTGACTTTTATTTTAGCATACACATACACATTTCTTTTATTTTTAACTACAATTTTGGAAGTACTCTTGAGCACCTTATCGTAGGTCATAATGTCTGCAACATTTGAAACTATTTCATTTGTCTTGAAAAGGACTGTCCACTTTGTAATTATAGTTTGCTTGTACCCTGCTGTTCAAGAGTAAAACTTTACACTGGAGACTTGTTTCAAACATGCTTACCTGAGCATGGTCATACCCCAGTTTCCATCTGCTCCTGTCAGTTTATTGCATCTCTCCCAATTATTAAAGGTAGAGTGCTGCAGCACTCCATAGCATCTCACCTTTACCTGGCTAATTCTCACATGTAATACCCCACCATTACAATACTAGACCCTTCCATTTGACCTCCTACATAATTCTTCTTTATGCTTGGCATTTGCCTTGTACGTAAAAACAATTCTGACCTTTGTCAAGAGATTCTCTTCACTCCCCCTGGCTCACTATGTGTGCAATTCATTCCCTCATGCTTAAACAGGTTATCAATGTGAAGGTGCTGTTTCATCCTGCAAGAAAGTATCCAGCACTATTTTCTACCGACTCAGTCAAGTTCAATAGACCTCAACCTCCGGCGCCATATCTGTGGTATTCACCAAAACATTACTGTAACTTCTCAAAGAATATTTTTCCAAACTATGTTTAGAGACAAGCAGGGTATGAACTTAAATTCAGTCTGAAATGCCAGGTACATCAGTCATCTGACTCACAAGAGAGCCACATAAAAAAACCTTGGCTTGTGCTGCATTTTTCATGGTCTTTTTCTTGTCTAGCTCTGCAGTGCCTTCTAAGCTTCTCCCTCTCCCAGAGACCTAATCAACTTAGAATTTATTTCTGTCTGCATAACCAAATCAGTTTTTTAGTGGAGGGTCTACAGTCTACAAGCACAAAGCACACTTCTTATTTTGAGGCATTAAAATTAGGTAGGTTATATTTTCTCTATAGACGAACCCTTTTCTTGTCATAAACGTATGATTGCGCCTGCTGAACTCTACTTCATCCCTACTTTTTTCAAAGCACCCACTTTTTTTCTGTTGTATCCCCCCCAAATGTATATGCAGGAGCTTGCTGGTAATTACCAAGGGGATGTCGTTGACTCTTGTGGATTATCACTACCACAGGTTTTTACTACTTGTCAATATGTATATGATGATTACACAGATGAGCAGTTTTAGGAGAGAACTTAACCTTAAGGAAGCTTGATAGGTTCTTCCTTCAACGGTTTCTGCTTAAGTAAGCTTTAGCACTTTTTTTTTTTATAGTGCTGTGATCCAGTACGGGCAAAAATCATAGATTAAAATTATAACAAAGTGTTCGAGGCATGTGGGCTGCTAAATTCATATCTTAGCATTAGATCGCCGCCTAGTGTTGGGTCCGTATGATCGCACATTGTTGTCTTGGAAGAGTCTTCGAAGTATCCTGAGATAGGTGGCTCCTCCCCTGGACTACAGTGCGCATGGGCATCGGCTCCATCACCAGATTGTTTTTTTCCGCCATTGGGTTCGGATGCGGTCTCGACGTCTCTGTCGGAACCGAGAAAAACTAGCTTTTTTACGGCCAAAAGGCCTTATATTCTTTGCGTCGGTATTGTTTGCGCACGGTCTCGAGTTCTTCCGTCTCTTGGAGTCGGAATCAGCGGAGTAGTTTCACTCGTCGGACATCGAGGCCTTCTCATCGCGACACGACCGCAACTTTTCAGCATGGAGCGGAGTCCGTTTAAGAACTGTCCGCTCTGTGGGTCCAAATACCCACATATAGACGTGCACCCGGTCTGTAACAAATGCCTTTCACCAGACCATAACGAAGACAACTGCATGGCCTGCGCAAGATTCAGGTCCAAGAAGACACTCAAGCTTCGGCGCGCGGTGCGCCTCGAGGCCAGACAAGCGGTCCCGGATCCAGAAAACATCTTCGGCGACCAAGAAGAGGAGGACCAGAGCCATCATCTTCAAATCTCCCCGCCCGGGACGGAGGTCGAGGCGGATCCGGAAGACGACGACTGAGTCGTGGGTCAAGGCCTTGAATACGTCGACGAGGTAGGGGACGTCGAAGAGGTTTATGGGGCCGCGGAAGATAGCTCAGGGGACGAGCTATGCCCCGAAGGTTACGAAGATCGAGATCGGGTCACGGGATCGCCTGTCGGCCTTACCCAAGACCCCGTACCGCAAGCCACGGCCCCGCCTTCAGGCCCGGCCACGGACATACTTGCTGCGCAGCCAGTATCGAAACCGAAACTGAAACCTACGGTATCGACTACACCTAAAATGGCCGACCCAAAATCGAAACCGAATCTTATGGATTCGAGCGTCCCTAAGATGGCGGCCGTACCACCAAAAACGGCTAAACCCGCTGCTTCATCGACTCCGTCGGCCTCCGGTCCACAGAAATCGAAGAAATCTGTTGATTCGAAATCGGCGCCAGAGGAGGGATCCTCTAAGAAGGGTGGTCGGCACGGGTCAACCGCTGCGACGCCGGCAAAGCCCGCCAAAGCCAGCGACACGGCGCCGGTTCCGACTGCGTTAGTCGGACGCGGGGTGGAGACGGAGCCGACAAAATCACAAGGATCGAAGGCTGGCACATCTGCGCATCGGTCCAAGGACTCTGGGTCGGCGGCTGCGGCATCATCGTCCAAAACACAGAAGGGCCAACAGGACGTCGGATCCGAGAGCAAGGTCAAGACCTCCTCGTCGGTGCCAAAGGCCACTGTAAGTGACGCGTCCCTCATTGCCTCTTCACTACAGAGAATCGGGGAGAAGGCCTCTGCTACGTCGGCTCCGATGCCATCGCCACAGAAGCCGATGGACGTTCCGGTGAAGCCTGCGGGTAAACTTCTCTTCCTTCTGCCGCCAAAAGAGGCGCCGAAGGCCTTTTCAACAAAATCGACGCCAAAGAAGTCGGATTCTTCAACGGCAGGGGCACTTTCAAGTCGGGTACTCGACTCAGAAGAGGATTCTGAGCGTTTTATCGACGCAGACACAGGCAAATTGACCCTTTACAAGAGGAGGATCACTTCACAGCCAGTGGACTCCTATGTCATCCCCCTGAAGAAGAAAAAGCTTCCCCAAGACGCTTCAGGCCTCATGGAACCTATCCAGCCTCCTCCAAGAAGGAGCCCAACTCCTTCTCCAGAACACTCTGAGGGTGAGTGATATAATGAAGATGACCAATACACTTTCCCCATCAATGAACCAGATGCACAGCCAGATTCATATGATGACATTGGTGACCAAGGCACCCAAAATGTGGGGCAAGACCCACAGCCTTTCAGTGCACGTGCATCCCCTACAGAAGATTCTGCAGGTTTTCATGCACTCATTGAGAGGGCAGCTGCTAATCATGATGTGGACATGCATGCTGACCCGGTAGAAGAAGACTTTCTATTTGACACTTTTTCAGTCTCTGAAAGGACAGTAAAGACACTGCCTATGCTCAAAGGGGTCCTCAAGCATGCTGCGGACATCTTTAAAGAACCTACCAGGGCGAGAGTGGTCAATCCACGTATCGAAAAAAAGTACAGACCAGCACCTGCAGACCCTGCATACATTCGGGGACAGTTGCCGCTTGACTCCCTGGTGGTCGCAAATGCCCGCTAACGGGCCAACTCCCAAACAACGGGTGAAGCTCCTCCCCCGGATAAGGAGTCCAAAGTGCTAGAGGCTGGAGGCAAAAGAGTAGCTGCACAGGCTGCCAATTTTTGGCGTATTGCGAATACACAGGCACTCTTGGCACGTTACGATAGGGCGCATTACGACACCCTAGAGCAAGTTTTACAACACCTGCCTCCGCAGTTTCAAGAGGGCACCAAACTGCTTATAGAGGAGGGAAAACTGATCTCCAACGCAGCCATAAAGTGTGCACTTGATGCCGCGGACACAGCCGCTAGGGCCATTAACACTAACGTCATGCTGAGACGACAGGCGTGGCTCCGCATATCGGGGTTTAAACCTGACATTCAAACAACCATACTTAATCAGCCAGTCAATCCTGATAGACTGTTTGGTCCAGATGTTGACACCACCTTAGAAAAAATTAAAAAAGACACCGAAACTGCTAAGTCTATGGGGGCCCTACAATCACAACAGTTTCGTGGCAATAATTTTCGTCGCTCAGGTGCGCGTGGAGTCACCAGAGGACAGATGGGTCAACAATCACAATTCTCTAGAGGTGGAGCACAATCCTCGTACCCCAAACAGAACAAGGGGGGGTTACCGAGGAAACAGCACCAGAGGACGCGGCAGAGGGAACAACAACTCCCGCTCCTCTACCCCAAGCAAACAGTGACTCTGTCACTGCCCCCCCGACCACTTAACACCTGTCGGGGGGAGACTACAGCAGTTCCTGCCCGTCTGGAGAAACATCACCACAGACGGGTGGGTGCGACAACTTGTTCCAGTACGGTTATTGTCTAGAGTTAAAATCCACTCCACCCAACATTCCACCAAGGCAAAGGCCTATGTCCGCAGAGCACTTGCACTTATTGCAGCAGGAAGTGGTGGTGATGCTGCAAAAAGGCGCAATAGAGCTCGTGCCAGTGGGAGAGGAAGGCACGGGGGTATATTCCCTGTACTTCCTTATTCCAAAGAAGGACGGATCTCTCAGACCCATTCTGGATCTGCGTCCCCTCAACCTGTATATACTGTCAGAACATTTCCATATGCTTACACTGCAACAGATTCTTCCCTTGTTAAACCAAGGGGACTTCTTAGCAACCTTAGACCTCAAGGATGCTTATTTCCACATTCCACTACACCCGTCCCACAGGAAATACCTCAGGTTCACTATCCAAGGCAGGCATTATCAGTTCAAGGTCCTACCCTTCGGAGTCACCACAGCCCCAAGAGTGTTTACCAAGTGTCTGGCGACAGTAGCAGCGCACCTCAGGAGGCAGAACATACATGTCTACCCCTACCTGGACGACTGGCTCGTTCAAGCCAAGTCGGAACAACAGTGCGCCGCGGACATGTCGACTACCATTCACCTCCTTCACGATCTAGGTTTCTCGTTGAACTACCCAAAGTCGCATCTTCAGCCGGCACGTGTCCGGCAGTTTCTAGGTGCGACGATCAATACCCTGACGGCCATGGCTCAACCAAACCAAGTCAGGATAGACAGCATGCAGTCTCTAATCCAGAAGTTCAGACCTCAACACTCCAGCGAGAGTGTTCATGCAGTTGATAGGCATGATGGCCTCCTGCATCTTCATAGTCCCTCACGCACGGTTACATATGCGCCCGCTCCAGGAGTGCTTAGCAAATCAGTGGACACAGGCTCGGGGACAATTAACAGACCTAGTGTTGGTTACCAGTCGGGCATACGACTCTCTGCATTGGTGGAATCCACACAACCTTTGCAAGGGCCGACTGTTCCAGGACCCAGTGCCACAGATTATCCTGACAACGGACGCATCTCTCCAGGGATGGGGAGCTCATCTGCTCACTTACACAGTGCAGGGACTATGGACGACGCAGCAACAGAAGATGCACATCAACTATCTGGAACTGATGGCAATCTTCATGGCGCTCAAGTCCTTCATTGTACATCTGTGCAACAAGGTAGTGTTAGTCCGGACGGACAACATGACCGCGATGTACTACATTCAAAAGCAGGGGGGCACCCACTCGCCACAGCTGTCTCATCTGGCTCAGGGCATGTGGCGGTGGGCCATTCAGAGGAACATCTTCCTCATGGCAGAACACCTCCCGGGCAAGGACAATCAGATGGCGGATCTGCTCAGCAGATACAGCCATCAAATGCACGAGTGGGAGTTACACCCATCTGTACTCCACCCGTACTTCCAGCAGTGGGGTCATCCGGAGATAGACCTGTTTGCAACAAAAGAAAACGCAAAATGCCAACACTTTGCCGCCAGGTTCCATCACCCACAGTCGCAGGGGAATGCGATATGGATGAACTGGTCAGGCAAATTTGCATACGCTTTTCCG
Organism: Lissotriton helveticus; assembly: GCF_964261635.1. Taxonomy (NCBI): domain Eukaryota; kingdom Metazoa; phylum Chordata; class Amphibia; order Caudata; family Salamandridae; genus Lissotriton; species Lissotriton helveticus. Next base: position 697,890,806 of record NC_136059.1, on the reverse strand, counting down.
CCAGCCCCTCTGATACCGCTGGTGGCAAGAAAGCTAAGGCAGCACGCGATGACTCTCATCCTGGTTGCTCCAACGTGGGCTCGCCAAGCATGGTACACCACGTTCCTCGAACTCTCAGTGGTGCCACATCAAAGACTGCGCCTCACGCCCAGACTTTTGACGCAGAACCATGGAGAAATTCAGCATCCAGATCCGCAACAGCTCAACCTGGCGATCTGGCTCCTGAAGTCCTAGAGTTTGGATACCTTAACCTACCTCCAGAATGCATGAACATCATCAAAGAGGCAAGGAAGCCAACTACCAGAGCATGCTATGCTGCAAAATGGAAGCGTTTTGTCATTTACTGTACAGACAATGACATCAACCCGCTAGATGCATCTATCCCTAACATCATTTGCTATCTGCTACATCTTTACAAGTGCAATCTAGCGTTCACTTCTATTCGGATACATCTCTCCGCCATCGCAGCTTATCTTCAGAATAGGCAGCATCTCTCTGTCTTCAGGGTGCCTGCCATTAAAGCTTTCCTTGAAGGTCTGAAACGAGTCATTCCCCCAAGAACACCGCCAGCTCCGGTGTGGAACCTCAATGTGGTCCTCACCAGACTGATGGGACCACCATTCGAGCCACTGCCCTCGTGTGAACTCCAGTTCCTAACGTGCAAAGTAGCTTTCCTAATTGCTATTACGTCACTGAGGCGTGTTAGTGAGCTGCAAGCGCTCACAATCCAAGAGCCATTCATTCAGATTCATCCAAATAGGGTAGTGCTACGTACTAACCCCAAATTCCTTCCAAAGGTGGTGTCACAGTTTCATCTCAACCAAACTATTGACTTGCCGGCATTCTTCCAAAACCCACAAACGGTGGCGGAAAGAATGCTCCATACGTTAGACGTACGGAGGGCGTTGATGTACTACATAGACAGGACACAACCCTTTAGGAAAACAAAACAACTTTTTGTTGCCTTCTCACCACAACACAAAGGCAACCCTATTTCCAAAGCAGGAATAGCCAGGTGGATCGTTAAGTGCATCCAAATCTGTTATCAAAAGGCCAAGCGCACTTTAACAATACCCCCAAGGGCGCACTCCACACGCAAATTGGGGGCATCCATGGCTTTCCTAGGGAACATTCCTTTAGAGGACATTTGCAGAGCAGCCACGTGGGTTACACCACATACCTTTACAAAACACTACTGTGTAGATGTGCATTCCAAGCAGCAAGCTGCTGTAGGACAGGCTGTTTTCAAGACACTTTTTCAGGTTTCTGCAGCTGGCACGGGCAACCGCCGCTGATGGAGGGACTGCTATGTATTCTATGCTAAGATATGAATTTAGCAGCCCACATGCCTCGAACTGAATATGCTACTTACCAGTATGCATCTGTTCTTGGCATGTAGGGCTGCTAACATTCATATCGCCCACCCTCCTCCCCGGTGCCTGTCGCAGCTGCAGATATACTATTGTATTCAATCATTAGCATGGACATCCTTTACACCTTTCACACCATCTTCTGCCACAATGGCGAAAAACAATCTGGGGATGGAGCCGATGCCCATGCGCACTGTAGTCCAGGGGAGGAGCCACCTATCTCAGGATACTTCGAAGACTCTTCCAAGACAACAATGTGCGATCATCCGGACCCAACACTAGGCGGCGATCTAATGCTAAGATATGAATGTTAGCAGCCCTACATGCCAAGAACAGATGCATACTGGTAAGTAGCATATTCAAACTTCATTGTGTTACTGCTGTTTCCCTAATCTAATGATTTACATATGCGACTCCTACTTATGACTGGAAAATTGTTAGGTGATGTTTGGAGCAGTATTCATATAGTGGTGATATGGCTTCCTTTTAGATGACTGAGCTATATTAAGTGTTGATTTAATCAACAGAGAATGATAATGGGATAGAGGAAGTCTGCCTAGAGTTGGGTTATACATAGCTAAAGTAGCCAGAACGAATTATTTCTTTTAATTTTGTTGTGATACAAAAGGAAGATTCATTTTCATATTTTAAAGAAATACTTTGTACTTCTTGTTGCAATACTTTGTTTTGTGAGTGATCTTCTTGAGAAGAGGAAAAGACTGAAAAACCCAAGTGACATAACCATAACCTAGATATGTGTGACAAAGTGACCTTAAATAAAAACTTGGATATTGGTATTTAGAAGGGATGTCCAGTTCAGTCCAAAATATTTTCCTGAAACCTCAGCAACATTTTCACTCCCCAAGGAGAGCCCGAGCGGAATGCAAATTGATTCTGCAGCACAGAAATTGTAACGCTGCGTCGTTGGTATAATTGAAGACATTGCTTATCCATTGGGAGGAAGACTTTACCTGAAAGACTCAATTTTCCGCAGTCAAAGTAGTCATTATGTTAGACTTAAAATACAGTTGATGTAAGGTCTTACCTTAATGCATGCACCTTACCGTCAATTTTCGTATTAGTTTTAAGCGAAAACCAATTAACATGTAGCAGCTGCTTTGTTAGTGTAATTTTATCAATTAACCTTTTGCTTTATTGTTTCAATTACATTCCGTACAATAATTTCAGCTGAAGGAAGGATGCAGATTACAACTCAAAAACCTGCATGATGCAGTGTGGGCTAAAGTGGAACTATGTACAAACCGAAACTCATAACATGACAAGTTGGACTTAACAGGAGAACTGTGCAGAACTTCCACAGATCCACCATATTATATGTTACTGTGAGCTGAAGTGGGAGAATCACAGTATCGTTTGTGTATTGAAAAGCTCGACATCATGGGTATAATTCTATGTAACCAATTCATTTTTTGCAGAAGATCAAGTTCTCCTAGGAAATCAGTAAAATAGTCATAGATATGTTCCACCGATGAAGCAGAGAAAAAAAAACTTTGGTTATATATACACACTGTACTTAAGAAAAGGTTAATACCTCCTTAGAATGGTGCATGCCTGCCAATTTTGGGCAAAGCTCTAATTGATCGCTAGTCTTTTTGGGTAATCTGCTCTTAATATTGCTCAACTTTTTTTTAAAAATAGGAGGAACCAATATGTCCATGCGAACTGAGTATTAACTTATGACAAATGTTCACATGGAACTCAATTTGAAAACAAATTCATATTATCACAGGTAAATTCTGTTACTTTATTGAAGAGAAAATGATAATGGGACAGACCATGTCTGCCTAGAGTTGGTTTATACATAGGTAAAGTAGCCAGAACAAATTCTCTTAACTTGATTCAGCTGAATCATGTTTTATATTTTGTTGTGATACAAAAGGAAGATTAATGTTAATATTTTTAAACATATACTTTCTACTTTTTGTTGCAACGCTTTAGATTTAAGTGATCTTCTTGAGAAGAGGCAAAGAGTAATAAAAGAAACCGAAGTAACAATCTAGATGTGCGACAAAGTGACTCAATAAAAATACGGTTATTGGTATTTAAAAGGGATGTCCAATTGTTCTGTTTTCGATGCAGGGAAAGATCAACCAGATTGCTCTGGTGCTTCACTATTTGGGCTATCCTTTTGGTGTTTTCAACGACGTTTCAACCCCACTTGTAACGTAAGGGTCTCATTATGACAGGGATAGCCTGGGTACCACGGGTTAGTTGTGCTCTTCTTAGTCTGCATATGTCGGATGAATTGATATGGCGGTAGGAATCCAATTGCTTTATAATAATCATTGTTTTTTCATTGATACAAGTATGCTTATGACCATAGCTTTGGAGCATAACTCGGGTTTCGATAATGATGACTTGTTTTAATAGTGATTTTACAATCAGATGCATTATATATATATATATATATATATATATATATATATATATATATATATATATATATATATATATACTATCCTGTTATAGGTTTAAACCTATAATAACTGAACAAGACCACCTACAAGGAAATAGCCCTCACAATGTAAATATTCTAAACACTGAAAAAACACCTACAGTACCACAAACTAAATGCCATTCAAAGAAAGGAAAAAGAGTATTTTTTAGTTCCGCCTGCCAACCCAATGTAACTTTGATATACAATGTAGCAGCAAGACAGGCTGGGCTACCATTATTCTGCTTGAGATTTTCTTCTTAGGGAGGTCACATTTGCTTTTTTCAGTTTTGTGGTCTTTGGTCTAGTTGCAAGGTTTAGAAGCATGTTTTAGGTCGTGTCAGATCATTTTATAAACTGGAGAGAATCATGAAATATCAAAAACATATTTGATAGTTCGGCTACGTTTTGAGTCTTTCACTGACAGGTAAAATGGCTGGTTTCATTAGAATATTCCAAATATGTACCATCACATTTACCCACAGACCGAGAATGAGTGAAACCCTTGGATACATAAGCCCCCTTTTTTAGCGAGTCATTATTGATGTGAACTGCCAAATCCCCCAGGCTTTAAACATCCAATGCCATGTGCAGTGATGGGTATATGTGAAAGAGTGAAGTCACCAAGCATCTGGGATAGTGGTGAAAACATGGCACCAGGCTTTTGGAAAACATGTAACACAATGTCACTTGGAATTCTATTCTTACCAAATTCAACAAAGATTGGAATGATATTGTTTGTATTTGCAGCAATTTAACTATGTATATGAAATAGTTGTGTGAGGACCTGTCAAAATAGATACGGGAGCTGAAGTGCTTCCCTGTGAGAGATCCTTGCCATTTGCTTTACGTGACACTGAAAATATATTTACGATCTTCAGAGTTAAGGATGCTATTGACTTTGTAGTCCATTCTGGTGCAATGTTTTGTTATGTGCAGGAACTTAAATGCACATTTTTTTTGTGCTTTGTATGGCATCAAAGATTGATCCCAACTGTGTCATTTAGCAAGTGGTTCTCAGACCTAGAGACTGGGAATGCTATTTTATCTGTGTGGCGACTGTTTACAGAATTTTTGCTTAGTGATGCCAAAGGCAAAAAATGTGAGGAACTTTCGTTGCATATAGATAGTGATTTAAAAAAAAAGTACACTGTACTGCATTCTTACATTTTACAGAAAAACATGACCGCTGTGGTGGACATAATAAAAACTAAAAATAGTCTGAAAACACCCTTGTCTACCAAGAGTTGCGCGTGATTGGTGTAGATGTGAAACATTTCCTTGAGAGTAGCTGGATGACACCTTTAGTGACTTTGGCACTGCAACATGTTTCATGTTTGAATGCTTGTCACTAGCATAGAAATGTTGAGGAGCAATTTATGAAGTTTTATTTTACAATGCATGAGAAATGGCGTGCAATGATGCATAGAAAGGTCCCTTCACCAATCATGGCATTTGAAGTCAATGAAGCCTAACAGTGGCACTCTGCACAAGTTCACGATCTTTCATTAAGGGGAATTTTCTACAGATATTGAAAAGTACATGCCATATGTTTTATCTCTTCAATTACTCTGAGGTCATCTGCGCTGAGTTCAATGCATATGTTGCCGAATCTGTCCCAGAGAATCACAATCTTCAGGTGTGGCAGTATTTGCATGGAAAGCTATGTAGGTGGCCAGAGTTATAAAATTGTGTACTGGCTGTTTTGGCATTGCCTGTCTGAAAGTGGCAATGTTGAAAGGACATTTCCACAGATAAACCTTTATATGGGAAGGAAAGAGCGACTGCGCATGACGAAGGACTCAGTGAAGAAGTATTCTATCCTGTAGTACAATAAGTTTGATTTGTAAAAATGTAATTGGACCTCATATACACAATATGTACACTGTCTATATACCATGCACTATCAGTGCACAAAGCAAGCAATAATAATAGCAAAATGTTCCATAAACACCGGAAAAACTTGTTTTTTATGGCACAGAAATGTGTAACCACTGTTTTTTACGGTATTGAAATCACTGAAAAAAATCCACCAGAGTTTACCATAAATAGAAACTGAAAACCGGAAATCCCAATTTTATAGCAATAATGTATTAGATACTCTGATGTAACGGGATTTCATAAAGTAGATAGTACAAAAATATGAATTTCTAATTCTTATTTTGTAATTTCAGAAACGGCCATCGGATACAGATTTCATTGATCCCTTAGTGCATAAAAAGCCTCGAATATCTCATCTTACAAATAGAGTTCAACCAACTTTAAATGGTCATTTAAATTCCTCCAGTGATAAACCTGTAGTTGCTGCTCCTCCGCCTCCAGCTCCCCCTCCTGCTGCTGCTGCCGCCCCTGCTCCTCCACCGCTTCCTCCTGCTCGTCTGCCAGCTTCGAATCCTCCACAGACTATAAATTCTAACTCCAATTCTCCCAGTACGCCTGAAGGTCGAGGAACACAAGACCTACCCGTGGACAGTAGTAGCCAAAATGGTGGCATTTTTGAGGACCAGCATGACAAATATACCTCTAGGACTACTTTAGAAAAGATCCCTTCTCCTGTTCCAATCAAACTGGAGTGCACAAAGTCCACAGATGAAAAGCATTCACTATTGCACAAAAAATCCAAAAAGAAATCTAAAAAACATAAAGAAAAGGATCGAATGAAAAAGGAAGACAGTGACACCAATGAAGAAAAACATCAGGATCACATCAAGAAAGAAGAAATTGTAAAAATGGAAAAGATCTCCAGTCCAGATCCAAATAAAGGTATTTATACTTATAAATATTCTGTAATGAGTTTGTTTTATGGTAAAAGTATGGGCAATACATCATATCTCGTCAATGTTTAATACTTTTTAATGCTTAAACAATGTATTCATAACATTTGTTAATTGTACTCTTCTAATGGGTCTGCAATTTAGGGGAATATTACATACTTGCAGACAAAAAATATTTAAATGGGTGACTAGCCTTGTCACCAATGATAGCTCTTATCTCTGTTTATATTTGGCATACCTTTCTGTGAGAGCTAGCTAGCTTTATACAATCTGCTTGTGTTTTGGTAAGAGGAGTGGAGTACACGGTTAGGATGGGGCAGAGAGGGTTTACCAGCAATGCTGAAAAAGCAGATTTATGAATTGCTAGAGATGTGGCAAATGCTATGATAGTGGATTGGAGAGATATGTGATGGTATCTTACTTCAGGTCGAGATTGAGATGGCTCAATTGCAGGTTTTTCTTGTTTGTTTTTAAAGTGCATTTGTGGCAATGCTTCGATTTCTGTTTTCTATTGATGCATTCTCTTTGTTTTTACCAAGTTTACATGGAGGTGGAGAGCAGCCACACACAAACTCTGGGAAGTTCCCAAGTTGGAGAACAGCCCTAACAAGGCAATTACCCAAAGGTCCTTGCTTCCTTTTGCGCATAATTTATGCACCACTCTAAGCCTGAAAGGTTATTTCCTTCTCTCTCCCACACACACTCGCACACACAAAAAAACAAAGGTTAAAGTGATATTATAGTTGTATGGTATGCCCACACTCTCTCTGGCAGGGAGCCACAGTGTCTTTGGCGTGGGCTCCCCGGAACACCATGTATCGCACACCAAGGGTTGGGGTTCCATGAGGTGATACCAGAAAGGGGGCATGGTGCAACGCTCCCCTTTTTATTTTTTTTATTTTTTTTTGTGTGGATATTTGGCTCCAGGGGATCTGGCCCTGGTGTGCAGGGAGGGAAAGGCAGCATGGCAACTCACCTATTAAGGATTTTGGCCCCCGTGGATCAGGTCCCTGGGGACAAATTGAGGCTTCCGGGGCATGGGGGCAGCTGCATGCTCCCTCCCTTAAATGCACATTTTGCCCCGGCAGGTGGCGTCCCAGGTGCCAGCACTAGTTTGTGGAGCGGGTTTCCAACTCAAGCCTCTTACTCAAATATTTTAACCAAGACCTCAGTGCCCTTGCAGGAGTCAAAATAATATCTTAAATGCCAGTGGCACTGTTATCATTTTAATTTTTAATAAAGTTGATCCCTGCTGTAAAAAAAAAAAGTATATATATATTTTATTTTGGCCCAAGAGTGGCTGGTTATCCCTACCCTGCTCCCTATTATATTTTATTTTTCATTAAACTCTGGACAGAGGACAACGTCTCTTGAGTCCTGTAATTAATGTCTGCAGCATTTTTCCTCATGTGGCAGGCAGTCAATCAGACCTTGCTCCTGCTTGAATCTTACTCCTGTGGGATTAAGTTGGCCCTAGTATAAAAATCTCCCTGTGTCTCTTTGGAACGCTGTATTTTATTATTTTAATTGGGTTTGACGGATTTTTGCTAGTCACTTGAGCCAAACTGTCCAGATAGACAAATATTTGTTTACCTATATTTTTCCGAAACTACTGAATAGATTTACACCAAGTCACAGAGTATGGACCAAGATCTAGCTTCCTGCCAAATGTGCGGTTTCCTTTAGCCGTTTTTGCTGTAGTACTGTTAAGTGTAAGGAATATGAATGGGGGATTTGGGGGACCAATATATCCCGCGTGTGGATTACAGTACAAACTAAGCGACAATACAGGAGTAAAATGTTGGAGTTAATGTGATAAATGGATTAAAAATGGAGTAACAGTTGAATAATCAGCCACGAAGGCGCAACACTGCTGTGCGATTGGTTTGGGACGAGAGGTCGACCCATCTCATTTCATTCTCTTTGAATTGTCACACATTACTAATTGTAAACTTTCTCATAAGTACTTAGAGCTTTATTACTCTGAGCAAGCTGTAACTGATGAATACAGCATTTTTAGTAACATCCCAGTGTTCACAGATTATTCTTATCAGCTGCTTACACCATTCATTAATCATTGCTGTGGGAATATTTGAGTCTGGACATGTGATTCCCTTGTGGTGAAATAATGAACCTAAAACAATCAGGTTTTATCCAATAGTCTGGCAAATGTACCTTAATTGTCATTCAATGCTGCTTTGCTCAAGGTATTTGTAGCTACATGCAAGTGGCCATCCTGACTCCCCTCCTGTCTTCGTGTTCGTCCATTTTGGGACATTGTATATAACCACCCCAATCTGAAAAGAGCTGTGCCTGTCCGTGGAGAGTGAGAAAAGTATCCAGAAGTTATTAGTGAGTAAACACTAGGAATGTGTGTATTCATAGATGGATAATCACCTACTGGTGATAGCCAGTTGGTAGTTAAAGTTAGGACCAAGTTTCCATAGGAAAAACGTTTTTTGTTTTGCCAATAACTTTGGCCCTGCTTGACGATTTTTATTTTAACTTCACATTTTTGGAGCAGGTTTTTGCTGTTGAAAGTTTTGCGGTGAGAAAAAAGGAGGGCCCCAATAGGCGTTTTCCCAATGTTATGTCTATTGGGATTTTCCATTTTTTTAACACCGCTACAGCCCGAACCCCTGAATGGAATTGAACCATATTTGGTAGAAAACTAGATGTTGGTCCAGAAAACGTATGTTTTGTGACGTGGTGAAAATCAGTTCAGTAAATTCAGGGATATTGAGTTTAAAAAATATATATATATCTGGGAGCCCAAAATCCTACTGAAATTTGATTGGCTGCAACACTTCAACCAGGAGGTGTTGGCAGCCATCTTGGGACTCTGCTTGACGCAGAGCACCACAAAAAAGTAAAAAATTATGAAAAGGGGACAGGGTAGGAATACCCTGAACCACCTCGTCGTCGTCCCCCCCCCCCCCGATATAGTGGGGGCTGTCCCCACAGGTACCTCACCATGCATTAAAGAACGCTTTTTTTTTCCTGCAAATATACAGATGGATCTGTGGATTCATGGCAAAATAGAAAGAAAAAAAGTGCAGGCTTCGCTTCTTTTAAAGAAAGCCCCTGGTGCGCCAAATCCCAGGGGCATATGAAAAATACAGGAGGGAGGTCCATGGGGACCCCCTACTACAGTTTAATAATTCAATCCTACCCCAGGGGCCACCATTTTTCACTTAAATGATGTGGGGGTGCTCACACATCACTACCGCACCCTGAGGACCACCACCACCACCTGAGAGCTTCTTTAATTATTAAATGGGGGGCCTCTCGGACCCCCCTTTCCCTGGGACCCCCACCTCCCCAGGCCTTTTGTTTAAAGAATGCAGGGCGTGCTGACCCCCACACTCCCCAGCCCTGGGAGCCCCTACCTCCCTGAGGCACATTCAAAGAAAGGAGGGTTCTGTGGATGATGTAATAAGTAATGTAATTTGTGATGTCATAAGTAGTGCTTTGCCGGGGTGCAAGTTATAGTTGTCTCGGGTAACTATAACTGCTGAATTGTGGTACGAGGGAAATCTGAGTTTAACTATAACGTCCCTGTAACCTTTGTTTTTTTTTTTCAGTGAATATATGTGTATGTCTTTATATTTATTTTTTCTACTGGTGGTCGCCGGTAGATAGTTGTGGTTAGGATCTAGTTTCCATAGGAAAAGCTTTTTTTCTTTTCCCAATAACTTTAGCGCCGGGTGACGAATCTTAGCGAAATTTGCAAAACTAGTGGGGCGCTCCGGTCCACTCCTTCAAAGTTTCGGGGTGATTCGCCAAGCGGGGGCCGAGGAAAAAAGGAGGGTCCCAAAACGTGTTTTCGCCATGGTATTTTCCATGGGAAACTTTAGACAAGGCTACAGCACGAACTGCTGAACGGAATTACGCCAAATTGGCAAAAAGTTAGCCCTTGGTTCAGAAAGACTTTTTTGTTAAATAGTGTAAATCTGTTCAGTAGTTCCTGAGAAATAATAAAAAAAAAAGTCGGAGAATCGATTTCCCATTGGAAAATTTAGACATGCTACAACTGGAACTGCTGAACGGAATTACACCAACTTTTGCAAAAAGGTAATGCTTGGTTCAGAAAGTGTCCCTTTTTTAAATGGTGTAAATACGTTCTGTAGTTGCTGAAAAATCAAAAAATAAAAGTTTTGATATCTACGACCACGAGTCTTATTCTAATTGGCTGTCAACATCCAAACCAGGAAGTGTTGAAAGCCATCTTGTGACTCTGTAGAACTGAGTCGCAAGAAAAGAGAAAAACAAAGGCGAAAAACAAGAAAAGATGGCAGGGTAGAAACACCCTGACCCCATAGGCCTGCTCAGGGGGTCCCACAAGGACCCATAGGGCCCAAAAAAGCATTTTTTCTTTTAATCCGCTGAATTCGCACTCTGTGCGCGAATCCGGCCGAGAAAATAAATAAAAAAAATTAGCATGGGCTCCAGCGCTGTGTTGTATTGAAGCTCTGGTGCGTTGTACGTTTGGGGATTAACTCCCCTTGAATCCTGAAGGTCCCTAGAGTCCAACTAGCCCACCAGGTACCTCCAGTAAGTGCCACAAAGCTGCGTTGCAGAGAGGTGTAAAAAGGGGCATGGCCTTGGACCATCTCTCTATAAAGCAGCTCTGTGGCGCTTACTGGAGGTACCTGGTGAGCTAGTTGGCCAGAGGGACCCTCAGGATTCAAATGGACTTAATCCCCCAAATTACAACGTGCTAGGGGGTGTGTTTGCCCAGTGGTGCAGGGAGGGGGCAGGGCCTGATCTAAGAAGTTAGCATTCCTGCTGTGTGGGACTTACTGGTGGTAATAAAAGGGGTAGTTGGCCCCCAAGGTTGACGTTGGGGGGCTAACTACTCCTTCTGTTACCTCCAGTAAATCCCACACAGTGGGATTGCTAAGAGGTGTTTGAAGCCCACACTCTCCTTTCTCCACCACTCTGCATATGTGACTGCTATGTTATAGTTGGAAATTAGCATTTAAAAAAACCTTTGAAATTCACTGAAAAAACCATAGGTTTCAGGCACGTTATAGTTAGTTGGACATTTCAATCGTACAAAAACCATAGAAATTCCGGCATTATAGTTAGTTCAGCTAACTATAACTCGCGCCCCGCAATGCACTGCTGATGACCTTCCATATTACATCATTTATGACATGGTCACTGATAACATCTCAAATGACATCACTGATATATATGTATATATCAACTCGTGTTATCCCAGTCACTCTGCTGCACTCCAGCCAGAAATGCCGAAAAAACGGGAAAACGAACACCAAAGCTTCGTGGTTTGTAGCAGGTCTTTAATTAGTTTTTGCCACCATCAGACGCGTTTCGAATACCAAAGTATCCTTGTTCACTAGCGGCAACGCAGTCCGCTTTCTATTTTTATGCTGTGTTTTTCGTGATGCTTTTAACCCCCTCCACGTGATATTATAAACATAGAAGAAACACTTAAGGCCAAACCTTGTAACAAAGTTGGTGTGCCCACATGATCATATCACAGAATAAATTCTATTTTATATCGCGACCTGTTTGTAAATCGTTTTGAAACGCTTTGATGCACATCGTGGTATTGAGAGTGAGCCAATAAGTTTATACATGACTCCAACTGATGACATTAAACTGATTTGACATTAAAATCAGTAACGTAAAATATATAAATATACATAAATACATAAATATGGTAATATTTAAATAAATAGCAATTTCATATATATAAAAACAACAATTACGAAAATTGTTCTTAATCAGTTCACTTTAATATCATCAAATCATTATAACGGATTACATTTCTATATCCTTATCGATCCCACCAGGGTATCAATTATGGCTGTGCAAAACATAGCATAATGTGCAAAAAGGTTACAGCAGGGTCCAAGGGCTACAAATGATATTGGCTATAAAGTGCTATAAGTACAGTACCTAGAATTAGTGCAAAGTGTGCAAATAGTATAGTCAAAATTGTGGCATATTAAGTTATACATATTAAAAAATTGATATGTATAATAAAATGTAATGTTAAAAAACAGATTAATGGACGTACGGGACCATTACATTTTGGTGGATGAATGAAATTTTACATTGCTCTGCTTTCAGTTACTGTTGGACCTATTAAAGAAAGTTATGAAGATCCTCTGTGTTTAGCTCTCTGGGGTGCTTGCTGTCCAGTTCAAGGATGAACTTGGACCCTAATTTTCTTAGTGCCTTCTCCCTGTTGCCACCCCTCGAGTACTCAAGGATTGCAGCAATCATGAATTATTGCAGGCATTTCAGTTCATTGCCATGCACTGCTTTAAAGTGCCTGGCTACTGGGTACGTTGTGTCGTTGTTAACGATGGCTCTCAAATGCTGAAGAATTATGACATGTTCCTGTAGCTTCGTGCTGCCCACATATTGGAGGCCACAGGTACATGTCAGAACATACACGGCGTACTCAGTCTTGCAATTGTATGAACCATGAATTTTGTTTTCATAAAGGCTAAATGGAGTTTTATATTTGGTTGTCGAAGTACCAAATTTGCCGGCCCTGCATGGTGTGCATTTGAGAAATCCTTCTCTGGTTTTGAGCCACATATTTTTGGTGTTTTTGGTGTTTTTAACATTTTCTAGGTTACTGCGCGCTATTTGGGATCTTATAGAGATTCCTCTATGGAATGTAATAGTAGGAATCTTGGGCATTTCTGGAGCTATGATGGCATCAGTTAAGAATATAGGCCAATTGCGGTTGATGATGGATCTTATTTGGCGGGGTTTGTTAAAAGTGAGAACAAGCCTAGGTGTGTTATTAATCTCTATGGGCTTTGTGATGGCAACTGGAGGGTCTAGAAGAGTTTCCCTGGATCTCATGTTAACTTTGGCTAGTGCTTTGCTAAGAGTAGATTGTTTGTATCCTCGTTTACAAAATCTCTCAAGTGCTGCCCTAGTGCATATCTCTTGTTCTACGGTACTGCATATACGTTTGATTCTAACCAGTTCGCCGTAAGGTATGCTTTGAATTAGGTGTTGGGGGTGGGCACTTGTCGCATGTAGCGTTGAGTTGCCCGCTGTTGTTTTTCTATGTAGCGTGGTGTTAATTTTCCCTGCTTCTACATACACTTTGACATCAAGCAACTCCACCTCCTGACTACTTGGCTGTGAGGTGAATTTCAAATTAACCTGATTGTCATTGAGATCATTAATAAAAAATTTTGCACTGTCATCGTTACCACACCACACAAAAAAACATCAATAAATCTATATATATGTGGGAGACTTACTTTTGCCAGAGCACCAGTTCCTGCAGCGAGTCCAAAGGCACAGCGGCATTTTAGCGAATTGGCACCAGCGTCCCAGCTCTCAGCCTACATCTTGCAGCACCCGCTCCGCGGGTGCTGCTTCGACGGGAGCGGCGGACATCGTCTCAGCGGGGCTATCTAGTGGCGGTAAGGCGGCAGTGGGTGTGAGGCGTCAGCGGGGCTGCGAGTGTGCGGGGACTTCATATCCCAGAAGTCCCTGCAAGACCAAGGAAGAGCTTCTGGTCCGCTCTCCCTGCTGGCCCGCCCCCCACGCCCCCTATATCAAAACCTCCGCCTCCCGCAGCGCGGGACGCAGCCCGGGCGAAGACAGGGCAAAGACTGGGCCGTTTGAGGCCGTTAGAGTACGTGAGAGTCCGGTCCGGGCCCAATCTCTTTGTCTTTTATTCTGAGACCTTTGAATTATCTGTGAAATGTGCACACGGGAAACCAGGAGCAAAACATCCTTGCTTGCCGCGGCTGGAGCGGTCAAAGGCCCAATTGACACTTACTTTGCCAAAGCGGGCTCCCTCCTGATTGAGGAAATCCAGGTCTTGGAACGCAGAATATCCCAAGAAATTGACTGGGTAAGGAGATCTTCTTTGGGCCCAATGGCCCAAGCTAGAACCCCAGATAACAGTTCTGTAATACCAACAACTTTTAGCTTAGACCAGGTACCATGTCCCCCCCCGGATTCTATAAACGTTACTCCGGAAGTCACTCTTGATCTGCAGAGCGATCTAGATGATATGAGTCTCAGGGGTTTACCTTCCATTCAACCCGTCCACCCTTCGCCTATAGAGAATATAGAGTTAGCTCCAATTACAGAGGTCACCACAGAAAGCAACAAGGGATCCAGAGAGGGGGCAATTCCAAAAAAGAAGCATGGGCTCCAAAATTTAGAAGAGCTCAGGTCCAATACTCCCCAATCCAAACAAGTTAGAGGTATAGGGGGGAAAGCAGGTATACCTGCCTCTGCAGTGGAGAGGTCGGGTTTGTTAGCTACTTCTAGACCACCTAAACACCCTCCACCCTCACAATGCACTACCAACACCCAAGCAGATACCTCCTCGGATGACATTACACTAGAGGATATAGGTTCACTGCTTAGATCACTACTAAGTCCCCTCGAGGCGAGACTGATCAAGATTGAAGCAAGATTAGTCACTATTGAAAAGGCAACCGTGCAACGCGCTGATGCAAGCAAAATTGCCCCTAGTGGGACCAAATCAACTAAGGAGGGTCCAGGTTTTGAACCTAGTAAAGATAATAGTCATTTGGCATCGTCTAATAATAAACCCTCAGACTTAATACCTAAAACCACTGCACCCCTAAACAATAATGCATCACAATCCCCAGCTGCAGACAAGGCCTTGTTGCCTTCGAAGCAACTAGATTCTGCCTCCCTAAAACCAGTCCCTCCCCGCCCAAAGAAAATTCCATGCCCCCGGCAAGAACTAAGAACGATCCTCCCCTGGATGGAGAGAAACCACACACTAAGCGCAAATTACAGTTTGTAAACCTCCCCCCAGAAGCATCTCCTTATACCGTAATTATGGCAGGGGTGCCCGAAATCAATCCCCCCACATTCGAATCAATCACCTCACTCAAGAATAAAGTGATAAACTGGCTCTCGGTTAATAGACCACTTCCGAGAGGAACAGCGAGTGACATAGCCACGACCAAGAGAGTAGCTTGGGTGGGGCACACCAGGAAATCTATAAGAGGAGATTGTATCCTGGTTTCTTTTAGAGACCCCAATTCAGCTGCATACATCTGCTCTTATGTTTCGGATGAGGACTTTGGCAGTACTATACAAACACTTCCACTTGCCTTTTTTTACCCCTCCGATGCGTACAGTTCAGAGGATCTAAGATGGGGGCATCACCAGGAGCTATTGGAGGGTTGGGAAAACTGCCCCAGGGAGACAAATTATTACCCGTCACACAGGGAAAGATCCAGAGAGTACTTCCCTAGCAGGGGGGATGAAGCCGGCTGGGAAACCGCCACCACGAGGAGGGAGACAAATAACTATCCGTCACACAGGGAAAGAACCAGAGAGTACTTCCCTAGCTCTGGGGATGAGGCTGGCTGGGAAACCGTCACCAGGAGGAGGAGGGGGGGGTGGTGGATACAAGAGGGGAATTCCCGGGCCATATAGAACTCACTACCCTGCTTATTTACCCATACAGAATCGATACAGCAGCTTGGAATGGGTAGATTGACAGGTGGTCGAACCGGGGAACGATGCTTGTGCAACTCTCCCACTGGATATTATTACATCTTCAGACCGGTCACCTGTTACCATCATATCTAAAGCTTCCGATTTAGATCTTAGGGCAGTTAGCACAGTCGAACTTAGCCCGACCCCGAGCTTGTTGCACCCCTCCCCACCACCTGCTATTAGACTACTGGGTAAGAACCAACCCATCTTAAATCTAAGGGTACACCCTGAGTCTACTGATAACAACGTGGTTCCTACTAGTCCTTTACACAACGAATCGACAGTTATAACAACCATCTCCTGGAATGTGGCGGGGCTCTCCAACAAGTTGGATTGTCCAGAGTGGGGTTCCTACATTAGATCCAAAAACCTATTACTCCTTCAAGAAACATGGGCGCGTGAAGAGATAGAATTACCGGGTTTTGCCTCCTTCTTCAAAGCAGCCAAATGGGGGGGTAGGGGTAGGCCATCTGGGGGACTAATGATAGCGGTAGCAACGGATCTAGGTTGCCAAGCTACCTACTCCGAGACTGCTTCGGACGATCTGCTGGCTGTCCTACTTGAGTGGCCAGACTCGAAGAAGCTACTAGTGATTAATATCTATTCAAGGCCGACACAGATGCACAAAGAGTCGAGTACTGTGGACGAGCTAGCTAGTTTCCTAGAGGGCATTCCATTTGAACTTGCCTGTCTGGTTGGGGGCGATTTCAACTCGCATTATGAACCTCTGCCTGGACTACGTGATGGTCCTTCTTTAGACGAAGATTCATGTTGGTTTATACCAGAGACGGCGGCACCACCCCCAAGGGCTTGGACTCCCCTAGCCCTCCAGATAAATGCATTTACGCTCAATTTTGGTTTTAGGGCGTGCAATGGCCGTTGCAAATCGGACACACCCAGCATTCCTACCTACAATAAAGTTGGTAGTGAGTCCAGACTTGATTATATTATGGTCAAAACGTTCATGTGGCCTGCAATAGTCGACTTTAAAGTTTGCCCAAGAACGGATAGCGACCACAACTCCTTGGAAGTGTTATACTCACTTACTGGGAGGGAGGACGCATCGCAGGGATCGGGCAAAGAAAAGACGGGCCTCCTACTTGAAAACAACCGCAGGAAAGTGAAGTGGGAGACGCTGGCGAACAGCACGGATAGTATTCCCCGCCTATACGAAAGGTTAATCCCCCTGTTGGAGAATGCCTTCCATCTAGGAACTAAAGACCAAGATGAAGACACCAGAGGAGAGTTAGCACAAATTCATAATAGCATTATCGCCTCTTTAGAACAGGATTTGTTCACAACCGCAGGGAAAAGGAATGCCCACAAGCCGAAAACCTCCTGGTATAATGCCACGTGTAGGGAGGCAAAGGCCCACTTGTTATCTGCTATCAAGGGACAACTTAGCAAGGAAGAAATCCGCGCTAGGAGGAATAAGTATAAATCCCTTCTGGTAAATGCGAGGGCGGAATGGGACTCTGATTACTGGGAGAACCTCGTCAAAGCACTGGCAACTAGAGACTCCCGAAAATTTTGGTGCATAGTGGCGAATGGTACGGAGGATTTATCCTCCGCAATCGAGCCCAATATTGCCCCCCTTGTATGGCAGGCCCACTTTGAAGCATTGTACGCGGAGGGTGGTTGGGAATTAAACAGTGTTGGAGCTTCAACCATAGCCTGCCCCCCAGATGTCCCCATTACTGAGAAGGAGGTGAGGGAGGCCATTAAAGGGCTAGCTGCCGGAAAAGCACCGGGCCTGGACGGGGTCCCGGGGGACCTGTTCAAACAGGAACCAGGGATATGGGCACCGTACCTTACACTAATATTTAATGCCATTTGGGGGGGGATGACGGTGCCTGATACTTGGAGGGGAGCAGAGGTGGTCCCAATCTACAAAAAAGGATCCCCCCTGCTCCCTTCCAACTATCGGCCCATCAGCCTTCTTGATATATCGCAAAAACTCTTTGGCAGACTGATCTTGAATCGTCTGCAGGCGTGGACTGAAGAAATGAACATCCTATCTCAGTTTCAGGCAGGATTTAGGGAGGGAGTATCCACCACAGACCAAATCTTTAGGCTACACCTTCTCTATTGGAGAACAGCGGTAATCGAGGGCGGCAGTTTATATACCATCTTTACGTGCCGCCTTCGATCTAGTTCCTAGAGCAAGGTTGTGGAAAGTCATGGAAGAATTGAAAGTCCCCGCGGATATATTGGCAATCCTGATGAGACTCCACTCTAACAACTATGCCCGCGTAAGATGTGGCAAAGGTGGCAAACTAACCGAAAGGTTCCCCGTTCGCAGGGGTGTGAGACAGGGGTGCGTGCTTGCACCCACCCTGTTTTGCATCTTTGTGAACGGGGTTGTCGCTCACCTAAATAGGATTGCCAATTCCGATGCTCCAAAGTTGACTGGCAACAGGGTGCCTGCTATTATGTTTGCAGACGACACCCTGTTGCTGTCTAAATCCCCGATGGGGATCCAACGCATCTTGGATGGTTTCCTAGATTTTTGCTCTGACCGGGGATTGGAAATAAACCCACAAAAAACAAAGTTTATGATTTTAAATCCCAAATCCCGAAATCGAACACCACCCATGTTAGGCACCGCCCAGTTAGAACGAGTGCATAATATTGAATACTTGGGGATCACTATAAATGAACATCTAACTTGGACGTCGCACCAGGCCAAAGTGACCATCAAACTGGCACAGTTGGCGGGTGGCACTTTGCGGCTGGCAAATAAATCACGCCATCGACCATTTACCCCAATTATTCATATATACAAAAC
The DNA here is from genome assembly GCF_964261635.1 of Lissotriton helveticus. Classification (NCBI taxonomy): domain Eukaryota; kingdom Metazoa; phylum Chordata; class Amphibia; order Caudata; family Salamandridae; genus Lissotriton; species Lissotriton helveticus. The sequence goes on along the minus strand of NC_136059.1, from coordinate 697,871,918 downwards.
ACAAGCCCGGGCGGGGGTTATATACGGGGGTGAGTTGTGGGGCCACATCCAATATTCAAAGCTACAGTCCACAGAAAATAAATTTTTGAGACAGGTAGCTGCCCTCCCCCAGAGCACTCCATTACTACCCCTTAGATTAGATCTGGGAATTAAACCCATAACAGAGGAGCTAGGACTCAAACCCTTAACCTTTTGGAGGCGATTGTGGAGCAGCCCAGATCTCGTAAACTATAGAGAGGAATTACAGGAATTCTTGGAACTACGGAATATAAAGAAGATACCGTGGTTAATGTATGTAAGGGGGAGGTTCGAGGAATTGGGCTACCCGGAATTATGGACGGACCCCTCGAACTCATGTACCAGGATTCCAAAAAAAGGTAATTGCAACTACTTACTATGCTATGATGCTCGCAAGAGCCACTAACGGCACTCGAGAGGGGTCCTTGACATACTTATTTCTGAAAGTGAAAGACTCCTATTTCCTCGAAAAAACTTTAGACGAGATAGCTCCTCCACTAACGAGGAAACTGTTCCTACAGTGGCGATATGGATGCCTTCCACTAGCCTCATTTACAGCGACCTGGAAATCGTGCTCCACTGTATCATCTTGCCCAATGTGTGCACACCCGAAGGAGGATGACGTGCATGCTGTCTTTTTCTGCAAGGGCTACGAGCGGAGCAGGAAATACTGGCTAGTACCGCTGCTCAGGAACCTGGGTTTTAGATCTTACCAAACTGCCTACAGAATTTTAAAAACAGATCTTTCACCCACTGTGGTTTTTGCAATTTCAAAATTTTTAACATCACTCTGGTTCACCCGCAGCCGAGCTATGAAAAGACTGGTATAATGCTCCCTATCAATTCGATTTGTAACTATTGTCTCATATGTACTTAAATTCAATTATCTTAACTATTGGATCACTTTGGTTTAATAAGTTTTTAACTGTATATATTGTTATGTATTCTTTTATGATCAGTGATCGAAATAAAGATTTTGAAATGAAAATGAAAAATATATATATAATATGTGTATATACACATGTCTGTTACGAAAGATGAACAGGGACCCAAGAGTTTAGTGCAGGGTTCTTTATTTCATCCAAACACCTCTCACCACCGCCTTGACGCGTTTTGGCCTTCAGGAGGCCTTGATGTAATATACATACACACACAAAAAGATTACAAGGACATTATAGTTAGCCTTGCATTTCACTCATACAAAGCCAGAGAATTTCTGAAGTTCGTTATCTGAGCTAACTATGACTCGTTCCCCCGCAATGCTCTGTACATAATCTCACATATTACATCTATCAAGACATGGTCAGCGACATCACTCATGACATCATCCTGTGAGCGTTTAAAAAAAAGTTTGTGTTAAATATATGTATCAAGGTGTATTGGTGAATCAGTGGGTGTATGAGTGCCTGTATGAATGATTCAGTGGGTGCATGACGGACTGTGTCAGTGAGTGATTAGGTGTCTCCCTGAATGTATGGGTTGGTGACGGTTACGTGAATGTCTGTATCAGTCTGTCAGTTGGTGTCTAAGTGGCTGTGTTAGTACATGGGTTCGTGAGTGGCAGTATGGGTGATTGATTGGTTGTCTAATTACCTGTATGGTATATAATTGTTGGGTGGCTGGCTGGGTGTGTGGCTGCCTGCGTGCATGGATGGATTTGTGAGTGGGCGAGTCAGTTTCTGTATGGGTTAGTGAGTGTGTCTGTGAGGGGCTGTATGGGTGAAAGAGTCTGTATGGCTGTTAGTGAATGGATGTCCGTGGTAAATGGGTGAGTAGTTACATATGCGAGAGGAAGTATTTGTAAGTGTTGGAGTATGAGTGACTGTGTGAGTGATTGTGAGTGGCTGTATGGGTGAGTCAGTATGTGTTATTATCTGTAGGAATAAGTGAGTGTGTGTGTGCATAACTGTTGGTGAACAAGTGTCTGTGTGATTGACTCAATGGGTAAGTGACAGACCCCATACATTATGTTGGAAATTGTTTAAAATATGTATGGGTGACTGAGTGGATGTATCTGTAGATCTGAGTCAGTGAGTGGATGTGTAAGTAAAGGTATGGGTCTGTGAATGGGTTTGTGAATGGTAGTGAAAGTTGGAGTGGGTGTATTTGTGCTGTTGGATAGGCATAGAAGTAACTTGCATGTACATATATTGCAAAACATCTCAACTCTAATTGATTTCGATGCGTCACTGAGCCACAATCCTCTGCTTCCGAAACTCCATTAAGCATGCTTCTGTATCCAATCGTGCTGCACCAAGTAGTAATGGAGCCTGCTGGACCACATCGACTCTAGCTATCGGTTTGCAACTTAAGGCATTGGCTGCCATATGTGCTTCTTGCTCTTACAAAATCTAAAAGTGGTAATATTGTGAAGCACATAACCCCTTTTCTTTAACATACTGTAAAATAAATCGCATTTCATGCAATTTAACAAAAGTATTCAAGAAAAAAGTGTTGAAGTGATGGGCTCACTAAGGAACAAATATTTTTTCAATGCAGCGTTTTGCCTTCCTCTTGCCTCAGGTAGTATAACATTGTTTGCTCAGTGACTGCTATCTGAAGGCATCACAAATGAAATTTCCATTTTGAAATGTGGAATCCGTGCAGGCCCAAGAACTCTTGCAGTATGCAATAATAGGTGGCATGGTTTCAGATATTCAGTCAATATCGATACATTTATACGCTAGATCTATACATTTTCTCCAGAGCCTAGTAGTGTTGTCTTTAAAACATGGTTCAGAAAGAAAATCTTCAAAGCTGACTGTAATTGGTCAACGAGGTTAAGATGTCTGACAACAGGCTGGTCAAGTGTTGATTATTGCTGACTTGCCATTTCTGGACCACGTTCAAAGGTCATTTACTTTTTTGTCTGTTGTTTTTTTACAGCATTTGACACTAGATTATATAAATAACACCTGAAATACTGTTTTGTGCCATGGGTTTTTATGTAACAAAACCTGCTACTGATATTAATAAAATGTATTTACATTTGTAACACCATCTCAGAATCCCAGCAGGGAAACCCTGCATTCGTTAGTTTGTTTGAATTCAACTTTCACTACAAAACTTCATAAATTTAAACTTTGCAATGATTGGCGGTTTTGAAAGAAACATATCTCTCAGGTGCAACATAACAAGTGTTTTTGCTTTCTGTTTTTGCAGTTAGGACTTTTTGGCTGATAGTCTACCACAATTGGATCCCCTCACTTTACTTTTAAAGTATGTGTGTCTTCTAAATTCACATGCACATATTTCCACCACCTACTGGTTGGTTTCGGAAGTGTTGTGGTGACAAACATGGTTGTACACAAAATCCGGGCCAGAGTGTGACACATACCATAAACCTACATTGCACTATTACGGAACCACCGCTTTAGATTCTTTTCTTCCACCATTGGGTTCGGAAGTGCACTGCGGACTTCCTGGGGGAGCTTCCAAAGATAAATCAAGAGGACTCGAGGGAAAGTTGAAACCTCCTAAGGACATCAAATCTCAATGCAGTATTAAGGATCATGAGGGATTTTGCAGAGAGCTTTGATGTAGTCTGAGAATAAGAATTGATAGATGTGGGGGTCCCTAATGATCCTCTGTGCCATTTAGCAAAATGAACATGATCTTCAAGCTCTGACTCAGCTGCTATAGGATGTTCGCTCTTAACAAAAAGCATCCAGTATGTATGCTCTACCTGCCGAGAGACCATAAGTCTGATTGTGATGCCTGCTCACTTTTTAAATCTAAGACTCTAATAAACAGAGACAATGTCTTACTTTCTCACTGGGCGGAGGCAGATGCAGTGGGCACTTCAAGCTAAAGAGGCAGAAGAGAAGCACTCCATTGATGGAGGAGATGGTGTTCTCGAAGAGAAATATGTTGAGGCAGAAGAGGCTCAAGGCTCAAATACTCACCCCGATCCTACTGAATCTAAAGAAAGGCACTGATCAGGATCTACCCAATGGGGTTGGAACAGGTTCTGAGGATAATCTTGCTCAAAATGGTGAGGAGGAGCCAGCACACGTGGCGAAAGTCCAAAATGTACAAAAAGGTCTCTGCTATTGATGACATTGAGCGGAAAGGGGCACTGGAGGTAGAGATTGAACTACTGGTTAGAAAGAAGGGGTCCTTCGAAGAATCTGTAAACAGAAGATTCCTAAACCACTGGGTCTAAAGAGACCTAGAAGGAAGCTAGAGAACATAGAAGCAGCACAGGAGGTTTAAGTAAACATGAATGCGGGTGAGGGAAATAATTCACACAAATCATGAGGTCAGGGAAGTTGGGCTTGAGTCACAAGAAGGAAGAGACGCTATGAGTTGACAGAGACCTATTCCCCTCAAGAGTAAGTTGACTTATCCTACAAATCCTTCACCTCCCAATGTCATCTCCATGTATCACTGGGTAGTAAAGAGAGCAGCAGAGACTTTGGGATGACTCTTGCTTACTCTTGGAGACCGATTCCTGTAGGAGAAACCTATACCTGCCCATGCTTTCCTGCGTCAGTCAGCAGGGTTTATGGATGCTACTCCCCAAATTGAAAAATGCAAAGTAACCTCCAGATGATCCTAAATATATCCCACGTAGTGTCATGTCGAACCTGATTAGTTAATGGTGTCTACTGTAAGGAACCGAGTAATTTCATTGGAATCCTTGTGATGCCCTCCAGATAAAGAAAGTGAGAAATTGAAATTTGTAGTGAGAAAAATGGAGCATGCTGGAGCTACTCATTGGCATATGCTAACTCAAGTGCCCTTCTAAATAGAACTCGGAAAATGGCCGCCTGAGGAGCTGCACTGGGAAGCTCCTGGTTTTGGGATCACCTTCGGGTGTAAATCCCTGATAAACCATCCAGCCCGCCCACCCTCCGTCCAACTACCACAACCGGAACATGGAAACAGGCGACACAGGACTACAAATTGGAAATTGGAACGATTCTTACTACGTTCTCCTGTCTGGTCACTGTCTGGTCACTAAGCAGCTCGGCGTGCGGCGAGTTTCCTGTGATCGGTGGATCACCCGAGTGGAGTGCTGAGGAGCGGTTCTGAGACCAGGCGACGGACCACCGATGCATCTGCGAAGCTGGTTGCGGTGTGCCGGTAAGCGGGATCGGAGGAAATAGACCAGTGTTTTTGGTGCCGCGGCGGAGGACCTGGAGCAGGGCTCATGACTGGAGCGGCTGTGCGGGAGCAATCAGGGGAGCGGCGCGAGGAATAGTGATTGCGCCACCAGAGCTGCGGGAGGAATTCTGGTTACGCTACCGGGAATCCGGCCCCGGTGAGGAGCATGGACACAAAGGAAGGACAAGCGACGGCGAGCTGAGAGAAGAGTGAGCCACGATAGAGGCTCTGGATCTCCCAGTCGGCGTTTCCAGCAGAAGGGAGGGCAGGACAGAAAAGGTCTCCCCATCTCATTTGATTACACACGGCTACCGGGGAATCCTTCATAAAACAGAAGCTGTGAGACTGATACGGCATGCCTGACCCTAAGATGGCGGCTAGATCAGACAAATAATGACGAACAGATTTGCACAGAGAGACAAGAAATAGAGATAGGAATGTCACAGTCCCTTATTGGTGGAGGAAAGGGAAACTGATAATTGAGGGAAATCGAGAAAGGACATTTGAAGCTGATAATTGAGGGAAACAGAGAAAGGACAATCGAAACCGTGGACATATTGGAATAACTAAAAGTTACACCAGAATACCTAAGACTCAGCTTAACAAGAGCGATTGAATTAACGAACCAACAGGGGAGAGTCTCCTCAAGACCACTTAACGCGAAATTAAGATGGATGAAAGGCACACAGCAGCGGCTGGCTCCAATGCCTTGAAAATAGAATACCCTGCTAAACTATCCAAAGCTGCTGCAAAAAAATTCAAACACAATACCCTGAGAAAAAATCCGGACACACTGTTCTACGACCCTTAGTTTAATATAGCTAAAGGCATAATATTGAACGACCTGATATTCTACACAAAGAAATCGGCTCAATGGCGTAATGCCATCACAAAAATGCTCTCCATAAAATCTACGAAAAACATCCCACATGGAACAAAAATTATGACCGCATCTTCAATAAGATGCAGAGCAGACCTATGCATAACCATTTACAAAACTGGAATAGTGCTAATACAAGCTGGAAACAACGAATTAAAGAAGTTTGAAACGATATTTCAAACGGTAAAAGAATCACTGGAGGGGCCAAGATATCCACAACACCAGTCACCAGCAGAAGACACCCCTGACAATAACGCCTTTAATACGGCCGGGGACGCCAATAGATATGAAGGCCTACACGAACAAAACAATAGCCCGAGAGTTAAAATCATAGGTGACTCGAGATTACCAGAGAATGAGGGTGAAGGGACAGAGGGAACCTTTAATCATGCAACTGAAGAGCATGATCAGCGCCGAAGGGAAGAACAAACGCCACTTCCAAAAGATGAGACTTCACGTCTTGAGCGTCCACTGACCCAGAGTGATTCACTCTATAGGAACCGAGAATTGAAGAAAACAGAAGAAACCTTCACTCTGCCACATACCTCAAGCACAACACTGGAGGCTTGTAGATTCTCTCCAACAAAAACATCACCACTGGCTTCACCACCAAAAGATGAGACATCACTTCTAGAACGGCCACTGACCCTGAGTGATTTACTCGATGTGAACAGGGAATTGGAGAAAACAGAAGAAGTTAACACTCTGCCAGATACCTCAAGCACAATTCCGGAGGTCTGTAGATTCTCCCCAACAAAAATATCACCACTGGCTTCACTTAAACCTGAAACCACTCTTGTCATCCCAAATAATCTCGGAACTAGCAATAGTACAAGGGAGAGAAAGAAAAGGACTGTGGCTCGGAGTACTGATCTAAAACAGAGAAGAACAGAATACAAACCCCGAATACGCAGGCCAAACATACCGAAGAGATCGGCCCGAAACTTGAAAGATATTAAAGAGCTCCAAAACCTGGTTAGCAACCTAGCACTTGAAGCTAATAACACCTCCCAAGCAATCAGAAGAATCCTGGAGATAACGGCAAGCACCCACTCTAAGATAACGAATATCCAGAATGTCCTACACTCCTCAAATATAATGTTTAATGGTAGGGCCCTGGCACTAGCTAACAGATTGAATCAACCACATAGGACTAAATCCTTGACACAAGAGGAAATACGTGCCTTACTCCAAATATACGAATCATCTGACCCCGGGAGTGAGGAGATAATCAAAACAGTAGCAATCGATTCCAACAGAACATCCAGAAAGAACAACAGAAAACCTAACCTTCACAATCTACAACAAGTCCAGTTAACTACAACTGAATCCAATGACAGGGACTTCAGCAACTCAGGGAAACCCCTGTCGTGCCTCCTACTCAATTGTCGATCGGCAACAACTCATGCATCAGATATAGCTGCCCTCATCATCAATAAGGAAATTGATCTGGCAATCCTGACTGAAACCTGGTTAACGGAATCATCTGCTCCAACCATGGATCTGTTAGTACCACCACAATATAACATTGTGAGACGAGACAGACCAATAAAAACAGGAGGAGGTATAGCCTGCATCCACCGCTCGGAGATTGAGGTCAAAGAAATTCAAGCTGACCCCTTAGAATCATGCGAATACCTAGGACTTAATATAAAAGCGGCTAGCAATCAAACTTGCAACCTGCATGCGTTTTACCATCCACCGGGTGACAACGCAAAGTTCACAGAGCAGTTAATGGAAATCATAACTGCCTACCCCAACACTGATGTCAATAACCTATTCCTAGGCGATTTCAACCTACACTGGGACGACCATAATGACAAGCTGGTTAATAAGCTTAAAGATTTCCTTGTCGAGCTAAACCTAACTCAAGCATGTGCGCTACCTACACACCTGAAAGGATCGACCTTAGACTGGATTATTGCAAGAGACAAAAATGCGTCGATCCTCTCAATAGACCCTTGTGATTGGTCTGATCATCACGCAATATCATTTGCGATACCCACAGTGAGAAAGGGCACGACTGTGCAACCCTTCAAGTGCAAGAAATGGATCCGCGACACGAAAGAGGCTAATACTGAGCTACTGGTTGAAAGATGTGAGAAAGACTTAAAGCCACCCAACCATCTACAGAATGTAAATGAGCTTACTGATCACTACCTTACATCAATTGAAAACATCGTCAACAACACCATGCCACTAAAACTGAAAAGAGTCACAGAGAAGACAAAAAATCCTTGGTTTAGTGGATCACTGAATGAAGACAGAAGGAAACTGAGAATGGCCGAAAGGAAATGGAGACAACACCCCTCATCCCCGGAGCTGAAAGCTCTCAGAAAAATCAGAAGCCAATATAACAAAAAGATCATCAATTCCAAAAAGGAATTTATCCGATCAGAACTGGACAATGCCAAAAACAGACCACGAAAACTCTTTGAAATCCTTAAACAACAATCAAATAAACTAGCCAAATCCTCTCAAGAGAACACGATTACTCCGTTAGGCTGTGAAGAATTCTCCACATTTTTTACAGAGAAGGCAAAAGCGCTGGAAGAAGAGCTCACAAATGTGGCGACCAACCTCGCTATACATTCTTTGCCCCCGAACGATGACATCCAGTCACTAGAATGTACCAAGACAAAAAACGAGGCAAACTGGGACACATTCAAACTATACGACCAGTATAAGATCGCCAAAACGCTGTCGGAAATTAAACCTAATAACCACTACCAAGACCCTCTACCTGGAAAATGTGTTAGAGATATCAGCCACATCTTGGTTCCAATATGGACCAAAATAATAAATGCATCACTATCACAAGGGATCCTCCCTGATTGCCTGAAAACAGGCCAAGTGGTTCCCATAATCAAAAAACCTACAGCGGACGCAACAGATCCGAACAACTTTCGCCCAGTGACTAACATCCCTCTACTGGCCAAACTAATCGAGAAATGTGTGCAGGGGCAGCTAAGCCAACACATCTCCGAGTTCTCACTACTAGATGACTGCCAATCAGGATTCAGAGCAGGACATAGCACGGAAACGGCTATACTACATATTGTGGACGACGCGCTACAAGCCCTAGACCAAAATCGAGCGTGCCTGCTGATTCTCCTGGACCTGTCATCTGCATTTGACACGGTAAATCACGAAGCCTTACTGGCTAGACTTCGAGATAGGATGGGATTAACTGGAAATGTGCTGAAATGGTTCGACTCCTTCTTACGGAACAGAACACAAAGATTCCTGGTCAATCATTCTACCTCAACTCCATGTCCCAACTCAATAGGAGTCCCACAAGGATCGACACTTTCCCCAGACCTGTTTAATTTGTATGTCGAACCACTCACAGAAATTCTCCGAGAATCTCAGATATCCTACCACATGTATGCGGATGATACGCAAATTTACTTAAAGGTCGCCTCTGTTGAAGACATTGATCGGATGAACGAGGCCTTGAGAAGGGCACTGCAATGGTTATCCACCAATCACTTGAAGCTAAACGCTCACAAAACAGAGTTCCTTCTAATTTCACCACCTAGGTGCCAGTCGGAAATAAGGGAATGGACCAAACTAGTGTCTGCACTAAACTGCACCCCAACACTAGTCGAATCAGCGAAATCACTTGGAATCACCCTAGACGAGAACCTCAACATGAAAGCTCATATTAATGCAATGGCTAAAAGTGCCCGCTTCCACCTTAACTACTTAAGGAAAATGAAACCCTACATCTCGGAAACTGATCTAAGATTAGCAATCCAATCTCTTGTTATTTCTAGGATTGAATATGGCTGCTCCACCTTAGCAGGTTTACCAAAAATCTCAACAGCTCCGCTAAAAGCCTGCCTCCATGCAGCGGCAAGACTGATCACAGGATCAAGGAAATTTGATCATATATCCCCTCACTTGAAAGCATTAAACTGGCTTCCTTATGAAGCCAGAATACAAATGAAGTTAGCATGTATCACCCATAAAGCGCTTCACTGCAACACTCCTAGATATCTAGCCAAGAAAATTAAGATATCTGGAGGTGACAGACCAGCTCGGAGTGCCGTTGAACTGCTATTGCGGCCAGCCAGATTCCGAAAGAAAAAGACTTACGACAGAGCGTTCTCTGGAACTGCCCCTAGAATCTGGAATTCTCTTCCTCCAAGCATTAGGAAGATTCGCAATATTTCATCATTCAAACGGGAAGTGAAGAGCCACATGATGAGCAAATATCTTGCATAGTGACGCTGATCTGGGGCTGCTCTCAGAAGGAGAAGCACCAACCTGAATAATATGAAAGCTAATTGTTTGGCTCAAGACTGGCGCTTTATATAAGACGCAGATGTACCCTTACCTAATCGCCCTGAGGGGCGATGTGATAATATACATTTATCTCACAGTCTAAACCTACCCTCTCCTACCTCACCCCTGTCGGGGTATATGACATATGATATAAGCCCTACCCCACTTATTAATGTGAATTGCATGATGTCTGTGTTTTCATATATATACTGTCTCACATAGTCATAGCCACACTATTATCTATCTCACAACGGTTTTGTTCTTGGAAAGATTAACTTGTTGTTAAGCCAAAACCTGACCATCGCCTACCTCACTTTTCGATGCAGATGGCATATGAGTTAATCTTAGCTTTACCCCACCTCCTAAAGCGGTTTGCACATGTACTTCTGTTTGCACTTATATTGCTTACACAATCACATTCATGCTATTATATACCTCATATCTGTTTGTTCTTTGTAATGTCAACACTTGTGTGAGTTAACTATTTTGATGTTAAGCGCTCTGATACCCACGGGTCTTGTTCGCGCTATATAAAACTCTACAATAAATAAATAAATATGCTCACCCGCACTTAGAGGGTATGCAAGACCTTATGTCACACCTTGCAGAGAAATACCATGAGGGAGAAAGGAGTTATAGAGGAGGGCAAGCATATTGCAAACTCAGTTCTCCTGTTTGCCCTAGACTCCGCTGATAAAACCAGCATAGTTAGCCATAGGTGCTGTGTGGCGAGGCGTGCATCGCTGCGTAGGTTAGGATTCAAGCCTGAGATAAATACTTTTATAGTGTATTTCACACTTAATGACAATAACCTTTGCAGGCCATAACTAAATACATTTTTAGATTCTATGGGCCTTGCAGGTCTCTAGAACTCCCTTAAAGGGAGGTGGCAGCACATACATTTAGAAACCGGGAAGAGTCTCACCACAGTGTCCGCAAACCTAGCACAAGGCCTTTTTTCTTGGCAGAAAGCAGGGTAACGCCAGCATTCCTAGAGGAGCAGCCTGAATCATCAGTGTCACTTATTCCTGCCCCCAATACTGACACAATCAACCTCTTTTAGGAGGAGCGGGGGTGCAGTAAAATGACTTTCTGAGCACCTTGGAGTCTATTAAATCGGACAATTGGGTTTTATTCATTGTTGGCTATGGGTATTGTACAGAATTCCTGAATAATACCACTTCCAATACCACCAAAACAATAGATGCAAAAGGGATCAGTAACAAGAACTCAAGTTGCAGGTCTGAGCACTACTACAAATAAATTGGCAACAAAGATTACCCGTAAAGGAGACAAACATTTGGGTCTACTCAGTTTATTTTCTGATTCTGAAACCGTGAACTGTGGTCAGTGCTGGACCTTCAGTTTGTCAACAAGCATCAAGGATTGTCAAAACCCAAAGGTTCCAGATGCAAGATCTCTAAGAGTTCACAATATTGTGAGCAGAGCGACTATCTGGAGACTGTAGATTGAAAGAACACCTACTTCCACATCCCGATATACCCTTCACACAGAAGATACCTCGGGTATGTGATGAGGATAAACTAGCACTTCAAAGTGTTGCTTTTCAGCATTGTCTGTACTGAGAATTTACAGCATAAAGTCAAGTGGTAGCAACTTAGCTCATTTGTATCTATACTTAGATGGCTGGTAAAGGCAAGCCATTTCAACCGATCCATAGCAGATATCCAAAAGGTGGTGAGTTACTTCACTTCCTGGTTTCACGGGAAACTGGGGGGGGAAAAGGTGCCCTACGCCAGAAATTAGAAACTGTGGGGGGGGGGGGGGGGCAGAGCTGTATACTCCGAAAGCATAGGCATACCCTGCTTTCAATAGTTCAAGCATTGCAGGAACAAGTTTGCCCCTACCAGATGTCTTAATCTTTAGCAGTGAGTATGGTGATGAAACTATTGGGTACGATTGCATCTTACATTCACTTGATTCCAAACACAAGATTACACATGAAACATTTTAAGGAATGGTTTAACAGCCAGTAGTGTCCATCATTCGGCAAATGCGAGAATTTGGTTGTTACATGCAAGGTTAGCAAGAAGTTGAAATTGAACCAGGACAATACGCTGAAGGGAGGGGCTTTCACTACCCTTCCACCCCAGGCCATTGTAACAGACATGTCACATGTAGGCTGGGGTAGAAGGGAAAAAGCAGCAAATTGTAGCGCACAACATAACTGCTATGTTTTACTTGAATGGGGTGGGCAGTAGTTTACCCACTCTCCAAAGTAACAGTCAAATCTGCAAGTGGACAAATTCAAGAAACCATGTTGGTAGCAGATCATGTCCAGGAGTAGTAAAAACATGCACAGCTGAGCTAAGCAGGTAGACAAACACTTCCCACTAACGGCAACTGTAACAAGATCTGGAAAACAAAATATTCCCACACTCAGACCACAGGTAGACCTATTTACAATAGCAGAAAATACTAATTGCCAGTCCTTTGTATCAAGAAACATTTCCTCCAGTACTATTGATTCTTGTAGTCTTGGAGAAGTTCAGGACATCCCACATGACTGATTTTAGTGGCTGTGTCAACCATAGTTCTCATGCATTATTCAGATAGCAGTGTCTACACGAAGATCTGAATACACAAGTACTCTCAATTCCAATTGCAGTTCTCATAGATTTAGATGAAACACCTTCCCCTTTGCAGTCTGACTCCCTGAGATGGCACAATTTGGTCACCTCCGGTAAACCATATGGCTGAAGCCTCTAGGCAGGTTCTTGCATTTTCGCCCTGGTATAGTTCCCTAAGAAGGGTTCTTCTCTCGTTAGCTATGGCTGGGCTGCAGCACAGAAGATGCAGCCATGATTCTCGTTTGTAAGCACATAGACGACATGCCTCCCTGTGTTTTTTGCGCACCCATTCTGCGCTAAATTCCGCTATCGGCAAGGCCAACAGTCGCATATATAGATTCTCTCTTCGGGTTTTATGATTAAAAGCTGCGAAGAGGTAAAACTGTGGTTTAGATACCAGGTATGATGCATTGAGCGGGGCCAGGCAAAGTTGTTTTTATAGTTTCCTGGTCTTTCTGGAATTAAATTATTTCAACTTGCTTGTTAATGTGCTTTTTCCAGGTGGCATATGTGATGAAAGGCAAGACAAGTACTGTTATGTTTATTTCTGTGGTGGCTAGGGCTTTTTCAAGCTGAGTGTGCCACGGGGATCCAGCTTTCTCAAATATTTCTTTGAGGCAATTCTTTAGAGATTTTCTCCTGAGCTTTCAAGATCCGAATGTAATATTTTAAAAGGTCCACGTTGAGAGTCAGAGATTGCTTGGTCAATCTGAGCTCCAGTCTGAGACTCTCCCTGAAGAAATATTTTGGGAGTTGGAAAATCTTTTTGTAGCACAAGCATTGTGCTCGTTCCAGGATTTCCGAGCAGCCCCCAGGAAACGTGTGATGTTCATATGATAGTGCTGGTAGGTGGGACGCTTGCCTGACTTTTCTTATGCGCTCTGCTGACTGACTTTTTATCTTTTGTTTGATTTGATTAGTCCATAGGTAATTGCTGTTGCTTTCTTAATTAGATCTTTTTTGTGCACAGCGGGTTGAGTAGTTTCTGTAAACCAGACCCACAAGTATTTATATTTTGGGGGTCTGACGTGATGGTCATAGCGCCTATATGGCAAATGAATTGCTTTTTGCGTTTTTGTCTTCCAAGTACCAGAATCTTTTTGTTATTTCCGAATTAATGATTAAGTGGTTGGGGGTAAGGTACATGTGCAGACTGGTCAGTGCGCTTTGCTGTCCTACTTTGGTGTGATCCATGATAAGAATGGCACCCGCTTATTGAAGAACGTGTAAAGAGCGGTGGCCTAATCGTGGACGGACCAAACTGCTGTTGGAGAGAGCCTTGGCCAGATCCGCTGTTTAGAGATTAAAAATTAAAGGGGCAAGACCACATCTTTGCTTCAGACCTCCAGACGTGCATATTTTAGCAGACGGAGATAGAGGGGCTTTTTTCACACGTACCCAGGTGCCTGAATACAGAGTTATAATAGCAGTTAGGAGCGAAGATGGAATGCCCCAGTTTGCCAATTTCCTCCAAAGGACATGTCTTTCCACTTTATCAAAGGCTGCTGTTAGGTCAACAAAGCAGCAAATGTACTAACTAATATATTGCATACAGTAGTCTCAATTTGGGACCAGTATTTCTACTATGTACAAATTTCAAGTCTGAATGAGTCACAAATAATATTCATGAGGTTGGTCGCAAATAGCGACTCTATTTGATTGGACACAATCACAGGGATAATGATCTGCAAGGGTCAGCAGACCACCATGTCCTCTGATAGCTTTTCAAATGAAGATTACTAATAATCTCTATTTTTTTTTTTATCTGCCCATTTTCTTTAAAGTAAACGGGCCTCTACTCGTATCAGTTGGGCTTTTGAAAGGGACACTCAATATGCCCTTCCAGGTACTGAATCGATATGGAGTACAAGCCCATTTTAGAAGCCTCTAAAATATGACTGATTCCTAAAATGGGTTCAGTAAATCGCATTAAACATTTCTGCTGGCGTACACAGTTGGACTGTTCAAGACCATAAAAACGGTTATACAACTTGCTTCATATCTGCACAAGAATAGACAGTTTGGTGAAGCTGAAGAACCAAAACTACTGTGGTTACTTGTTCCCAGTATATTGGCTTTCCCACTACATTTTGATTGAACTAAGACTGGGTTCAGTCTTCAAACACATAATATCGTTGTTTGAACTGGCTAATTCTGGTAGGCTAAGGCTGACGCCAAAGCCAGGCAGAAACTACCTGTTAGAAAGGCGAACCCGGGGGAGGCAGAAAGAGTCTGACTGACCACCCCTAGGTCTACCCCTCCTTCAGAGAAGGGACCGAGCGATGTCGAGAGGCCTCCGACGGGAGGGCCCTCTCCTAGAATCGTACAGCAGAGTAACCACACCCCTACAAATATACACCACACGTGGATAGAGTTTTCAATCTTTATCTGGCAATAAGTATCGTTTCCATATATACAGCAGATCCCGAGATCTGGAAAGTCTCGTGACAAAGGGGCAAGGTAGCGGGACAGTCTTATAGATGGGCGGTTGCAGGGAGACTCTACGCACAGCTCTCAATCCTCGAGCTGGGGAGCTCCGGGAGGTTGGGCTGCGGCAGCGCCAGCAGGCTCCAAGATGGCTCAGCGAGTGTGGACCGCGGCAGCGCCAGCAGGTTCCAAGATGGCATAGCGAGTGTGGACCGCGGCAGCGCCAGCAGGTTCAAAGATGGTTCAGCGAGTGTGGACCGCGGCAGCGCCAGCAGGTTCCAAGATGGTTCAGCGAGTGTGGACCGCGGCAGCGCCAGCAGGTTCCAAGGTGGTTCAGCGAGTGTGGACCGCGGCAGCGCCAGCAGGTTCCAAGATGGTTCAGCGAGTGTGGACCGCGGCAGCGCCAGCAGGTTCCAAGGTGGTTCAGCGAGTGTGGACCGTGGCAGCGCCAGCAGGCTCCAAGATGGTTACAGCAAAGATGGACCGCGGCAGCGCCAGCAGGTCCCAAAGAGGGTACAGCGAAGATGGACCGCGGCAGCGCCCGCAGGTTCCAGGTAGACCAGCAAGGGGAGTTCGTCTCAGGGTCAGCCGCGACAGCGTCAGCAGGGCTTCTCGACTCCGGGATACAACTCCCGTCCTACTCCGGGGCTGGCCCAGATATAGGTCTGGAGTCCTTTGATGTCCGGACCCTCTCGCCTGGGGGTCAGAGGGGCCGGGATGATGGTGTCCGGACACCCAGCAGGGGGGTGGAGCCAGAGCCCAGGGAGGCCGGAGGGCGATCGAAACCAGGCATCCGGGGAGGGTTGGAGAGCCATCGAAACTCCCCTCTCCTTGTCTCTGGTGGAGTGGCCACTCTACCACCCGGAGGGTTCTTGGTGCCTCGATGGCGGGCTCGCTGGGGCCGTGGCCGCGGCTGGTCCGGGACCACGTGTCTGTGACGTGATGGGCCCAAGATGGCGTTGGGCCTGGAATGAGGGTCCGGGGTGGGCACCGGACCGGTAATGCTGGGGCGGCCCGAGGGTGCCGTGTCAGTGGTTGTGGGCCGCCGGGTGGCGGATCTGGTGGTTTGGAGGGCGTGCAGAGGGGTGCCCGAGGCCGACCCGGGCTGGATGGAGGGCCGATGTCGTCCGGGGCCCGCCATGCGGGAGGGGTAGGACCACACCACGAGGCCGGGTCCAACACTACCATTCTAGTCAGGGCGAGGGAGTCACACGCCAAGATAACCCCTGCTCCCCCCCTTGGTAGCTTGGCACGAGCAGTAAGGCTAAACTCGGAGGCAATGTGTAAAGCATTTGCTCCAGCACACAACAGCAACAACATCCTAGGCACACCACAAAAGGAACTCCACACAAGGTTATATAAAAATAACTTCTGTATTGTCAAAATCACATCAGATAGAAATCACACATGTACATTGTGCCAACTGGCACGGGCAATATTCACAAGGGATTATTCACAAGACAGGGCCACATGGGCCACTGTCAGAATCAATACTTTTAGAAATAGAAATACTGTCAGAAATTAGAAGAAAAGGATAAAATCACTGTAACACAAATTAGCAAGAATAGCACACAACCAGTAACTACTGGTACCAGGTAAGTACCACCGACGCAACCCTAACCACCTTAGGAGAATGTCACGCAGGGGACCAGGACCTCACTAGGACCACCTGTACTGGAAAGAACAACCACCTAAGAATAAAATACATTTAGGGGTATCCGCAAGAACACATTACACATGATGCATCACAACATTCAGAGGTGTAGGGAAAAAGGTAAACACATGATGTATAAAAACACATTAAGCAGTGTAATAACAAGGAAGACACATGATGCATAAAAACATTCAGAGGTGTAAAATCAAGGAAGACACATGATGCATAAAAACATTCAGAGGTGCCAGCAAAGAAAACACAACTCAATAGCGCAAAGACACATGATGCCTAAAACTTTCAGAGGTGCAAGGAAAAACCACACAATTGCGCAAAACCTTCCATAAGCCACTACCTGTGGCAGTCCCTAGGCCAACTGGCCTTGTTGGGGCTAGGACGCCCTGTAGTCCAAAAGTCAGGGGCCTAAATGGTGCAGGTGCCCACTACTTGCTGGGCACCTGTGGACAATCCCAAGCGCCTAAACGGTGAAGCTGCCCACTAATTGCTGGGCAGCTGGGAATCAACAAAAACTGTGACGGGCCCTCACTGACCCTTAGGCGCAAACTGCGCCCACTGCTGGAGCCACACAGGCTCTGGGCATGTCACGTGCCCCAAACGTTGGAGCCACACAGGCTCTTAAACAATTATGGCCGATGGAGCCCTCAGAGCCTCGCAGGCTCGTAATTACAAGGCTGCCGTCGTTGGAGTCCCCCCCGGGGGACTCAAAATGAACTAAATGCCAGGCAAGAGCCTCTCATGGCTCGCTAAACAAATGTGCCGCGTGGGGCTTCTCAGGGCTCCACATGAATCCATGCCCCTGAGCCTCTCGGGGCTCTCAAAACAAATATGCCCCCGGAGCCTCGGGGGCTCTAAACACTGAGGCCTCGCTGGTTGGAGCGGCCCGCAACGGCGGGCCCGCTCAGAACTGGAGCCGGGTTGGGACCGGCTCCCCTGTGGCACTACCGAAGCCCCCACCAGCCCTCCTTCACTCACCGGGCGGTTCTTGGGGGACTCCGGTCCTTTCTTCTGGACGGCGGGGCTCTCCTGCAACACCGGAGCCCCGCCTGCGCCTCTAGCCGACCTGCTCCTCTCCTCGGGTGCCGTGGGTGGTGCTCTCCCGCACCGGAGCCTCGCAGCTGGCAACTCCTGGGCACATCTCCGGTCTCCCTCCTCTGCTGGGAGACCGGCAACGACCGCCATGCTTCTCTCTCTCGGGGCTCCCTCTCGGTCACGGGAGCCCCGCAGCAGCCGCCGCCATCTTCCTCTCTCTCCCCAGGCAGGCAGCCAATCACGGCACGGCCCGGGGACGCGTCATCAGGGAATCCCGGGCCGGTTAGCCACGGCGCGGCAACTGTTCTTGGGGCCAGCCAATGGCAGCGCGGCCCTCCTGACGAGCCCACGGCTCTGGTCGCGCTGCCGAGGCTGCGTCAGCGATTTCAAAGACACGGCAATCTGGGGCAAATGCCGGGTGGGCACCGGCTTCCACAAATAAAGCGCTCCCCAAGCGCTAAAGGAAATTTAAAGCGCTCCATGCGCTAAAAATAGCAAACCAAGCGCTTCCAAGCGCTACAACAGAAAAATAAAGCGCTCCTAGCGCTAAAGGCTGAAATAAAGCGCCACCAGGCGCTAGGGGTGAGAGCAAAGCACTTCCAGCGCTAGGGAACAGTAAAGGTCCACAATTCCAGCAAAGTCCTTCAGGGGTCTAGGACCTCAGCAGTCCAGGACGTAAGGTGGAGCACAGCAGCTCCCAGAGAAGGAAAGTCCATCAGGTGTCCAGGAGCTGGGCAGGGCCCAGGGATTCCCCTGGGCCCAAGCAGCAGCACGCCCCTGGCAGATTCAAGTCTAAAAACAAGAACATTTTGGAAGGGGACACAGCCCCTTCTTATACAGAGAAAAGTCTTTGAAGTCTTTGTGCAGGCAGTGAGAGAACCAGCTAGAACTGGTTATAGGGAAGTCCTTTCAGTATCAGGGACAGAGGTGACAGTCGCCCAGCGGGGAGGTGGAGCCAGCATTGTGGCAGGCAGGCACAGCCTCATTCACTCCCAGGTGCTATCTCCTCCCACTTCCCTGGCAGCAGATGCTGCCTTTCATCCATGGGCTGACTCAGACAACCTCCTGGAGCTCCACAGCCCCTGTCATCCTCAAACCAGACAGTCAATCCACAAGCAGGCCCAGGCACTCCTGGGCCATGCTCGCCAGCCAATCACACGCCAGGCACAAATTACACAAATATGCCAACCTCTCAAAGTGGCACTTCTAGACTAGACACAATCATCCGCATAAACCATTACGCAGCATTCAATCTCACGAGTTCGCACTTATCAAACTCGACCCTGCACTCCCCACACATCAGGACCTACCATGGGCATACATATTCCCCATTCATTCCTATGGGAGGGCAGGTCACGCACCACACATACAGAGAGCACACGCACTTTACACTGTACCGTAGTGAAAAAGTGCGCAAAGGCCTAAAATCACCAACACCAGGTCACAGAAACAGGCTAGGAAAAAGCAAAAAGTTTCGGGGTGAACCTGCCAAAAGGGCCAGGTCCAACAATCGTCTTCAAACACATAATATCCAATGAGCATGTGTTGGGTTCCAATCCAGTTTAATTATTGCACACTTCTACAAACTCTAAGCCGAGTTCTAAATTTGTCCAATCTTGTCAAGATAACAAGAGACAGAAAATTAATTTGTAAGATTACACCACTTAGTCCCATCCGGAGACTAGGATTAGAAGCCATTCCCCCTGGTACCAGTTTCCAAAATGCCTATTAGATTACTGTGGAGGTGGTTCTGATAGCGAAATGCAATAAAGGCTGTCCGCAGGGGTAGAACACTCTACGGTGCCAATCCCATATTTTAATGCAGCGTTTATTATCAGCATATTTTGTTAAAGTGGTAACGTTGTGATTAGACGGAAAAAAACGTTCTAAACCCTTCCCTCTTCTATCCCTCTACTATACTTTTCAAGCCAAATAAAATACTAACATGTCAACCACTCAAATACATTTTTAGGTTTCCCCAGACTAATGAGCCACTAATTTTTTTGGGGTTCCGAAGTAGTGCTACTCACCTAAAAGCGCTTCGACGCCTCGTATGGGGTAGTAAGCGCTATATAAATGCAATTTCTGCTTTAGAAGGTATGGAAAGTTGATATTTCACTGCTCCTTTTCTGCTTGAATGGTGCCCAGTTAAAAAAAACTGGGCTTTATTTTATGAGTCACAATGAAGACAGTTTAAAATAGAACGAGGTCTGTTCAGACATGATTCGCAAAAATGCACGCCTACTTATAGCTCAATTTGCAGGCAAAATCAGTGCCTTCAGCCGCTCTCCTTCGACTTAACGGAAGGGAGGACAAAACAAATGTGTATTGTGGAATTGTTTTGGGAATTGTTTTTGCAGCCCAAAAAGGAATAATTCTCTCTAGGTGTTTCTCTGACACAAGGTATTGTCAAGTTACACGCATGTTAAGGCACTCGGACAAGACCTACAAATTGACATTCACTGAAATGTATGCCTGCTTCCTCTAGGAGTGCAGGGGCAACATTTGTCTTGGTCACCAAGGGTAAACTTAATTTTGAGAGTAGAAAGAGCCAAATATGACTGCTATGAGAAGCATAAACCTGAAAAGTCGCGTGGTTTCTGTTGGGCTGTTTTTGACATGAATGGCTCTTTTATCCATCTTTTGGTTATGGCGTCCATGAATGCTTTTAAGTGTAATATTCGAGTGTTCTGGAGGTGAAGTAATGTAGAAAGGTACTATTGACCTTTAACGCTAGTGGATTCAGCATCTGCAGTGGTGGGAAGCACTACATAAAATGCACATTACAAAGCTTGCTGGGTGTTCGATTACACGCCGCAAGCGTGTATCCACCCTTTGTCTAATCGATCTTTTATCTCCCAAAGCAAACCGCGGGCAGCAGTACCTCATTGTAGAAACTTAAGCCGTCTCGGAAGCCATATGGCGTTCCTTTAAAAGGGACTCCAAGACGTTTGTGCTTTGGAAGTTTGTTTGGCCCCTCAAGCTGTTGCCGAATGGTTTGTCATGTCCTAAACCACCTCAAAAGTGACCTGGTTAAATGAAAGCTGCTATCTACTACTGCAGAAGCAATATTTTAAATGTTTTAATTCGTTTTAATTAGATGATTCCTTAGAAGAAAGCGTTATTCTTCATTTCAGCAAACTAATCTTTGACCCAAGCTTTGTATGGTATCGGCACAAACAAGTACATGTTCAGAACATTGCACGTGGGAACACTAAACCACTGACGCACTTAAATATTTTTTTATTAATGTGTTGGTTTTGAAAATAGCGAAATTAATAGCTTTGTCATTGACTATGCCAATAGTTTTAACTTTCGCAAATGTGACACCTATAGCATTTGTATTGCAATATGTGTTGTATTTACGTGACGTAGATGTATTGGTATTACAAATAACAATGGCTTTTAATTTTTTTAAATAATACAAATGAAAGGTATTGTAATTTATAATGGCAGTAGCTTAAACTTTTGTAAATTACTTATGTGAAGATTATGTTCAGTGTATTTTATTGTGACGAAATCCAAGAACAGAAGTGAAATATTAACATCTTTTTGTGACATTTGTAATAAAGCTTGAAACATTGAGAGAACATATTTGAACCAGTTGTTGTTGAATGGTTGCACAGATTGAAACTGTAGTGGCGACGAGTGATGCTGTGGTAGCGCAGTGATGTGGTGGTGCTGAGTGATGCTGTGGTGATGCGATAGAGGGAGGGCGATAGAGGGAGGGCGATAGAGGGAGGGCGATAGAGGGAGGGCGATAGAGGGAGGGCGATAGAGGGAGGGCGATAGAGGGAGGGCGATAGAGGGAGGGCGATAGAGGGAGGGCGATAGAGGGAGGGCGATGGAGGGAGGGCGATGGAGGGAGGGAGGGCGATAGATGGAGGGAGGGCGATAGATGGAGGGAGGGCGATAGATGGAGGGAGGGCGATAGATGGAGGGAGGGCGATAGATGGAGGGAGGGCGATAGATGGAGGGAGGGCGATAGATGGAGGGAGGGCGATAGATGGAGGGAGGGCGATAGATGGAGGGAGGGCGATAGGTGGAGGGAGGGCGATAGGTGGAGGGAGGGAGGGCGATTGATAGAGGGAGGGAGGGCGATTGATAGAGGGAGGGAGGGCGATTGATAGAGGGAGGGAGGGCGATTGATAGAGGGAGGGAGGGCGATTGATAGAGGGAGGGAGGGCGATTGATAGAGGGAGGGAGGGCGATTGATAGAGGGAGGGAGGGCGATTGATAGAGGGAGGGAGGGCGATTGATAGAGGGAGGGAGGGCGATTGATAGAGGGAGGGAGGGCGATTGATAGATGGAGGGAGGGCGATTGATAGAGGGAGGGAGGGCGATTGATAGAGGGAGGGAGGGCGATTGATAGAGGGAGGGAGGGCGATTGATAGAGGGAGGGAGGGCGATTGATAGAGGGAGGGAGGGCGATTGATAGAGGGAGGGAGGGCGATTGATAGAGGGAGGGCGATTGATAGAGGGAGGGCGATTGATAGAGGGAGGGCGATTGATAGAGGGAGGGCGATAGAAAGAGGGAGGGAGGGCGATAGAAAGAGGGAGGGAGGGCGATAGAAAGAGGGAGGGAGGGCGATAGAAAGAGGGAGGGAGGGCGATAGAAAGAGGGAGGGAGGGCGATAGATGGAGGGAGGGAGGGCGATAGATGGAGGGAGGGAGGGCGATAGATGGAGGGAGGGAGGGCGATAGATGGAGGGCGATAGATGGAGGGAGGGAGGGCGATAGATGGAGGGAGGGAGGGCGATAGATGGAGGGAGGGAGGGCGATGGAGGGAGGGAGGGAGGGCGATAGATGGAGGGAGGGAGGGAGGGCGATAGATGGAGGGAGGGAGGGAGGGCGATAGATGGAGGGAGGGAGGGAGGGCGATAGATGGAGGGAGGGAGGGAGGGCGATAGATGGAGGGAGGGAGGGAGGGCGATAGATGGAGGGAGGGAGGGAGGGCGATAGATGGAGGGAGGGAGGGAGGGCGATAGATGGAGGGAGGGAGGGAGGGCGATAGATGGAGGGAGGGAGGGCGATAGATGGAGGGAGGGAGGGCGATGGAGGGAGGGAGGGAGGGCGATAGATGGAGGGAGGGAGGGAGGGCGATAGATGGAGGGAGGGAGGGAGGGCGATAGATGGAGGGAGGGAGGGAGGGCGATAGATGGAGGGAGGGAGGGAGGGCGATAGATGGAGGGAGGGAGGGAGGGCGATAGATGGAGGGAGGGAGGGAGGGCGATAGATGGAGGGAGGGCGATAGATAGATAGATAGATAGATGGAGGGAGGGCGATAGATAGATAGATAGATAGATGGAGGGAGGCCGATAGATAGATAGATAGATAGATGGAGGGAGGCCGATAGATAGATAGATAGATAGATGGAGGGAGGCCGATAGATAGATAGATAGATAGATAGATAGATAGATGGAGGGAGGCCGATAGATAGATAGATAGATGGAGGGAGGGCAATAGATAGATAGATAGATAGATGGAGGGAGGGCAATAGATAGATAGATAGATAGATGGAGGGAGGGCAATAGATAGATAGATAGATAGATGGAGGGAGGGCAATAGATAGATAGAGGGAGGGGTTGTGGTTGTGCTTGTGTGTGGTTGTGGGGGCGTGGGGTTGAGTGTGGGTTGGGGCGTGGGGTTGAGTGTGGTTGTGGGGGCGGTTGAATTATCTTAACTTGCAACCGAGCAGCTTCTGTTTACAAGCTTGAAAGCAGCAGTTACATAAATCGGGAGCTGCAGCATGCCCATGGCTCGCCAGTGCATGTTACAAATTAAACGAAGCATAATGTGTTTGGATCGCATTACAAAGAAAGGCAATAACAAGGGGTTAGTAGGAGGGGGATGGGAGGGGGACGAAATGGAGAACGCTCCGACACGGAGAGCCAGAAGATGATTCATTTGAAATAAGGCTTTGATTAGAGAACGAGCGCAGAGCCAGGTGGAGCGGAGGTGGGTGGGGGATGGGTGGGGGCACAAAAGCAAACTGCTAGAATTCGCAAGAACAAGATGAAAGGTAAATGGCAGAGCAGGAAGGTGCGACTCGGGGGACGGGGCACAGCAGTAGCTCAACTGGGGGAAGCATTTATTAAAAATAAAACCAATAAAAAAGGAACGAAAACGGTGGTTGGGGCGGGGAAGACAAGAACTGCAACAGACGGAGATGTGTTTTGATCTGTTTATAGGGAGTGTTATCTGTCTCGCTCCTCCTGCCTGTTTATCTACCTCTTTCTGTCTGTCTGCTCGCCTCTCACTGCGCATCGGAGTGCCTGCCACTCAGGGCCACGCGCAACTCTTTTTGGCAAATAATGCTTGTGCGCCGGGGTTTAAACTTGGCAAACTCGAATTGCTATACATTATGTAAAAAACCCTCCCATGCCACGCAATAGAGTGAATTATTAAATAGGCTTCTATTTAAGTGCGAGAGAGAATTGTTGTAGTTCAATCAACTGACAAGTTATATTAGAGCAGAAGGGAAAGGAGGGTGATGTACATATAACGTTGACAGGAAGAGGGAAGACAAATAGAATAAAGTATTTGTGAGAGACAGGGAGTATGAGAGAGAAAAACAGGAAGGGAAGAATGGAGACATTGAAAGGAGTGGTCAAGAGAAGAGAGAAAAAACTGGAGGTTAGAGAGTGGGACAGCGCGAGGATGCAAAAACAGATGAGAAGAAAACGAGAGACGAGCCCCTGGTAAGGGAAGAGAGCGAGGGCACGTGTGAGCATGAGAGAAGTGCTTAAACAGTGACCAGGGAGGAGAGACCCTGGGGGGTGAGTGCGATAAATTTTTATAAAAAATAAATAAATGCGAGTTGTGAGAGGAAGGGGGGGGGGCGGGTTGTCACAGCCCTAAAAGGATGTTCTGGCATTGCGCCTAGGGGGCCGGGGAGCGGCTTCCTTTGTAGACTGATTGGGGGGGGCGGGGGAGCGGCAGCCTTTGAAATCTGATGCCGAGGCACAGACAAATGGTTGTGTGTGATGTGGCTGGCGATGATGTGCACGCGCCTGGCTCACATGAACTGTACGCGATCTGCAGCTAGGTAGACTTTTCGGACCGCTTACTATAATCTCTCCTATCAATCCCTAAGGGATAGAATAGGCGAGACCTAAAAACTGCCAACCGCATAGTGCATCCTACAGAGCAGCATATCATTTGTCTAAAGAGGAGCGTTCTGAAAGACTAGCGTATGCTAGAAAAATCTCAGGATATTACTAAAAATATTGTCCCGCATCATTTCAGATTCCAATTTGTGCTGACTGAAGTTTAATTGTAATGTGCACCTATGCGGGACAATATTAATATCCTGAGATTTTTCAGTGGGCATATTCTTTAACTTCCTTGATTTATTTTAAAATAAAAGGATAGCTATCTATTTTGTTAGAAGGTACCGTTGCCTTCCAGTAGGTGCAATTGGTTTAATGGCAAATATTTACCACGATTGTCCTGATCTGCCCATGAATTAGGTCTGGTGACCATATGTTTTTTTTTGGTTACAAAGCTAAAGAAGGAAATACAAATTCCTATAACATTAAATTCCTATAACATTAAGCAGTCAGTCGTCAACATTTATACAACTGTTTTAGAAAGTATAAAAGTCACTTATGAAAATCATAATTTTTTTCTTGTCAGTGTAACGTTCAATGTTGGCTAGATTCCAGCCGTTTTGAAAAGAAATTATAGCAAACATTTCATAAGAAAACGCCAAAAACCTCTCATGCACACACTCGTGTGTATAGCTACGACATTAACACAGTCTTGTATATTTATGACCACAAAGAGATGTATATTTTTTATGAATCTTTTATTTTTATTTTATAACAGTAGTTGTCTGATTATTTTTGGTGTCCTATATAGGCTCTTTGGATAGATAATTACAATATAAAAGTTAATATTTCATTTGATAAAGGTATACACAATTACACAGAAAACTTTGAAAAATATATAAACACATATCACAAAAACCAACAGAGACAAATCGGTCAGTAGTCTATTGTAGTGGGCAAAAGCGGTGAGTATTGACACTACGCGCGTTTCGGCATTCTGCCTTCATCAGGTGACCGTCATTCACGTGTATACTGTACAGGACAACAAAAACTTAACTTGGATAATACGATATCGCTATGTAGATAGTGGTGAGGTTCATTTGTAGATCCTCATAGATTATTGCGTCGTTTTAAAAGAATTTTGTTGTAATGAAAATGTAAAGTTATCGGACCCAATCTATGGTCGAGGTGCTTGTTCCAATGTATTTTTCACTTTTTTTCCTTATTCTCATTCCCAAAGACCCATGCTCAAAGGTCCCCGAGTTGGAACGTTATCTTATCCTAGATGTGCTGAAAGTCTTGAATCGTCATAATTGGGAGACCGGCAGATATAGTTTATTATCTCTTCTGTTGCTCATAAAAGATGAAACAGGATAATTTCGCCGTGAATTGGATGGAAGAGGACGTATTTCATATCATAATGGTGAATTCCCCGTACTTCGTGTTGCCAAGTAGTATATTTTTGGCCAGATCTCCCCTCGACGTGCCGGTGGTTCAAGCCTCCATAAACCTTTTTAAGACACTTTTCAAATACAGAAGAAAACGTGAGTGACGCGTGTTAGGGAAAAGAGGCGGGGCAGGGAGGGGGGGCCGTTGGGCATGGCTGAGACATAGATTTTTTTTTAAAAAGGAACTTGCCTGCTGCGCTCCAGTATCACATCGCGCTCTTTTGCTCCTCGCCAGCACAGGCAGGTATAGGCTCCCAGCCTATCCTGCGGCCAATCCTGAAGCAGCTTCAGGTTTAGCCGAAGCACTGATTTGTGCTCCAGGACATACTGGGAGCCTGTGCCTGCTCTGTCTAACCTCAGCAATGCAGCTGATGTTGGAGAGAGCTTCACTGCACATGTGGGTTTCACCAACCTCAGACGGCTGGCCATACCCACATGCGTAGTGAAGGCACTGCCCACCACTCCCCTGC
This sequence comes from Lissotriton helveticus, assembly GCF_964261635.1. Classification (NCBI taxonomy): domain Eukaryota; kingdom Metazoa; phylum Chordata; class Amphibia; order Caudata; family Salamandridae; genus Lissotriton; species Lissotriton helveticus. The sequence goes on along the minus strand of NC_136059.1, from coordinate 697,844,932 downwards.
CTCCCCTCCAGCCTGTCACCACCCTTGACCCGCCCCCAATACTCTGCACAAGAAAGATAAAACTGGTTTTAAACCAGTTTTATTTGTCACATTTTTTAAAGTGTTGGCAGGGTAGGCGACACTCTGCCATAGCACAGGACCCACAGCTGAAAGAAAAGACCTGATATGGCAATGCGCACACATGCAAGTTGCAGTTAGGGCAATGTATAACCAAGCTTGGGTTAGTTTATGTGCTTATGAACTTAAAACAGTCATAAATAGAAGTGTTCAAGCAGTAAACCCCTTTTCATAAGGATACTTGTAAATGCTGATTACTCACCCTTTGATTATACCCCAAGGCACCAGACTGGATCTGGAGAATTTTACGCTCCGCAAGAGAGGTCACAGTTGAAATATAGGTCCCGGTGGAAGGACTGCTTGTGATCATATTCAAGAGTCCAGTCCTTCAGACTCCGGTCCTGCTTGAAGTTAAAGTTTAAGGCACACCATAAGTTCAAGAAAGCTTAGCAAGGCTCTTCTCCGTTCTGCCACTCAAAATTAGGCAAGACACTTCAAGGGTCTCAGTTGAAAGGTTATGCCACACAAGTGTCTTCTGACTCCGATCCAGTTCCGCAACTGACCCAATGTGCCAAAAACTGAGCAATATTTGACCCCAGAGCAAGTAGCAGAATTGAAGGGGAGCCATGCTGCATGTCCTTCAGATGCTTTCGGCCCCCATGGAATGGCAAGGGGCTTCATTTGGATTTCTGCCAGTGGCCCCTCCTTTGGAACCAACTGATCCTTGCCAATGACTTAATTTTTGCATCCCCATTCCTGGGTCCATGCCAGTTCTAATTCAATCTATGCCATGCGCAACTTGGATGTCTGTCTCAAACCCTGACCCATATTCAGCCTGCTCAGGCATATGTTGTGCTACATGATTACAAAAGTGCAACTAATCTATGCAATCTGACTCTAATCCTTTACCTCAACAACACTCTACTTCCTACCTTTATACCAAAGACTGGCTATACCTGGATATAGAACAGGTTTCCCCTAAATCGGTCCTGAAGGACTGGATCCATGCCAGATTTGTAAGATCTCTACATTTATCTAAATGTGGATATGCTACAATTCTGATCCAACTCTCTAGGACCGTTTTTAGACAACCCTGATGTAGAAGGTGTCAGTGGGCTATGCAGGCTCCCAGAGACTGAGCTCAATTTGCTCCCCTGGGTCATCAACAGAAGAAAGTGCCTCTCTTGCGGTAGTTGTGAGAAGGGCGGCAAAGTGCTATATTTACAGTTGCCTACGATTCAAAACGAAGGCAAATTATATTAACTGAAATCTTCCTCCTGAGCCTCTCGCAACATAGTCATGACTCTCTGGTCTAAACTGTCCTTGAGGCCCGGGTCAGTCGACCTTGTAATCGGGTGACAGATTATCTCTCCCAGTGGGGTATGACCGATAGATTTGTAAATAGTAGAGGAGCTGGAGTACTATAACCATCTTCGCTAGGGCTATTTTCCCAATGGTAGGGTTTTCCAGAAGCCCACTAGGGCCTGTATGCCTACTAGTGCTTTGCGATGGTTGCCCTCATAAAGCTCATTGGGGGAGTGATTGTCTTACTCCTAAGTAATAAGGGGACTTTTCACTCCAGGTGAGCCTGGCGTCTGACATATATCTCATGTGGGGGAAGGTCGGGGCTCCGGGGATAAATAGTGGGCTTCGCCCAGTTAACTCTTAACCCGGCTGCAGCCGCAAAGTCTGCACGTGTAGCCCAGAGAGGTTTGAGGTTCATTGTGATGTCCCTTACATATAGCAACAGATCATCTGCATACAGGGACACACTGTGAATAGGGCCCGCTAATGGGATACTCCAGTCCCTGCACTCCTAGTGGAGGCGAACCGCCAGGGGTTCCATTGCTAAGGCAAAGAGTAGGAGAGAGCGGGTATCCCTGTTGTGTTCCACGGGCCACTTGGAAGGGGGCAGAGATATAGTGGTAGAGGCGTATTCGGGATTTGAACTTCACATACAGCAGCCTTGTGTCTGCCAAAAGTGTGGCACCTATTCCCATACGCTGAAGCACTGCAAAAAGGTATGGCCATGTCAGGGTATCCAATGTTTTCTCCAAGTCCTGGTCTAGGCAAGCGGCGCAGGTATAGTGGCCCTGTACCTGATCCTGGATGTGGAACAGTTGACTGATCTTTTGGGGGGTATTTCAGACTGGAACAAACCCACACTGGTCTGGGTGTATCAATGCTGGGAGGATCTTGGCGAATTGGTCTGCTAAGATCTTACCGAGGATCTTGCAGTCTGCCGATAACAATGCAATTGGTCGATAAGAGGTCAGTAGTGTATGGTTTCAATCTGACTTGAAGAATGATTCCAGAAGGGATTCACACAGTGAGCCCGGAAGTTCCCCACCCTTCAGTGCCCACTTGAACAACCCTTACTGGACCATCCCCCAATCTTGCTGCAAGAAGTCAACATTATGCTGTACAAGATTTCCAGATCTGGAGAGAAGAGAGGGGTGCTATTTGGACAGTCATCTTGTACGGAGGGAGAGAGTCATCTGGCATACAATGGACATCTGACCACTAAATGCCTTTTTGAGGAAAGACTAATTCAAAATTCTCAACATGTCTCAGATTATTTTGCTTTGTACCCTGGAGACTGTATGGTAGCCCTACACCTGCAGGATGTGTATTTTTATACACCCATCCTGCAGTCTCACACGTGCTACCTGCAGTTCATGGTAGAGTTGGAACACTTCCAAGTTGCCTTTCTCTCCTTTGGCCTTACTTCATTGGCCGTGGTTGCTGTCCACTTTTAGAGATCAGGGATTGCGTGTGTTCTGTTCCTCCACATTGGCTGCTCAAGGCGGACTCGCTGCATTCAAGCCACCTCTGAATGAGGTTTTCAGTCAATGAACCGAAGTCCCACCTAGGCCCCAGGCAGAGCGATCCTTTCATTCCGGCTGACCTGGACATGGACATACAAGGCCTTTTCACCCTCCGTTAGTCCCAAAACATTCAGGATATGATCCTCCTGTTTTAGGCTCAATCTTTAGATCTTGGCAGATCTGAGGCTTCTTGGACTCCTAGCCTAGTTAATCCATCTCTTCCTGAGTGCCAGATGGCATATGCAGGCCCTGCATTTGAAATCTCAGTTTTCTTCTACGTCAGGGCTACCTCTCTGACCACATTCAGGACGCTTTACATGGTCTTCTTGGTGGCAGACAAGCACTAACTTGACCTGGGGCTTAACACTGTCTATTCTCCACCCAGGTTCCACGGTTGTGACTAATGCGTCATTGCTTGGTTGGGGGGTGTTTGGGAGTGGTCACTTAGGGGTGCTAGAAATCAGAGCCCTCTGGACTCTAAGAGCCAGCTCCCATCAGCCTTTTGAAACTTAAATGATTCATCTGTCCTGGACAAGCTTCCTACCATCCATCAAGGGAAGGCTGACGCAGGGCCTAACACTCTCACAAGCCGTGACCGCCTGATGGTACTGCAAGAATATGGGCTGAATGGAGTCCTTGATTGAATGCCAAGCGGCCATACATCTTTGAAGGTGGCTGAACCTACAGAACTTTTTTCTGGTTACCAGCCAGCTAGCAGGGTCTGAGTGCCTGCACAGATTAGCTTAGCAGAGGTTGGCCGTTGGATCAAGAGTTTCAAGGGACCTGTTTGATCAGTGGGTGACACCCTTTTTCCATCTGATTGCTACCATCGGGAGCACACAGAGTCAAAACTACTGTACACTAGAGTTCCTGCCAAGAAAGTCATTGAGCCATTCCTGCCTCATATTGTAAGAAAAGTCAGGATAGACTGGGCCGAAGTCAGCTTAAACACCCCAGATTGGGCCACTAGAATATCGTACCCAGAGCTCATGAGCATTTGCGCTCCAATCGGACTACCGCAACTGGGGAATGTCCTGCACTATAGTCTCCATGCTTGGAGATTCTGCAGTGGCAGTTAAATGTATTCATTCTGCCAGCCTCCATAGTCCCTGTCATCCTTGTAGCCTAATATACTTAGGAAAGTCCTCCTATGCTGGGCAATAGGAGAAATGTGTTGCCTAGTGTGAAACTTGTCATACTGACCCTGCGCAGGCTAAACTATCAAATATTATTGTTTGTTCTGTTTGCCCAGCAAGGCCTTTAAGCGGGCTCAATAAAGGGTTCTCTTATTTCCCCTGAAGCTGTTCATCATCCTGAGTGGGACATGAACTTATAGTTGCATTCCTTAGGTGCACACAGTTTGAGTTAATGCACAGCTGCTTTCTATGACTACTGGCAATTAGAATCTTTTTCCTGATTACCATCGCTCCACTTTCTGCATGAGTGATCTGCAGGCGAGCTTAGCGCGAACACCGCCCACCAGCTTCTTCCCCCAAAAAGTGGTCACCCGAGCAGCCTTCTTACCCAAATTTGTGACTTCATATCTTGTCATCCAATCTGTACTCTGACAATATTTTTGCACTGTCTCACACTTCTAACGAAGAAGATGTGCTGCATCAACTGGACCCAGAAAAGGGCATGTCGTTTCTACCTTAATCACACTAAAGACAAATTTGGTGGCTGGTCAGCTCTTTGTCGAATATTCTGAAATAAAAAAAGGAAAGGCGGTGCAGATAAAAATCTCTCAAGATGAATAGCTATCATAAAAATCTGGTATGTGCTTCCGTAGAAGCAACCTCCTGAAGGCCTGCGTGGACATGCGGTGCTGCTATGACTACGTTGGCAAGGGGGGTGGAAGGGAAAAGGAATCTTTGGACACCTGCCAATCTGCAACGCAGGCTTCTGGACACACATTGACAAAACACTACTGTCTTGACAGTGTGGGCCGGTCGGAGAGCCATTTGGCCTCCTCAGTCCTGCAAGACTTTCTGGTCCTAATCCACTCCCCAGGCCCTCCACCTTTGGGAGTCGTTGTGCACAAAGCCTGTCCCCGACTGCATAGTAGATACAAGGAGAATACTGTCCTCCTCAGAATCTTTAACAAGGGTTGCTTTTAAAGCGTAGGTGATCAAAGTTGAACATAACAAGATTCTGAAAAGTCATTATGAATAAATGTGGTGTGTTCAGTTGGTGAGGTAATGTAAATTTGCTATGAAAAATTAATGTTCCTTGAAAAGTTGTGAATCAAAGGTAGCTTTATTCGATAACCAATATCTTAAAAGCAGTAACATACATACAATCAACATAAAAATACAAGTTTTCAGATTAGCCATGATCCGTGATCTAAGAATAAAAGATATACAGTCCATAAAAACAGTAAATTCGAATTTACAAAGGAAAATACTAGCAGGCTATTTCAGGTAGAAACTTGGTGTAGCCATAGGATAAATCAATTCCAGCTTGTTTAGTTAGGAGAATATAAAGTGACAGTGCAATAAAAAAATGTGCAAAGCAGTTAAAAATATAAAACCACAATAGTTCATTTAAAATGGTACACGTAAAAATGTAAACCTTACTATCCATGCACGGTCAAAGTATTTGGCCACGCCACAGGCCAGGAGGGTTCGTGCATCCGTTTTCAGATTGCGCAAGGCAACACTATGTTCGTGGATACCCAATAAACTACAGATAGGTTTTAACCATCTCATTCTTGCCTTCTTATAGGCAGGGCAGGCAAACATAAAATGAGCCACGCGTTCAGTCTAAGCCGTACAGCAGGGGCAGTCCGCTGTTGACTGATGCAGGGCACTCCACTTTGCAGTTAATTCTCGTATTGGGAGTGTGCCTACCCTGAACTGAATATAAAGTGCCCTGTCTCGTGGCATCTGGATAAAATCTAAGTAAGGTTCTAAAAGTATGCGCTGCTTATGTGAATAAAATTCCTCTGTGAGCCTTCCCAATCTCGAGTTACTGTGCTCTTGTGCATCTACCCACGCCCAGTAGCACTTTTTAAGGTCAGCCTTATTAGGTGGGGTTTGGGTTTCCCACAAATCCTTCAAACCAAGCGCTAAGACTAGCTTTTTTTTTTTTAGATCGAAAAGCCAGCTAATTCTTTGGTTGCCATCCAGAACCATCAGTTCCGTGAGCGCGGAGGTATAGCTAGCAAGCTCAGGGTCCGACGCAGGCGAGCCCAGAATAACAGGGGCAGTAGCCTGGCTATATCTTTAAAAGAGCGCCTACCCATGTCGCTCATCAGAGGTTTTAATGATAACTTGCTGAGAAGCATCACTAGATCTCTAAGGAATTTATGCTCAGATCTACTGATTCCATCCACATTATCGAAGCCCCATATTTCGGCACCGCAGAGAGCTGAGTGAACTGCCTTGGCTGCATAGATCGTAAGAGCAGGAGCACAGGTCTGCTCTGTGAGGAGCGATGTTCTAAGTAGTGTTCCTACCACACGCTTGTGGCTCAAAAGCATTTTATCGATGTGAGGCCGCGAATGCATTTTCTCAGCAAGCCGAATACCTAAATAGTCGAACGTTGAGACTCGCTCTAAGCGTGTTCCATCTAGTGTGAAATTAGCCTTATATGGCCTGTAGGGATTAAACACCATGAGCTTTGTTTTGAAGGTGTTAACGACCAGCCCTCTGGACTCACAAAAGAGATGGAATCTGTCTAAAAGCTTCTAAAGCCCAGCCGGAGTTTTAGACAAGATGAGTATCATCCGCGAAGAGATGGGTAGGAACCCTGTCTCCTGCCAGGGAAGAGGCATCCGATGGGAAGTTCTCGTAAAAAACTAACCACCCCATTGATGAATAGGGAAAATAGGGTGGGCGCCATTACACAGCCCTGGCGCACTCCTCTATTTACAGGGATCCTGTGTGTCTTCTGTTTTGGTCCTGAGCTCCCCACCTAACTTGGGTATAATTGCCCTCGTGAAGGCGAATGAGCAAATTCAGGATCATCGGAGGGATCCCCATGTCACTTAGTAGTTGTCACATCCGGTCACGGGGTACTAGGTCAAAGACAGTCTTCAGGTCAATAAAGGTTAAGTAAAGACTGCCCTTGCCAATTAATACAACCTTCCAGTAGATTAAAAGCAAACTAAATGCTTGGTCCACTGTCCCTGTGCACGCCCTGAATCCTGCTTGATACTGGGTGAGAACATCCTTATCTACCCACAGATTAATTCTTTGGAGCAGCACCCTGCCAACTACTTTCTGCATAGCATCGATCAAACTTATTGGGCGGTACTTGGCAGGGTCATCCCTAGCACCTTTTTAAAAAATGGGTACCAGCTCTGCACCTTTCCATGAATCGGGTAATGCGCTACCCTTTGCAATGGAGTTAATTAAAAGCATATTATATTTTGCCCAATTGGGAGGGTCTGCAAGAAAAAGATCCCCCGGAAGACCATCCGGGCCTGAAGCTTTTGCTGGAACTATTTTCTTAATAGCCGCCTCTATTTCTTTTACATTAAAGAGATCAATAACATCCAAAGTGGGGCAGCTGCTTGAGTAGCCATCTGACCCAACTTGAGGGATTGAGCTGGACCCCGAATAAAGTTTCCCAAAGTGGTTAAACCAATCTTGATTTGTGATATGGTTAGGAATCAAATCGGGGTCTTAATTACCTGTCCTCCTGACCTTATCCCAAAGAGGTTGGGATCCTTGGCTACACTTTCATCCTTTAGATTCTGCCAGTATGTCTCATCCCACTCACGTTTTGCTTGGATGAGAGCACTTCTGTAGTCCTTTCTGGTTGTCCTAACTAATGGACAGTGTTTGTTTTTTTTCGCTAAAATCAAAGCCTTTTTCTTCTGTCTACAGTCTGTTAAAGCAGGTCTGATGGTTTTTGTGACGCATAATTCGTTTAACAGCGTAAATCTCTCTAACAAATAGTGAACCCAGCTCAGTCATCATGCTTCCGTATAACTCTGGGACCCTGGGCAGACCGTCCTTTTCACTCAAAACCTCTTGCAATTTAAATGTACTTTCGCTGACTATGCACCTTACCTCAACCATTTGAGATTCTTGAGCCGCAACTCTTGGCCATTTAAGATACCTCCTATAGATTGAGGCGATGTTAGATCTGGGGGTCTCTAGTTGGCAATGGTATTCACCTTTGTCCAAACAGGGACCATTACTTCTAAGTCAGGATAAGGGGAATTACACTCCTTAAGAACCCCTGCTCATCCCCTTGGTAGCTTGGCACTTGCAGACAGGCTTATCTCAGAGGCAGTGTGTTAAGCATTTGTAATACAGTGAAAACACTACAGATGGGCACAACACAGGTTTTATAAAAATAAGTATACTACACTTAAGATTACTTAAAAGATGATTAAAGTCTCTTAGTTCAAGTTGAGGGTAAATGCGACAAAGTTCTCAACAAAGTACCTGGATGCGTAACGCAAAGTGAACAAAAGGGGAGATGCGCCGGTTCTGTGACCCTGGGGAACAGTTGCATCCTTCCTCAATGCTTGCGCAGAGTAGGGGACTCGTCGTGAGCCTTACCGGTGCGGGGGTGATGCGTAGATTTTCAGCTTGCGGGCCCGTTGCGGTGTGCAAGATGGCGCCTTGATGCGATGCGATGATCCGGATCCGAGAAGATGGCGCCCTTGATGCGGCGATGCAATGACGCCCTGGCAGCCTTGCGACGACTCTGTACTTTGGAGCTGCAACAGGCCCTGCGACCCGCTTCTCTGGTGATGCGACGGCGACTTGCTAGATGTTGTCACGCTTCTCCGGTGATGCGACAGCAGGCAGCTTCGATGAACACATGCTTCCAGGGAGATGCGACGAAGGTTCGCTTCTCTGGCGTTGCGATGATTTCAGCTGCGGCGGCAACACTCTTCTTCTTGATGCGTCGCGCTTCCAGCTCCCAGCGGCACGCAAGTGACTGGAGTCAAAATTCCCAGCAAGGAAATTTAGAAGGGAGCTGGAGGTGAAGTCTTTTGTCCCTGAGTCTAAAGCACAGTTCAAGCCCTTGGAGAATATTCTGTAGATGAAAGTCCTTACAAAGTTCCTTCTCCTTTCCCTTGGCAATGAGGCAACCACTGCAGGCCAACCCAGCAAACAGCACACTGGCAGAGGGGCAGTACAACACCTGCAGCTTCCTTGGTTCTTCTCCTTGGCAGAAAGGTTTCTTGTTCCAGAAGTGATCTAATCTCTTGGGATCAGGGTCTCAATATTTATACCCCAAAATCCTTTGTTCTCTGAAGGCAGAGAAGCCTCGGCCTAGTCCAAACCAGTTCCTGAGCACTTTGTTTACACAACTCTCTTCTTCCTTTCACTGTGCAGGGCAGTGACATCAGCTGCCCCACAGGAGGTGGAGCCAGCACAGGGGAGGGAAGATACAGCTCTGGAGCACTTTGCTGACATGATTCCTCCTCTCCTTTAACAGTGCAGGGCAGAGACATCATACAAGCCACAGGAGGTGGGGCCAGCATTGTAGAGGGAAGGCCCAGCCCTATTCAGGTCCCAAGTGCAACTCCTCCCTCCCATCTATATGCAGATCTCTCTATTCACCACTGGGCTGCCCCAGCCTGTCTCCTGGAATCCCCCAGCCCTGTCACTCACAAACCCAGACAAGGAATACACAACCCAGCAGAGGCAGGCTCACATGGTTAGGCAAGCAAATACCTACGTTCTAAAAGTGGTATTTGCAAACACAGAATATTAAAATAAACATTACTAAAAGATGTATTTTATTATTCTGAGTCAGGCATACTAAATTCGAATTTCTACTGTGTTCCCTGAGCCAGTTCGGATTATATGCATGTAATAATCTAGCTTCTCATTCTGGCCTATGAGAACAAATAGCCTTCAGTAGTGAAAAATGAAAATGGCTGTAATTCACTATTAGAACATGCTACACACATCAGAGCATGCCCTACCTTATTCTTACAATGCACCCGGCCCTTGGGCTTACCATAGGGGTGTCTAATATAAAGGGAAGGTTTAGGGACTTGCAAGTGGGTGCACTTGGCCAAGTCGACATGGCAGTGCTAGACTGCACACAGGCCTTGCAATGGCAGGCCTGAGACACAATTTAAAAGCTGCTTCTGTGGGTGGCACAACCAGTGCTGCAAGCCCACCAGCAGAATTTGATTTACAAGCCCTGGGCACACATGGTGCACTATACTAGGGACTGACAGATAAATCAAATAACCCAATCATGGAATAACCAATTAGGACATAAATTTAGCATAGGGAGCACTTGCACTGTGGCACTGATTAACAGTGGCACAGTGCCCAAAGTATAAATCCAGCAAAAATGTATCAAAACAGAGGAGGCAATCTGTCAAAAAAGGAAGGGAGACTCACGCCAATGATGCCAGGTCTAACACGTGTCCCCTCCACCTGAAATGTGGGGAGAACTACCCTTCCCTTTGGGAGTTGTCTTCACTAAGGCGGGAAAATCTTGACAAATCATCAGCGTTGGGGTGTTCTGTACCAGGGCGGTGTTCCACCGTAGAGTCCATACCCTGTAGAGAAATGGACCACCTCAACTTTGGGTTCTCACCACTCATCTGCATCAGCCACCTGAGGGGCCTGTGGTCGGTCTGAACTCAGACGTGAGTCCCAAACAAGTATGGTCTCAACTTCTTCAGTGCCCAGACCACAGCAAATGCCTCATGCTCAATTGCACTCCACCTCTGTTCCTGTGGAAGTAACCTTCTATTGATGAAGGCTACAGGTTGGTCTAGGCCCTCTTCATTAATCTGTGATATAACAGCCCCCACACCATGCTCTGAAGCGTCTGTCTGTACAATGAATTATTTTTAAGAAGTTGGGCGCCTGATGCATGGGTGCTGTGCACATGGCAGTCTTCAGGGCATCAAAAGCCTTCTGACAGGTGTCAGTCCAGTTCACTTTCTTGGGCTGCTTCCTGAATTCAGCTCAGTCAAGGGTGCAACAATGTTGCCATACCCCTTGACAAACCTCCTGTAGTACCCCGTGAGTCCTAAAAAGGCTCTCACCTGTGTCTGAGTCTTTGGGGGTTCCCATGCCAGGATGGTATCAATCTTGGGTTGTAGGGGCGCCACCTGGCCGCTTCCTATCTGGTGACCCAAGTACAGAACGGATACCTGCCCGATCAGGCACTTACTTGCTTTGATCGTGAGGCCTGCCTTTCGCAGTGCCATCAACACTTCCCAGAGGTGCTGCAAGTGTTCTTCCCAACTGGCGCTGAACACTGCAATGTCATCCAGGTAGGCGGCACTGAAATCCTCCAGCCCAGCCAACACCTGGTTGACCAACCTCTGAGAGGTGGCAGGTGCATTCTTTAACCCAAAGGGCATAACCTGGAACTGGTAGTGCCCATCTGGTGTGGAGAATGCTGACCTCTCCTTAGCCAAATCAGTCAAGGCGATCTGCCAGTACCCAGAAGTCAAATCAAACGTACTAAGGTACTGAGCAGCTCCTAACCGATCTATGAGCTCATCCGCTCTGGGGACGGGGTGTGAATCAGTCCTGGTGACTGAATTGAGTCCTCTGTAGTCCACACAAAACCAGAGTTCAGGTGTGGCACCCGGCGAGGCAGCCTTTGGGACCAAGTCCACTGGGCTGGCCCAAGGACTGTTTGAAGACTCAATGACCCTTAAAGCAAACATCTTGGAGATTTCCTCCTTGATGTAAGCCCTAACCTTGCCAGTCACTCTGTAAGCCTTGTGCTTGACAGGAGGACTGTCGCCAGTGTCCACATCATGGACGAACCACTCTGTGACACCAGGAACCAAGGAAAATAAATCAGAGATTTGCCCCAACAGCTGGCGACAATCTTGCTGCTGATCAGGGGTCAGTGTGGCAGAGAGGCTGACACCATCCACTGACCCATCTTGCTCTGTTGCAGAAAGGAGGTCAGGAAGAGGCTCGGTCTCCTCCTCCATTCCATCATCTGTCGCTAGGAGCATGCCCACTTCGGACCTTTCTAAGTGGGGCTTCAGGCAGTTCACATGCAGGACCCGCAAGGGGTTCCTGGGAGACCGCAAGTTCACCAGATAGGTGACATCACTCTTGCGCTCCACCACCTCAGAGTAGCATTCTGATCGTACCACCGCTTCATTTCCTCCTGGCTGGCTTCCAGATTTGCCTGAGCGAGATCTCTGAAACGCCGAGTTTGGTTCATGAAGGCCAGCATGTAGCTATATACATCCTGGGGAGGTTCCCTGGGAGAATCTTCCAGCCTTCCATGACCAAACTCAAAGGTCCTCTTACCAGGTGACCATACAAAAGCTCAAAGGGGCTGAACCCTAGAGACTTTTGTGGCACCTCACGGTAGGCAAACGGAAGGCATGGCAAGAGGACGTCCCACTTAGGCCTCATTGGTTCTTCAAGACCCATGATCATGCCTTTGAGGGTCCGGTTGAATCTCTCAACCAGCCCAATCCCTTGGGAGTGGTAAGGAGTGGTGAACTTGTAGGTTACAACCCACTCCTTCCACAGAGACTTCATATAATTAGAAATGAAGTTTGTTCCCCGGTCGGACACCACCTCTCTGGGGAAAAGATCCCTATCAGTGCACGTCCCTCCATGGGGGCCGTCACTGTCCTAAGCGGAATGGCTACCGGGTAGCATGGTCCACCAAAACCAGGATAAACCTGTTGCCCATGGATGTCTTGGGGTCCAGTGGCCCCACAATGTCAATCTCCACCCGTTCAAAGGGGGTACTGACTACAAGGAAAGGTTGGAGAGGGGCCTTGTGCCTCCTTCCACTTTTCTCACTTGCCTGGCAAGTTTGACAGGTCCTACAATGAGTATCTGAACTCTTCCGCTTCTGGGGCCAATAAAAGTGGAAGACAAGCCTTTCAAAGGTCTTGTTCTGCCCCAGTTGACCAGCTAAAGGAACATCATGAGCCAAACCCAGTAGGAAGGCTCTGAAGTGCTGGGATACCATCAGCTCACGGGCTGACTCAGGCACAGCAACCTTGGGCTCGCCAATCAGGAGACCATTTTCCCAGTAGATCCAATGGGATCCAGACTGATCACTTGCTGCCTGGTTTGTGGCCTCTTGCTTCAAACCCACAAGAGAAGGGCACTTCTGCTGCTCTTCACAAAATTGCTCCCTGGAGGGACCCCCTTCTTGCTGCCAATGGGTCAGCTCAGGTAGGTTCCTCAGTTCAGACACTTGCTCACCAGTGGGTTCCAGGCCATTCCCCTCAGGGTCTGCCTCCGTGGGGACAACGGGGGCTGGTTTCCCGCGCCCCCTACCTCTTCTCTTTAAGGCAGGTCCCTGGGCCATACTTTCAGGCTCAAGGGTCTCTTGAACACTCTTAGGTGCCATAGACCGAGTGGTAACACATGCCCACTCAGGCAGACCCAACATCTCTAAATGCGCCTTCCTCTCCTCCTTAACCCAAGGGCAGCTTTCTAAATCATTGCCTAACAGACAATCCACAGGCATGGCTGGCCTCACAGCTACTTGAAGAGTACCAGAGACCCCGCCCACCCCCACTCAAAGGGAACTTGAGCCACCTTGCAATGGCTCTCTGTGTTGTCAGCGGCAACAACTGGGAAGAATGCATGAGGGACTACCTGCTCTTCAGAGACCAAGTGACACTTGACAGCGGTCACACTTGCTCCTGTGTCTCTGAGAGCCTCCACTCTATGGCCATTGATGGTCACCCACTGCCTGTATTTCTTAGTGTTATCAGGCAGCTGAGTTTTAGGGACCATCTCAAAGTCTCCTAATGAGACACGGGATATTTCTGCGGACCCCACCCACCTTGGGCACCCATCTCCTCCCCACCCAGGGCTCCACTGGCCATCTGATGGGGTGGTGCACGGGGTGGCACATACTGTCCTTTCTTAGGACACTGGAGATCATACCAACGTTGTCCCACCTGCTTACATTGAAAGCAGGTAACAGGCCCCCTTTGAACAGGTTTACCTGTTGGGGGTCTGGACTTCTTTTCAGGGGGAGGCTGGGAATCCTTACCTTGGTTCCCTTGGGAATTACTTTGGGTACCTTTTTGGAACTCCCTCTTTTTACCCTTGTCCCCCCCCCACCTTTCTGCTGGGGACCCTGACCACCTTTGGCGGAGTCTCCCACAAGACCCTTGTGGACCCTGGTACTGACCCAGCAGTCCGCCTCTTCAGCAAGCTTTCTAGGATTAGTCAACTTGCTGTCAATAAGGTGCTGGCGTAGCTCTGGTAAACAATTAGCAGACAAGTGCTCCCTAGCAATCAAATCATAGAGCGCTTGAAAATTATCAACATTGCTACCCCTCACCCAACCATCCATAGCTCTGCAAAAGAAAGACACATATTCTACCCAAGTGGTTCCCTCCAGTTTCTTACAATTCCTGAACCTCTGTCTATAGAGTTCTGGAGTTAGCCCATACCTTGTCATTAGTGCTTCTTTCATGCAGACATAAGACATTCTATGAGTACTGGGCAAGTCTAACAAAGTATCCCTACCTTCAGTTAAAAAGCAGCCCCACAACCCCGCTCCCCAATCCTTCTCAGGGACCTGGTGGGCCAACATTATCTCATAGGCTGCAAACCACTGCCCAATATCTTCACCTTTGGGGACATCCTTGGTGACATCCTTGGGAATATGTAACCTGCCTTCTGAAGGCACAGATGGTGCGCTGCCACCAGAGGGATTGATTTCTAAGCCCTTGGCCTTGATCTCTAACTCCCTCAACATTCTCTCATGCTCCATTCTCATTCTCTCCCTTTCCAAAGACAACCTATTCTCTGTTTCCCTCTGACTCTCCATTTTAAGCTTCGACAACTCCAGCTTCAGTGCCCTATTTCTCTCCCTGTTTTCACGTTGTCTGGGGGACAGGTCCTTGGAAGAGATGCTGCTGCCAGGTGGGGACGGCACCCCTCCCCTGGCTGGAAATTCTTGCCCATCAATTTGCCCTATCTGCATCCCAACAGGCTCCACCACAAGATCAGGGATATTTCTAGCTTCTATCCAGGCCCTCAGCGCCTTTTGGTAGTCTTCTTTTTTAGAAATGCCTGGTGTAGCATATTTCAATTTCCTGCAAAGATAATTGAGCTGTTTCACAGTGTAGGTTTCCAACCTCTCTTCCTCAAAATCAAGATCCATAGATGCAACAGATGTTGGTTTACTCATGGTAGTAACAATTGGGAGTTTCCTGGAAAAGCTAACAGTCCAAGGAAAAAGGATTCTAAAAAAAAAGTATGTTGTCGCGTTTGGTCTGCACTCACTAGTAGTGTACACCAATCACTGTATATGAAACACAAATGCAAGGTCCAAATCCTCACCTCTGACCACCAATGTTAGATCTGGGGGTCTCTAGTTGGCAATGGTATTCACCTTTGTCCAAATAGGGACCCTTACTTCTAAGTCAGGATAAGGGGATTACACTCCTTAATAACCCCTGCTCACCCCCTTGGTAGCTTGGCACGAGCAGACAGGCTTTTCTCAGAGGCAGTGTTAAGCATTTGTGAATATGCACAGTAATACAGTAAAAACACTACAGATGGACACAACACAGGTTTTTATAAAAACAAGCATTGGCATAGCCAATAGGTCTCGCCTTTGGGACCTTAAAAGTGTTTAGTTATGCAGCACAATATCCTTGGTGCAACATCAAGTGTTGCATGGCTAAACACTTTTAAGGTCCCAAAGGCGAGACCTATTGGCTATGCCAATGCTTGCTTAAGTTGTCCCGGCAGATTTTGGGGAAATTGTCTCATGTCCCGTTTTTTGAGAGGGTAAAATGAAAACAGTGAGACATACTTTTTAGGTGTTCCAAAAGCAGGGCTAGCTAGCAGCTGTTGTGAATAAACAATTTAATTAACAGGTATGATGCTGGTTTTAAAAATAAAATTGTATTTATTTTCTTAATGCCTCTTCCGTGTTTCCATGAGGATGAGCCTGGCATTCCTTGCCATTTTACTGATGTAAAATGGTAGTCCTTCCTCTATTTTTGCGAAATGTCCCGGTTTTGGGGTCCAGGATCTGGTCACCCTTTGGCTCAGTGCCAGAGTGCCACCATAGCACTGTACTTTAATGCATGCTGCCCCTAAGGCCCAGTCCTGCCATAGACGTGTTGCTGCTTATCCATCCCGGATCACCCTCCCATCGCTCCCTGGAAGCAAGCACGGCGAGCGATCTCTACCGTCCCTCCTCCCAACCCCCACTTCCCCAACTGCGAGATTCGCTGGCCCGTAGCCAGCACTCCCCGTAGCATCCCCAGCCCAGTGCCCCGCATGGCCATCTGTGGGGGTCCTCACAGGGATGCCGACGGATGCCTGGTGTGCAGATGGATGTGCAAACGCCTCGCCCCCGGGCACCGAGGAGAAAGCAGCAGAGTTTGGGAGCCCTGTGGAGCAGCCGAAGCTGTGCCCGATACCTGCTGGTAAGGACACTCTGCCCTCGCGCCTTCGTTTCGGGAGCTTTGGGAGTCAGAGAGGGTCATTCACGCGACACCGGTTGAATTTACTCGGTGGCCTGGGAGGAGAGATGGATGGACGGGGACTAGGGAACGGGCCAGGAAAAGGAACCGAGGAGAGGATGAGAAGGGGTAAGAGGACGGAGGCGAGATAAATTAGTGAGACGGATGGAATGGGAAAAAGGGCGGGGTAAGAAGTAGAGGGAGAGGAATAGGTGTAATGGAGGGGGGGGCAGAGTGGGCTGTGTAGTTTTACTTTTTCCCCCCTCGCTGCTGCGCTACCCAGATCACTCCTCCAGGATCGTGCAGCCCTGTTGTGGACAGTTTGACATTCAGTTTGTTCCATGCCATTCACGCGTTAGATCTGATGGCGAATTATGACTGCATTTCAGTGATCAACAGACACTTCCCGGAACGCTAACAATGAATAATTAGTCAGATGCGATCTACAATCTTGTCTGGAGCCTAATGCCTACCTCCCGTGGCCCCCCGTCGGTGCGCCTACCTCTCGCCCTCTCACCCATCTCAATGTTGCATTATCCTCAGTGAGCTGGATCAATGCGCCTGCGGGCGGGCACTCGAGAAATGATTAACCTGGTACACGTCCTGATTTTAACCATTTTCAGGCGCTCCCGATTCACAGCCGAGCGACTGATGCCAAGTAGGAGAAGGGAAAAGTGGTGTGTGCCCCAAGATAACACAATGTGCCAGCCGCTGACCGGAGACCTGGGAGCCCAAACTTCCTGTCTTTGAAGCATTCACTGGAGCCTCAAGGCTTTGTAGCCGCTCACAATTAACAGTTTAATAACGAGAATTTTTTAAAGGCGCACTTAGTGGTTTGTTAATTATATCGTCTGCATACGTTTAGTGGCTCGTAGGAATGTAGCGCCAAAGTCACCTGTTCTTGCAGTTCAAGATGTTGGATGCCTCCATGTCACAGAGTAGGGTGGAGGGGCGGGAGGAGAAGGGTGCGCGTTAATGAACCCAAACATTGCACACATATGACAAAAGGGCAGAAAGGGCATTAGTGCTGTTGCGCTAGCTAATCAGAGGTCAGATTGAAACGGGGTGCCGTAAACGTCTTTGTGGTCTTGGATCAAAGTGTACTGCAGCAAGATCGTACACCGTGAGAGTGGTTGATCTGCGATTTACGGCCCCAATCTTCATACCACAAGCAATAATAAACAAGCAACAAACACTAGCGCCTCGTGCTGCGGGGAGGAGGAGGAGGGCAGGCGCGATTCACTCTGGCGCGTGAGCAATAATTGCGACCAGATGGGCCGCGCACTCCCGAAAATGAATCTCCTGATGTGCACGCGTTGCCATTAAAGGCAATGGAACGCGTGCACGTGCTTGGCTAAAAAGCCAAAGCGACGGCAAAAGGTATTTTTCCTTTGCAACACATGCGCGTTGCGAAGGCCGAGACCTAATAAGTATTCTTTATATAGACTTAAACACAAGACCACAAACGACAAAAATCCACAATACTACACTTAAGATTACTTAAAAGATGATTCAAGTCTCTTAGCTCAAGTGTGACAAAGTTCTCAACAAAGTACCTGGATGCGTAACTGCAAGTGAACAGAAGGCTCGCAAAAGGGGAGATTCTTTGGTTCCATGACCCGAGGGAACGGTTGCGTCCTACCTCAATGTTTGCACAGAGCAGGGGGCTCGTTGTGAGCCTTACTGGTGCGGAGGTTATGCGTAGATTCTCGGCTTGCAGGCCTGTTGCGGTGCGCAAGATGGCGCCTTGATGCGAGAAGATGGCGCCCTTGATGCGGCGATGACGCCCTGGCAGCCTTGCGATGACTCCGTACTTTGGAGCCGCGACAGGCCCTCCGACACGCTTCTCTGGTGATTCAATGGAGACTCTCTCGAAGTTGTCACGCTTCTCCGGTAATGCGACAGGCAGCTTCGATGAACACACGCTTCCAGGGAGATGCGACGAAGGCTCACTTCTCCGTCGTTGCGATGATTTCAGCTGCGGCGGCAACTTGCTTCTTCTTGATGCGTCGCCCTTCCAGCTCCCAGCGGCACGCAAGTGACTGAAGTCAGAATTCCCAGCAAGGAAATTCAGGAGGGAGCTGGAGGTGAAGCCTTTTGTTCCAGAGACTTCAGCAGGAGGCAAGCACAGTTTAAGCCCTTGGAGAATATTCTGTAGATGAAAGTCCTTACAAAGTTCCTTCTTTCCCTTGGCAATGAAGCAACCGCTGCATGCAAACAGCACACTGGCAGAGGGGCAGTACATCTCCTGCAGCTTCCTTGGTTCTTCTCCTTGGCAGAAAGGTTTCTTGTTCCAGAAGTGATCTAATCTCTTGGGATCAGGGCCCCAATATTTATACCCCAAAATCCTTTGTTCTCTCCAAACCAGTCCCTGAGCACTTGGTTTACATGACTCTCTTCTTCCTTTCACTGTGCAATGCAGAGACATCAGCCGCCCCACAGGGGGTGGAGCCAGCATTCTAGAGGGAAGGCCCAGCCCTATTCAGGTCCCAGGTGCAACTCCTCCCTCCCATCTAGATGCAGATCTCTCTATTAACCACCGGGCTGCCCCAGCCTGTCTCCTGGAATCCCCCAGCCCTGTCACTCACAAACTCAGACAAGGAATACACAACCCAGCAGAGGCAGGCTCAAATGGTTAGGCAAGCAAATACCTACTTTATAAAAGTGGTATTTGCAAACAAAGAATATTAAAACAAACTTTACTAAAAGTTGTATTTTATTATTATGAGTTCAGGCATACTAAATTCGAATTTCTACTGTGTTCTCAGAGTCAGTTAAGATTATCAGTATGTAATCTAGCTGCTCATTCTGGCCTATGAGAAAAGGTAGCCTTCAATAGTGAAAAACGAAAATGGCTGTAATTCACTATTCGAACATGCTGCACACATCAGAGCATGTCCTACCTTATACTTACAATGCACCCTGCCCTTGGGCCTACCATAGGGGTATCTAATATGAAGCAAAGGGATGGTTTAGGGACTGGCAAGTAGGTGCAGTTGGCAAAGTCTACATGGCAGTGCTAGACTGCACAGAGGCCTTGCAATGGCAAGCCTGAGACGCACTTTACAAGCTGCTTCTGTGGGTGGCACAACCAGTGCTGCAAGCCCACCAGCAGCATTTGATTTACAAGCCCTGGGCACACATGGTGCACTATACTAGGGGCTGACAGATAAATCAAATAACCCAATCATGGAATAACCAATTATGACATAAATTTAACATAGGGAACACTTGCACAGTGCCCAAAGTATAAATCCTGCAAAAACATATCAAAACTGAGGAGACAATCTGTCAAAAATGGAAGGGAGACTCACGCCAATGATGCCAGGTCTAACAGGGGACCAATTATTTTGTTCTCATGGGGGGTCCTGCGCCCTGGGCTAAGGGACTAGAAAGAACCCAGGGTGATTCCATAGTCCAGCTAAGTGTGTTATGGTCACTATCAGTCGAGGGAACCGCTTCCATATCTTTTATGGATATCAAAAATCTAACATCAATTAATATATAGTCAATTTGTGAGGGGCAAGACACTCTGTTATACATGTTTGCCCCTGCGACATGAGGGGGTTCTGCCATTCACAGCCCTTAGTCCAACTTCTAAGGTGAGAGCACTGATCTGAATTGCTACCTGGGACAATTTCTTAATAGGGGGTATATCTAACAATGGGACACCCCACTTTGCATCATCTTCATCCACCCCCAGCAAATCTTCAGAGATTAAAGGCTCGCAAGTACAATTAAAATCCCCAGCAATCATAACAAAGGAGTCTGGTGGACAGCTGGATAACTCCTGTTCCAGTGACATAACAATATTTCATACTTTGCCCCCTGGGGTCTCCCTTATATAGACATTAAACAACTCAAGAATTTCACCACCACTAGTATCCCTTGATCGAAAGCCACATAATATCCGGGCTTGCACATTTATGTTCCCTTATTTCGCAGCTCAAATTGATCTTAGTCCAAACAAGTACTCCAGAGTGCTGCCCTCTACCCGTTTGAACAGCAGGGGTAAAGAAGCAAATATAGCCAGACTTATATAGTGGTGCTAGGCTCCATGTTTCCTGGAATATACAGATGTGATGTTCCTCAATCAAATTATTCCAATCAGGTAAAGACATTTTATTTTGGAGCCCCACCACATTCCAGGAAAGGATCTTAAGCTGTGAAATTGAGACTCCGTTTCCCGAAGGGGTTTGTTGGACCAAAGCGGATAGGGAAAAAGATGGGACAAAAGTATTACAAGTTGCTACCACTCCATGGTCCCTGATTCTACAAACAGTGTAGCTACTGTTTTTATTGGATGTTGCCCTGATTTGAGGTTGTTCAGAGACAGATTGTGATTGAACAATGATTGGGGGATTCAGGATGTTAACAGTTGAACCTGGTTTGAATTCCTGCCATGGGTATAAATCGTGACATAGTCAATCAACCAGCTCCAACGAAGACCCTCTAGGTATGGGCAGGGGGATCATGTTATCATAAGCCCTTGCTGCAGTGATTGTTTGGTAACGCTTAATCTGGATAGATGAAGAGTCCGGAGTGCAGGACCTGTACTCTAACGCCAAAAGATTTTCCGCCAGGTCAGAGCTGGTCAGAGCTAATTCAATGCAGTCTCTGGGATTATTTTTGGATGTGCATCTCAGTGCCCTGATGATATCTTCCCTGATCAGCGAACGGCAGCCCCTGACATAACCAATGGATAGATTTATTTTTCAAAGACTGAGCGTTCTCAAAACTGCTACTGAGGGCAATCTTAGGGACATTAACCAGAAAGACCGTCTGTGCCTGAATAGGGGTGCAAGTAGGCTGTTCTGTTGGGCTGGGGGATTGATACCCATTAGTGGATCTATTAAAGCATTTGTAGGACTATCACAATTTCTGGCAACTTGAGAATAAAGTTGCTTTTGCGAGGTGTTACAAGGGTGAACTTCAAGGGGGTCTGTCTGCATGGAAGTCGAAGCCTTAGTGGCTCATGTAGATAGAATTACAGGAGCACGTAGCTGGCCACTATTTGTGGGGTCTCCTACTTTAGATGACTCTTTTGGATTACGGGATGGTGGAACTGCTAGCGTATGTGATGTACTATTATAAGCTAGCGTTCTAACTGTACCCACAAAAACCTCAATCATTGCTTCCAATGACCCCACACCTCCTCCTTTAGTGAGATGACCATCTGAGTAAGGGTCTGCGTAATAGTAGGACAAGTGGGGACTACCTCGTTCGAGCTCATATTACTGGTGGGGATAGGTTGTGGGGTATAAGCTTCACCACAGAAATGACTCCCCGGCCAGAGCGTCAAAACGATTCGTACAAAGGATTGAGGGCTCAAGATGTCCAACAGCATCATAAGTGGGAGATGAGGGCAATGGGGGGGGGGGGGGGGGGGGAGAGAGTGAGTGTCGGACAATGGGTCTGGCTCAGGACCCGGTGTTGTGGGCTCATGATCGATCCCTGCTCCTTTTTTACGAGATTTTTGGAAGATCTGGGGGACAGTAGTTGGCGGTGGGGTAATGGAATACTTGATGGAAGAGTCAGAAGGGACTGGCAACTCGACTCCTAAGAGCCCTTCACATTCAGGGGTCAAATTATCGATTCTGGTCATTACACAGTTGTTAGCTGTAGTTACACTCTTTGCTACTTTCCTTGCCTTTTTCCCCTTCCCCACCCTGTTGGCAGGACACATAGCCCCCCTGCACTCTCCATAGTTTTCCTTTTGCCCATTTTACGACCTAATAATTAGCAACTTAAGTTGCCAACAAAAGTCACAGGTGGGATGATTGTATCAACAGACACATTTAAGTTGGCTTCTAAAGACAGAAGATTTCTTAGAGGTTTAAAACAAAATCAATAAAAAAAAAAAAGAAAAACACCGCAAATGAGGGAACTAGCAACAGTTACAAATGGGTAATACGGCCTGGAATCAACACCGTACCTTAAATTGGCTTCAGTAATTCTTGTGGAAAAAGTGATCCAAGGCAAAAGATGAAGGGGCTCTCGCCCTGCCCTGCCTCTTCCGGGTGATGACAGGCTTGGACGGGCGAGTCGGCGCGCCCATCCCGCACTGCGGGAGCCCAGGCCATGTTTTAAACTCCTCCTGGCGCGAATAGCTGTCAGCAGCCGCAAGGAATGCTGGGCGATGTGGTTTCAGGCCCCCCAAGCGTCTGCAACACAATGGCAGCACTTGGCACTCGGTCCTTGGGCGTCCGTGGAGCATCCGCGAAGCAGTGGACAGCAAATAGTGGGCGCAGCAGGTGAGCTGTCACGGATAGTTGTGAATCTGTCTTGGACCACTCTCTCTAGATTGTGACTGATTCGCTGCAGTTCAGAAAATGAAGCCTGTGCCATATTTCTCTCCAGGGTGCAGCACTTTTTTTTTTTTTTTTTTTTACTGAGGTGGCAAAGTAGGTGAAAAATTATGGATTGGGATGTGGCACGAGCTATAGACAGTGGCTGAGAATAATGCAAGCATTTCATCCATCACCTTGTTGTTTTTAGGTCTCGCCTGTCAATGCGCATGCGCATTGAGCGGAGCGAGACTATAGGGGCTTAAACAGACTTTAACTAGACTGGCGATTTGATGAAGTGCATGTGCGCTTTTAGCTCAATGCGCAAGCGCAATGAGTTAAAATGCGCGTGCACAGCATCAAATCGCCAGTCTTCGCCATCTGTTCCCCCTCCCCAGCCGCCAGCACCTCCCCTCTCTCTCACGGCCACCAGGCCGTGTTAGTTTGCTCACATTTCACAAAACCTTGCTCGCAGCTTCTATCTGGTCGTACAACTTATAAGCACGTATCGTGTATTCACATTACGTACCGCTTTTAGCATTTACTTTGTGACAATCATTACATACACGGTGTACTGCCTATTTGTACGCCTCTTTTGGATGCATGTAGGACAATGTGGCGTTTAAACCCGTGAATTGTAACATTGTAGTACAGGTTATGTACGAGCCTTTGGTACCTCTTTTATCAGTTACTCTGTGAACGGGCAATATTTAAACTGTACATGTTTATGAATAAATGTGCGTTGGGTATATTCCTAATCTAGCCTTTCTAGTGTTTGCTGCCTTCTGCTTTAGCTTTTTCAAAATACAGCTAGGCAGACAATGTGGCGCGTATAATTAAAGCCATATTAGTAATTTGTTTCCTTCCTGCTAGCACCTCAACAGTAACAGTTCAGTTGCTCTGGCGCCTCGCCACAGGTCCACTTTTTTCCTTCCCTTGTAACACTTCGTGCACGATAATTGAGTTAGGCTGGCGCCCATTGCTACAAAAGAAGTGCTTGTACGGAAGGCCTTCTCCTGTGCATTGGTAATAGTGTTTTGTATTTAAAGTTGCCTTTAACCCTTATGCTTAATATGGTGTTACGAGCGCTTTGTGCTAAATTACTAGCACAGCGTGCATGTGGTTTAAAAACACGTGCGTAATGTGCATGCATTAAACAGCACTTAGATTGCTAACGCCTCATGCACAATCATTAGATTACCCTGACGTCCATTGCTACACACAAAATGCTCCTATGGCACGGTTAAGCTTTGCGCAGTTAATGGCATCGTGTACATGGATTTGCCTTTCACTTTCTTCCTTTATACGTTGTTACGAGCATTTTTATATACAACTGTTAGTGCAGTTTTAGCTAGCAGTACAATGCATTTACATTAAAAGCATCATCACATATACGTTCTACTGCTTATTTGTATGCCTGTTTCTGAGTAATTTGTTTCCCTTTCCTAGCGCCTCACAAACCGAGCTTAAGTTGCCATAGCCCCTGGACAGCTTTCCAATTTTTGCATGTTTTAGTAACACCTTACGCACAATGACTAGGCTAGCCTAAAGCTCACTGCTTTTACCATTTACTCTACAAACTGGCAATTTTTAAACTGTACTTGCTTATAAAAAAAATGTGTTAAGTATATTCCTAAGCTAGCTTTCCTGGCGTGTTTGCGGCCTTTTGCTTTAGCTCTTTCAAAATACAGGGAGGCAGACAAGGTGGCGTGCACAACTAGAGCCATATTAGCCATTTGTTTCCTTCCTGCTAGCACCTCTACAGTAATAGTTCAATTGCTCTGGCGCTTCGCCACAGGTCCACTTTGTTCCTCCCCTTGTACCTCGTGCACGTTGTTTTTTCAGCATTATGCCTCGACTTATGCATCTTTGTTTTCCAGTGCCAGGCGGAACAGCTCACTCGGGGTTTGGGTGCTTGTTTAATTGAGCTGAACAGTATGAAGGGCTTCCATTTGCTACCACTGTTGCCACAAAAGTGCTTCCGTTTGCTACCACTGTTGCCACACGCATTGAACTCGCCAGGCAGCCCACCCCCTCCCTCTCCAGCGCGCGCCGCGCTCTCCCTTGGTTGCCACACGCATTCAACTCACCAGGCAGCCCACCCCCTTCCTCTCCATATGGGTGTTAGCATTTTTTTTTATCTCCGCCGCACGTTCACACAGGCTCCTCTCTGCCCACGCATCTCTCCTCTTCAGTAAAAAAAAAAAATCACTCACTCCACAAACAGCACTTTTATTAATTTGATCACTACCACATCACTCTGGGGCAACACTCATTGGCACCACCACATCACTCAGGGACACCCCCACACATCACTCAGGGACACCCCCACACATCACTCAGGGACACCCCCACACATCACTCAGGGACACCCCCACACATCACTCAGGGACACCCCCACACATCGCTCAGGGACACCCCCACCACATCACTCTGGGGCAGCCCCACCACATCACTCTGGGGCAGCCCCACCACATCACTCTGGGGCAGCCCCACCACATCACTCTGGGGCAGCCCCACCACATCACTCTGGGGCAGCCCCACCACATCACTCTGGGGCAGCCCCACCACATCACTCTGGGGCAGCCCCACCACATCACTCTGGGGCAGCCCCACCACATCACTCTGGGGCAGCCCCACCACATCACTCTGGGGCAGCCCCACCACATCACTCTGGGGCAGCCCCACCACATCACTCTGGGGCAGCCCCACCACATCACTCTGGGGCAGCCCCACCACATCACTCTGGGGCAGCCCCACCACATCACTCTGGGACAGCCCCACCACATCACTCTGGGACAGCCCCACCACATCACTCTGGGACAGCCCCACCACATCACTCTTGGACAGCCCCACCACATCACTCTGGGACAGCCCCACCACATCACTCTGGGACAGCCCCACCACATCACTCTGGGACAGCCCCACCACATCACTCTGGGACAGCCCCACCACATCACTCTGGGACAGCCCCACCACATCACTCTGGGACAGCCCCACCACATCACTCTGGGACAGCCCCACCACATCACTCGGGGGCACCACCGCATTGCTGGGGGCACCCCCACATCGCTCGGGGCACCCCCACATCACTCGGGGGCACCACAACATCACTCGGGGGCACCACAACATCAATCTGTGCAATCATTCAACAACAACTGGTTCAAATATGTTCTCTCAATGTCTCAAACTTTATTACAAATGTCACAAAAAGATGTCCATATTTCACTTCTGTTCTTGGATTTTCGTCACAATAAAATACACTTAACACAATCTTCACGAAGGTTATTTACAAAAGTTTAAACTATTGCCATCATAAATTACAATACGTTTTATTTAAGTATTAATTATTTTAAAAAATTAAAAAACATTGTTATTTGTAATAGCAATACATCTAAGTCACGTAAATACAACACATATTGCATTACAAATGCTATAGGTGTCACATTTGCGAAAGTTATAACTATTGGCATTGTAAATGACAAAGCTATTTATTTAGCTATTTTCAAAACCAACATTGAAATAATAAAATTGTCATTTACAGTACCAATAGATCAAAAATTCATAATGCAAGACCTATTGATGTAGATGTAACATTTGCTATCTTAATAACTATTGCCTTTTGTATTACCAAAATTAATACTTTAATATTTTTTAAAACATAAACAAAAAATCTAATCTTTACATTTTACACACCAAAAACTCAAACTTTTCTATTGCGAGACCTCTTGCATTTCCAATGCTTGTTGTGTTTGGCATCCTAAGTGTGCCAGGTATACCCAAACGTGGATCCCGGGCTCACTGTGCCACTGTAACCAATCTGTACCTGGCCGAAGAGCCCTAATAACAGTAACATCTGTCCTGGGTTGCTTGTGTTCCAGTTCAGGGAGACCTTGGCCTGGCAGTTAGAGCTGGTCTCACCCATAAAAAGCAGGATCTAGAATGATTTGCATATGCCTGTGCCAAACATAGGTGGCATGGTGAGCGACAAACAGTTGTGATGCAGCCTAAGATATTGCCAGTGGCTAAGATTAATTCACACATTCTATCAATCACCTTGTTGTATTTGTATTAATAAAAGGAAGCATGTGCCATATTTCTCTGTCGGATACAGCACTTTTGAGTGAAGGCTGAAATATCTCAGATTTTTTTGTATTGAGTCGTGAATGAGGCTCCATCCAGCCAGAGGTTGTATTTGGTCTATATAAGACCTTTGCTTTTCTCTGCTGTGCTCCAGTCTTTGCAAATAATTTATGATTTTCCGCCATTGCACATAGGAGGCAAAGTGCTAACCACATCTTACTACTTAACGTTTTTTTGTAGAAACCTCTCTAACAGTAGTAGAAACCAGCTCCTATCAATCGACTTTGGCTGAAGGATCTTGTTGCAGTAAGAAAAAACGTCACTTCTCTTAACACAGACTTCCATTTCTTCCAGATAGCCTACTTTGGTATCCTAAAAGCCTGCGCATGCACAAAGCTTGTCTTGCCTCTTTCTTAAGTGTATACAAGTTAATCTGGTTATAACTTGGTTTTGGGGTCCACCGCATATGGCTAGATAGTGATTATAACTTTTGAGCCCACCCTGAGAGACTTTGTTCAAAGTGTGCTTCTGCAGGATAGTGGTCTTCGTTCGCAAAGTTTAACAGAGTTTTGCGAACACCCCCTCAAGAGCAAAAGGTGTTTGCAGTGGCTGAATATGAACACAAAATGTTTGTGCGGCAAACCTTAAAATCTTAAAGTATGCCAATAAATGCATCCTTCACCCAGTCCCTCCAGGTTTTCAAGAAAGTGGTTATGCACTTTTATTTTAAAGTCCATAAAGCAAGTTGGGCACCTCAAGCATTCGATGGGATGTTGGTGAATTGCTATATTTATTGGGGCCTTTCGTTGCTCAGCAGTCTGTTATAGACCAAAATATGCCAAGACTTGAATCCCAACTACAAAGGGTAAGCTCAGTCTTAAGCACTTAATTACTTACCAGTTCATTCTTTGGTCAAAGATCGAGATTTTATTTATTGGGTCTTTTGTGTTATTCGCTCAAGCGTGATGACATAATCCAAATTGAGCTATGCATGTCCCACTTATTTAGGAGACTTGATTCGAGCAGAAGATTTGCTCACAGTAACAATGAAACTGGACGTGTGCCTAAGCTGCATACACTGCAGCAGCAGTGCTGATCACAGCCCAGCCAAGTGTCACGCATCAGGCGTGACACTAGCGCATTTCAGTGTGGTAATCCGCATTACCGCACTGAAATGCATTGTCACGCATATCGGTGTCTGTCAGCTGTCGCTAAAATCGCTCTGATAAAACCGTGTCTGTGGCAGCGCGCCGCTCGTGGCTTCCCCATGCTGCTGCAGCAGGCGCTTGGGCTCGCAGTTGAGCTAAGTTTGCTGGCAGCACTCACTTAACTGCTTAATGTATCTTATGTTTCCAATTTAAGCAGCGCGGCTCTCATTACCAGCATGACACCATTGGGAGGAGACATCACATCCTGTCGCAGCAGCGCGCGCGGGAAGCTTATAATTTTGCGAGCTAGAACGGGCGGCTCGACTGGGTAGTTTGCGGTGCATTTAATAGTCATGCCCCGGGTCGCTGCAAATAATCATGGCGCCGGTTGAAGCGCTCACAGCCCTGTTTTCTGCAGCTCATACCAGCTCGGGCCATCGCCTCTTATCACTCTAGTTAATAATACTTCTCCCCGGCTTCATACAAAATATAATTACAGCAGCCGAGCCGGGAGACGGAGAGAAGTCAGTGCAGTGGCCGCCATGACAGTCTGTTACTAGACTGCTTAGCCGGAAATCACAGGAGTCAGGACAGCTGAGCGGGCAACACCACTATCCCTGAAGGTGGGCTAGACCCCCGGGTGGCAAACTCGAATTGCCCGGCCCGATGTGACTCGAGGCCTGAGTCTGCTTGCAGCCAGCATTGCATTGCACCTCTGCAGACCGGAGTCGATAGAGCGCTGAAACCCCAAGCCGCCAGCAATGTGGGTGAGCGTCTTAACAGTTATGGGAGCCCGGTGCGTCTCCGCTCGTCGCCTGCATCTAATGAAAGTAAGTGCAAGATAATTAAACATCAACCTCTGAACACGGAAAACTATTTGTGCTCTTAATACTAGGGATGTCCCTGTGCTCATTTGTTTGACCCGATTTATAGCGGTCGAGCAGTCAGGAAAGTGATTAATAAAGCTTTTTATTTTCGGTTTGTCAGAAGAAATTAAACCAGAACACCTGCTAAAAATTGTTGGTAGTGGAGAGTCTGCACCTCGTATACATTCAGTACCCCAACGAACAATGATGTGGGCTTTGAAGTGAGGACACCCAATCTTGAAAACATCCTCATCTGCCTCCTTATCTCCCCCCACTGCAACCCCACTATAGCAGTCATTGTTATTCTCTGTAATCAAGGTGAGCAGCAGGCACACTGCGCCGGTTTCAAATTTACAGAAACGTCTTTTTGTTTGTAGTGGCATGGCGCGCACTATCAAAGTTTTGGTTAATAGTTCTATCAGCTTAGAATAGCACTAGATGCTTCAGTTTCTGGTGCTTTCCATCAGTTTTACATCATTTTAGAGCGGCTTGTTGCTCAAATTGGTGTAATTTCTGTTATTAATGTTTTCCAAGTCTTCATTGCTTGATTTTGCTTGCGCTCAAAAAGTGTCACTCATAGTCATTGGAATGTCACTCATAATTACACAGAAATTATGAAAATGTCACACTTGGCAATCTCAAACCTTGGCAGCTATGTGATCACCCTCTAGCATGTGTGACGTAGGCCCCGCTGCCGTGCCGACCGGCGGAGGGCGCTGGAGTACCAAGTAGCAGTGTCCCTATGAGTTAGGGCCCAAAGAAAAGTATTTAAATACTTCTTTTAAAGGCTTCCGCCCCCAACCAAGCAAGGCACTCCTTACCTCACCTTGGTCTACCTCCTCCCAAATCTTCAGTACATAGAAAATTAAAGAGGACGAGTGGGGGCAGTTGAGATCACAACACACACATTTAATTTCACCCAGGGAGCTCTCTAGCAAAAGTAAACTCTGCATAACACGGTAATTTAGAAGCTGTCTGGACACTATATCGAGCTGATATTCCCTGTACTTTTCAAACTACATGTTGGTTCGCATCAGATTTTCACGCAGACTGCCCTTGCTGGAGTGGGCTATATATGTCCCGACCTTTCACCTCAGCCACATGCATTAGTTTTGTTGCGATCATCTAGATGTCCACGAGCTGCACAAGCCTCGTAATGCTGTGATGTCGCATGGCCGGTAACGCGTGGTGAAGGAGGATTCACATTACAGGTAAGAGCCGTTTCTTCTTTCGACATATAGCTGAGACCTGTCTCGTATATAACGCAAAAGACACATCTTGCTGTAGCTGCTAAATAAAATTAAGAATGTATCCACAGCAGAGGCTGCAAATAAAGTCTTCGTACAATCCGTAACGGAGTAACCTTGTTTGTAATTCGCAATGGATGGCATAAAAAAAACCTGTCAGAGCATTCATTGCGCGTGAAGATCTGCAACGTCTCCTCCCCCCGCACGTTTTCTCTTTCGTGGTGCCTTGCATGTTTGCACCCGCGATGTCATCCCATTTGAATCCTGACCGCCTCGGCGGCACCATGCAAATGACCTGAGGTTTTTTAATGTATCTTATTTTCTTGTGGGCTGCGTGCCTCTGCTATTACGTGCCTTATCTTGAATGAAGATTGCTGCCCTTGCCAGCGCCTGTGATAATAGGAGGGCTGCTGTACTTTGATGCCTTGTATTGTTAAGCACGGAACCTATATTTATGTGAAGTTGTTCCCTTTAGTTACGATTTCATATTGAAGGTGCACCACAAAATTGCCAGTTTCTCCTTTCCCATAAATGTCAGTTCGAGTGCAAGTTGAACTCTTTTGCAGTCTGGTTTCCTATTTTAAATGTGTGCATCAAATACAACTCCTTTTCTCCACAGGAGTTAGAGAGTCCTGCACTGCTTCTTCGGATCCTTCTTCAACAACTGAACTGCCAGATTATTTGACGTAAGTATTTAAAAAAGAAACCTCTGAAATGGAATTTGCTCTTTGGTTTAGAACCAATGAAAGTACGTGAGTATATGCTTCAACAACCAGGACCATATAGCATTTTTAAACTACGGAAAGGCAGAGGTCAGTTTGTGTGGGCTGCCTGCCTGCCTTCTTTCATGACGCGCACTATGCAACTAAGAATGGAGTTAATCTGTGTATTTTACTTGTATTTGTTGGGGGGTATCACTGGTCACCATTCTCATTGGATGGTAACAGTCCTTTGTGGTATGGGTGGGTAGAAGGATGCCCTTTCCTACCACCTATTCCAATAAAGACAGACCTTAAAATATCAGCCCCTGTCGGTTTCCATGCATTCCGAAGTCTTGAGTACCCACTTTCCCGGATCGCTGTCCCTATTAATGGTATCCTTAAGGCTGCTGTTTTGTTGGATATCTATTGTACTTGAATAGCAACATTCATGTGAGGCGTCTGATATTTCTTATGATGTCCAGAAGTGCACCGTTTGATTCATAACGGCATGGATGGTTTAGTTGCTGGCTGCACAAGCAGTAGTAGAAGATTGTCATTTGGATTTCATTCACTGATCTTATACCTTCTCCATTATCATCGAGGTAGAAGTTTATATGCCAACTTCTCTTAAAGGGAGCGTTTCTCGGACGCTCAGGAGAAATCTAATTTGTATGATTTACTAGAGGATGAATCGTATAGGATCACCACAAAGGAAGGCAATTGAAAAGTACTCTTTATTCTTTGAACAACCTCTCCCCACAGCCCTCTATCCAGCTGCGATATTGTTATATTCAGATTGTTTAAAAACGTGTGCAGCCTTATAGATTCGGCATCTAAATGCATATAAAATGATAATAAATATTGCAAAATAAATATGCCTTTTCCAGTAAATTGTAAATGTATACCTGATGGGTCATATCTAGGATCATCTACTATAGTTAAGTTCAACCGAGTTGACGAGAAAATAATGTAGTGATTTATGAACATTTAAAAAAAAAATAACTTGGTTATTTCAGAATTAACATTAACAATCGGTGATGAATGCAGAACATGGGTGATACAACGAAACAGGAGCAAAAAAAGATTGTTACGTATGAAAATAGGTATACACATCGTTTTAGTGACTAGACCAATGGAAATAGAGAAATTGAAATATAAAGATTAAGCATGCATATATTGAAAGTTAAATAATTAAAGTAATTTAATCTCTTATGGGAGTTTAAAGTTGTCATTTTGAGATGTAGAAAGTTGAACTGGCATGCTTAGTTTACAAAAAACGAACTGATGTATGCTAATATTTGATGTATAGGTTTTCTATGTGCTAGGAGCATCACTTTTATTTCAAGCTGTAATGCATGTAGGTTTCTTCAATCAATCAAATAATTTGTAAAGCGCACTACATATCCGCAAGGGTTTCAAGGCGCTGAAGGGAGGGGAGGAAGGGGGTGCTGTTGCTACTGGTCGACCAGCCAGGTCTTGAGTTGTCTCCTGAAGGATAGAAGGTCTTCGGTTGGTCGTAGGATGAGGGGGAGGGTGTTCCAGGTCTTGGCGTGTGGGAGAAGGATTTGCCTCTGGCTGTGGTTTTACGGATGCGTGGGACCGTAGCCAGGGAGGTCTGCGGAGTGGAGTTTCCTGTTGGGTACGTAGGAGAGTCGGCTGTTGGGATAGGCTGGGCCGGTCTTGTGGAGTGCCTTGTGTGAGTGGATCAGGAGCTTGAAGGAGATTCTTTTGTCGACAGGGAGCCAGTGCAGGTTCCTCAGGTGGGGGGTGATGTGGTCGCGGCGCGGGACGTCGAGGTTCAGGCGTGCAGAGGCATTCTGGATTCTTTGCAGCCTGTTGATGAGCTTGGTCGGGGCTCCAGCGTAGAGGGCGTTTCCGTAGTAGTCTGCTGCTGACTAGGGCCTGGGTGACTGTTTTCCTTGTGTCTGTTGGGTTCCATCTGTAGATCTTGCAGAGGGTGTTGAAACAAGTGGAGGAGACAGCGTTGACTTGTTTGGTCATGGTGAGTTTCGAGTCGAGGATGACTCCCAGATTGCATGCGTGGGTGCGGTGGGTGTCCCCAGTGATGCGGGCCACCAGGAGTCGTCTCATGCTGAGGGGTTGGGCCCGGGGATGAGGATCTCAGTCTTGTCTGCGTTCAGTTTGAGGCGGCTATGCTCCATCCATTTCGCGACGGCCTTCATTCCCTGGTGGAGGTTGGATTTGGCGGTGAGGAGGTCCTTGGTGAGGGAGAGGATCAGTTGCGTGTCGTCTGCGTAGGAGATAATGTTGAGGTCGGGCGATGCGTGCGAGAGGCGCCATGTAGACGTTGAACAGCGTCTGGCTGAGGGAGGATCCCTGCGGGACGCAGCAGATGATCTCGGAGGCTTAGGATCTGAACGGGGAGAGGCGGACTCTCTGGGTTCTGCCGGAGAGAAAGGAGGAGGTCCAGTCCAGGGCCTTGTCTCGTATCCCTGCGTCGTGGAGTCGTGTGCGTAGTGTGCTCTGGCAGACGGTGTCAAAGGCGGCGGAGAGGTCCAGAAGGATGAGGGCCGCTGTTGTCCAACAGGGCCCTGAGGTATCTGTGGCGGCGATGAGGGCGGTCTCGGTGCTGTGGTTGCTGCGGAAACCTGACTGGGAGGGGTCCAGAATGCTGTTGTCTTCGAGGTAGCGGGTGAGCTGGATGTTGACTATCTTCTCGATGACCTTAGCTGGGAACGGAAGCAGGGAGATGGGCCGGAAGTTTTTCAATTCGCTTGGGTCCACCTTGGGTTTCTTCAGTAGGGCGTTGATCTCAGCGTGTTTCTAGCTCTCAGGGAAGGTCGCGGTCTCGAAGGAGAGGTTGATGGTGTTGCGTAGGTGGAGTGCGATGGAGCTGCCGGCTTTGTTGAAGATGTGGTGTGGAAAAGTGTCAGACGGTGAGCCGGAGTGGATTGTGCCCATGGTCTTGATTGTGTCGTCGATGCTCACGTTGGTCCAGGTTGTCAGGGGGTCGTAGTCGGTGGGGTGTGGTGGTTCCTGCGTGTTTGGGCCTGTAAGGGTCATCCGGGGGTTGTAGCTGTTGTGGATGTCAGCGATCTTGCGGTGGAAGAAGTTGGCGGGGGAGTCGCACAGGGCTTGCGATGGCGGGATGTCGTTGGAGCTGGGGTTTGGAGAGTTCCTTCACGATGTTGAAGAGCTCCTTGCTGTTGTGTGAGTTGTTGTTGAGGCAGTCTTTGAAGGAGGTCCTCTCGGTGGTCCTGATGAGGTGTTGTGGTTGTGGATGGCGTCTTTGAGGGCTGCGCGGCTGCCGAGCGACTTCTCACTATGCCATGTTCTCCAACTTCCGGCAGGTGCGCTTGGACGCTAGGAGTTCCAGGGTGAACCAGTTGTCTCTCTTGCTGGTGTCTTTGAGGGTTTGATTTTTCAACGGGGCCAAGGTGTTGGCGCAGTCGTCCAGCCATCATCTGAGGGTGCGCGTGCCATCGTCTGGGTTGGATTGGTTGGTCGGTGGGTTGAGTGCGAGGTTTGTCTGTAGTTCTTCTTCGGTGATTCTGCCCCAACTGCGACGGGGAATCTGTAGTGTGCGGTGATGTGCGACTGGTTTCCGGAAGGTGAAGTGGATGCAGTGGTGGTCTGTCCAGGTGGGTTCGGAGACATGGCTGAAGGAGATGTGTGGGCTTGAGGAGAAGATGGTGTCGAGCGTGTGTCTGGCAATGTGGGTCGTCGACGTGACTAGCTGTTCCAGTTCGAGTTTGTCTATCAGGGTGGAGGAGTTGCTGTCGTCGTTGTTGTTCTCCAGATGGAAGTTCAGGTCTCTGAGGAGGATGTAGTTGGTGGAGGTCCGTGCGTGCTGATTAAGTCTGAGATGGTGTCACAGAATTGTGGTTGGGGTCCGGGTGGTCTGTAGATGAGGGTGCCTCTTAGGGTGGTCTTTGCGTCCGTGTGGATCTGGAAGTGCATGTGCTCGGCGGTGCCGAGTGTCGTCGGTGATTGTTGATACCCTGATGGTCTTCTTGTGGACGATGGCGATTCCTCCTCCGACTCCGTTGGTGCAGTCTCTGCTGGCCATCTTGTATCTGTCGGGGATGGCTATTGCGATGTCTGGGGAGGAGGCTTCGTTCATCCAGTCTCGGTCAGGAAGGCGACGTCTGGAGATGCGGTATCGAATAGGTCCCAGAGCTCAATGGCGTGTTTGCGTGTGGAGCGGGTGTTAATCAGGATGCATCGAAGCTGGTTGTGTTTTGTCGTAGTGGGTTTCTCTGCGTCTTTGATGCAGGAGAAGCTGCAGTTCTGGCAGGAGAAGGGACCGTGGGAGCGCTTCAGGGTGGCCCGGCAGCAGGTGGGGTTCGTCCTGGGTTTAGAGCGATGAGGGTGCTGGCGTCTTATCGGAGGCGGTCATCACGGCTGGTGTGGGGGCCAGGGGTTCTGGCGCTGGGCGTGGTCCAGGCGCGGACGGGCTTGCCTTAGGTGCGCCTTTGGCGTGCGCGCATCCACGCAGAGGCCTGCCCTTTTATGGGGAGGAGGGAGGGAGGAGCAGCTGGGAGGCGGGTGGCAGGGGCGAGGGAATGGCCGCGGGGGCGGGGCCGCAGGGGTAGCAGCGGCAGGAACTGCAGCGGGGAACAGAAGGGAAAAAAAGAGCACCAAGGAGCAGCAGGCAACCGGGCACAGGGGCACTTAAGCGATGGCGCTGCAGCAGCGGGGGGAGGGCTACCTACCTTGCAAAGATCTTGCTAGATCTTTTTTTCTATCACTAACGGATGCGCACTTTAGTGTTTAATTTTTATGTGTGCTCCTCATTGCAGCACCTCCTCATTAAGGAAGTATCTACAACCATGGGAAGGCAGACCCTTAAGCTGTGTTAATTGATACTGCTAGGTTAGGTCTCTGGTGGCCCGATTTATTTTTCTGTGACATTTAGTTTTTTGCTCAATGGCTATACATTGTCACCACAACGGAAAAGCTTTTGAATTTCTCTATATTTGTATTTTCCTCTTTGAGGAACCCCTCTATATGCTGTAAATACAAGCGTGAAGATCGTGCTTAATTATATATCTTGTTTTTTCTTGCATTTGTGCGGTTTAGAGAGGCGCCTGCTTTAGTTGGCTACTTCATTTCAATATGAAATTCCTTGTGTCACTGAAGATGACGTGTGGGGTTTTTCTGTCTCACATTGATCAGTGAAGTTGCTGCTTTCATGGTACTCGATGACCCAGAAAACCAACTTTGAATTTCAGAAATTATAATGGAAGGTGGCTGAGTGGAAAAATGCAGCTAAAGATTTGATAGCAAACCAAATGAGAATGAAGTAATACTATAAAATGAGAGGTGGCAGGGCCAAATTTGCGCTGAGTCGCTACAAAGTTGCACAGTCCAGAGTTCCAAATTTGATCAAAGGATAAATAGAAGACTGCCACCCAACGTTTCAAATTTGGAGACAATGTCTCCAAATATAAATGCAAACAAAGTCTTAATCTGAGCAAACGTCCAGTTCAAGAATAATTCCATCATTTCTTTGTTGTAGAGACTTTTTCACTTTCTTTCCAATGTTGGACTGCAAGATCAGCCATAGTACAGCCAGTCTGAACCACAGTTGTAGCCAACACGTGTTTCATCTTGTGGATAATATCCCACCGACTGATTTCTTAACAATACTCATTCCAGAGATGGTAGTTAAGAGTGAAGCGTTTTCTGCCCACACATTTTTGCATACTTTCGACATGCCTGTCCCACATTCCATTTTTAGCCTATGCTAAAGAGCAGATCTTCATAGAGAACAATTTTATTAAACATTAATGGTTGTCTACATTCAGGTTCTCTCCTGACCAACCCAGCCCTAAGAACTCACACTATACAGTCCGACTGAGAGAATTGTTTGATTCCTGCAGAAATTATTCTGAACCGGAGTCCTTGGCATATTTTGAGACGTCCTGATCTTTCCAGTTGCTTTAGATATATTATATATTGTATCTCGGAATGACATTGTAGAAATTGTTTTTCACCATTTCAGAGCTCTGCTGCAAAATGCAAACTGTGTTGCGCATAGCTGCAACCAAGTTTTGGTTAGAAGATGCCGATTCCGTATAGTAAAGCATATATCTTCCTTACAAATTTGTTGGTTTTCTCTTAATTGTTAAATGAAGTATGTCGTGTAGTCCTAGTTGGGAGCAATATTTTTAGCCACCACCCCCCATTTTATTTGATCTGTTTCAAAACAATATACATAGACGCTAATAAAGGAGATGTTTGAGGATACATAATCTTTTTCTTGCAGAAAATACACCGCTATTTTATCCTCTGAACAACGCCAAACATTCAAGGAGGACTTCAATTCGGAGTATGATGAATATCGAAGCTTGCATGCCCGGGTGGAGAATGTCACTAGGAGATTTATGAAACTTGATTCTCAGCGGAAGCGCCTCTCTCCTGGAACTAAAGAATATAAAGTAAGCAGCGTATTTTATCATATTTTGTTTCTTCCTGCTTGCACAAAAGTTTCAGTTGCTTTTTTGTATACTAATTTGACGAACTAGATTTCTAGTTTCTTCGCAATCATCACGGTTTCATTTTATCCCCTGCCTTGTAGTAAGTGTGGCTGCAGTGTCGGACCGTCTAAGAAATGATATTTATTTATTTATTAAAAGTTTTCTATAGCGCGAACAAGACCCTTAGGTATCAGAGCGCTTAACATGACAGGTCATGACAATACAAAAAAAGGATGGAAATAAAAATGTATATACATATCTTTCAAACGTGTTCACTACGTATAGTACAATAATCTGAGGTAGGATTGGGGTTATGCGATCTTAATTAGCGACTTTACATTTGGCTTCTGAGTAATTGCAGTCCAGAGTCCGTACCATGACAACTTCTGATATCGTCAAAGAGTGGAATGAGATCCTACAAACTTCCCATAGTTATAATTATTTTTTTTTGTATCCTTTAAGTCCGGTTGATGTGTTGTCTTGTCTATGAGAGGAATTTACTCATCTTAGATTCTCTCTTGAATCTTGCCGTATTTGTAATTTTCCTAA
This sequence comes from Lissotriton helveticus, assembly GCF_964261635.1. Taxonomy (NCBI): domain Eukaryota; kingdom Metazoa; phylum Chordata; class Amphibia; order Caudata; family Salamandridae; genus Lissotriton; species Lissotriton helveticus. Next base: position 697,807,345 of record NC_136059.1, on the reverse strand, counting down.
TGTTCGGAGGGAGAGAGTTCCAGATTCTGGGGGCCGCTCCAGAAAACGCTCTATCGTAAGTTCTTTTCTTTTTGAAAATTTGTGGTCTCAGCAACAAATCATTGGCACTCCTTGCAGGTCTGTTTCCTCCCGATAATTCAATTTTCTGGGCGAGGTATGTAGGTGTGTTGTGAGGAATAGCTTTGTGGGTGATACATGCCATTTTTAGTTGTATTCTAGCTTCATACTTTAGCCAGTTTAACGCCTTCAGATGTGGGGAGATACGGTCGAATTTCCTTGTACCAGTGATAAGTCTTGCTGCTGCATTGAGGCATGCTTTCAGTGGAGCTATTGAAATTTTCGGTAAACCTGTTAACGTTGTGCATCCATATTCGATTCTCGAAATGACCAGTGATTGTACAGCAAGTTTTAGATCTGACTCCGTTAAAAACGGTTTCATTTTTCTTAAGTAGTTTAGGTGAAAACGAGCGTTTTTTGTCATTGCCTTGATGTTGGCTTTCATGTCTAGGTTCTCGTCCAGTGCGATTCCTAGTGATTTTGCCGAATTCACTAGCGTTGGGGTGCAGTTTAACAACGCAGTGATCATTTTAGACCATTTTTTCACTTCTGTTTGGTTCTTTAGAGGCGAAATAAGTAAGAATTCAGTTTTATGTGCATTTAGCTTCAGATGATTGGTAGATAACCATTTTAACGTCATTTTGAGGGATTCATTCATTAACATGATGTCTTCCAAGGACGCGATCTTGATGTATATCTGCGTGTCATCTGCATACATGTGGTAGGATATTTTTGAATTTCGCAGTATTTTTGTAAGGGGTTCGATGTACAGATTAAACAATGCTGGAGATAGTGTCGATCCTTGAGGAACTCCTATTTCATTTGGGCAAGATGGTGAGAGTGATTGGTTGACCAGGAATCTTTGACTTCTGTTGAGTAGGAAGGATTCAAACCATTTTAGTACTGTGCCGGATAATCCCATCCTGTCCTGGAGTCTGTTCAGTAATTTTTCATGGTTGACTGTATCAAATGCCGATGATAGGTCTAGAAGGATGAGTAGGCAAGATCGGTTTTGATCTAGTGCTTGTAGAGCATCATCGACAATGTGAAGGATTGCCGTTTCCGTGCTGTGCCCTGTTCTGAATCCCGATTGGCAGTCATCTAATAGCGAGAAATTGTCGATGTGTTGGTTCAGCTGTTTCTGAACACATTTCTCAATTAATTTGGCAAGGAGTGGAATGTTGGTCACTGGGCGGTAGTTATTTGGATCAGCTGGGTCTACTGTAGGTTTTTTGATGATCGGTATTACTTGACCTGTTTTTAGGCATTCTGGGAGGATCCCCTGGGCGAGAGAGGCGTTTACTATTTCTGTCCATATTGGAATCAAGATATGCTTGACATCTTTCAGGCATTTTGATGGGAGTGGGTCGTTATAGTGATTGTTAGGTTTGATGTCAGCTAATGTTTTAGCAATGTCATACTGGTTCAGTAGTTTAAAGGAATCCCAGTGTGCATTGTTTTTTGGCAACATCTCCCCTTCTCCTGACGAAGTGTTGACTGATGATGGTGTGTGGTAGTCATTGTTGTCTGCAGCATTCTTGAGTTCTCTGTCTAGTTTGGTGGCTTTGTCAGTGAAAAAGTTTGAGAACTCTTCGCAGCTGAGTGGAGTTTTGGTGAATTCTTGGGCAGATTTCGCCTGCTTATTTGATTGTTGTTTTAATATCTCGAATAGTTTCCGAGGTCTGTCCTTGGCATTGTCTAGTTCTGTTCTAATACATTTCTTTTTAGATTTGAGGATCTTTTTGTTATATTCATTTCTGATTTTTCTAAGAAATTTCAGCTCCGGGGATGAAGGGTGTTGTCTCCATTTTCTTTCTGCCTGTCTTAACTTTCGCCTGTCTTCATTTAGTGTCTCATTGAACCATGGTTTTTTTTCTTTTTCTGTGATTCTTTTCAATTTTAGCGGTATAGTGGCGTCGACTATATTTGTTACTGATGTAGTGTAATGGTTCGTTAAGTCAGTCACATTCTGCATGTTGTGTTGGGAGGATTAGGTCTTTCTTGATGTTTTCGCTTAGTAGTTCCATTGAAGAGTCTCTCGTATCTCGCATCCATCTTTTGGTTTTGATAGGCTGAATGGTTTGTGTTTTCATCCATGTGGGTATCATAAAGGTTATGGCATGATGATCTGACCAGTCGCATGGTTCTATAGTGAGGATTGAGATATTATCGTTTTTCGAGATTATCCAGTCCAATGTTGCTCCTTTCGAGTGTGTTGGTTGTAGACATGCTTGGGATAAGTTTAGGTCAGTTAAAAAGTCTTTCAGTGTGTTGACTTGTTTGTCGTTATTGTTATTCCAGTGTAGATTGAAATCGCCCAAAAATATGTTAATAGTGTCAGTGTTAGCGTTAGCTGTGATGATCTCCATTAGCTGGTCAATGAAGTTCATATTGTTTCCCGGAGGGTGATATAAGGCATGTAGGATGCAACTTTGGGTATTATTCGATCTTATATTGAGACCAAGATATTCGCAGGATTCCAGAGGGTCGGATTGTATTTGGTTAATTCCTAAGTCAGCTTTGTGTGTGCAGGCTATGCCACCTCATGTTTTTCCTCGTCTATCAAGTCTTACAATGTTGTAGAGAGGTGGCACCAGCAGGTCCATGACTGGGGATGAGGATTCAGTTAGCCATGTTTCCGTGAGGATTGATATGTCTATTTCCTGTTTAATAATGATGTTGGCTATGTCAGACGCATGTTTATTTGCTGATCGACAGTTGAGCAGTAGGCATTTTAGAGACTTTTCTGATCTACGTGGTTTTGCAATTCGCGTTTCGGGGATTAAATGTATTTGTTGTAGGTTGTTGAAATTGGGTGTTCTTTTATTTGACTTAGGTATTCTGTTGGCGTTTATCTGTACTATTTTGATTTCATCCCCTCTATTGCAGTCGGTGATCTCATACTCCCTGAGTAGGGATAGAATTTCCTCTTCAGTTGGGTAGTTCTGTTTTCTGTCTGGTCTATTTTGTCTGTTTGACAGAGGCGTAGCCTTCTTATTGCTGTTGTATCGAGGAGTGTTAAGTAGATCTTGAATGAGCTCGACTTTTGTGTGAGTGTGTTGCGAGATATCCCGTAGTTGTTCAATTCCTTTGAGGGTGCTTAGTAATTCCAGTGATAGGTTGCTAATTTGTGATTGGAGCTCACTGAATTTTCTCATGATCCTAGGCGATGTATTGGGATTGTTTCTTTGTTCATTTCGAATTTCTTTAACGTTGATTTTTAGTTTTCGTTCTGAGTTTTTCACCAGTAACTTCTTCCGTTTCCCCTTCGTTCGGTTGTCTCTCATGACACTGTTTGTTATGTTTGGTGTGCTGTCTTTATTTTGCGTTCCTGGTTTCTTGTTAGAGGAGTATATCGTTCTAGGTGAGTCCCTAGAAGTTAGTGTGATGTCAGCGATCGATTTTTCACTCTGAGGAGGTTCTATGTTGATGTGTGGATTCTCTGTTCTGTCTGAGTCTCTCCCAGATGTCGAGATTTCTGTTCTGTTTATGACTCCTAGTTGCGTAGATTGTTCAGTATTCTGGGGGTCTCTGGTTGGTGTGTTAATTGTGGTGGTAGAGTCATGTGGGTTAGTGATTTCTTCTTCTGAGGGTCTCTGGTGTTGTACGTGGCTTGAGTCTCTTAATTGCCTATTTAGTTCCCGTTCTTGGTGATCTCTCGTTGGTAAGTTCGTTGTAATGATGTTATCCGTTGGGATTGTGTTGTCTACTAGAGGATTTTGATGGTGTAGAGGATTAGCGTTTTCAGTAGATCTTTTTCTATTTATATCCTGATCCTGGCGTCCTCTCGTTGGTATGCTCGTTGTGTTGCTATTGTCCGCTGAGATTGTGTTTTCCGTTAGAGGACTTTGCAGGTATGGTGGATTTGAGTTTTCAACCATTCTTTTTAATGTTGAGAACAAGTTATCGAATTTTTCCAATTCATTGTTAGAGGCTTTAATCATCACTATTCCGTTTTTAAAAATCGTTATGCAAAGGTCCGCTCTGAGTCTTAGTGATGCTGTTGTCATGAATTTCGTACCATGAGGGATATTAGCTATAGATTTTATATTAAGCGTCTTAGTAATGGCATTGCGCCATCTCGCCGTTTTTCTGGTGAAGAATATCATATCTTTTGCAATTATACCATTGGCCGCGCAGTAGGCAGTGTCGGAAATTAGTGTGTCAGGGTTTTTTCTCATAATGTTGTGCTTGAGTTTTTTGGCTGCATTTTTTGAGAGCTTGGTTGGGTAATTTATGATATGGGCGTTCCTACTTATTCGTTCTAGGTAGTTGACCTCCATATTTGTGAATTGCAGATGGGCTTTAAATGGGGTATCCTCTTCTTGTTTGTGTGTGGATAGGTACTTTCAAGATGTCTTGTAGTTATGGTGAAAAGGTACTTTCAAGATGTCCGCCTGATTAGCAGGCTTTCAGTGCACTGAGGAGACTTTCTCTCTTTCTAATTATATTAGTTGTCCTCTTTCTCTGTCCTTTGTGTGTCCCATAGCATAATTTCTGTTTCCAGTTGTCCTTCTTCTATTCTGTTATTCTGCTTGTCCTCTTTCATTTACCTTGATTTCCTTCTAACATTTTGTGTTCAATTGAATAACTCCTGTTACCAGTTGTCCTTCTTCTAATTCTGTTTTCTGCTTGTCCTTCTGTTTAATGTTTGTCCTTCTTCATTTGCCATGCTTTCTTTCTGCCATTTTGTGTGTAATTCCTCAAATAGGGGTAAAAAGTCGTTTCAGAAGGCCCGTGATTGTATTCAGCATTTATTGTCTTCTTCGGCCGCCATGTTAAGGTCAGGCAGGCCGGTTCGTGAGCTCAAATACCCTCTCAGACATTTATTCGCTCGTGACGATAGCTTGACTTGTAGGCGATCTATTATCTGGACGTGCTGCTGGGGAAGCTTTCATCGCCGTGCGGCCAGCGTGTTTCAGCCTCCTACCTTCCGCCTCTTGGCAGCGTCTCTCATCCGCTCACCGGGGCACAGCTGATGTCAATCGCAAGGCGCTCCAATGTCTCCGCTCAGCTAGAGTCCCCTCCGCTGCTATTTTCCCCGACCTGCTGTTCTCCGAATTCCGGAGTTCTTCTCGGTCATGTGAAGCGTCGCCTCTGCTCAGCTCCCTCGCTGCTCTCCTGAGGTTCGGCAGATGTCCTCCATAGACCGGTACCGTTACTCGTTTAGTCTGGTGTAATTCCTCTGGTATGTGAGGCGTCGTCTGTGCGCAGCTCCTCCGCAGCTCATGATTATTTCACCGATGTCCTCGGGGCCCCGCACTCCTCTATTTCCCAGCAGTACCGTCTCCGCTTTCTGAGCTGGCCAGTCGTATGCGATGACCGTCTCTGCTTAGGGGTAAGTCGCTCTTTTTCCTCTTCTTGACCTCCAGCCACTTTATGTTGCTGGTGGTCCGTGGGTGGGGGTGGATGGCGGGGTTTAACGGGGATTTTGACCGATTCGGTAATCCCTAACCCTGGAGCTCTCGAGAGAGCCTCCTACCAGCGGCCATCTTCACCAATCTTTTCCTATATCTCATAATGTCTCTCCTCCTTAGGAGAACAAAGTCCGAGGCTCCTGCCTTTAGTGTTTGCTGGATGTTTGCTTTTGTTCGAACTTCTTATGATTGGCTCATACAGAGAGCACAGCAAAAATGCTCTTCCTAAACTGAAATTATTGCGGTAGTATCCTCAGTCTGTTACTCCATTATGCTGTCACATGGACTCCTAAAAGGTCAATCCAGAAGAAAAGGCTTGATGCCTGTGGTGCTTTACTTTCACAGGCTTGCGAATGACTGCAGCTAGCAGTTGTAAACATGGGCGACTGCAGAAATGTTTTAAGGAGTGTGGGGGCGGCATAATAAACAAAACAAAAAAAGTCAAGACCGTGCTGCCGGTATTTCACTTTGCCACTGGATTCAAGCTAGCCTGGCTGACGGCTGAAATGCCAGAAACCGGTCCCAGGATGCTTGTTTCCGGTCCAGGGAAGGCATTGCCTGGCAGTTAGGGGTGGACTGTTCCCATGAGACACAGGGTCAAGACTAATTTGCATATGGACATGTCTGAACTGGGGTGGCGGAGTGAGCTAAAGAATGGTGATGGATTAAACCCAGATCAGTTGACTGGGGGTGAGTGTTTGATTTGCTCAAACGCTCCGTCCATCATCCCCTTTTGTATTGCGGTATTTTACCGGCAGCGCTATCTTGACATTTTGTTCAAGGGCAAGGGAATAATCCTGGATCCCCTTGCAGACACCATGGTTGTAAATACCCCAACACCATGATACTGCAGGTATACTTAAACCTATGCATTTGAATTCTATTGGGAATGGTGTATACATTGTCTGCTCCCTATAATATACGGCCTCTGTTAACTGGTTTATGAAGGAAGCATTGTATGTAAAGCAAAGCTTTGAACCTAACTCATGAGAATTATGCGCATATGATTCAAATTGATTCATGAATCCTAGTGGAATTTGATAAAACATATGGAACCCGTTATATGGGTCTTCAGTAGATTCAGTGGGAGTCACCTACAGACTCTTTCTGGGATAGTTGCATATTCTGGGTGCTCAGCCAGAAAATGACTGATTTAAAGTTTGTTGTTTCGTGAAGGCTAGGGCTTCAAGTAGAAGCAAGCCTGTACTCTGAAATTGATGAGCGGCATGCAGAGTTTTCTTGCCAGGTAGTGTAATTGATCAAAGTAGATATCTTTATGAACTAAGCAAGCAACTTTCAACAGGGATCACCCTTCAAGAGTTAGCCAGCTTAAGGACGCCATTAGATGTTGTGCGGTCAGCTGCTGACTCACTGCACTGTGTAAGGAGGCTGTTAGACGAACTAGATATTTCTGAACTACCAGCATGGATAGCCGCCCCCCGTAGTCAAACCTAGAGAGGACCATCACATGGATTTCTCGGGTAGGATGATTGCGTAGGAAGTTAGCATTTTTTGCCATTAAATTGATAGGTTTTTGGAAATTCAGCGTGCTGTCTAAAGTAAAATGAAAGTGTTTAATATCTATGTGAATGGAGCAACGTACTCCTAGTATATTGATTGACTTCAGTCCTGGTTGGACTGATGTCTAGCCTGAGGTGAGAATTCTGTTTTTTGGGGGTAAAGGTGGTATATTGTCGTCCAGGATTTAATGCCAAGGTTGATGCAAGTCTGGATACATTGCTTGGAGAATACGCTTTCAAGAATAACTAGATGCCATCCAAATATTGGCATGTTGGTGATGGGCTATGCCATAGTCATTGAGATCTCCCAGTGGTTTGCGTTACACATTAAATAAATCAGGAGCTAGAACTGATCCTTCCGTGACCCCTTTATTTATGGCAACTTGGTGCAGCAGGATATGGTCCCCAATTACATGTGAATGCTTCTCAAGGTAAGATTTGATCAAATGAAAAACTATCTCACTGAAGCCCATACCTTCTTTTAAAGTGTGAAGGAGAACTTCAGGGTTGCACTATCAAGGACGCCGACAGGTCCATTGAGATTACTTGGTAGGAGGTTCATTCTCCATAAGTCATAGGACACGGTCAGGCATTTGGAATCTTGCTGACTCCATACTAAATTCAGCTTGACTTTCATCAAATATCTATCGGGTGACATCACCTTCCTCCTCATAGTCCCCTCCATCCCCCTCCCCCTTAGCAGCTACAGCGTACATGGGGTTCTTTATGGGTCTCTTCTGCCTGCAAATTGGCACACAAGTTTGTCATCCACTCGTCAGTAGAAGAGAAGGGTAAATGGAATAGGAAAAGAAAGTAAGAAAGAAGGCAGGCTGGAAGGAAGGATGGGTGAAAAGAAGGAAGTATGGGTGAAAAGAAGGAAGTATGGGTGAATGAGTAGATGATGAATAAATATGTGGATGAATGAGTGGGTGAAAGAATATTGGATGAACAGCGGAAAGGATGGCAGAGTAAAGGGATGGAATGGATGAGTTTGTGAAAAGTTGATGAATGGCTGAGTGGATGGACTGTAGAAAGGATGTATGGCAGTGGATAGATGGGGGCAGTCGATGGATGGGGGCAGTCGATGGATGGGGCAGTCGATGGATGGGGCAGTCGGTGGATGGGGCAGTCGGTGGATGGGGCAGTCGGTGGATGGGGCAGTCGGTGGATGGGGCAGTGGATGGGGCAGTCGGTGGATGGGGCAGTCGGTGGATGGGGCAGTCGGTGGATGGGGCAGTCGGTGGATGGGGCAGTCGGTGGATGGGGCAGTCGGTGGATGGGGCAGTCGGTGGATGGGGCAGTGGATGGGGTGGATGGGGTGGATGGGGCAGTGGATGGGGTGGATGGGGCAGTGGATGGGGTGGATGGGGCAGTTGATGGGGTGGATGGGGCAGTGGATGGGATGGATGGGGCAGTGGATGGGGTGGATGGACGGCAGAGTGGGTGGATGGATGGACGGACGGCAGAGTGGGTGGATGGATGGACTGATGGATGGCAGAGTGGGTGGATGGATGGACGGACGGATGGCAGTGGGTGGATGGGTGGGTGGGTGGATGGGTGGGTGGGTGGGTGGATGGGTGGGTGGGTGGATGTAAGGATGTAATGGCGGGCGGGTGGATGGATGTAAGGATGTAATGGCGGGGCGGATGGATGGATGGAAGGATGTAATGGCGGGGCGGATGGATGGATGTAAGGATGTAATGGCGGGGCGGATGGATGGATGTAAGGATGTAATGGCGGGGCGGATGGATGGATGTAAGGATGTAATGGCAGGGCGGATGGATGGATGGATGTAAGGATGTAATGGCAGGGCGGATGGATGGATGTAAGGATGTAATGGCAGGGCGGATGGATGGATGTAAGGATGTAATGGCAGGGCGGATGGATGGATGTAAGGATGTAATGGCAGGGCGGATGGATGGATGTAAGGATGTAATGGCAGGGCGGATGGATGGATGTAAGGATGTAATGGCAGGGCGGATGGATGCAAGGATGTAATGGCAGGGCGGATGGATGGAAGTAATGGCAGGCGGATGGATGGAAGTAATGGCAGGCGGATGGATGGAATGCAGGATGGATGGATGGATGTAATGGCGGGGCGGATGGATGGATGTAAGGATGTAATGGCGGGGCGGATGGATGGATGTAAGGATGTAATGGCGGGGCGAATGGAAGGATGTAATGGCGGGGCGAATGGATGGATGTAAGGATGTAATGGCGGGGCGAATAAATGGATGTAAGGATGTAATGGCAGGGCGGATGGATGTAAGGATGTAATGGCAGGGCGAATGGATGGATGTAAGGATGTAATGGCAGGGCGGATGGATGGATGGAAGTAATGGCAGGGCGGATGGATGGATGGAAGTAATGGCAGGGCGGATGGATGGAAGTAATGGCAGGGCGGATGGATGGAAGTAATGGCAGGCGGATGGATGGAATGCAGGGTGGATGGATGGCAGGATGGATGGATGGATGGATGTAAGGATGTAATGGCGGGGCGGATGGATGGATGTAAGGATGGAATGGCGGGGCGAATGGATGGATGTAAGGATGTAATGGCAGGCGAATGGATGGATGTAATGGCAGGGCGGATGGATGGATGTAAGGATGTAATGGCAGGGCGGATGGATGGATGTAAGGATGTAATGGCAGGGCGGATGGATGGAAGTAATGGCAGGGCGGATGGATGGAAGTAATGGCAGGGCGGATGGATGGAAGTAATGGCAGGGCGGATGGATGGAAGTAATGGCAAGGCGGATGGATGGAAGTAATGGCAGGGCGGGCGGATGGATGGAATGGAATGCAGGGCGGGTGGATGGATGGATGGAATGGAATGCAGGGCGGGTGGATGAATGGAATGCAGGGCGGGTGGATGGATGGAATGCAGGGCTGGTAGATGGATGGATGGATGGCAGGCAGAGTGGGTGGATGGATGGATGGACGGACGGACGACAGTGAGTGAGTGGGTGGATGGATGGAAGGCAGAGTGGATTGGGTGGATGGATGGATGGCAGTGAGTGGATGGATGGACGGCAGAGTGGGTGGATGGATGGATGGACTGCAGAGTGGGTGGATGGATGGACGGCAGAGTGGGTGGATGGATGGATGGACGGCAGAGTGGGTGGATGGACGGACAACAGAGTGGATGGATGGATGGATGGATGGACGGACGGCAGGGTGGGTGGATGGATGGATGGATGGACGGCAGGATGGATGGATGGATGGATGGGCGGGCGGGTGGGTGGGTGGGTGGAAGGATGGATGGATGGACGACAGAGGATGGACAGACGGACGGCAAAGTGGATGGACGGACGGATGGCAGAGTGGGTGGATGGATGGATGGATGGATGGCAGGCAGAGTGGGTGTATGGATGGATGGCAGAGTGGGTGGGTGGATAGCAGAGTGGGTGGGTGTAAGGCAGAGTGGGTGGATGGACAGCAGAGTGGGTGGCTGGATGGATGGATGGACGGCTGGGTGGGTGGGTGGATGGATGGACGGCTGGGTGGGTGAGTGGATGGATGGATGGACCGCTGGGTGGGTGGATGGATGGACCGCTGGGTGGGTGGATGGATGGACCGCTGGGTGGGTGGGTGGATGGATGGACCGCTGGCTGGCTGGGTGGATGGATGGATGGATGGATGGACCGCTGGCTGGGTGGATGGATGGATGGATGGACCGCTGGCTGGGAGGATGGATGGATGGATGGATGGATGGACCGACCGCTGGCTGGGTGGGTTGACCGCTGGGTGGGTGGATTGACCGCTGGGTGGGTGGATTGACCGCTGGGTGGGTGGATTGACCGCTGGGTGGGTGGATTGACCGCTGGGTGGGTGGACGACTGGATGGGTGGACGACTGGATGGATGGACGACTGGATGGATGGACGACTGGATGGATGGACGACTGGATGGATGGACGACTGGATGGATGGACGGATGGCAGAGTGGGTGGATGGATGGATGGACGGACGGGCGGCAGAGTGGGTGGATGGATGGATGGACGGCAGAGTGGGTGGATGGATGGACGGCAGAGTGGGTGGATGGATGGACGGCAGAGTGGGTGGATGGATGGACGGCAGAGTGGGTGGATGGATGGACGGCAGAGTGGGTGGATGGATGGACGGCAGAGTGGGTGGATGGATGGACGGCAGAGTGGGTGGATGGATGGACGGCAGAGTGGGTGGATGGATGGACGGCTGGGTGGATGGATGGACGGCAGAGTGGGTGGATGGATGGACGGCAGAGTGGGTGGATGGATGGACGGCAGAGTGGGTGGATGGATGGACAGCAGAGTGGATGGATGGATGGATGGATGGCAGAGTGCCGTCCATCCATCCACTCTGCCGTCCATCCATCCACTCTGCCGTCCATCCATCCACTCTGCCGTCCATCCATCCACTCTGCTGTCCATCCATCCATCCACTCTGCCGTCCATCCATCCATCCACTCTGCCGTCCATCCACTCTGCCGTCCATCCATCCACTCTGCCGTCCATCCATCCATCCACCCACTGTCGTCCATCCATCCATCCATCCACCCAGCCACCCATCCTTCGTCATCCATCCCTCCACCCACCCACTCTGCCCTCCATCCACCCACCCACTCTGCCCTCCGTCCATCCATCCACCCACCCACTCTGCTGTCCGTCCACCCAATCACCCAGCCGTCCGTCCGTCCATCCATCCACCCTGCCGTCCATCCATCCACCCTGCCGTCCATCCATCCACTCTGCCGTCCATCCATCCACTCTGCCGTCCATCCATCCACTCTGCCGTCCATCCATCCTGCCGTCCATCCGTCCATCCATCAATCCATCCACTGCCGTCCATCCATCCGCCCACCCACTCTGCCGTCCATCCATCCACCCACTCACTTTGCTGTCCATCCATCCACCCACTCTGCCGTCCATCCACCCACCCACTCTGCCGTCCACGTAGAGGAAAAGTTGAACCGTACACTGCTTACTGCCGGAAGGAGGTGGGAGTGTAAGTTGATTTGGAGGGGAAGGATATTCTACCAATTAGGGATAGTAAGGTTACGAAGTGCTTGTGCGCCCATTGGAAGAGGAGTGAGCTGAGTGTAGTCTAAAGCAATCTCCTGTAGAGGCAGACAATGGTATTAAGCTCTGTGGGAAGTAATTAGGATGGCAAGATTTAAGCTTTCCAAATGAATTACAAAGGTAATTTCATGATATGAAATGCCATAAATTAAAGTTGTCTTTTGTATTCACGCACCTGAAGAGTATGCCAACCTTCAGAGGATGGAGTCAGTGAGGCCTACCGCAGTGTGCAGAGGCACAGTATGCAGCAGGATAGCCTAATTGGTGGCAAGCAGGAAGAAAACAATGGAATCTGCATAGGAGATGGGTGACTCCTCAACTAGGCCTGTGAGAAGTCTACCTAGAGGATAAGTTGTTACAACACAGTGCCTTAGCTGCAGACCATGTAGTGGTGTTCCAGTCGTCAACACAAACACAGGCTGAGAGGGAGCCTCCCAGGTGATTTCCTGGCCCACCCACTACAACAGGCACCGGATCTAGCACCAACCCCAGGCTAGTGAAACCCAGACACAGGCCAGAGGGAGGGTCCCCTAACCTGGAATCACCAAGCATTGGTGATTCCAGGTCAGGGCAGAGTGTAGGTCAGAAGCTTGTGGTGGCACCCACCGTCAAATCATTGGGGTCAGTTCGCCAGGCAGGAGAACAGCTCCCCTTAGGGCCACGGTCCCAAAAAGAGGCTCACATGGCCAGGCTAGTGATCATGCCCAAAACAGGCCGAAGGGAGTGAAAGTTCCATGCAAGACCGAATTCAGATAGCGAGTTTAGTAGGAGGATCACGGGTCAAACAAGGCCTGGTGTTAATATGAAGCTTTCCTCATCTATTGTACTTCTTGCGTCTTTCCTCTCCACCACTTTCGGTCCAGGTCAGTATTTCATCTTCTCATTTAGTCCTCTGTGCACCTTTCTCGCTCAGATTATTCTCTCTGCATAGAAGGCCTTCCTTTCACTTTTGTACAGACTTTTTCCTTTTATTGCACTGATCATGTTTTTGCACTCAAAAATGTTCCTCCACCGTTTTTGCTTTTCTGTTTTTTCTTTTGCCTTTTCTCCACTTCTGTTCTCTGCTAAATTCTGAGGTCTTCTGACTTGGCCTTTGCTTGCCCTAACAAATCTGCAATTCCTGCTCTACGTGCTGTTTTGTCCCTCTCTGCAAGTTGTTCCTTCACCCCTTTCTTTGGCTGTCTTTTTCTATCTGCTTAACTTGCGTAAGCGCTTTCTGCTCTCCCTGGTTTGTGTCTCCTCTCATCCTTCCTCTCTAACCCTTAACCCTTATTAGGTAATGCGCTTGCTTGTTTTAGAAGTCTTGCCATTTGCACTACTTGAGTGATCTCTATACTTACCTTTTTGGCATTCGCTTTTATCCTTGCTCTTCCTCACTTGTTTTTCACATGTTTTTCCTCTTCTTTCTCTGCCCCCCCCCCCCCCCCCCCACTTCTCCACAGCCCTGCACTCCTGATTTTACTTCTATGCCATTTATCTTCGCCAGTTACTGTTCTCCTGGATTTCCCCATAGAAGCAACTCCAGCTTTCTGCTTCTTACCTTTAGCACCAGGATGCCCATTGTGGAAAAATTACAAATATCTACACTTGCTCGCCATTACTTTCACACTGCCTCTGCCCAGCTAGCCTTTTCACTTTCTGACAAGTTCCCCAATAGATTTAGCTCTTGATAATTTAGCCTTGGTCCTGCTGCAGGTCTAGCTTTATTTTTCAATTTTTTTTCTCCTATATGTGTAACGGTTATGCTCTGCCTGTTTGCCCCTCTGTCAGCACTTCTTGCACCCCTCATTACCTTTCAGCCCATCTTTTTTGTGCCTATTTCTCACTCTTATTTTCTCAATCTATTGTTGGTGCCCCCACCCCTTTTGCCAATTTCCTCACTGCTGATCCCACTGCTGTTCTCAAGAGCGATGTCGGGCGAAGTGACTAGTGGTGGTGGAGAGGTATGATTAGAATAAAGAGTGTGTAAAAACTGGAATAAAGCTCCTTTGGGAGGTTGAACTTAAATATCCTACAAGGGTAACAGAAGCCCCTTTTTTAGATTTGCCTTCCCAAGCGCTAGTACATACGCTCTTGCTTGCGAGAGATTGTTTTCTACTATTGGCTTTGAACCATTTGTTGGCTTCATTGTCACTCTTATTTGCTGCCTTGCAATTGGCCCGCGTATGCTGGTTTCCCTTCATGCGTGTTGAGGAAGCATGGTCCAAGTACTGATTGCTTCATCTGTAGTAGGGTCCTTCCACTGCTGCCGATGTGATTGAAGTACTATTTTCAAATTCAGTCCTGTTGCTTCTCCACCCCCACACTCTCCGTTGTCTGTTGCATCTTTCCTTCCACCCTCAGAAAAAAAACATGCTGACATAATTAATTGATAATGCATACTGTTGAACATGGCAGGCTCTTGTTAGCTCATCTTCAGAGCCTGTTCTCAGTGGGTAGCAGTACATTTTCCTGAGTTGGTTCTTTCGCGTGGATAAGATTGGTTTGTCAACCTTTGTGTTTGGAAATTGTCTGACTCCTCAAACTACAGGAGGGAATAGTCCTTAGAGGACACTTAACCCCACCCACTCTTGATCAGGATATTCAGGTTTCTTTGCCAAATAACTGCTGGCATGTTTACACATTGTTGCCTTCTGAATTGAATGCTCCCATCTGAAAAATAAGACGTGAGTATAGGGCAGCAGTGAAAAGTTTGCAATTAATATATTCAGTTCAGTGGATAACAATTCATGCTATTGCAAATGTCTCCTTAACACCTTCCGTGTGGCGCACGTTCAGCGGACGTCGCGTGCACTACCTCGGTAGTGCTGCGCACGTCCGCTGAACGTTCCGGCCCCGCCCGCGCAATAGAACGTTCTGCACCAGCGCAGCACGTTCAGCGCAGCGGAGGGGTTAATGGTAGTAATGTATTCCATGTAGTCATTAATGTGGCCCCTGCTGCTCTTATTGGTAACAAGTATTGGCAAACCCAATTGGTCTCGCCTATGCAAGAGCTGTTTACTTTGCCAGTGTGTTTTAGCCTTGTATGTACATCAGCCTGGCTGCTGTTTAGCATGGCTAAAAGTTAGTGGCGTAGAGGAAAATGTTGTGGAGTCTTAGAGTGGCATGGCGAATAGTGGAGAAGTGTTGTGGAGTGTCAGTGTTGTGAATGGAAGTGGCATGGAGTGGAGTCTCTTAGCGTGGAGCAGAGTGAGTGGCGTAGAGTGGTGCATAGTAGAGTACAGTGGCGTAGATTGCAGTAGTGTGGAATAGTGGCTCAGAGTTCAGTTGGAGTGTGCAGTGCTTTAGAGTGGAGTCCAGAGGCGCAGAGAGCATTGGCGCTGGTTGAAGTGGCTTAGGGTAGATTGAAGTGGCACTGAGTAGTGGGATGCAGGGTAGAGTGAAGTGGAATAGAGTAGAGTGGTGTAGAGTAATGGTTTAGAGTGCAGTGGCATAGAGTGCACTTGTGCAGAGTAAGATAGAGTGGCGTATGGTTGATTGGCGTAGAGTGCAGGCGAGTAAAGTGAAATGGTACAGAGTAGAGTGCATAGGCATTGTGTTGCAGAGTGGCCTAGACTGGAGTGGCGTGGAGTGCGGTGTCGAAGAGTGCACTGCTGTAGAGTATATTTGCATAGATTAGTGTGGTACACAGTAGAGCAGTGGCCTTGAAGGTGGTAGTGAAGACTGGAGTAGTGCATTGGTGTAGTGAAGTGGTGTGAAGTGCAGTGCTTCAAAGTAGGGCAGTGGTGTGGAGTGGCTTAGAGTTGAATAGGCATAGTGTGATAGCACATTTTCCTTAGACAAAATCTTTTCAATCTAAATCACCATTACATTTGCACAGACATACAGTTTCACGGATAAAAGTATACTGTGCACATATGATGTGTGAAAACGTCATTACCTAGTGTATGGGTTTGTTTTGATCTTTTTAAATTAGTTGTTTCCAACACTCTCTTTAGAATTCCCAAAAATTTGGGCTTTCCTATTTCTGAAATATCTACACAGTTCATTTACAGACATTTACATTTTGTTGTGTGCTTGAAAAACAAAAAACATCGTACACCCTTACTCGAGCACTCCCAGAAGCCAGCATGATGGTCACATATCCCCTCACTTTGAACCAAGCTCTCTGGCAAAGAGTGACATTTGCCCTCTGTGTTTGAATGCACAGCAAATGTGACCAGATGAGAACAAGATTTAAAGTTCTGTTAACAGAAATCGAGCACTGGTGGACTAATACAGTAAATAGGAGTTGGGCTGGGGAAGGGGCGAGCTCAAGCTGGACAGCCTAACACAAATAGAGCCAGTAAATAGAAAGCAAGCAAATGTGAGCAACAAACCACAACACGAATGGTAAGCAATGGGTGTAATGCATTCCCAGGGAAGCTTTCTGAATGTTACCAAGATGTAGTTGTGGTAGGCTTCGACCCAAAAGTGCTTCCATTGAATGTGGCACTGCTGTGGTCCTAGTGATTGGGTGGAACACCTCAAGATGTTGCTGGCAGAATCAAATATCTAGCTTTTGATCAATGTTCTTTAACATTCCTAAAGTAATATTGTGACGCACTGTAATTGTTAATTGCAGTTAGAAGAAAAGCAAAAAACTCTCCATTAACTTACTGTTTTCATTTTAGATTGTTCATGAGGAAGTGCTACAGGAGTACCGGAAGATCAAGCGGGTTTGTATAATTTACTATAGCAACACTTATTTTAGCACGTCAGTCTTAGAGAAGCAGTTTTATACGGGCATTGTGTTCTTGATCTGAATATACTTTAATTGTTGGGTACGTACAATTAAAAGGAAAAAAAAAGATCTTATCTGTTCCTCCCAGTTCCCAGCAACACCATAATCGTCAAACGCTAGAAATGATTTCTACAAGTCCCCAGTGGACCACCTTCATTCCTGAAGCCTACCAGAAGAGACTCCAAAAACATAAAAAAGCCCAATATATTGTCAACCTCCAAACCTCCCTCTGATTTTTTTTTTCTTCAATGATTTAAAGGTCCTGGAATGGGGAAGTTAACACAAGTTCTTTAACTTATGCTTGCAGCGACTGCTATATTTTCTTGCCAGACATTTCTTCTGTTGGCTTATAGTTTAGTGCCTGTACCGGTTATTCTTCTGGTGCTTATGGTATATGGCTGCTGATCACTGGAGTCACCTGCCCAAGAGATTGATATGACAGCATGGATGTTGGCAAATCTGTTAGATGTGGGCTGGGACATCGCATCCTGGGATTTAGAAGTCTTTTGTTGAGAGGAAGTAGTTTTTTAGGTCTCGGAACTGCGAACAGATTGCGAAGCAATCTGTCGTTCCGAGACTCTATTGTAATCATTCTCGCTTTTACGACGTCAAGGGAGACAGGAGACAAGCGAGGTGCACGCGCAACCTTGGAACTGGGATCAGGTCGCGCGCGCTTCCTGTCTCCCATGGCTCCTGAGAAGCAGACTCACACGCACGCATACAGAACCCCCCTCCCCCGCCGCGCATACACGCACGCACACACAGAGCCCCCCCCCCACCTACCTCGTCTCGGCGTGTCTTCGCGCTCAGCACTGGGCAGACTTCCTGCACAAGGACGGGCAGGTGCACAGTCTACAGGCCCCCAACAAGTTACCAAGTGCCTAAGGGGGGGCACCCTCTCTCAACCGAACACACCAGGCTTGCCTCAGTCGCGTCGCGTGCCGCCCCTGCCTCTCACGCGGCCATACGTGCGCGCTCTCCTCGCCCTGTAACTAGAGCTTCTCGCCCTCAGCTCATGATGGTAGCGCGTGCCAGTGCTCGCACGCAGCCGCCGTCCACGGCTGCGCGCGCGCCCCCGCAACTAGTGAACGGAGCAAGTGAATTAACCAAAATGTATTTATTGTTCAACCTTAAAATACAGTAGTTAACAGAGGATTACATTACTGTTTATTCACAGTACCTTTGCTGCTTTTGGTACCACCTTTCCCCTTTGGAGGCATGTCCGCAGCCTACAGCGTGCACTGGTGCCCGCATCCACAGATTCACTCATTCGAGGGACTTCAACAGCATAGACATAAATGAAGGGCGAGCAAGCTGCGCGCAGCTCTTTAGACGCTGAAATGTCTGCCGTTGTTAGAACAAGCGGGGAATCTCCATGTACGAGAAAGCAGAATACAAGTTTTGCTCATTCAGACCTTTTCATATACAGATATAATTTAAACATGTATAATAATGGGCTAACTGTTCTATAAACTCCGTGAATATTTATACTTTTGAAATTTAAAAAATCTACATAATTATAAAAAGGAAATAATAAAAGTGAATTAAATATTACAATTAAGTATTTATGTAAATAAACCATTTTTTTCTCTGCAATTCCTGTCGTAAATATAGCAATTTAATTTTCCAATATGGCCGCTTCTTGTCGTGACAGCTGAAGGCTTCTTGGAAGCTGGAATCTCTAGTCTATTGCAATCATTTCTCACGCGCACGGCGCCAGTGACAACCGGGATGAGCAGGAACACACCCATTACGTGTGCACTAGCACCTCACGGGCCAATGCACACGCATGCACGCACTTGGGTCTGTGTGTGTGTGTGTGGTGGGAGGCTGAGAGGACCGCTGGCCCCATGCCATACACTGGCAGGGAGGCGCAGGGTGGACAGGAACACACCCATTACCTGTGCACTGGCACCTCACGGGCCAATGCACACGCACGCACTTGTGTGTGTGTGTGTGTGTGTGTGTGGTGGGAGGCTGAGAGGACCGTTGGCCTCATGTCATAGACTGGCAGGGAGGTGCGGGGTGGACAGGAACACACCCATTACCTGTGCACTAGCACCTCACAAGTGCACGTACATGGGTGTGCATGTGTGTGTGTGGGGGGGGGGCTGATAGGACCACTGCCCTCTGGTGAAGAGACTGGCGGATGCTGCAGGACCCAGGTGAGGGCAAGGAGGTGCCACACAACCACACAACCACACACACACACAACCATACACACAACCACACACACATACACACCACCACACACATAACCACAAACACGACACACACAACCACACACACACAAACACAACACACACAACACACACACAACACACACACACAACCACAACCACACACACAACCACACACAACGCCACACCTTCAGTGCACACTTTCACCAAACACAGACCATCAGTCATCAATGCACGCTTTCACCGGGCGCATACACCACCAGCCATCAGTGCACGCTTTCACCAAGCACACACACACCACCAGCTGTCAGTGCACGCATTCATCAGACACACACCACCAGCCGTCACTGCACGCTTTCATCAGGCACACACACCACCAGCCATCAGTGCACGCTTCCACCCGGCACACACACCACCAGCTCGCAGTGAACACTTCCACCAGGCACACACACCACCCGCCATCAGTGCACAATTTCTACAGACACACACACACACTACCAGCCATCAGTGCACACATCAATTGTTAACGCATCCACAATTAACCATGTAGCAATAGCAGTATGGCACACTTTACTTTTAAAAATATTAATATAAAGCGCAGCATGCCGCCATTGCTACACACATTTTTTTGGCGTACAATTTATAGACTTTTGTTGCAGGTGGTGTTGCACTATTTAGCAATGCCAATAGCTCAAACTTAACTAACCCGAGACCTATTGCATTGTAAATGCTTGTTAATGTATGTTGTGGGAGATGTCATTATGACATTTTGTGAAATAAGATCTGCTTCATTTTAAAATGTGCAATGGTAAAAATGAATCTACCTGCGTGTTTTTAAAATTGTTTAAAATAACTCCTCTTTAGTCAATGTTTCCCTTTTGCTAAATGTTCACCCCACTCCTTTTGAACCTATTTGCACGTGTTTCAATAGTTGTTATTCCGGTGACAACCTGTAAATCTGGATGTCCTACCCAAGTATCGTGATTTTAAAATGGTATATTCTTGTGACATTTTCAGAATGGTACCTGCTTTGACATAGTTTTTTTATGAATGTCTTGTTTATTTTACCTGTAGTGTCCGCAATTTTAACCATTTTTTTTATTTTTTTACAGTCTAGCCCAAACTACAATGAAGAGAAATACAGATGTGAATATCTGCACAGCAAACTGGCGCACATTAAAAGACTAATAAGTGAATTTGACCAACGGCAGGCAGAGCCATGGCACTAGTACTCTGCTGAGACCATAAGATGTGAATAAACTTAATGTTATTTATTTAAAAATTCCAAATGCTTTCCTTAAAGATACGAAAAGTTAAACTTTTGTAATCCAGGAGTTTGGTCATGGCAACCTGAGTTACTATTTTCTTTTGCTTTCCTGCATATTTGAAGCTGCTTTTTTTGGTCCTTTATTTCCTTTTTTTCTTCAGACTAGTTTGTCCTCGAATTATTTGAGGCACTGGGGATCCAGTGTCCTTTGAGTTTGTATTCATTTAAAGAAACTAAATGAAATGCTCTGGGACAAAGTCTGTTTTCTGACCTTTGATACTCATGTTAACCTTTTGCCTTAAATGGTATAAGGCGTTAAGAAATTTGCACAAAATACAAAAAAACATTGTTTTGGGGGCTAAGGGGACGGAATGGTGTATACAAATCTGAACACCATGCAGTCTTATGTGGAACTGTAACCTATCCCTGCAAGTTTAAACCCCCCACTGCAGTGATTGCCTTAAGGTGTTTGCGTATGTACACTTGGTGTGGTTAATAATTAACTGCACTACTTCTCACTTAAGTCAATCAGTGGGAAGCACACTGTGGCCTACCAGCTTCTCAAAGAGTGCCTGTCTGCGTGCATGGGTTGTGTGGGTGTGAGCATACATGAAGAAAAGCTGCTACTCCTTTGTAGGCCGAACGCTCAGGTTTAACCAACTGATGAGTGTTAAATTAGGGGTATTCGTAAAAGAATTTGCTACTTCTCATGTGGAGGAAAAAGCATTTCCATTTCAACTGTCAGCTTTACTAACATTGGTTGGGGGGTGGGAAAGGGAGGGGGAAAGTTGATACTTATATAAAAAGTAAACAGATCTATAGTTTTGGGACAAAATTAAAATAAATGACCGTGTAGGTATCCTATTTATATACTGCTATAAAGTATTTTTGAAGAGATATGCAAAGAAGCTATTGCCTACATAAAATGTATATTTAAAGATGTTTCTCCTGGGTACCAGGAATATAACAAAGAGCAGATGTATTTATAGAGAATACTGTGATCATCCAACAGCACAAACTTTCATTTCATGCAATTTATCTGTTTACTTTCATATTATATATAAATATATATACTATCAGTTATTTTATCAAGTGGGAACATAAGTTATTTGGTCAAAAGTAAGGAGTTGAATTTTTCTGGACTAAAATTCTGCTTCCTTATATAATTATTTTTGTCTTATTTGTCTTCTCAAAGTGCTGCCAATTGTAAAGGGAAGCATTATGTTTACAGAGCTGATTATTGGAATGTTTGCCAAAACTTTGGTAGTATTTTTAATAAATTCTGCTTCCATCATCGTAGATTGTTTTATAAAATCACTGTAAACCAGAAAATGTTCTAAATCTAAGGAAGCCGGCATAAAATTTCTTCGGCGCTCTATTGTAGATTATATTTTGAGGCACTGTGTTTTCTTTACAGCCAAAACTGCCAGTCCATAAAGATGTATTTGCACATAAAATCTGTATCTTAAATGAACAGTACTTGAGCAGTCTTTGTAGATTAGATCTGTTGGAAAATTAACAGAATTTACGTTAAATATATATGAAGGAATTATTCGTTTTAAAGGTGACTTTGAAATGGGATTTGAATGCTACACTAAAATCGGAATGGAGATTCCCCCAAAACCCACTGTTGTGTAGCTCTCCAGTTACCTTTTTGTAGCTAGTTACACACGAAATATAGCAGGTCTTTATATTGCAACTTCTGTAAGCTTAGAAGTACATCTGGTACAAGTAGCTTAGACAGGATTTAACATTTGAGTTTACCAATTGCCTTATATGCGTCACAGCCTCATTTTGTGTTTTAAGGAAAGGTATGCACGGCTTAGTATGTGGAAGTGGCCTATAACTGGCAATAAAAGGAAAACATGACTGCATTGGTTACATGAATGCACACTGGGTGGGACCATTAATTTATATTGTGCCTCCAGCTAACCATGCACTATATTGAATGTGAAACTTGCTGGGGTATTTATTGGCTATGTACAGACTGGTCTTAGCTGAAGACACCATCCTATAAGTGGATGGCATTTTCTGGTTTACAGGCTGGGTGCATTCGTTATAACTGGAGATGGCCTTACTGTCTCGAGGTCCATCGCTGCACATTTTTGGTAGAACTGATGAACTACTGTAAAGCCTTAACTGATTTGGCTTGTCCTTAACCTTGTGCATTTCTCAGGTGTTGCAAATTCTATCAGCCTGTTATGTAAAGTAGAGCTGCAAGTCAACATATCTTCTGCTATCCCCAAATCTACATTCCTGTTGAACAAATATTGTAATGGCCTGTGGCTATCAGGTCACTGAGTGTTGTACTGCTCACCACTTAATTGGCAATTTTTTTCTGAAAGCAAGTGAATTTTTGCAATGGAGGTAAAACAGCATCAGTATTACTACTATGCAGATATCTTTGTTACAATTGCTAAGGAATCATGTTAGGGAAACCTTGTCTGGTTTTAAAATCATTGGCACATAGTGTAACATGTAATCCCATTTTCTCACATTTGTCGTAGAGCGGATCTTGTTAATAATTTAAGGCCAACTTTCGTGGCATGTAAGAATTGTTTGAAATGCTTGTGTAAAATGTGTCAGCAACCATTTCCCTCACTAATCAGACCTGTTAAATAGACATTACAGCATGTATGGGCAGTCAAACCATGCAGTATTCTCTTAAATGTCCTACTTCAAACTTCACTTTTTTCCAAAACATACTTTTCTATTCTGCAAAGTAGCATATTGTTCTGTTTTGCAACATGTATATTTTGAAATTTGGAAACCAATGCTTAAATGTACTTTTTGAGATAATGTATGCTTGGCATCTCAAAGTAAATGCCACATTGGATAGCCAGTTAAAAAGAAGCTAAGCTTAAATTCACTCATTCCATTTCAACATTTCAAGTTGCCACTACAATTTTCCAAAATCTATTGTACCACATCAATTTATTTTCATCCTTCCGATGATATAAATGTTAACTCCTGCCATGTAGGCCTGGCACTTGCCTTTGCTACTGTCTCTGCACATGTGATACAAAATCCACTACTTGTATGCACAATGGGCATAGCTGAAGCCAGCACTTTAAAAGAAACATTCTGTGGAAGGATATCGGCCAGGAATCGGGATTTCTTTAACAGCATTGGAACTGTTAACATGAAGTGACAATATGGTTGTAATCCTTCCATAGTTCTAAGTGTTAAACCATTTCTCATTTGTTCCATTCAAACTGTATTGTTCGGATTCAACAAGGTTAAATGCCACGGGGGCATTTTGTTATCTGATGAAATTTGAGCCATTGTTGCCCCATGTGTTCTATACCAATTTCAGTTGTTATTAAAAAGTTAACTTTGCAAATCTGACACGTTGTTTTTTTCATTAATCTTGATGTGGGGTCTTTTACATATTCAGTAGCTGCCACTAAAGGCATCAGAAATTGATCATGTCTGTTAGGTACCAAAGACCTGTTGAAAAGCTATTCAGCTTTACTAGAAGGCCAAGTGCATTTACTCAGGAATTCTTGTGGATGATTGGCTGTAATATATGTACATGTTTGTAAAGCCCTAACTCAGCTAAAACGCAGCAGAGCTCTGTACAAGGTCAAAGCCGCAGGGTTATCCAATATTATCTGTGCTGAGAGCTACTTACATTCAATGAAACGCATTTTGAGCTACTAATATTATTAGTGTTGTATAATTTCAATTTTTTTAATGTATCATAATTCAACTAAGCAACATATTTCTAATTTAATGACCTGGGCTGCACACAGGTGAGCTACTCACTTAGCTGGACAGCTACAGTAGCTCACGATCTATCAGTCGGAGATTCCCGGTCAAAGGCAAGGATACAGCCAACAAATTATTGCAGTTGTAGGGGGTTTGTTGACTCTTTGCATCATGTTGTAGTGTTCTTTAACGAGGTGTCTAACTCATTTCTGAATTGCAGCAAGGTTGTGGTGAAATGATTGATATGGGGGCGTTCTTGATCCTAGTTTATAAAAATGGCTGTTGCATTTTTTTTTTGTTTCAGTCTGTACACATCTTTATTTCCAGTATGATAGTGTCCGGACTGCAAGAGCTACCAGAGATGGCGAGCTTGTCAGCCAGATAGGCAGGTATTAAGGTTGTAGGGAACCATCATGATGGGGATGATATCCTGTTTTTTCGTGCCCTGGATGAGATGCTGCAGCTTGTAGATGCCTTGTGTTGTCTGGGAGACCATGGCGTAGAGTGTTAACACTAGCCAGATATAACGGTATTCAGCTTGAGCAGCAGTTCTGATGTAGGGCTCTGGGAGGAAGGGTTTCAGTTTCTTTAGTAGACCGAGCTGGTACCTCCTATTTAGCAGTAGTTATGAATTTAAGGTCTCCTATTAAAGGACCATTTAGGCAGGTGTAGTAAATGAGTCGAATAATCCAGGAATAGTAGGTACTGGTTTAATGGAAACAGCACAGTACTCTCTTCTTCAAGTCCCAGCAGAAATCTGCCAGTACAAACATATTCACAGATAAACAATTCTAAAAGGAATCTTCAGTCTCTTGCATGTGCACAGAACTGAAGAACATCAGATTAAAAGGGAAATATACTTTAGATAACTTTAAAAGAGAAATGGTATTAATAAGTATGAATAGAAAATGCAACACATTTCCCTCCTTAAGAAATTCAATGGCATAAAGGATTACATTTAGAAACACGTCTGACATTCCAGATCTTACCATCTTGCGTAACAACACTGTTACGATTTACTTTTACAATTTTAATTGGTTTACCAAATTTGATTTCACCTTTAGAGACAAAACCTGGTTTGCGAATTTTCACCCATTCACCACATTTAAACATAGGTATCTTTACCTTCATCCGAACATCATAATCACTCTTGATCTTGTCTTGCTTCATTTCAACTTTATGGGCTACATCAGTAACATCAAGTATAACATGAGGAATAGTACTCTTTTTAAACCACCAGGGACACAATTTAGATGTGGGATCTCTACCTCTTAACAACCGGAAAGGGAAAATCTCAGTAGTCGAATGAGGTGTTATCCGATATAACCAAAGTCTCTCCCTTAACCTTTCTCTCCACAAGCTACCAAAAGTCAGAGCCCAAAGAATATCTTGTTTGAGAACCCTGTTGTACCTCTCAACTTGTCCGTTCCCTTGTGGTTTATACAATGCCGTGGTGATATGTTTGATACCACAATCTTTAAAAAAATCCAACATTTCAGAAGATTTGAACTGTACACCATTATCAGAAATCATCATTTCAGTATAACCTTCTCTAGCAAACAGCTCTTTCAAAAACAAAATCACATTTCCTGAATTGGGATGAGAAATGAGCTTGACCTCTGGCCATTTAGAATGGTAGTCAACCACCACAACAGCAAACCTGCATTCCGCTGGTAAAAAATTGAAAGGACCAGAAATGTAAATACCCAACTTTTGCCATGGATACTCCGGCCACTTGACAGGTATCAAAGGGGCCGGACTACATTTACAAGCCTTGGCACTTTCTATACAATCTGGGCATTCTCTCACAAACCTATCCAACCCCGGCCACCAAAAATTTGATCTAATCAACCTCTTCATGAACGACATACCCATGTGACACTCATGACTGAGTTTCAAAATAAAATCACGGATCCCAAGAGGCGGAATACACTTTCCAGATCTAAAAACTAAATCACCCTCAGAAACTATCTCTTCTGTAATATTTAAAAATGGTATGAGATCAGTAGATACCTCACATTTGGGAGGCCAACCCTTCTTGACATAATCCCTCACTTGACATAGTAAAGTGTCCTCACTCCTACTTCTCCTCCACACTTCTTCAGATATCAATTTAAAATGTTCAGAAACCGACTCAGTAATACTAACTACGACCTCTTCATCCCCTGGTTCATCAACTCCGTCACATGGCAGTCTGGACAAACAGTCCGCAGTTACATTCAATTTTCCTGGAACATAATCAATGTCGAAATTATACTCCTGGACACGTGACATAAGTCTGGCTATGCGAGCAGTAGCTCTAACTCCTCCACCTGGCGACAAAATATTCACCAAAGGTTTATGGTCAGTTCTTAACATGAACCTTGTACCCCAAATATAATTCCGAAAATGTTCTACCGCCCATACACAACCTAAAAGTTCCTTCTCGATGACAGCACATCCTCTCTCAGTGGCAGTGAGAGTGCAGGAAGCAAATGCCACATTCCATTCTTCCTTTCCTGAACGTTGTGACAAAACACAACCCAAACCGTAAAGACTAGCATCTACTGTCAATAAACACAATTTATCTAAACAGAAAGGTCTGAGAGTAGGCGCAGTTACCATATCGGCTTTTATACTATCAAAAGCACTTTGCTGTCTACTACCCCATACAAATTCCACATTCTTCCTAGCAAGTTCTCTAATGGGTTCCATCTTAGAAGCGAAGTCTTTGATGAACTTGCTGTAGTACTCACAAAGACCTGAAAATGACAGCAATTTATCTTTACTATCCGGTGCAGGTGCTTTTAGAATAGCATCAACTAACGATTTCTTTGGAGACACACCATCTTTTGAATTTGTGTGCCCTAAGTATTCTATAGTCTTCTGAAACAATTTGCACTTTTTACTCTTAATCGTGAAACCAGAGTCACTTAACACTTTACATACACTTCTTAAATGTTCATAATGAATATCATTGTTCTTTGAAAAAATGAGACTGTCATCTTGAAAGCACTTAACGTAATTTCCCATTCCCCTGAAAAGATGAAACATTGACTTTTGAAAAACGGATGCTGCGTAAGCTAATCCAAACGGCATCCACTTAAACTGGTACAAACCTTGAGGGGTAATAAAAGCCGTTAGATGTCTAGATTCCATTGTCAATTCAATTTGATGATATGCCGATCTAAGATCGAGAGTTGAAAACACTGTTCGAGAAGGGTTCATCGAGAAGGGTTAGACCTTGCACAAGAAACTTCCTTTTTCTTGAAATTACCAACATTACGATCACTATTCCTTCTTCTTTCGTCCCTGCACGCTTTAGAGAAATTACCAAATCTCCCACATTTGCTACATTCTTTACCAATTGCAGGACAGAATTTAAGAGGCAACATGACTATTACTACCACATCTGTAACATACAATTTGATTTCTTTCAAAGTTCTTATTGGGTTGAAAATTGTTTTTCATATTGCTTATGGCACACACATCACTAGACTTGTCATTTTTTCCACCTTTAGTGTTCTCTTCAATAGTTTTCATCCATTTATTGGATTGTTCAAATGCCTTAGCCATAGATATACTTTCTTTTAACGTAGGATTCCCCAAAATCCATAACTGCTCTTGTGTTTTTTTCACATTTGACATTTACTATAATTTCGTCCCTGATCATTTCATCTGTAATTTCTCCAAAATTACATGAAATAACTAACGACCTTAAAGCAGTTAAAAAGTCATCAAAAGTTTCAGAATCTTTTTGCGCTCTAGTGTAGAATTTATAACGATTTAGGGCAATGCTAGTAGTGGGTTTAAATCTTGTTTCAACACGTGACATGGCTTCATCAAAATTACCTAAATCACCAGGTACTGGAGGAAGGGTTCTAAAAATGGCTTGTCCTTCAGACCCTAAACAACGAAGAAAAATATTTTTTTTCTTTCATTACCCATCCTTTCTCCATCTATAGCTTTAAGATACGTTAAAAATTCTTCCTTCCACCTATTCCAAGGAATAGGAGGATCCCCTTTGCTTTGTAGAAATTTCGAAGGAGGATCGAATTGCATATTGATGAATATGTAAAAATACAGATATTAAATGTATAGCAACCAAAACTGTGTATATTAATATACCATGTTCTAAAAATAAATAACTAAATAAAACAAAAGATGTATAGAATATTTGAGATATAAACTACACAATTATACCAACTAAAACTGTGTACCTAAATGTATCACTTTAAAAAAAAAAAAAAGATAACGCTACTTAACCAGATAGGGTTAAGTAATATTGAAACATTTAAAAGTTAGATCGCTAATATAACGAACACCAATTCACCGAATCTTGCATATTAAAGAAATTCCATTCGTTCTCAAAATTGTTCCCAAGTGAAGTTTCTGTGTTGATTCAATCGTTGTGAAAATCGCTTCCGTGTAGCGTTGCCGCGTTATGACAACCCAAGATGGCTGCCAGTGACGCGGAACGTCGTCGCGTGATGATGCAAACGCGTCACACCGTCGTTGCGTGATGATGCAATCCGTCAAGCGTTGTTGCGGGTGCTTCGTACTCCATCAGAAGTTGGAGTTCCAGAAGCAGACCGCTTGGACGCGCGAGTTCCAGATACGTCACGCGAGCGCAACGTAAACAGGTTTTAAAAATGCCAGAAAGTGTCTAAAAATCGTAACAGTGAAAGTTCATGAGAGAAAATCCTTGTTTCGACACGAATATTTTTCCGGCACTTATACTCTATGTAGTACAGATGACCGCAATGTAGGACGTAAATCTCCTCACGCTAGCCGAAAAAACTTTCAAAAACACGTGTAGCTTTCATATCCACAAGGCAACTTCCTGTGTAACAACGGCAATCACTTGCAGTGGATTAACAAGTAAAATAACTTCAATGCAAATGTTCAATGCAAATATTTTTTGTCCAATAAGATTTCCAAATGTTCAAAAATGTGTGAAAAATTCCGAAAATGTACCACTCCTGTGCTGCAAGTAGAGTAGATAGGTACTGGTCACCCTCGTCGCCAAGTTTTGTAGTAAATGAGTCAAATAATCCAGGAATAGTAGGTACTGGTTTAATGGAAACAGCACAGTACTCTCTTCAAGTCCCAGCAGAAATCTGCCAGTACAAACATATTCAGATAAACAATTCTAAAAGGAATCTTCAGTCTCTTGCATGTGCACAGAACTGAAGAACATCCGATTAAAAGGGAAATATACTTTAGATAACTTTAAAAGAGAAATGGTATTAATAAGTATGAATAGAAAATACAACAGCAGGTTATTTATTTTGCTGAAACATTAACAATATTTTTATAAATCTGACTCTTCGGTGTATGCAGTAATTCAAAGAATGGGATTTTCCTTTTCAATTTGGCTCTTCTTTTTCTAGGTGCCTATGTGTATTTTCCTCCTTTGCCCATATGTTTGTTTCCCACTTCTAGAGTTGCCTGTGTGATGCTTCCTTTTGTACCGTGGTTTATATTTAGGAAGTCAGTAAGTTATACATCTTGTAGATTTCATCCATTTGTCATTGTGTGTGGAAGCAGAAGATAGAGGTGTAACAATTAAGATCGGTCATAGCAGTAGATATTCGCCATGTAATTCTTTGACGTCTAAGGTCCTGCGCCCTATCCCATGGTTCTCCCTGGTTTGAAATGATATTTTTCTGAAATTATTTTAACTGAGTCTGAACTTTTGACGTATCTGAAAGATGACTGTTGCTTGTTTTGATCCTTTCAGTATTCCACAGCATGCAATGTCTTCTAAAAGCGGATCTATTAATATACGTTTTCTTTATTGCTGCCATTTCCTTTGGTCCATACCCACTACTTCCATTAAGTTCTGCCGAAATTGAGCCATGGATAGATCAGTGCATCTATGTGTGTACAGAAGAATTTGGGCTGCTCACTGCATATTTTAGAAACATTTTACTAATGCAAATGCTAAGTTGAGGCCGAAAAGGCCAGTGATTCCACAGATAACGGGGACGATTTAAAAAAAATCAGGAATCCAAATACCGGGGTTAACAGAGACCCCCACCCACGTCTCACTTTTGTAACAATTTGCACATAAGCAAGAAACGCTCTTTAGTCCCTTCATCACCCAAAATTGTTTTCCTGCAGCTGCACATTTTGTTCAAAGCTTTCAACCCCAAAAAGGAGAAGGCACTGGCATCACCATAATACTGTGAGGTCGGATGTCTCCAATGATTTATACTGACCAGTTATGTAATATTTACTCCTACCCCTGTGTGTCTAAAATTAATTTCTTGATGTCTAATCCCTAGATTATACAGAGTGAACATTTCCAGGTTGGCTGTTCATTCCCAGTCTGTTTCCAACAACTGAAGAATAAATTAATTTTTGCACAAAACACATGTGTAGTGACTTACACTGGTGATTTTTAAGACCTGTGAAATGCTCACTGCCGGGGGGAGGAGAGGAGAGGAGTTGTG
This sequence comes from Lissotriton helveticus, assembly GCF_964261635.1. Taxonomy (NCBI): domain Eukaryota; kingdom Metazoa; phylum Chordata; class Amphibia; order Caudata; family Salamandridae; genus Lissotriton; species Lissotriton helveticus. The sequence continues at coordinate 697,776,975 of NC_136059.1, read as the reverse complement.
TGTGATCTATTTTGAATGTAAAATATACCAATGTGTTTGACAGTGACAGTTGGATTTGCCCTGCTCTGTTTGCTGCTACACAGTCCCTGCCAGTGAATAAACGTAACTCTTACCACGTTAATTGTAGTGTGTTGTTAGTACAATTATAATGGCGGTGATCGGCAGCGGACTGCAGAACCCACAACGACGATGCAACACCTTGTATTGAAATCATCTGAAAGACTGTAGTTAGATTCCTTACCTTTAGGATTACCCCCAGGCATTAGACTGGATCTGGAGATTTTTTCTTTAGCAGTACCCCTTTGTGTCCGTAGGTGGCATCAGTCAACTCCGCGTCTGTCGTTGGCATCTTGGTAGCTGGAATCACGACACCGTGCCTACTTAGACGCTGCCCCTGCGCGCTGACATCAGTTTTTTCTTTTTCCGCGTCAGCGTTGCGCAAATCCGGAGAAAGCTTGCCCCTTAGTCAATTTTCTGCTATTTTTTTTTTACTTTTTGTCGCCATCTTTTTCAAGTCTTAGATTCCTGGTGCACGTGGAATGTACCTTCGATAAACGGGATTCAATCCTTGTCATAAGCTAATGTCCGTCACGTATCCGCACCTCGAGTGCTTCTGGTGCCGGGAGCATGACCATGACCCGAAGTCGTGCTCAATCTGTTGGGCCATGAATCCAAAGTCTTTGCGGCAGTGGTCCTGAAAACTTTTGGAGGCCTGGCAGTTGGCTCTGCATTACTCGAAGTCCTGGTCGAGAGGAAGGTCTTGGGACTGGTTGCGAAGCCACCACCACCATTCGTCTTCCAAGTCTTCGCATTCCTCAGGTCAGTTGAAGCACAAGAAGAAGGCAAAGAAGCACGGTCGCTTTGCCTTTCCAGATCCGGTGTCGTCTGACGGGTTGGGCAGTGTCATCGCTCTCTGGCTCCATCTTTGGAGCATGCTTCTGGGACAGCTCTGCGCTTCCCTCCCTTTCCTGGAGCTGGACCGTCCCTTGTCCAGCTTTGAACCTTCTACGATGTGCTTCACAGCATCTTTGGGCAGCCCGACTCCGCCGAAATGCTTTCGGGCCCTGCAGACTCTGCTGATCTGGCACCAGAGGATCAAGGCCTGAACCAGATCGGCACCGGTCGAGCTCACGGTACCTTTCCCGGCGCCGATTCCAGTGACTACGCCCCTGACATCGATGTGCCCCCCAACAGGCGTCTACCCCAGCCTCGCCCCTGACTTGGACACCGAGCCCGATCAACATCGGTACTGGTGCCGAAAGGTACATTTGTACCTCTGTTCAGTCCTGGTGTTTCTCTCCTGAGTGGTAACCAGAGGAGGGTGAGGAGGACTGGGAGGGGTCTGTGGACCCTTTCAATCAATCGTAAAGCGCACTACATACCTGCGAGGGTCTCAAGACGCGGGGGGGGACACTACTGATCGAACAGCCAGGTCTTGAGTATCCTCCTGAAGGTCAGCAGGTCTTGGGTCTGTCGTAGGCTCAGTGGGATGGTGTTCCATGTCTTGACGGTGAGGTAGGAGAGGGATCTCCCACCGGTGGTTGTACTTCGGATGCGCGGGACGGTGGCGAGTGAGTAGTCGGTGGAGCGTAGCTGGCGGTTGGGAATGTAGGAGAGCCGTCTGTTGAGGTAGGCTGGGCTGGTCTTGTGGAGTGCCTTGTGTGCGTGGGAGAGGAGCTTGAAGGATATCCTCTTGTTGACGGGGAGTCAGTGCAGGTTTCTCAGGTGTGGGGTGATGTGGCCGTGGCGTGGTACGTCGAGGATCAGTCGTGCCGAGGCGTTTTGGATGCATTGTAGTCGTTTGAGCTTGGTCGGGGCTCCCGCATAGAGGGCGTTTCCCTAGCCTAGTTTGCTGCTCACGAGGGCCTGGGTGACTGTCTTTCTTGTATCTGTCGGTATCCATATGCACATCTTGTGGAGCATGCAAGAGGGATTTGAAGCAGGAGGAGACGGCGTTGACTTGCTTGGTCATTAAGAGCGTTGAGTCGAGGATGATTCCCAGTTTGCTTGCGTGGTCGGTGGGTGTCGGGGCTGCCCTCAGTGCCTTCGGCCACCAGCAGTCGTCCCAGGCTGAAGGGTTGGAGCCGAGGATGAGGACCTCCCACTTGTAAGAGTTTATCTTCAGACGGCTGGTCTTCATCCAGTCGGCGACGGCCTTCATTCCTTCGTGGAGGTTGGCTTTGGCAGTGATGGGGTCCTTGGTGAGGGAGAGTATCAGCTGAGTGTCGTCGGCGTAGGAGATTATGTTGAGATCGGGCTACGTGTGCGAGCAGGGCCATGTAAATGTTGAACAGCGTCGGGCTGAGGGAGGATCCATGAGGTACGCCGCAGATCTCTGATGCTTTGGACCGGAATGGAGGGAGGCGGAGGCTCTGGGTTCTGCTGGAGAGGAAGGAGGTGGTCCAATCCAGAGCCTTGTCTCAGATCCCTGAGGCATGGAGACGTGTGCATATTGTGCGGTGGCCGACTGTGTCGAAGGCAGCAGAGAGGTCTAGGAGGATAAGTGCTGCGCCAGTTTGAAGATCCGGACTGGGGAGAGGAACTGGATGATGCCAGTGGTTTGAATACCTCCCCAGACCTCGGCATGTTCTTCCCACCTCCTGCCCCCCACACACACACCTACCGTGGCTACAGAGGATGGAGCTTCCTACGCAGTGGTATTGCTTAGGGCAGCCGAGGCCTTTTGTCTTTGAGCTTCCCACAGTGGCAGTCAGGACTAACCTCCTGACTGAGGTGTTTCAACCGGCAGCGGCCTCTTCTGAGCCCCCTTCTGCCTTTTAATGAAGCCCTCATCGACCTCCTTCCAGGCACTTGGTCCAAACCCAGCACAGAGGGCTCCTGTGGACAGGATGATTGTCCAACACCACTGCCCGGCCCCAGGTGACCCACTTTTCTTTCCCAACACCTGACCCCCGTGAGCTTGGTGATCCAAGCCTCGCCTTCCTAGGGCATATTCCCTACTGCTCCCCAGATAGGGAATCCAAGAAGCTGGACCACCTTGGGAAGATGTCTTCTTCCGCCAGCTTAGCGCAGCGGTCGGTGAACACCGCATGCCTCTTGGGCTGTTATACCCATACGGTGTGGGATACAGTTGCGCAAGTGCTGCCACAGTGCCTGGAGGAGGCCCGCTCAGTTCTCGTCCACGCAGTGGCAGAGGGTAGAGACTCCGCTAAGTTCACCATCAGATGTGCGCTGGAAGGGGGGGACGTGGCTAGCCAGCCAACATGGCGGACGCGAGTTGCTAGTGCTTCGGCCGAAACCCCCTGTTTATCCTGCGATTACTCCTACTGAGGTGCCATCCGTGCCCAAATTGTGCAGGTCTGGTGCGGCGAAGTGGAGAGGCACCTGTGCAGCCTGGTGGTTTGCCAATTGTTGAGCGCTGAAGGGGGGCCGTGGCCCAGGAGAGCAGCGAGGCCCGGGAGGGGAAGGTGTGCAAAGTGCCCCGCACGGTGACGGCTGCCGCTGGAGCCTGAGACTGCATTCTCGGCGCAGGATATATCGTGGGACTGCTGGTGGCAAGCTGGGGGTCTGGCCCTATATCGACCCTGCAAAGGTACAACATCCCAGAGTTGATGTGTTGGTGGCGGGCTGCCGAAGCCCGCAGTGATCTGGAGACCTCGGCCGATTGACGCCGCCTGGGGCACTGCGGTGAGGAATGAGGCCGAGGCGCGGGCCTGCAGCAGAAATGGGACGCAAGCGGAGGCGGCCTGGTCAGCACCCGGGGTGACTTGCTGCTGAGGCTGACAGAGACGGGCATCTGAAGGACGTTACCGCAGACCACAGGTCCGAGCACGTCTGGAGCAGGATACGGGGCTGAGCTGACAGTCATTCCCCGCTGGCAAGTACGTTTGGCGGAATCCTGCGGCCTGTACAAACATGGACTAACCTTCGAGCAGTTACCTAGCGTGAAGGAGACTGGGAGACGATGCACCTGTTGTGCCCTGAGAAAGCGGAGGCTGGCTAGGAGCAGAAGGGGAATGTTTGCTGTAGTGGCCTGGGACCCTGAGGACTGGTGAGTGGGTGCCATTGTAGGGGCTGCGCCATTTTGCGTGGAACAGAGACCTGTGTGGTGCACCCCTGGTACAAGAGGCAGGCCCGGGTGCAGGGGGCGCTCCTGAAGATAGGTGGTGAGGTACTTGAGAGACACTGAGAAGCGGGGGCCGAGAGGTGCTGGGCCCCTGCGGAGCAACAGGGGAGCCCAGGGACTGTCGATTATCAGCAGGCTGGTGTACTACCAGGAGAGCGGTGCCTGCTTGTGGGGCAAGGAGCGTGGCTCCTGTGGAACGTAGACCAGTGGCATCAACATGGAGGGGAAGGCCGGAGCTCTACCGAGTGCAGCTTAGAAGAAACTGTGCAGCGCGCGACAGAGGTACTACAAGGAAGCAGTGTCCAGTGACCCAGTAGCCTCCAGTGAGACAGGCGGGCATCTACCCGGTGTTGGTGGGGCCGTGCCTATGCTGACTACATCAGACACTAATAGTGAACAACCCGAGACGTCCCATCAGGGAGTACACTAGAGCTGCAGGGGCAACAGTGCGGCACCCCTGGGCCAGTGAAGAGCGAGGGGATCCCTGCACCGCGAAGGGGAAGCAGAGTGCATGTTGCAGCCCGCAGATGAAGTCTCCGGTACCTGTGGCTGGCGCGACGTGGGGGGTTTTCCTCCCAATCACGGGAACGGAAGTCTGTTCACTGAAAAACTGGCCGCAGAATTCACGACATCCCCCACAGAGAGGATTACCCACTGAATGCTTTTCTAGCCGAGTGGCACGACAAATTGTTGACGGCAGGTGGGGACCTGGCATCCCCTGGGGGGGCCGTAGTTCAGTAGTCTGCTGCTGGTGGAGCTCCCACACACTGTGGGCGGCCTGCGAATGCCAACGGCACAACAGCTTGCGATGGGCCGGCTGCGGGACAAGTCGCAGCAAGGACAGTCACGTGCGGGTAGCCTGGACCCCCCCCACAAGCGTGCCACAGTGGAGACATGGAACCACAGGCGGCTGCTCTCACGACCAAGATGGATTCTGTGCTTGCAGCAGTAGAAAGGATTGGCACCACCTTGGAACAGACCAAGGAGTCCCCGGATTGACACGGTCACATTGGATTTCACCCTCCTCCACTCAGATCAACGTAAGCTGGCCGAGAAGGTTGCGGTACATGGCCAAGCAATCCAAGAGCTTCAGCCCGTTACCCAGAGTCACACTTCAGCACTACTAGACATGATTGACCGGGTCCATGTGCTTGAAGACCGAATAGATGACGCAGAAAGGCACTCTCGTTGCAATAATATTTGTTTGGTGTGCCTTCCAGAGGGGGAGGAAGGCAGACACCCGGAGCAGTACGTTGAGCGCTGGCTGCATGATCTCTTGCACCATGGGGGCGCTATTGCAGCAGTTTGTCATGGAGAGCACACAGGGTGCCGACACTAAAGCCCAGGCCGGGAGCCAGGCCCCGCCCGTTCCTCTCCAAACTCCTCATTTACCGGGCTAGAGACCAGGTGCTGCGCGAAACACAGAAGTCAGGTGATCTGAATGTGGCAAGCAGTTGAGTCATGTTCTTCCCAGACTATACCGCAACTGTGCAGCGGCGCAGAAGCAACTACATGGCGGTGAAGCGTCAACTTAGGGAGCTGGAGTTGCCTTGCTCCCTGCTGTTCCTGGCCTGGCTGAGAGTGGACACGAAAGAGGGGACCCGATTTTTCGACTCCCCAGTGGAAGTGTGGGACTGGCTGGAGGAGTTGGGCTGTGGTCAGGAACACAACCTCCGGGTTCGGATACCAGCAGCCTGACGGAGAGAAGACCCCGACGACGAAGGCGGCGAGGGACGCACCAATCTGCAAGGCCGGTCCCAGTAGCACCCAGTCCGGAGAAAATCCGGTTGGAACGCCGGTAATTTCTAGAGGCGGTGGCAACCCTTGGGACTGTACATAGCAGCGACTGTATGGAGGCCTATATACGCAGTGCTACGGGAACCAGTGGCTCATCTACGTCCACCATAATTCGGTGGACTCGAACCTGCAAGTGTTGACTCCGCACACTGCTGACCAGATTTTGTGATATTATGACACTGTGCTGAGTTCAGACATGGTCAACTTACGCAAGTAGAGATTTGTTTTGTTTTTCCTATTTCTCCACTGTCGTTAAGCTGCACTGCGCACTAGGGATGCCATCAGGGCCTAAAGGGGCGCATTCGCAACACCAGGGGACAGCCTGCTGCGCGTGGGCGAGATGTGTGGCGCTTGACGCTGCGTTCACCTGCAATCACAGGCACTCTACTGTTGCTCGCACTGGACCTGCGCGCTAGTCTAGATCACGACACATTGATGCACCTCCCGTATACACCGGAGCCAAGGGAGGGGGGAATAGTGCAGATAAGTTATCGTCACCACACCAGGCATTACACTGGAATAGCTCACAATTAACTGTTTCTGAGGTTTGGAATGATGCCCCTCCGGGGATATGCCCCATCTGTTATATTGTTTGCAGTTATGTTGTTTACATTGCAGCACACTGCTCTCCTCCGACCACGACAGACTCCCTGGTGCGGCCCCAAGCCTCGACTGATTAACCAGATTAGCAATGACACTCACTAATATCGCGCCCTGGAATACACGTGGCATGCACACGCCATCGAAGCATTACTTTATCTTTTCCTATCTCCAGCGGCACTCAGTGGGTAGCGCCCTTTTGCAGGAAACACACATGACCTAGACGGAGCTTGACAGGCTTCGCGGGAGTTGGAGAGGGCAAATATATGGCACTACCTTTTCAGCGCAAGCGCCGGGTACACTGATCTGGGTACAAGCAGGCACTCCCTTCATCTGTGAAGAAGGGGTGTGGTGGATCGGGAGGGCAGGTACACCCTTGTGCGGGGGAAATTGGTCAAGTGATGTTACTGGGATCGTTGTATGCCCCTAATGTAGACAAGTCAAGTAAAGATTTGTATAGCGTACTACTCACCCAGAGGGTTTCAAGGCGCTTGAGGGGGGGGAATCGCTACCTATCAAATAGCCAAGTTTTGAGTTGTTTTCCGAAGGAGAGGTGGTTCTGTGTGAGGCGGTGGTGGGTGGGGAGAGAATTCCAGGTTTTGGCTGCTAAGTAGGAGAATGATCTTCCTCCCATGGTGGCTCTACGAATGCGTGGAATTACAGCGAGGGCTTGATTGGACGATCGGTGGGGGTGTAGAATGTCAGGCGTGTGTTGAGGTATTTGGGTCCTAGGTCGTAGAGGGCTTTGTGTGCGTGGGTGAGGAGGCGGAACGTTATTCTCTTGTTGACGGGGAGCCAGTGAAGGTCTCTCAGGTGATAGGAGATGTGATTGTGGCGGGGTATGTCTAGGATGAGTCGGGCGGAGGCGTTCTGAATGCGTTGAAGTTTTTGCTGTGGTTCCGGCATAGAGGGTGTTTCCGTAGTCCAACCGGCTTGTGACAAGTGCTTGGGTGACCGTCTTTCTTGTTTCAGTGGGGATCCATCTGAAGATCTTTCTGAGCATACGTAAGATGTTAAAACATGATGATGAGATGGCGTTGACTTGTCTGGTCATCGAGAGGGAGGAGTCTAGAATGAATCCCAGGTTGCGAGCATGTTCCGTTGGTATGGGTGCGCTGCCCAGGGCCGGTAGCCACCATGAGTCGTCCCATGCAGAGGGGGATGATCCTAGGATGAGGAGTTCCGTCTTGTCTGAATTCAGTTTTAAGCGGCTGTTCTTCATCCACTCGGCTACGTCTTTCATCCCTTCGGCTACGTCTTTCATCCCTTCGTGTAGGTTGGTTTTGGCGGTGTTTGGGTCTTTGGTGAGGGAGAGGATCAGCTGTGTGTCAGCGTAGGAGATGATATTGAGGTTGTGGTGGCGTGCGATGGATGCGAGGGGGCTCATGTAGACGTTGAAGAGGGTGGGGCTGAGCGATGATCCTTGTGGTACGCCGCAGATGACTTCGGTAGCTTCTGATCTGAAAGGGGGGAGGCGGACTCTCTGGGTTCTTCCGGCTAGGAATGAGATGATCCAATCCAATGCTTTTCCTTGTATCCCAGCGTTGCTGAGGCGTTGTACAAGGGTGCTATGACAGACCGTGTCAAATGCTGCGGAGAGGTCCAGGAGGATGAGGGCAGCTATTTCCCCGTTGTCGAGTAGTGTTCAGATGTCGTCTGTGGCTGCGATGAGGGCGGTTTTGGTGCTGTTTGGCTCGGAAGCCGGACTGTGAGGGGTCGAGGGAGTTGTTAGACTCGAGGAAGGCGGCGAGCTGACTGTTGACGGTCTTCTCTATGATTTTGGCAGGAAAAGGGAGGAGCGAGATGGGGCGGTAGTTCTTAAGTTCGGTGGGGTCTGCTGTAAGTTTCTTCAGGAGGGCATTGAGTTCAGCATGTTTCCAGCTTTCCGGGAAGGTGGCGGTGTTGAGGGAGCAGTTGATGATATCCCCGAGATGGGGTGCGATGATGGAGTTGGCCTTGTTAAAGATGTGGTGGGGGCATGGGTCGGTTGGTGATCCGGAGTGAATGGAGTTCATCAAGCGGATGGTGTCTTCGGTGCTGATTGGGTTCCAGGCGCAAAGGGTGGTGGTGGGGGGCTTCAGTTTGGTGGTAAGGGGGGTGGACTGGTCGCCGAAGCTATTATGTATGTCAGCGATTTTGCTGTGGAAGAACGAGGCTAGAGAGTCGCAGAGGTCTTGAGAGGGAGTGATGTCATTGTTGCCGGCGCTGGGGTTGGTAAGCTCTTTGACGATGCTGAAGAGTTCCTTGCTGTTGTGGGCGTTGTCGAGTCGATCCTTGAATGTTGATTTCTTGGTGGATCGGATCATCTGGTGGTGTTTGCGGGTGGCGTCCTTGAGGGTGGTCATGTTTTTGGTTGGGTTTTTTCTCCAGGCTTTCTCGAGGGTGCGGCAGTTCTATTTGGAGTTCTTGAGGTCGTCATTGAACCAGCAGGCTTTTTTGCTCCTGGCTTGTTGTGATGGTTTTTTCAGGGTGCTAGTTCATCAGCGCAGTGGGTGATGCATTGTGCGAGATTGATGGCTGCTTAATTTGGGTCCGATGATTTTGCGGGAGGGCTTTGGTTTAGCGATGTGGTGAGCTGGTCGGTGGTAATTTTGTTCCAGTTTCTGCGGGGGACTTGTTGTGGGTGGTGGTGGGTCGTGGTTTTTAGGTCGAGCGACCTATCTCAATGCGCATGCGCATTGAGAGCGGGAGCTCGATCTATTGCGGCTTAAACAGAGCTTACCGAGATCAGGCGATTCCCAGGCGATTTCTTCCAGTGCACGTGAAAGCGCGTGCACAATGCCACCAGCCGCTTGCCTCGCATTACCACATCAAAGGCAAGGCGGCCTCGTCTCAGGCCCCTGCTGCTTCACACCCTCATGCCGCTCTCCCCGCTCCGCCCCCTCCCCTGCCCGCCGTGTCGCATTTCTCCTCCGCCGGCCGTACTTTCACTTTGACGGCCGTCTCTCGTGTTTCTCCTTGTTTAATGTCTTACTCTCCTCTGTCCTGCCAAACCTATTTCCTTTTTTCCCCTAAACAAACTCACTCTCTTGCTACACCTCGCTTTTTCCTGCATTCTGCGCATGTTTTCCTCTCATCCTCTTCAGTCCCCTTCTGCCCTCTATCAAGCCGACTCCCGCATTCACTCCTCTCCGTTGACCCATGCTCCTCCTCTCTCGCCCTCAACTTACCCAGTATTCTCACCCCCTCCACTCCATGCTCCCCTCGGCCCACCTCACGCCTCTTCCTGGTGACTGCTCTCTGCTGCTTGCCCTCAGCTTCCAGAATCTCCCTCCTCTCTCGTGGTTCCTGGAAACGCTTCATAGACTGGACTGGCATCCCGGCAAATCCCGACAGCCAGATTCACCACGTGCCGGGGTCGAGCAGATTAAAAAATCACTGCACTGTGCCTGGATATCTTTTAAAGGGTCTTAAAGCGCTGTCGGGCACGCTCAATGCTGCAGACAACCAGTTTGTTCATCTTTACAGATTTCATTCGTGTGGTATTAATATTAACATTCGTGTGGTCTTTCTCTATGCGCCTGAAGACTAATATTTATCAGACACTAAACCTTTCATCTGATTTCAAATGGATACCACGCTTTTTAATGTATATCCTTAATTTCCATTAGCCTTTTTATTTTTTTCCCTTCATTTCTCCCTCCGTTATACAGTCTTGCAGATTTTTTTTAATGAGATCTGACATCCGGCAGTGACAGGCGTGTGGGTGGATGTGTTGGGCTCGACATTAAATGTACAGTCACTGACTCCGTTATCAGGCTTTTAGGACTAGCTTCAAATAGCCGCATAGAGATGTAAGGTACATCCATCAACATTTCACAAGAATTCCCCCAGTGTTATGTGGCTGAAGCCTATAATGAAATCAAAGGGCTGCTTTGAACGGTAGGCAGTCGGCAGTCCATCCCTTTGTATGGCTAATACATTGTCAGGTATTTTCGAGGCGGTACACGCTACAGCTTGGATAAAGCTGTATTCGTCAAATTGGTCACGCATATTCATGAATCTCTGTCTAACACCAGGCGGCTACATTTTTTTTGTTTGATCAGCAGTCTGTATTCATTCTGCCGTCAGACGCACACCTCCCCTGCTTTTCCTGTCTTTGTGACAGTAAAAGCCAAAAGCAGAGAAGGCAACACTCTCCCTCAATGCTTGCTTGCAACATAGTGATAAGAGGTTGATGTGTATGTATGTTGCTTACCCAGAAGTTACAATATGAATTTCCCATGCCCCGAAAATATCTAAAACGGTTTCTTGCTTGTTAGAATCGGTCAGATCATCTGCATGCCAGATTGGTGAACGAAACAGTTCTGTTTTTTTAATGTTTACATAAGTCAGCCAGCTGTTCTGCAATGAGATGAAATCCGTGCATAAAACAGATTAATGGAAAATACACTTCTTGCTGCAACCTAAATGTTGCTACTAAATATGTTTGTGGAATATGCACATTGTATAATTGCTATTCTTAAATTATACATGCATCTGACACTGCTGGGTACTTCGTCATTTCTTATTATTTTAACAAGAATGCTAAAATACTAAAACAGTACTTTAGACATGCTTTTACAGGTGGTGTGCTCTCAATCTTGTTTGAATGCGTGTTGCATGCATATTCCATTGCTCAGTAGGCACTTAAGAGCAGCTGTCAAGCGTCAGTTTTAAATCTGAAATGTGCTGCGTTCTGGCTGTGACCCCATCGTGTTTTGATTCTGCAAAGCCTCGGCATGACTGCACGTTTCCACTGGTGGAAACGTTCTGGAAGGTCATACCCCAGACTACCATTGTAAACTAAAGGTACATTGTGCGCTAACCTAGCGCTGTTTAACAATATAATCTATTTCTCATTCCATTACGTGTAAAATGTGCTCATGTGGGGCAAGGGGCGAAGGCGGGGCAAGAGGAGGTAACATTCGTGTGTTCTCCAGCTTGCATTTGGGTACTATGATGATCTTGTAATCTCTAGTGACCCACACACCCTGTTGACAAGGCAAAATACAGCACTTGGGGGGCGTGGGGGAGTTGCCAGAAGGACAAATCACGGCCCCCTCCACTCCTTCCCAACTCTGGTTGCAATGCTGAGAGATGGTCTTTATAGGTCGGACCTCAACAATGGTGCTTTGGGATTTGAGCTTTATTCCATCTGTTTAATAAGTAGTTAAAAAATGATAAATGCCACTAAACATCAGTTTGACTGTGTGCAAAGTAACTTTTAAAATAAACTTTTACCCAGTCTGTAGGGTGGTCACATCTGTCATTTGTTTCTAAAGTGGCTTAACATTCTTCTTGCATTCACCTTTTAACACACAAATGAATTTGTCAGAACATCCGTCATTGGGATTGCAGTTTAACATCTCTAATGCCTGCAGTATGTATGTGTGTGTGTGTGTGTGTGCGCTTTGCTATAGGTGTCACATTTGCGAAAGTTATAACTATTGGCATTGTAAATTGTAATGGCAAAGCTATTAATTAAGCTATTTTCAAAACCAACACATGAATAAAAAAAAATTTCATTTACAAGACCAATAGCTCAAACTTTCCTAATGCGAGACCTATTGGCAACGCCAGTGCTTGTTCTGAAGTTGAAGTGGACGCAGCTGTGGTCCGTCCAGTGGAGTCCTGTGGTGTGATTGAAGGAGACGTGTTTCCTGGAGGAGAAGATTGGGTTGAGCGTGTGTCCGGCGTAGTGGGTGGGGTGTTTACCAGTTGTTTGAGTCCGAGATTGGCGAGGTTGTCCAGAAGGGTGGTGGTGTTGCTGTTGTTATTTTCCAGGTGGAAGTTGAGGTCCCCTAGTCCTCTGAGGTGAGGGCGTGTGGGCTGATAGTCAGTGATGTCTTCGCTGAATTGTGTGCGGGGTCCTGGTGGTCTGTAGATGAGGGTGCCTCTAAGTGTGGTCTTGGGGTCGGTGTGTATCTGGAAGTGAAGGTGTTCGGCGGCTGTGAGGGTGTCGTCGGTGCTGGTTGTGATGCGGATGCTGTTCTTGTGGACGATGGCGATGCCTCCTCCTGTTTGGTTGATGCGGTCCTTTCAAATGATCTTGTAACCGTCCGGGATGGCTATAGCGATGTCGGGGGCAGATGAGGTGTTCATCCAGGCTTTCTGTAAGAAAGGCGACGTCCGGCGTTGTGGTGTCTAGTAGGTTCCATAGTTCAATGGCGTGTCTGTGGACCGAGCGGGTGTTGAGCAGGATGCACTTCAGGTGGTTATTGTCGGAGCTCTGTTTGGCGTTTATGGATGTAGTGTGGGTCCTGATGCAGCAGAACTTGCAGGATTGGCAGGTGAAGGGTCCGTGGGTGCGTCCTGGGGCGGCTTGGTGGCAGTCGGGGAGACGGCCACAGTTGAGTGCAGAGAGGGTTGCGGCGTCGTATGTTAGGCGGGTAGAGAGGATTTTACGGGGGCCAGGGGGGTATGGCTCTGGGCACGGTCCAGGAGCGGACGGGCGTAGACGGGCATAACTTTGGCGCGCCTTCGGCACGCAAGGGGCGCGCCCACTGCGCGTGAACGCTGCGCATAAGTGCAGCTGTCATGAGTGGACGGGGCAGAGCGAGGGAGGACCAGCTGGGAGGTGGGAGCGGGGTGGCGAGTGGGGAGGGGATCGGGCTACAGGGCACAACAAAATGGCAGCAGAGAGTGAAAATGAAACTATGCAGGACGGGGTCGGGGGCAGTGAGGCACAATCTGGCACAAAAAATATTTAATTCAACAGGGCAATGGCACAGAATGCAGTGGGGAGGGGATCGGGCTACAAGGCACAACAAAACGGGATCGGGCCAGTGAGGCACAACAACACATAATCGGGCCAGTGAGGCACGATCTTGCACAGATACAAAAATTTATCAGCAATGGCAGGACGAGATGAACAAATACGATACCAATGGCAGGACGAGATGAACAAATACGATACCACACACAGCGATGCAGATCAGAGAGGGAGCAGGTGGAGCGACCGGGTGCTGACAGGGTCAGGTTGGTCACCAGCTGTCCTTTCTAACACAGCTGTCGCAGATCTTGACCCCCTATGCTGGGCTCCCTTGGCTGCTAGGTGGGAATTTTAATATGGTGCTGGACATCCACTTGGACAGATCTCCTCCCCCCCCCCCCCCCCCCCCCCCCTCTCTAACTGGGCGCTACAAGACTTGTGGCTCATTCTCCACCTGACTGATAGAATCTACTCCTATTATTCAGCAGTCCACGATTTGCATGTTCGATTAGACAGGATGGTGGGTTCCCAGCCTTTACTCCAGCTTATTGCGCAATCTGAATACCTGGGGCTCACGCACTCCAATCATAACCCCCGTGTGGTTCCAGATCAGGTGGGAGGCAGACCGTCCGCTTGTGCCCACATGGCGACTCCAGCCATGCGCGCTGGAGGACTTGGAGTTTCGCTCTTCCCTGGGAACGGCTATTCTAACATATTTCGATATTAATGAAGGGACGGCGAGCAACGCATTAGTTGAATGGGAAGCCCACGAAGTGGCAGTCATGGGACACTCCCTGGGAGCAACGTGGAATACATGTAGGACACTATCAACCTCTCTTGCGGGCTTAGAAGCCGAGCTATTACAATATGAGCGTGAAGGAGAAGTGGGGGGGGGGGGCAGACATTCGTATCGACTGTAGGACCTCTGCGCCCAGCACGCAGAACTTCTGGAACATCTGCGATGCCACAATTACGCGGCGCACACTGCCCGAACACGTGCCAGGGCAGACAGAGCGGGCCGCCTACTGGCCTGGTTGCTACGACAGGAGGGAAATTGTGCCCCAATAGGGGCACTTCGCACGGCGGAAGGGACGCTGGTGTATACGAAGCACGAGATCCACCGCACCCTCACCGATCACTACACACTTGTATAGAGCCTGGGGAATTGGCCCCAGGCTTCTTCTGGAGAGGATCTTGGACTCTATCCAACTGCCCACAGCCTCAGGAACATAAGGAGGCACTTAATGAGCCTCTCTTCTTAGAGAAAATTGGGGAGGCGATCAAGACAATGGCATCTGGGAAGACGCTAGGACCGGACGGCTTACCTGCGGAGTACTATAAAGCATACCGTGAGTCCCTGGCGCCATTACTCCATGCATTATATAACACGGCGGTAGAGATGAGGTCGTTACCCCTTTTGATGCTGGAGGCATACCTAGTCGCCCTGCCTAAACCAGAAAGAGACCCCACAGCTTTAGAATCATATAGACCCCTGGCGATGCTTAATGTAGATTACAAAATTCTCGCAAAAGTACTGGCGTAACGGTTGGCACCGGTGGTCCCCCACCTAGTCCATGCTGACCAGAATGGGTTTGTCCCCGCAAGGTGCACGTCATTGAACCTACGGAGGTACTTTAGGGTGGTAGCACACATTGAGTGGCCCAGGGTGGGATGTCTCATCCTCGACCTGGAGAAGGCATTTGATTGCTTAGAAAGGGGCTACCTGTCGGCGGTGCTGCTGCTATACGAGTTGGACATGTGTTCCTCCAAATGGTCGACCTACTATACAAGACCCCCACAGTCCGAGTGCGGCTAGGCCCCTGCGTCTCTGATGCTAAACCAGTGGGTCGAAACACCAGGCAGGGATGCCCCCTGTCCCCATTACTGTTCGCACTGGCAATTGAGCCCCTAGCTGTTGCTATACATGTGACTCTGGGGGATGGTATACCGTTGGGGGACGCAGTGTATGTGAGGGACGTGGGCACATACCTCGACAGCTGGCCAACTGCTGCAGACCTTCGCCACCATCTCAGGGCTCCGAGTGAATGCGGGTAAATCCTGCCTTTACGCTTTTGGAGAGGGGACCACTGACCTGGGATACTTTCTTGGTGGTACATGGGTCCAATGGAGGGAGGGTACCTTCCGCTACCTGGGGATACAGATCTACCGCCAACCAACTAATTTGTTTGATGGGAACCTGGGGAGGGCAGTCAAGGTGCTAAAATCGCAGGTGCGCTTCTGGAGCACACTTCCGCTGACGACCACAGGCAGGGTGTGCCTGCCAAAATGGTTATGCTCCCTCATCTCCTGTACTACTTTGTTATTTTGCCTCTACTTATTCCGGCGGCCTTTTTTTAACATGCTCACTAGGATGATACGGGACTTTATCTCAGGCACTGCTCGGCATAGACTGGCACTAGCAAAGTTATATCGAACGACGGATCAGGGAGTCCTAGCTGCTCCTTGTTTCGAACACTACTACCTTGCCGCTCAGCTGCTATGAGTTGCTTGCTGGCTGGGAGATAGGGGTAGGGATGATACGGCCACAATACTGCCGCCGTACTCACTGGAACAAAAAAACACTCTTTCACCCTGCCGCTACCGTTGCGCGGCCGACACCGCTCCTCTTAGCTGTGGCATACAAACGCAATCGGAGGGCTCTATATCTCACCCAAAATATCGCCCCTTGCGCACCGGCAATACCTCTGGAGGGTTCCCCTAGTGGAGGTGGGGTGCTTACGGCTCCTAAGCTTGCGAAATGGTGGGAGGCTGATATTCGCACACTTGGAGATTTATACCAGGATGGTGAGGTCATACCATACGAGACCCTGGTGGCAGAGGAGGGGCTCCCACCTGGGGGTTTATAGTTCTTTGCTCCCTGATAGCTAGGTTGACTGCCAAATAGGGGGACGTGACCACAGAGATCTGTCAACACCATGCAATATCTGCACGTCATGGGGAGAGGCAGGCACCTGGTCCTCTGGTTTACGGCATTGTTGCGGGCACATGCGGCTTTCAGTTTAGATCCACTCCACCGCAATTAGGAACTGGACCTGAGGCGGCCACTGGTGGATAAGGAGTGGGAAAGGATACGTTAAAGTCCCGTGCGTATCCTCAGAAACATGCGGGTCCGCCAAATCCAGCTGTTCATCATCCACAGGGCTTACCTCACACCGAGCATATTAACCGGTATTTTCATCGTAACGACGCACTGTGCCCAAGGTGTAACAAGCTGGGGGTGGGATTTTTGCATATGCTATGGAATTGCCCTAGGTTGGGTATATACTGGCGCACAACTAGTGGGCTGCTGCAGGATTGCACAGGTCGCACCATACCCTTTGATTGGCCCAAGTACATATTACATCCCTTCAGGAGGACTCCTAAGGACAAGGTAACGTCCGGGTTCCTGGATCTGTGGCTAGTGGTTGCAAAACTCCTCCTCACAAAGAGGTGGAAGGCACATGACCCACCACACACAAGGGCGTGGAGCTCCTCATTTCAGGCATGGGCTAGGGCAGAGGGGATTGCCATTCGAAGGGAGGAAACACTGGGGCTACGGGACGAGCCTATAGTGGCTCACTGGGAGCAGATGCTTTGTGCGCTTCAACAAATGGAAAGGGAGAGACACGAGAGACGCACGGAGGGAACAGATAATGACCACACAGGCGGAGACACGCCATAGGCCAATGCACTGACATGATATTCCGGTAACACTTTACTCTTGATTTAGTCCTGGCACGAGTGCAATCACGCTAATGCGGTCATAGCTGCGGAGCGCATAAGAGGCCCCACGGGCGGGATGTGGGGAATGGGAAAGGAGAGAAGGAGTTAAATATGCATACATGGGTTTATGTTGCCACTGTAATGGTTCCTTTGTTTTAGAAGTAAACCATCTGTTCCAATGATCGAGGTGAATGGTCAGCAACGGACCGCACAAGCTGCCAGAAGGTTAACACACTGCTTCTATATTGTAACTTCAGAGACTGCATCATGACCGAAGTAAAGCTGGCTCCTGCGTGAGCACTCCTCATTTCAATTACAGTAAAGTTAGAATGCATGCGAATCCTATGTTGCTGCACACATGTGTTGGCGAGCAACTCTATGCATGATTGTAAGCTTATATATGAGATGCCTGTTATGACTATGGGTAAACTTAAATCAATAAAAACAGATTTGGCAAAAATAAATTAGATGTGCGCTGGATACTGCTGACTCTGGGCAGAACGGTTTTCACATCAATACCCTTGACGCGCTACACCTGGTTGAGGATGCCTGGTTTCTCTGGGGATGTCCAATCCATCTTGCTGGATATGCCCTTTGATGGCTGTCACCTAAAGGTGTGACAAGGTAGACTCCGCACTCAATCGCTTCAAGGATTGTAGAGCTACGGCCAGGTCCTTGGGCCTCACAGCAACATCTCGCCCCACCCAGTTTGCCTTTCGCCCCTGTTGTGGCTATGGAAGGGGTGCCCCACCACGTTCAACCCAGTCCAGCCACCGTGCCAGGCAAGCTACCCAGCATCTGCGTGGCCGCGGAAGTGGGGACCAGCAGGCTGGCCACTCCACCCATAACCCCCCTGCAGCAGCCTACTAGTCTGACCTTTCAGGACCACCAGAGACCAGTGGGCGGCAGGATACGGCAACACCTCCCCCACTGGCAAAAGAACACTTGCAACCGATTGGTTTTGCAGATAGTCCAAAGGGGCTACTCCCGCCCCTTTGAGACTACCCCTCCCTCCATGCCACCAGCTTTCCATCGCATGTAGGAGGATCATGTGGCTCTTCTCATCAGTAAGTTGCAGCTCTCTTGGCCAAGGGAGCTATCGAAAGGGTAAGTGCCAGAAGTAAGTTTTGGTTGTTACTCCCACTACTTTCTGGTACCCAAGAAGGACAAAGGCCTGCATCCTATCTTGGACCTCAGGGCCCTCAACAGTTCCTCCGGAAGGAGAAGTTCAAGACGCTCATGTTAGATACACAGTCAGCGACATTATAGCATACAATTGAGGGATACTATGTCACGGGTGTGATAGGAAGGGAGGATAACCGCCCAGTACTGGCGTAAGCATGAGCTCCAGGGGTGGCTGCCCCAGGTTAGGTCCATGACTGTCCACACGCTAAGCTTGTTGGCATTAGCAGAATTGGGGTGGATCGTCCCAACACCCGACTTGTGCACAAATATTACTTTACTACAACAACTAAATAAGCAAGAAAAGGGAAAGAAGAAGAAAACAATAGCGGCATGGTCAACAACACTGATACATGTTAGTCCCCTCCCCCGCCGATGTGACCCCCCGGCGTGCACGCGCATTCCGGTCACAACTGAGCCTGCACCTGAAACCAACATGACCCCATGAGAAAGGCCCACGGTATACCCTAATCTCAGAGGGTGCAAACTAAATCTCCACAGCTCCCATGTCCCTGACCTATCCCGGTGTTTGCAGGGCATTTAGCATGCGCTCCCAGCGCTCCGCCATAGGTTCTTTACGGAACCACACCGTTTCCTACCTACGTATGGCCATCCATTCCGCCCGAGCCCATGCCTGAAAGGAGGAGGTCCACGCCTGCACACTTGGCGGGTCACTCGCCTTCCAACGCCTTGTGAGGAGGCGTGTAGCCACCACCATCCCCAAGTCTTAAAAACGGGAAGACACCCTGTCTTTGGGCGGCCTCTTAAATTGATGCAGAATGTATTCCGGCCAGCCAAAGGGTATAATGCGTCCAGTGCTCTTGCGAAGCAACTCGCCGATTACACTCCAGTAGAAGCCTAGCCTAGGGCAATTCCATAAGAGGTGGAGAATCTCCGCGTCCAGCTCTCCGCATCTGGGACAGGACGCATCTTCACGGTGGAAATATCTATTAATGAGCGCAGGCGTGAGGTAGGCCCTATGAACAACAAAGTTGTATCTGGCGGAAGCACAGATTTCTGGGGATGCGCACCGGGCTTTTGAGATGTCTCTCCCATTCTTTGTCAGTTGCCTGCCCATGTGTTGCTCCCATTTACCCCTGAGCGGGCTCAAACTAACCCCTGTGTGAGTCCTCAGCGACCCGGCGAACCAACGGACCAGATGCTTGCCCCTCCCCATGACGTGCAGGTACTGCATAGTTAAATGTTGTTCAGGCTCTGATGCCACGTCTCCCTACTTGGCTGTCATTTTTGCCACTATGGTGCAATGTAACAGGAACCCCCCAGGGAGGAAGCCCATCTTCGGAAACCAATGACTCATACGCCACTAACGCGCCGTCCCTAAAGAGGTCACCCAACGTCTGGATGTCCGCTTCTCTCCAGTGCTCCAGCATAGGGCGCGTGAGGACCCCCTCGCCTCCCAGAAAACCCTCCAAAGGTACCACCGGCTTGTATGGAAGCACCCGTCGGGTGAGGAAGAGGGCTCTGCGGAAGCACTTATACGCCACCGCCAGCAGCAGCGGAGTGGACCTCGCAGGGGGACCGCCAGAGGGTGAAATAGCCTGATGATGCGTTCCAGTGAATACGGCGGCTCAACTGTGACGGTATTGGCTCTACCCCTGTCCGCCAGCCAGCAGGCGATCTACTGGAGCTGCGCAGCCAAGTAGTAGTGTTCAAAGCAAGGAGCAGCCAGCCCACCCCCATCAGTCGCCAAGAAGAGCTTCACTAGCGCCAATCTGTGCCGGGACGTGCCCCAGATAAAGTCCCTCAGCATCGTATTGAGCGACAAAAAGGAGGAGGCCGGGACATAAAGCAGTACCCCGGGTCCTCTATCACAGCGTTGAACGTGTAAAGATATGACTTGCCCGCATTGACCCGAAGGCCGGAGACAACCGCAAACTGTTCCAGCAAGTGGGCCAGTCCCTCCGGTACGTGCGTCACATCTTTAACGAACACCAGCAGGTCATCCGCATAAAGTGAAACCTGGTGGATCGCATCTCTCAGGGGAATTCCGGCGCCCAGTGTCTGCCGCAGTGCCGCTGCTAAGTGTTCTACAGCCAGCGCGAACAATAGTGGGGACAGGGGGCATCCTTGCCGGGTGCCTCAGCCCACCGCCACAATATATGGGCCCAGCCGCACCCGAACCACAGGATTGGTGTAGAGGAGCTGAACCATCTGCAGGAAACCCACACCAAGGTCATAGCGCAGGAGCACCTCAGCCAGGTACCCCCACTCCAGGCAGTCGAAGGCCTTCTCCAGGTCTATTAGGAGGCACCCCTCTCGGGGCCATTCCTTGGTCGCTGCAGTCGCCACCCTAAAGAACCTCCTGAGTTTCAGGGATGTGGATCTCGCCAGCACAAACCCTTTTTGATCCGAGTACACTAGATGTGGGACCACCGCCGCGAGCCGCTCAGCAAGAATTTTGGCGTAGACCTTATAGTCCACATTAAGCATTGCCAGCGGCCTGTACGGACCCAAAGCAGTAGAGTCCCTGTCTGGCTTGGGCAAGGAGACCAGGAACGCTTCCCGCATCGACGGGGGGGAACGAGCCGTCACCAATAGCGGTGTTGTACAGCTGGAGAAGCAGGGGTGCCAAAATATTCCTATTCGCCCTATAATATTCGGCGGGTAGACCACCCGGCCCGGGAGTTTTGCCGGCCGCCATGCCCCGGATCGCATCTCCCACCTCCTCCAGTGTGAGGGGGGCATCCAGTTCACCCCTGTGCTCCTCCGATGCCTCCAGCAAGGTGACAGCGTCCAGGAACGCGTCCAACGCATGCCGAGGGCCAGTGCCACGGGCCTTGTACAGCTGTGCACAGAGCTCCTATGGGGGCTCCGCGCCCATCTCCCCGCACCAGCCAGGCTAGCAGCCGGCCAGCCTTGTCCGCCTTGGCGTGTGTCCTGGCCGTGTGCGCCGCGTAATTATGGCAGCGCAGTTGCTCCATAAGCGCTGCGTGCCTAGTGCGCAGGTCACCTAGTGTACGCGAGTGCTCACCCGACCCCTCACCCTCCCTCTTATGCCGGAGGAGCTCTGATGCCAGGCGCGCCAGGGAGGCCGATAGCGATTTATGTATGTTCCACATGGCCCCCATGCAATGCCCCCAAATAGTTGCTTTGTGTGCCTCCCACTCCACCGATGTGCTGCTCGCCGTCTCTTCATTGGCCTTGAAGTAAGCTAAGGTGGCCGTGCCCTGCGAGGATTGGAACTCTGCATCCTCTAGCGCAGCAGCCTGCAGCCGCCATGTGGGTACAGGTGGGTGCTCCGCCGCCCAGCTAATCCGGAACCATAGTGGGTTGTGATCAGAGTGTGTTCGCCCTAAGTATTCTGTTCTGGCGGGGCGTGGCCACGGCAGCGAACGAAATGGCCACTCTGCCGTGAAGCTCCTCCGTGCGGGCTCCCAGCGGCAGCGAGCGAGATGTGATCCGCTACTCCTGCCTCCCCCAGATTCGTGGAGCTGACTGCTGATGACACCCTGGGCAGCTGGGCGAAGTTTCCACACCGCAGGAGCAACCTAAGGCTGCGTATACGGCGGAGGGGACTCGAGGCCTTCGGACCTCGGCGCCATCTTCCCTTCTGCGCTGGTGCGCCGGGTGAGTGCGGCGCGGCCCTCGGCCGCTGCGCTTCCTTCCCCCCGCTGGGCTCGCACTGCATCTCCCTTCCTCCGCGGCTCCCGTTTTTTTTCGGGGCGCCTGGCTCCCGGTGCGCAACTGCGGCCTAAGGAAGTGCCGGAGCCGGGGCCTCGATTTTGGGCCCGCGCTGGTGTTCGGGTGGCGGCTGTGGGGCTTGGCGGGTGGGGGCTGGGAATGGTGTGACTGGGGTAGCTGGCGGCGCTCTCCGGCGACACACGGCGGCCCCGCCTTTCGCATGCCGGCCGGGAGACCGTGTATCTCCCCTTTCCTCCGGTGTGATCACCGTGAGACTGGAGAGGGTCCCGCTTTTGGGCTGCGAGGCTGGCTATTCCTGACCGCTGCTTTTTGGAACAACGCGCCTAAGGACTGGGTCCGGCCTTCTTTCCGCTACCATCGTCTGGCCTGCCCACACTCTGGTGGCGGCATGGTGGTGACGCCAAGTGGTTCATCGGACCCTGCTTTGTCTGGCTGCCCGCCACCTTTGCCATATTTGCTGCTGCAACGCTTTTCCACACGGCCTTGGGGATGGGGAAAAGAGATCCTAACCAAAGGAAGCTCAGCTTCGATAAAACTCCCCTCCTTACCACGGACCCCCTACCTGGCGCGGCTTCTGGTGCTGTCGGCACAACGGAAAGTTTCGACGCAGCGTCCATGGTAGCCGCCATGATGGGTGAAATGCGCGCTGGCTTCAAGGCCTTGGACACTCGCTTCGACAGCCTAGAGAAAAAACTGTCAGACATTGGTTCCACGGTGCAAGCCCATGACCGCCGCCTCGACTTAGCGGAGTCCAGAATTTCAGATGTTGAGGACGGGGCCGCCAAAACACTGAAACGGCTGGAACGAGTCGAAAAAATTCTTACGGATGTGGCCATTAAGAATGAGGACTTGGAAGCGCGTAGCCGGAGGAACAATATTCGAATCCTTGGAGTGGCGGAGACAACTGCCACGGGCCGGTTCGATACCTTTGTAGAACACCTCCTTATCGAACTGTTCGGAAGGGACACCTTCACGGCTGGATTTGTCGTCGAACGAGCCCATAGGTCCCTAGGACCCAGGCCGCGCACTGGACAGGCACCTCGTCCCATTACTGCCAGGATTATGAACTTTCGGGACCGTGATGCTGCACTCCACGCCGCACGTGAGATGGGAGAGGTGCACTGGCAGGGAAGCAAGCTGTCTTTTTTTCCGGACTACACTCTCATGGTGCAAGAGGCACGTAGGAAGTACACTTCTGTCAAGGCCGCCCTCCGCAATCTTGGCTTGAAATACGGCATGCTATATCCGGCACGGCTGAAGGTGGAAGTGAACGGCCGATTCCGCATCTTAGACTCTCCGGCAGAGGCCCAAGATTTCTGTCATGGCTACAAAAAGCAACCGGGCTCAGCCCCCGGATCTAGGCCTCATTCTCCTCCTCAGTCCGACACACAGGCGAGTGCTGATTTGTTTGCTGAAACTGGCCTAGGCTGATCACCCAATTGCACTCTATTCTTGGATTCTTATGTATGGTGGTTGAGAGTTCCGCTCTGGGAGGTAACATTTCGTGCTGAAACCTCGTTGGACGCTCTGCTGGGCCGCCCGCATGGGGTAGCGTTGCTTCCCCCCATGGCGAATGCCTGTCTGTTCCGATTCTATTGGGGTTTATTATCTTTTAGTTGGCTGATATGCTCTGTTACACTGTATATTTTGCTATTTGTGCTCTGCGCTACTGTTCAGAGCTTGTTGGGGTTCTGCCTCTCTTGGGGTGTTGGGAGGCTGGGTGGTGGGTGGGGGATGGGGTGTATGTTTTATTTGAGGAAATTTATATTTGTGTTTGATTGCGAGATTCATGGTATCGGCCTGTTAGCTGACGGCTCACCATTTACTGTCCTTGGTTTAGCGCTATGGCCAGGTTAGGCATGCAGTCTGGTCCCTCCAGACTAAAGTTGATGTCATGGAATGTTCGTGGCTTGAACACAACTCGAAAGCGCAAACAGGTTCTGCAATATGTTGACTGTCACTGGGTGGACATCCTCTTCCTAAAGGAAACCCACTTGGTGCCGGCGGATACTGCCTCATTGGCTAGGGGATGGGGGCCTCATAGAGTGTTTTCCACTTATAGTAGGTATGCTCGGGGGTTGCGATTCTTGTCCACAAACGAATACCCTTTGTAGTTACGGACAGCAAGGTGGATAGAGAGGGCAGATATGCGCTACTTTCTGGTGTGTTGTATGGCTACAAAATTGCTTTGGCTGGGGTCTATGGCCCTAATACTGACTCCCTGGCCTGTTTCCATGACCTGCATCTGACACTACTACCCTCGGACATAGAGCTGCTGCTGGGGGGGGGGGGGGAAATGACATTTAAAAATAAAAGATAATTAAGAATGAAAAAATAACGATCAAATACGATAAAAAAAACTAAAAAAAAAGTGTTCTGGCTAGGAGCGGAAGCAGCGACTGAGTACCTATTATCCGATCTAGGCGGACATGCAGATCATAAACTGGGGAGTAGTAGGAGTAAATTCTATCTGTGGGGTGCTGCGCGTGCCAGAGGTCATGCACCCCCAGTGCGCAAGCCAATCCCTAACCGCTTGCGCATTAGATGCAACTGTCGCAGCTCGGAAAGGGAGGGAAAGACCTGTCCAGATGCACGTCTAGTACCATGTTGAAATCCCCACCAAGCAGCCAATGGAGACCAGCATACGGATGAAGGATGTGATTCAGGCTCTCTAGATAGGAAGGCTGTTCTGTGTTCGGGGCATAAAGGGATCCCAGCAAAATTTCCTGACAGTTCAATCGCCCCCGCACTAGGGAGTACCTGCCCGCAGGGTCTACCAATGCTTCCGTGCAGATGAAGTGGACACCCGCCCTCACCCTAATCAGAGTGCCACGTGCATGGGCGGAGAAGGTTGTACCAAATATCTGCCCCCGCCAACGCCTGCGTAGTTTATCTAGCTCGATCAGTGTCATGTGCGTCTCCTGGAGGAGAGCAATCTCCACCCTGTGACTTTGTAGGTAGGAAAACACCAAATAGCGGCGTGACTGGGTATGCATACCGCGGATGTTCCAGGTCATTATGTTAGTGTGTGTCATGCCAAGTCATTTCGCACGCGCACAGGGGGAAGGGAGCGCCACAGGAGGGGGGGCCCCAACGTGCGCCAGCGGGGAAGGGGAGATCAGTGTGCCGCAACTGAAGCGTATAAACTATCGCAAACAGCATAACAAGAAGGGCGAGTCCCCAACAGGGCATACGTCCAAACTTCAACAAGATCCACCTCGCAATGGTGGCCTAACTCAGCGCGGCTTCTGTCTGGGTGCATGCGCTGCCAAAAACCTCAATACCCTCTACCCCCAATTCATAGCACCTGGAAGCGCGGAAGGTGCTTCGGGCATCCAGGACCTATCGCCATATCCGGCCAGTGTGGGGCACCTGCAGGAGAGCCCGCTAGTGGAGTAAACACCCAGCACCCGCTAGCCCCAGCCTTGTAGCGATACCCACATTCAACCCACCTCGCAGCTTTCTGCAGCGACTCGTTCAGGCGGGGAGAGAAGCAAACAAAGCACCCCAGCGAACACAGCAATAACATGGGAATTACATCACAAACAATTGGATAATCAAAAAATGAAGGCCCTTGCATGTCCACCACAGGTCCCCTCACATGAGGTCGGCCATTTGCGGTGTTACCACTGGCATGGCCGTGTCTTCAGAAAGTACTGTAGATGGGGACGACGGGCCGCTCATGTCTGGTTCGCTGCATGTCTGAGAGGCCCTGCGGACCACACCCTGCTCTGCTCCCAGGTTCACAAGCGCTTCCTGCCGCTCAAGCCGCATTTTCTCTGAGCTGGGTGCAGCGGGGCCCTGGCCACGGCGGGCGCCCTGCCTCCTGCGTCTTTTTGATCTCTGCACCTGCCAGTCACCCTCCTCTGTGCCCGTGGGTCACGTGCCCTTCCACTGCCCCGTTTCCTCCAGCCAGTCCCTGACATCGGACGGCGCATCAAAGAAGCGGGCACCCTCCTTGGTGATCACTCGGAGGCGAGAGGGGAACAGCAAGGAGTAGAGCAGTCCCAGTTCCCTCAGTTGCTTTTTCACCGCCAGGTAGGTGCTCCTCCTTCTCTGCACCGTCGCCGTATAATCAGGGAAAGACATCACACAGCTGTTCCCCACTGTCAGATTATCCAGCTTCCTTGTTTTGCGCAGCACCACATCCCGGTCGCGATAATTAAGCAGTTTGAAGAGAAACGGGCGAGTCCGGGGTCGGGGCTTTTGCTCCGGCACCCTGTGTGCTCGCTCTACTACAAAGTGCAGCGACAACACCTCCGGGGCCAGGAGGTCCCTCAGCCAATTCCTGGTGTACCGCTCCGGGTCCTTTCCTTCTTCACATTCCAGCAGTCCGACCACGCGAACGTTGTTGTGCCGGGAGCACCCTTCCGCGTCCTCCATGCGGTCTTCCAGCACATGGACCCTGTCTATGATGTCTTGAAGGGCCGAAGCATGATTCTGCTCCACGGGCTGCAGCTCCTGAAACGACTGGCGCTGCTCAGCAACTTACTCCACCAGTTTGCGATGATCAGCGTGGAGCAGAGTAAAGTCCGATGTGACTTTGTCGATCCGGGCCTCCAGAGATACTTTCGTTTGCTCGAACGTATTACCTATGCGCTCCACCGCTGCCAGCACGGTATCCATCTTGGCCGCGAGGGACGCCGCGGGGCCCAGGCCGTCTCCCCGCGGTCCATGCGAAGAGCCCGGTTTATCAGCTACCTGCTGCTTCTGCAGGGACTTATCCCGGAGCCTGCCCATCGCCAGCTGCTGCGCGGAAGGCATCCACGCCTGTTGATAGTCACCTAGTGCCAGGCCCCTACCAAGATCACAGATGAAAGGGAGCCTCACAGTCCGGTGTCACCAGTTGCAACCAAAGGGACCGCCGGGCTGGGCTGGGCACCAGCACAGACTGAACCTTAGTGTCCAACAACCCTAGTCTGCCCCAGGACGCCTCTGGCGATCAACTGCCTTGCATTGTACCGTTCAGCAGGGGTACGTCTCTCCAGCGGCCGCCGCACCAGTCCCCTCTCGTCAGCAAACGGCAACTGCGCATCTTTGGTGTCTCCAGGCAACAGAGGTCACAATGCCTCAGTGATCGAGTCCAGCATGCCCCGTGCAGTCTTAGGCATCCAGCACCCTCCCCAGGCGCAGCGCCAATCACGCTCCCAGAGCAGCCGGGATCCACAGCAGCTAAGATGGCGCCAGTGACAAAATGGCGCCCAGGTCCAATGCGACAGGCAGAAGGCACACAGCCCCTTCCAGAAGGCTGCAGTCTAGAGGTGCCAAGCGTGGCCAACCACAGTATACCACTCGTCATCTCAGCCCCCACAGTGCACTGTGACATGCAGTACTTAGACTATCCCAGGGGCGAGCACCGCAGCCCTTCTCGGCCCCCTGGGAATCCTCCCCTCGCAACCTCCACCCAGGCAATCCTCTGCTCAATCCACGCTCTTGGGGCCCCACTC
The DNA here is from genome assembly GCF_964261635.1 of Lissotriton helveticus. Lineage (NCBI taxonomy): Eukaryota > Metazoa > Chordata > Amphibia > Caudata > Salamandridae > Lissotriton > Lissotriton helveticus. The sequence goes on along the minus strand of NC_136059.1, from coordinate 697,749,782 downwards.
CGAGGCAGAATAGTCCAGGCGCTGGGCCGCAGGCACGGGGCTCCCCTCCCTGCTGCCGATCCGGGGTAATACGGCCTACAGGACACTGCTGCTCGACTGACGCGCACTGCAAACGGTGGTCCCCAAGCACCCAGTCCACCATCGGGGGCTGCCCGCCTCCCCTCTGGCTCTTCAGGCTGGTGGGACACTGCCACGGGGCTCCCCCGATCCGCCCCGGGGTCCCTCTCCTCAACGGCTGAGTCGTCCGCCGCCGCCCAGCAGTCGCGCCATGACCGGGGAGGCCGCGGGGCTCCGCCGATCCCAGGCTCCACATGGGGCGGTACCGGGCCTCAGCCTCCTCCGGCTGCAGAAGTCACCGCGCCCCGTGTCCACGCGGGGCTCCTCTTTGCTATCCCTGCCAGCCTCCTTGCTGCTCCCATCTCGCTGCAGCACCGGAGTAGTATTCACAGGGCGCCAGGGCTCAGAGCAATGCCCGACGCCCCGCGGCAGCACCCAGCAACACCAACGGCCGCCAGGCCTTTCTTAGCGCCACTCAGTCCCAGGCCGCGGCGACGCCGCCCGCTTGCAGTCTCCACAGCCACAGCCACAGCCGCAGCCGCAGCCCCAGGACAAGTTTCGCTTCGCTCCGCAGGCTCCCCGCTGTATCCCCGCACCAGCCCTTTACAACACGGACTTTGGAAGCGTCTCTGCAGGGTAAATTTCAGGATAATTAGGGGTCAAACACTGGAGCCTTACTCTGACACGTCCGCCATGCTGGCTGGCTAGCCGCGCCCCCCCCCCGCTGCATATTGATGGCTGTCGCCTAAAGGTGACAAGGCTGACCCGGCGCTCAAGTGCTTCAAGGATTCTAGAGCTACGGCCAGGTCCTTGGGACTCAAGGCAACCGCTCTCCCCACGCAGACTGCTTTTGAGAGGCGCGTCTGGTCTCCGGCAGAGTCCGGGCTCCATATCAGCCTGCTGAGGCTCCAGTCAGTTCGTCTGGCACTGAAGGCATTCCTTCTCTCCCTCAAAGGGAAGGTAGTGTAGGTGTTCACGGACAACACTACAGCCATGTGATTCTGCAACAAGCAGGGCGGGGTGGGGTCGTGGATCCTATGTCAAAAGGCTCTTCGTCTATGGACATGACTAGAACATCAGGGCGTGACACTGGTGGTTCAATACCTGGTAGGTTCTCGGAACGCCAGGGTGGACAAAAATCAGCCGTCGGTGCCCGGTAGATCATGAATGGCGTCATCTGGAAAAAAACAGGTTAGTGTTAGATTCCTTACCTTAGAATATCCCCAGGTGTCAGACTGGATCCGGAAAGTTTTGCGTAGCAGTACCCCTGCGCGCCGGTAGGCATCGTCTGCGGCTCCGCATCCGTCGTCGTCGTGATCACCTTAATGACGTTGTCTGAGTACTTAGACGCCGCCCTTGCACACTGACGTCCGTTCTTCTTTGTTTTCCGTGCCAGTAAACGCAGATCCAGGAAGAGCAGTGCTCCTAGTCAATTTTTGACTAACTTGTTGATCTTTTTTTTTATCCATCTCGAGTCGATACCTCGACTCGCGGTGCTGGTCGTGATGCCCGGGTTCAAACCCTACGACGATTGTCACCGGTGACCGACCCCCACCGTCGGTGCCTTTACTTGACCTCGAAGGCTAGGCGGGAGCGGTCCCTTAAGCGTCTTGAGTTCCGGCAGTCTGCCCAGTGCTGCTCGAGGTCCCAGTGCAGGAGGAGGTCGAGGGACTGGTCGCGGGGCCACAGTCCTCGCCGCTCGACAAGTCAACACCACTCCTCGGGCTCCAAGTCCTCAGGTAAGTCGAGGCACTCTAAAAAGAAGTCGAAGAAGCGACATCACTCTTCCGACTCTGACTCCTCCCCCACCCCCCATCCTCCCCCCCCAAACACTCGCGCAACACGGCTGGTGGTTCGGGCGACACCGCACATGCGGCTCCCCCGGAGCCGCAAGCGCCGCGTCCAGCTCCATACCTGCCGGTGCTTGGGCTGCATGCGACGCCGGAGAAGATTAGCGCCTTCCTCATGGCCATGAGGTCGCACTTCCCTCCGTCTGAACCCGTCGAGGCGCCTTCGGCCCCTGCGGGTCCGTCCGGGAGCCCAAGCAGGCCGATGACTCTGGCCCCGGCGTCGTCTGGTGCTTCGGCCCCAGCGCCGCAGGGCTCCTCAGAATCCAGGCCTGGATCCGTGACAACGCCAGTCGACCTTACGACTCATCCGCTGGTGCCATCACCAAGGGTGTCCATGCCGTCCCCGGACTGCGTCTTCCCCGGTCCCAGCCCCGGTCTGGATCTGGCGTTGGACCGGCACCGTCTTCGACGCCGATCGGTGAACCCTTCACCGACGACCCGGCTCCATCATTTATTCCTGACTACCAGGAGATGGATGACGAGGGGGACTGGGAGGGGTCTGAGGACCCTCTGGCACTACAGTGCCAGTTGAGCCAGGACTACGCAGATGAGCTGGGGGAGGCCAGTGGTCTGGACACTTCGCCTGACACTGGATTTGTCTCCCCTCCTACTGTGGCTACGGAGGATGGGGCTGCTTACAGCGTGGTGTTGACTAAGGCAGCCAAGGCCTTGGCTATTGAGCTCCCTGTCACGGCCGTGAGGACTAACCTCCTCACTGAGGTGTTCAAACCGCAGGCAAGCTCCTCGGAGCCTCTATTGCCGTTCAACGAAGCCCTTACTGACGTTCTGTTGGGCACCTCCACAGGCCTCCCTGTGATTTGGAACGTTGCCCGAAGCCTCCGCCCGGCTCCGGGCAACCCCAGCTTCCTGTCCGTTCACCATGTAGCAGTGGGCCTCAGTAAGGCCTACCAGTGCTAGGGGTTCTCCCTTCTCTGCACAGAGTCCTCAGACCATAGAATAGAAGTTGGCACAGAAACTGGAATAGAAAATGCAAGATTTATTAAACCTCATGATGTGGAACTACATTCACACAGCACCCTTCTGTAATGCATGAAGTAGAACCCTGAAAGGAAGGAGTTTGGTCCTTTTATACCCACACATGGGCTCAAAGGAAGGTGGTACAAGTACAAAATGCTGGTTTTAGGTACATATAAGGTCATACAGAAAATGCAGTCAACAAGTGGGAGGAAATAACAGTTTCTAATTCTGGTGATCACATCCTGACAGTTACAGACTAACAGCAGCTGCATGGACCGCTGCAAGCTCAACTGAGCATGTGCGAAGCAGAAGAGGCTAAATATCCCTTGTCACTAGGCAGATTTCAAGAGCAGTTAACAGAAAGGTAGGACAGAGCACATGGCAAACAAAATGGCTGACAGAAATACAAAATGGATTCCACAAAATGGACAAGATAGTCTCTAAATACAGGATGGCTTCTGCTAATGCTAACCTAATCGCTGCCAAATTACAACAACCCCACCTCCGAGAGCCTGGTGATCCAGGCCTCTACCTCCCAGACCGCATTCCCGACCGCTTCTCCGGATCCAAAAGGTACAATCAGTTTGGGAAGAAACTGTTCTCCCTGAGTTTGGGGTTGCGGTCTGTCAACACCGCCTGCCTTTTGGGCCGTTACACCCATTCTCTGTGAGATATAGTTGCGGAAGTGCTGCCGCAGTGCCCAGTGGTGGTCCAGGCAAAGCTTGCCCTAGCAGAGGGACGGGATGCAGCATGCTATTCAATACGATGTGGACTTAATACCACGGACTCGCTGGGTAGGGCAATTGCGACGACGGAGGCAGTTCGCCGCCATGCCTGGCTGTGGTCTGCCAACTTTTCGGGGGATGTCCAAGCCACCCTTATGGACATGCCTTTTGATGGCCGTCTCCTCTTTGGCGACAAGGTGGACAGTGCTCTGAACATTTCAAGGACTCCTGGGCTACGGCCAAGTCCTTGGGCCTCGGCCAACGCCAGCAAACTTCTGCCTTTCGTGGGCAAAGAAGGGGCGCCCCCACACGCCCAGCTAGCCACAGGCTACAGAACCAACCTCAACACGGTCGCGGACTTGGTAACTGCCGTGGCGGTACCGGGGGACACCGGCAAGGTCAGTCCACACCCGCCCCCGCAGCATCTGCCTCAAAATCCTCAGAGTTTTCAGGCCCATTCCACGCCAGTGGGGGGCAGGGTTCGCCATTACCTCCTCCACTGGTGCTCCATCACATTGGACAGGTGGGTGCTGCAAATCGTCTAAAGGGGCTACTCCCTCCCCTTCGAGGCGACCCCTCCAGCCATGCCACCGCAGTACCACCGCATGTCTGGGGATCACTTGCTACTTCTGCAGGAGGAAGTTACGGCCCTCTTGGCCAAGGGGGTCGTCGGGCGTGTCCCTGGGCCAGAAGTAGGACGTGGTTGCTATTCCCACTACTTTCTGGTACCCAAGAAGGGCAAAGGAGGCCTACGCCCTATCTTGGAACTACGGAGTGTCAACGGCTTCCTCCGGAATGAGAAGTTCAAGATGCTGACTTTGGCTCAGGTCCTAGCTGCCGTGGACCCGGAAGACTGGGTAAGATTGGACTTGCAGGACGAGTATTTCCACATCCACATCACCGTCCTGCCGGCCCATCGGCGTTACCTGCGGTTAACGGTAGGCCCCGAGCACTTTCAGTTTACCGTGCGCCCCTTCGGCCTTACCAGCGCCCCACGGGTGTTCACGAAAGTGATGGCGGTAGTCGCAGCTCATCTGCGCAGATTAGGGGTTTCAGTCTTCCCCTATCTCGACGATTGGTTGTTGAATGCGGAAGTAGTCTCCCACCTCCAGACTACGGCCGACCTCCTGCACTCACTGTGGTTCTCCATCAAGGTGCCGAAGTCACACCTGTGCACCTCTCAGAAGCTCCTTTTCATCGGAGCGGTTGTGGACTCAGTGCAGTTTCGGGTTTATCCTCTTTAACAGCGGGTTTCGGTCAGGTTGACGCTGCGGCTCCTAGGGCTGATGGCCTCCTGCATCCTTCTGGTACATCACGCCAGGTGGCGGATGCAGGCTCTGCAGTGGGACCTGAAGTTTCAGTGGGCACAGCATCAGGGCAACCTGTCCGGCCACGTCCGGATCTCAGAGGGCACTGCAAGACAGTTGCAGTGGTGGCTCACGAACCGTGATAGGGTCAGCGGCAGATCTCTGTCCCTACCCCAACCGGAGCAAGTAGTGGTGACTGTTGCGTCTCTGGTATCCTACAGAGTCCTGGCTCCTCATCAACCTTCGGGAGTTGAGGGCGATCCGGCTTGCACTGAAGTCATTCCCTCCCTCTGTCCGGGGAAGTGTGGTGCAGGTGTTCAATGACAACACCACTGCCACGTGGTACTGCAACAAACAGGGCGGGGTGGGGGTCATGCACCCTTTGTCAGGAGGCTTTGCACCTCTGGCAATGGCTGGAACACCAGGGCGTCACCCTGGTGGTTCAACACCTGGCAGGTTCCCTGAACGCCACGGCGGACAAACTCAGCTGCCGGTGCATGATGGATCACGAATGGCGTCTGAACTCGGACATGGCGCAAGGCCTCTTTCAGCAGTGGGGAGAGCCTTGGTTGGATCTATTCGCCACCGAAGAGAACGCGCAATGTCATCAGGTCTGCGAGTTGGAATTTCCAAGGCGACACTTGCTCGGAGACGCTTTTGGTCGCGAGTGGAGCTGAAGTCTGTTGTATGCCTTTCCGCCTATACCTCTTCTGCCCAGAGTGCTGAAGAAGATCAGGCGCGACCGGGCCCTGGTCATCCTTGTGGCTCCGGACTGGGCATGAAGATACTGGTATCCCGAGCTACTCAGCCTGTCAGTCGATCCCCCGATTCTTCTGTCTCTTCAGGAGGACCTTCTGTTGCAGCAGCAGGAGACTGTCCTCCACCCAAACCTGTCCAGCCTCCAGCTCCTTGCGTGGAGATTGAGCGGTGGCAGTTGAGGCCATTTGACTTGCCTCCTGAAGTCTGTGATGTGATTCTGGCAGCCAGGCGTCCCTCCACAAAATCGGTATACGCCTGCAGGTGGAACAAATTTGTGGCATGGTGCACAGCAAAGCCTGTGGATCCACCCCTCCCCCCTCCCCTCTCCTCCCCTCCCCTCCCTTCCCCCCCCCCCTTCCCCCCCCCCCCTCTCCTCCCCTCCCCTCCCTTCACCCCCCCTTCCCCCCCCCCCCCTTCTGAGGTTCTCCTCTTCCTCCTTTCTCTTGCCCAGCAGGGCTCTGCTCTGGGCACTATTAAGGGCTACCTCTCTGCCATTTCAGCCTTCTTGAGGCTTCCTGATCAGCCTTCTCTTTTCAAGTACCCTGTTGTAAATAGATTATTGAAGGGCATCAGGCACATGTTTCCTCCTGTTCCTTTCGTGATGCCTCAGTGGGACTTCAATCTTGTTCTAACCTATCTGACGTGCGCTCCTTTCAAGCCACTTCATAATTGCCCTCTTCGTCTTCTGACTCTTAAGACTGCATTCCTGCTTGCCATCACCTCTGACAGAGGAGTGAGTGAGCTTCAGGCTCTATCTTCTAAACCTCCTTTCCTTTCTGTCCGTCTGGACAAAGTTGTCTTAAAAACTCGTCCTTTCCTGCCCAAGGTCGTTACAGCCTTTCTTATCGGGCAGTCCATCACCTTGCCCGCCTTCTTTCTGCATCCTTCGAAGGAGGAGGAGAGGCTCCACTGTCTGGACCCAAAACGTGCGCTCTCCTACCTAGATTGCACACGCCTGTTCCGGGTGGACGACCAGCTCTTTGTTGGTTACGTGGGCACGAAGAAGGGATGGGTGGTGCACAAAAGAACCATCTCTCGGTGGGTCGTGTTGTGGATCAAGGTCTGTTACTCCTTGACTAGAAAGGAACCTCCTGTTGGGCGGAGGGCCCATTCCACTCGGGCCACGGCGGCTACTACTGCCCTGGGTCGGGGAGTCCCCTTGCAGGACATCAGTGTCGCAGCTATGTGTGCCTCGCTGCACACGTTTGCTAGACACTACTGCCTGGACGGCCGTTCTGTTATCCAGGACTTTCTGGTGTGATCTTGGTTCATAGACCCACCACCGGGGTTGGTATTGCTGCGGTATCTATTCTAAGGTAAGGTATCTAACACTAACCTGTTTCTTTCAGGTGTACAAGTTACTTGCCTTTGGTAACGATATATCTGTAAGAAACAGTAGTTAGTGTTAGATTCCTTACTGCCCCACCCATCCTCCCCTTTCTGTGAACTGATATCTAGGGTTAAGGTATTCCCTTTGAGGGCCCTAGTTTCATGACACCAGTGTCTGTCTCTGGCATGGCTCTGCGTTCCTGGTGTGGAAAGCTATGTACAAGAACTGATTACGGCACGCGAGGGCGGCGTCTAAGTACTCCGTCATTCCGGCGATCACGGCACCCGACGACTGATGTGGAGCAGCAGATGACGCCTACTGACGCGCATGGGGTACTGCTACGCAAAACTTTCTGGATCCAGTCTGACGACTGGTGATATTCTAAGGTAAGGAATCTAACACTAACTACTGTTTCTTACAGATATATCATTACCGAAGGTAATAAACTTGTGCTTCACTCAGAGGTGGTGCAAGGTCTCTTTCAGCGGTGGGGAGAGCCTCGGTTAGATTCACACCTTTCCGCATGTACCACTCCTCCCCTTACACCCCCCAAGTGCTGAAGATCAAGCACGACTGGGCCTAAGTCATTCCTGTGGCTCTGGACTGGGCACGGAGAGTCTGGTACCGAGAGCATGGCCATTGATCCTCCGATCAGACTGCCCATTCGGGAGGATCTCTGTCACTGCAACAAGGGACGGTCCTCCACCCGAACCTGTCCAGCCTCCACCTCCATGCATGGAGATTGAGCACCGACAGTTGACAGCTTTTGACTTTCTGCCTGAAATCTGTAATGTCATCTTGGCAGCCAGGCATCCCTCTACTAAAATGGAATATGCCTGTAGATGGAACATGTTTGTGACATGGTGCACAGCAAAGGCTGTATATACCCTTTCTGCCGCTCTTTCCAAGGTTCTCTTGTTCATACTTTCCTTGGCCAGCAGGGCTCTGCTTTTCTTGGGCTATCAGATCAGTCCTCTTTTTTCAAGTCCCCTATTGTGAATAGTTTCTTCTTTCCTCCATCTCCTTTCATAATGCCTCAGTGGGACTTGAATATTGTTTTAACTTACCTTATGTGCGCTCCTTTCGAGCCTCTTATCAACTGCCCTCCTAGGCTTCTCACCCTGAAATCGGCCTTCCTTTTGCCATCACCTCTGTTGCGCTTTACTGAAAAAGGAACCTCCAGTGGGGCTGTGTTCTCATTCAACTAGGGCTATGGCAGCTACCACTGCATTGGCACGTGGAGTCCCACTTCTTGACATCTGCTAGATGGCCACGTGTGCATGTTTACCAGACATTACTGCCTGGACAGTCCAGTCTGGAGGGATGGCTATTGTGCCCGTTCTGTCCTCCAGGACTTTCTGGTGTGAACTTAATTTGCAGCCCCTCCTCTAGGTTTGGGATTGCCAGGCTATCTATTCTAAGGTAAGGAATCTATAGCTAACTTATGTCTCTTACGGATACATAGTTTCTGAAGGTATGTAACTTGTTGAAATTAGACTAGATTGGGTCAGGAGGTTGCCAGTGCACCAGGACTTGACAGCACTGGGCCAGGTATACCATCCAGAACCAGCTACGTGGAGCTTAGCATGATGGTTCCTGAAGACTTAGAGTTCAGTCACTTAGGGATATTAGTAAGAGCCTGGAATACTTTAAAAAGGAAGTAGGCCAAGCATAAGGAGATGCTACACTGTAAAATGGAGCAGATGTATACACTGGGGTAACATGAAAGGGCTTACTAAGGATGCCACAAGACACTACTGTAGTCCAGTACTGCACATAATTTCTAAATGAGAACCTTTACTGCACCTCACTTGAGGTGCACTTGGCAGCCCTAGGGGTGTGTACCAGGGAAGTAATAGGAAAATATTTCCTCACTGCAGCTGTCATCAGAAGATTCCTAGAGGCAGTAAAGAGAAAGAACCTCCAAAGGCATGCCATCACCTATGTTGAATCGAAACCTGAAACTGACACAACAGATTGAAGCCCCTTTCCAACCATGCATGACATGACTCTAGCATTGAACTGATTGCTGTCATGTTATTGAGAGTTGGTGACCTTGAGCCCTTACAACACATAAACCTTACCTGCAAATATATAAGAAAACCAGTGGTGAAAAAAAAAAAAAAAGGTTATCCAAAGGGGTTATCACGTTCTCAAGTTAACCATGCTGTAAGCTTAGCTACATTCCTCCAGCAGCCTAAAGCGCAAATCAGGAAGAGCCCTACTGGTGTTGGAAGGGCAATTATGTACTATTTACAAAAAAAAAACAGACCGTAGCCTGATAGCTCAACAGATGTTGTAAGTGGGGCAGATCTTTTCTTTTTAACCTCATTTGCACAAACAAGTCAGGGTTTATCCAGTTCCTAAAGGAAATAATGTGGGATGGATGAACCAGACATTCAACAAAACAGTGGGGTATGACCCTGGTAGGAAAACCCAGGCCACATTCAACAAGGGAGAAGGAAGTAACACACTCCTTCCTCGCTAACATATCCTTAAATGACATCTGCTTACAGGTTTGTGGTATTCCATTCACATTTACTGTGTAGACATTCAAGCCAAAAAGGAGGTTCCTGTGGGACAAAAAGTACTCAAACACTTGTCTGCAAATACACATTCTAGTAATACCTGCCTCCCTAGGAAAGAGAATACCACTACAAAAACAATGCAAGCATATGAATCCAGAAAAGATTTACAAAACAAAATGATTAGTTATTGTAGGAGTAGTTTTGCAACTTGAAGACATTTCTGGATCCGCATGTGACACTCCCAACTCCTCAGACGAGGTGATTTTGCAAAAGGACGCTATATAAAGTATAAGAAAAGGAAATCATACAAGGAAGTTGCCAAAAGTGAATGAAAAAGAATCTGAAGATGGTGACTTTGTTGAAGGGTTTCCGGTGCGCATGTCTAATATAATACTAGTAGGGGCACTGTACTGTACGGATGACTGCTCTACAACAAAAAAAAGATAAAGGGCTAAAAGAAACTGTTATACACCCAAAACTAGATGGCGGAAGAATGCACAGCATGTTAATCCAGAAAATTCTTAAAGCCGCAAAGCTACTCCTACAGGTAAGTAACCATTTTGTTGCAGTACTTTGTAGGGCAGCACATGGATATGTTATTTTCAGTATAAGACAGACAAAAGTTTTCTGTTGCAAATTTTAGGAGCTGATCTGATGGATAATTAGTTTCTGTGTTGGAACGTTCCTTTTACACAGTCCTGTAAATGGTATTCGCATTACAGTAGTAGCTTCAATAATTTATTTTAAAGGGCTATCCCATGAATGACTTCCCAGTATGCATCACAACACCAGATGTTAATCAAATCAACATTATTTTATCGGTGATGGTTAGTAATGCAAAACTGGATAACGAGAACAGTTGTCTCTTTGTAGGATGGCACGTTTAAAATCCATCTACCAAAATGCTCGTGTCTGCTCAATAAAATATTCAATGAGATATGAAAATATTGAGAAGCCAAAATGCCAGCATATCTAGGTACAAAATCTGATCTGCTTTAGATAAGGAGAGTAAGAGAGGGAGAAAGGTGTGCACTGAGGAGCTACCTTTTGGTATGGCTCCGTCTTGGTTGTATGTTCTTACAACGAACTCCGTTGTAACGCATGCCTTTACCACGCATGCGTTACAACGGAATGCTATTTTCACGCATATCCTCCACGTATTTTTCCGTGGTGACGTCATACGTAATAAATAAAACACAGCCGTTTCCTTCCTCGAATACGCCGATTGCCTGCACAACTCGACTAAAGGTTAGTGTTTTTTTGGGGGGGGGGGGAAGCCCCCCCAACCCCCCTTTTTAGGTCGAGGTAATATCCGGTCTGCCAAAGGCAGACCGGAAGTCCGAGATTTATTGTCAGTAAGAGGGCTGCTTTATCCCTCCCTCTTTTTGGCTCTCCCTCCATTGGCTGGCTTCCTAAACAGAGGCCAGCCATTGGAGGAGAGAGCTGTCCCTCCGAATAGGCTCCGTCTTTTTCGGATTTGGGGGCGTAAGTTTTGCTGTTCTTTAGACAGTGACGTCGTCCGTCACTCAGGACAGCAAAACCACGCCCCCGAATCCGAAAAATTCAGAAGCTGGCGGGTGCCATTTTTTCTCGTTGCCCTGCGCTCTCCCTCCTCCCGTTCCGAGCTCCAGGCGTCGGAGGCACAAACTCTGGCTTCCTCGTTCTTGCCTTCTGCCCCCAGGTAAGGTTCCTAACTGTTGTCTGTTTAGCCATATCTCCGCCAACTTGGAACCCTCCCTCTCGTGTTGTATGTCTGGGCCCTCTACCCGATAAAGATGTTTCCAGGTTCGAGGGCCGGGACGGGTAGAATAAACAGCGGTGTGGCTGAACTCCCGGTGCCGCAGAAGCCCCAGGTCAATGCAGTGCCCTATGCTTGTGCCAGCAAATAAACTTCTGCCACGGTATGAGTGTTGTGTTCGCTCCTCTTAACGTCCGTGCGCTATCCACGGGTACGGACCAAGACCCTCTGTGGAGATAAAAACCTCCCCCCTCTTCTCCAGCGAACCTTTCCGGGCGCATCTGAAGGAAACTGGCTGCCGGGCGCTTCTTTAAAATAAAAATAAACCTTTCCTGCGCCTCTCGTTGGTATCCTCTGCTCACAGCTGCGATCGATTGAAGCCCAGACCCCCCCCCCCCCACCCCCCCCTTAGAGCCAGCCCTGCCAGCACTGGCAGGAAAAGGGGCGGCGCAGGCTGCAGATGGATTGTATTGGATTGTTGACATCAGGAATATAACTTTTATTGTAAGAATGCGGTGACGTGTAATGCGAGTACTGTCGTGGCATAGGCGGACTCCATACCCAGGGACGATAGACACTATTCGGGCCCCTTTATTATGCATTACACTCCTCTCGTATAACATGGGTACGGATACAAAAATAAGAGGTGGACAGGAGAAGTGTTAAAGAAGAAAACCATGCGTGTGTATTGTTGGGCAGGGTGTGCCGTGCATTGTTGAGATAGATGGCCCGCAGTGGCTTCCTCCAAATACTGCCTCAGTCTTGACCTGTTGAGTCATCGGTGAAAACACTCAGGTGAGCCCATGCGTGTGTGCAAAGATGTGCAGAGGAGCACACGTAGCCGCCTCCGGCCTGTCCTCTATCCACGTAAAATACATACAAAGCACTCTGCATGGCTGGGAAGAGAAACTGAAGGAAAATGCACACCCACTGCTTGTTACAAAAGAATTGCTGGAGCATGTTAGGTAGGGTTTGAATCTTGCCTTTTCAAGCAATGCATATTGGGGATGTCTTTCAGAGCCTTTCGAGTGTTGAGTTGTTGAACAGAAGGACGGCAATGGAGATTTGGGTACCCAGGTCAGGTTGCAAGTATCGGCTAGTAAGCCGTGGCTGCGCATGTCTAACACTGATCTGTGACATAACGATACAATGATGGTGTTGGACGCTTGTGGAGGGAGCTGTGCCCAGTTAGGGCCTGGGAGTACAAAACTTGGAGATGGTGAAAGGCATTTTTTTGCTTGCCATGCTGAGGACAGCAGGTTGACAGTCTTTCAAGTTATTAGCTGTGATGAAGAAGGTGTTGCACAGTTTAGGGAAGGATGCTAGCAATGTTGGGACACATTTCTTTCTCATAGGCGCAGTCATGGAATCGAATAGGCTGGGGTTGTCACTAAAAACAACGAAAATACTAGGCGAATGGTCATCAGATTGTTGCATTAGATTTATTATGAACTAGAATTATGATGCGTCTTGTTGGTAACCGATTTCAAATGATGTCTCTGTTCTTTGCAGGTTGTGTGGTAGGACCGTTGTTTTCTGTAATTACAATATGGATTATGAGTCACTCAAATGATGGGAGGCGAAGCAGGCTGAGAAAAGGTCTTCTGGACGATCTTTGGGATTGTGAACAGATAGTTTTGTGGTTTAGTAGTGGGGTTAGACTGTAATGCATTACAAGCAATTGTTTCCGTGGCTGGAGGTTTATTTTTTCGTAGAACATGCTTAGATGTTCCTTTAATTCACCTAGGTGAAAATGACTTGGTTCAATGGTCTGGTGTAGCTCTGCTGAAAATAATGAAGGGCGAATAAAAGAGGATATGGAGGTTATGGTCAGCGACGCATGTGGTGTGGACAGAGGTTGTACCGCAAAGGCTTGTGCACTGGGTGATCAAGCATAATGCAGTGGAGAAGGACAGGTGGAATGTGAATAAGGAGATACAAAGATTTTGCAGTTTCATCGAAATTGGCTTTCCTGAGCCTAGCAACATTTTGCAAGATGGTTTCTGGTTATTTAGGCAAGGCGGGTGCATCTTTCCTTCATGAACAAAAAACTCAACTTTCTTGATATACATGAATCCTTATAAAAAAAAGGTGGCATATTATGGTGTTAAGTGTGTTATTTGAAGCAACTATTTGAGTGTCGGGCAAAAAAGAAGACAGTAAAAACCTTGTAGGGGAAAGCTTGTTTGTGGCTGTTTGAGCAATAGCCTCAGTTATGTTTCTCGTGCCTCTGAAGACGTGATACAGTCCGGGCCTCTGTTTCCCCTTAAAGCCCCATTAACTAGCTTGGGCCTTGCCTGTTCGCTGTGGTGCCCTGGTCCTTCCTCACCTCCTGTTTGGGATTTTGGGAATGTGTTTGGAGGAGATCACTTTACAAAAGGCGCTGCAGCCTCTGAGGGATCCCTCTAACCCAAGGCCTGCTCCCAAGTGACAGCAGGCTCTCTCGATAGAGACAGGCCAAAGCGGGCCCTCCAACTCCCAGGGGTGCTCCCCTCCCGCTGTCCGTGTCTTTTTCCCGCCCCCTCCCGCTGATGAGGTCGCCGCTCTTGTTTCTCTTGTGCCTGGAGAGTTTGGCGGTGTATCAGGAAACGTTGCCTTTTATACCCGGTCCATGATGCGCTAATGAGCCTGGGATAGATTGTTCTTATTTCTCCTGACAGCTTATGTGTGCTGATCAGCGGCATGAGAGGTAAGTGCCGGTCTTGGGGTGGGAGGTATTTGTAGCATGTTTGTTTGTTGCTTATTGTTAGCATGCATTCCACATCACTCTCAAACACACTACCTCACAACTTTACTCTCTTTCTATCTCACTAGCTCACTCTCTCTCTCTATCTCACTACCTCACTCTATCTATTTCTATCTCACTATCACTACCTCACTATATCACGACTCACTCCCTCAAAAATTCACTACATCACTCTCTCACTAGCTCTCTCTCTATCTCACTACCTCGCTCTATCTCACTACCTCACAAACTCACTCACTGTTTCTATCTCACTACCTCAGAACATCCCTCTCCCTCACTACCTCACTCTTTCACTACCTCACTCTCTGTCTCTCACTACCTCACTCTCTATCTACCTCTCCCTCACTACATAACTCTCTCTACCTCACTACTCCACTCTATCTATCTCACTACCTCACTATCTCACAACTTCTCTCTCTCAAAACATCACTACCTCACTCTCTCACTACTTCACTCTCTAGCTCACAACTTCACTCTCTCTCTCTAACTCACTACCTCAATCACTCTCTATCTCACTACCTCACTCTTTCTATCTCACTACCTCACTCTTTCTATCTCACTAACTCACTTTCACTCTCTTTCACTACCTCTCTCTCCATCTCACTACATCACAACATCACTCTATGCTTATATCTCACTACCTCACAACATCCCTCTCCCTCACTACCTCACTCTCTCACTACCTCACTCTCTATCTATGTCAATACCTCACTCTCTCTCTATCTCACTACCTCACTCTCTCTCTGCTAATGCAATAGGTACCACATATGCAAAAAAAAAAGCTAATACCAATAGAAATTACAATGCCATTTATTTAGGGATGCAAAAAAGATTAAAAAAATGAGCAATACCAATAGCTCTACCTATAATATTGCCGAAACCATTGCATTGTAAATGCTTGTTTTAATTGTACCCTTTACCACACATGCCTTTACTACGTACCTCGTAGTAAACGTATGCGTGGTAAAGGCTTTCGTTGTAACCACGCATGCGTTGTAATGCATGCGTGGTTAAGGTTTTCGTTGAAACGGTCGCGTTGTAGTGGCCGTTTCCCCTCCGTCTTGAAGGGTTCGACTGGCATAATACAACCATGTTCCCTACTGGGAGCTAGAAGTCTGTACAAGCTCTTCCACAAAAAATACTTGGGGGCACAACATACCTACAAGAAAGGAACTGAAAAGCAAATGCAGCTATAATCGTGTGTCGGTGTAACGGACACATCAAAACAAAACGACAACATGCTTAGTCTTAAGAAAGCATGTGTAATTTTTTACATTACAAACAAGAGCAAACTGGGATTATTAACATGCTTTGCAGATAAAAGTAGTTTTTAGGTTGCAGCTCTATTAAAACAATGGATGCTATGAAACAAAAGATGATACGAAACAAACACTGCAAAAGAAAATGGAATAAGCCACAAAATACCTAGATGCTACAGAATCGTGCACCGTAGACTAGAGATAACAATAAACAAAACTTTAGACACTATGCTCTGAGACCTGCCGAGAAGTAGAAGACATGACGGTGCTGAAGGCTGATGGGAAAATCATTCTTAAAACCAGCATTGGCATAGCCAATAGGTCTCGCCTTTGGGACCTTATGTGTTTAGCCATAGCAATTGGATTTGCTGATATCTTTAAGATATGTTGCAGAGCAGCGTGGCTGCTGTGCAGGATGATAAGTTATATTAAAAAGTGGTATAGGCATTTTTGCTACCTTAGATATAACCAAGAAGATATTATGTACAGCTGAACAACCATATTGAAAAAATCAGACATGCACATCACAATGGTTAGTGCGTCTATCTGCCGGAAGCCTGTTACAAGCCTATGAGTGTCAGCTTGATCTACCTCCGATTTTTGTTAGAACATTTACTTAAACCCACATATGTATCTGGAAAGTGTACTTTCACACTTCGGGGCATCTTGAAGCTAAAACATATCTTTATTGTTAACCAACTCAATGTATCGATATTGGAAGGATGAAAGGTTAAGTGAGCCCTGTTGGGATTTGAACCTCTCACCATGAGATCGAAAACACATCACAGGAGCGGATGCATTAAGCCACCAAGCTTGATGACCAAACCCCTACATCAGAAATTGATATGATGGTACACAGCAGCAGTGGAAGTAATGTTGCCAAGTCTGAATGACCTTTCCTAAGTCTCAGACCTTCGTCCATTTGCTACAAAGCTTTTTCTGCTAAAAGATGGAAGGAAATCTATAGAGAACTATATCACAAAGACGAGACCAATAATGGAAGTCTGTTGCAATCTTCTACTTTCACTCCTCCAGTATGTTTGCACTTTTTTGGATTGAGCGGCTCGGTTACCTGCATAGGAAAAAAGGAAATGTTTCATAATTATGGTGACTCTGCCTGCTAGATCCTTCCACTTTGTCATAGGTCTTATTACAAGTTATAGATGGTTGTCTTTTGCATCTCGGAACAAGCTTCTAAGTGCTTCCACGGCCAGGCTGGTCCGGTGCCGCAGAGGCTGTTTCCACTGTCTTTTACCTATCAATGGTCACATCATGGACTAAAGCTGCTGTATACTGTTGCTCGGATCCACCGTGCCTACAACTCCCTGAGGCTAAAAAAAGTAACTGACGTCTGTAAATATGATATAGGATCACACTGACAATCAGGGCTTACTCTGGCAAACTCTAAACAAGCATAACCAACTCTTCTGAGTGTGTAGGTGCACGCAGCTGATCCGGCGTGAGTGGGTTAGAGGCAATAAGGAGTGTCAGCTCGCTTACATGGCCACCTCACCATAGTAGCCCATGGCAATATTGCAAATTTCTCCATGAACTACGGTCTCAAATTCACAATATGATTTGCCTTAAACACCCTTATAAATCAGTTACATTGTACGCTAAATCGCGCTTACAAAGCATTTCTGCTCCAATGTCAAAGCTGTCAAAAATAATAGACAAAAAAAAAAATTAACAAACAAGAAAACATGGAGTATTTTGGCCAATATTTGCGTGAAAAAGGCAAGGTTAATCTACCTTAGCCTGACAGAAACGACACAATGATCACCTTTAACAGCAATACTGAAGCGACACTCAATGAGATGAATGAAGTTACATGCACTCTCAATAGAAAGAGGAGGGTTAAAAAAATAGATGTATTTAATGAGCTGCACTCGTCAAGGAATAAAATATAGTTAAAGTGGGAGCAGGCAGAGCACTTTCATCACAGTTACCCTGAAGACCGAATTTGAACATTAGCCGACCACACCCTCACCAGGGACCTGCTGTTGGAGCTGGAGGTATTTCTTCACAGGAGACATTAGGTCGACGTAAGGAGGGAGTGCAACGATGTACATAGCCAAGATTTTAAGTGTACATTATTTCTGTAAAGTAGTTGTTTTGAAATTGGTTCCTGTGATGTAAACAACAACTACCCCTGCAAATGAAGGAGGATAACACCGCTCTGAAGCTATAGGGTACAAGGTGGTTCTGGGCGGAGGTGTCGGGGATGGACAGATGAGAAGACTGGGTATTTCTGTAATGTCATAGAGATGGGGGAGAAGAGCACAGGCTACGTGGGGTTGGACCCATCCCATGATATTTTAATCCCAAAAGGAGGGAGGGAAGGGGGGTTGGTTTGAGAGATAAATGAAGGGTCAATGCCTGATTGATGGAAGTTTAAGGAACTGTTACTAAGCGGTTTGTGGGATGTGGGGTGTTTCGGACTCCCAGACTTTGAATATCCGGGGACTGGGTCACTGTCAAGGGCCCATTATCTCTGACATCTCATAACACTGCGCACAGCCATGAGGAGGGGTGAAGCCCGGGCAATGGCTTTTAGGGCTCCGATAAATGGCCTGAGTATGGTAGATTTAATCATGAGTTCTCGCACTGGAGTTATAGAAGCTGGCGGGTAGTATATGGGAGCTCTTGTCAGTGTTTTACAGCCCATATAATAGGCATGTAAAGAGACGACACACCCTTGTGGCTCGATGTAGTTTTCTCCTGCAGATTGGTGATATGATAGGTATGACACGCTCGCCATGTTCCTACTGGGGGTGGATGCAGACAGGTAACTGGCTGGGGACACTGACACCGGAGGCTTGTGCTACTCCTTCTGCCAGGATTCTCTAAGCTCCGCACAGTCAGAACCCGAGATATACTGTATTTCTTGTGACACTGCCCTCTTTTACATACTGTACGCTGGGGGTTCCAGGCAACTGGGCCCGGCCGACCTCCCGCTAATGTCCGAGGGAGATCCACCCTGCTTTTGCATCCGGGTAGAGGGCTCGCAGGGTGGATGACAAACAAGCCTCCCTCTTTACAGCTCAGTTGGTTCCTGGATGCTTGAAACAGTTCTGATAAGCAGAACAAGCAAGGTCAACCCCGTCTGAGGGGCACTGCGGCTGCCCAGCTTCCACCACACAACGGCTGACGTCCCTCGCACTACGGCCTGTTCCTCCTGCCCATTCTGCGTGAGGAGGAAGAAGGTCACGTGCACTGAGGAAAGTCAACTTCTGCATTCATTTGCGATGTTCGTTTAATTGATTGGGCGGAGTAATTGTCAAGCGTGTTTGGCATCTGCATGGAGCCTACACGAGGGCATTGTTCCTGGCGCGCATTCATCTCAGCCAAGGGCAGCGGGGTTATCGGACAGAACTCTGTGAGGCCAGGAAATTAATCTGCATGAAGTAACCGAGGACTCTATGTCCTAGTTGTGGCCATTAATGAAAGTCAGAATAATTGCATTGAGGCATATATGAAATAGCTAAAATATCGGGCACTTTGACAAACAAGCTCGCGCACCAGCAGGGGGAGGCACGCCCGTACCTCGCGTGACAGCAGGGCGGAAGAGGGGGCCTGCGTGATTGACTTGCGCCAGCAATAATTGCTACCATATGGTGCCGCTGGCTTCCGCAAGTGAATCTCCACACATACACGCGTTGCCATTGAAGGCAATGGAACGCGTGCACGGTTGTGGGTGAAAAAGGGGACCGATGGCTAAAGGTCTCCTCCTATGTAGCACATGCATGCTGCATAGGCGAGACCTGAAAAGGACGAAGATCAAGAAACTTTCAGAGAGTTCAGCTGTAACTAATTAGATAGCTATAAGAACAGCATTAAGCACAAGCCTAGAAGAAACCTTAAATGTGTACACGTAAATTATGCATGAGATGAGTTTAAAAGAAAAACAAAGGAAAATAGAAACTGCTTGGCTCATTGAAGTCTGAAAATTAGTAACTATAGGTATTCTAATCTAGAATACTTAAACGCATTCAAATGTATTACTGAATAATGCAAGAATTTGTATTTTGAATGTTCATTTTCAAAATGTATTATGGTGTTTTCTGTCCTTAAGAAAGGGTAAGCCAGTCTGTGATTGATAAAAGATTGTGTACTATAATTGTTTACTGCCAAAAAAATTCAATAAGAAAATAATAGAGAATGATTCTGTTAATGCTTCATTTATAACAGCTTGGCCTAATGTTGCTAATCTGACCGAGAGAGAGTGATGATATCATGCCACACTGGTACATCAATGCAATATAGACATACTCATTTTTATGTTGTATTTTGGGAGGAGTATGAATAGTATATATTAGCATTTCGTCGACAAAAACCCAATCATGACTTAAGTCACAATTGTTCTACATTTTCTTGACTACTTTCCATATAATTCTAAAACATTACATGGAAATATATCTAAAATATGTAAATTCTGAAAAAGAGGCACCAAAAAAATGCTGCACTAATCTGTCCGTTGTCCATAACGGTTTAACAGAAACTCCAGAATGCAAAATCTTATTTGCATCATAATACATTCTTTACAAACTAGAATTTGCTTAACAAGTGGGACCATGAACTCTTGCGTCCTCTAGATCAGTCGGTCCGTTTGAGTTGTAAAGATAGATGCCAAACTATCAAAGTTGAGTGATGATTTATAGAACTTCCAAAGCCGAAGACTGCAGAGTCTTACTTTAAGAGAATACCCCAGGTGTCAGACTCGATATGGAAGTTTTCATAACAGTGCCCATGTACACCGGTCGGTGACGCATCTGGCTCTGCTTTGTCTTTGTTCTACTCTGGAAGTGACGGACTGAAGCCATATAAGATCTCCACCTGTGTGTGCCAATGTATGTTCCTTTTCTTCGGTGCCTTCGAACACTGATTCTGAGCTCTGCTCCCAGTGTGCAAGGGAAAATTGCCCTACCCCAATCAAATCTGTCTCAACTCTGGCCAGGAATACACTCTAACCCACTCCAGCGCACCTGGGTCCCGTAAAATCTGATTCATACAAACCACAGAGCCATCCTCAGTTGCCCAGCCAGCTTTTCGGTTCCAACCCTGACCAACGTTTGCTGGTACTTTGAGATGACAAGGGTGATATTTACCACAACACTATGATGGCATTCCATATATGGATTTACATGAGGCCAGTGGTCATGATACTTCTCCATATACGCCCCCCCCATTAAGCCACAATTCCCTCAAAAGTACTATAGTTATCAGATGTGCTGTTGTGGCCCTCGATTTAGAACTTCCTTGTGTTGCGTATAAAACAAAAGTGCTAGTGAAGCTTTTCAGCGTGAGCATCTTCTGAGCCCTTACTATCATTCAATGAAGCAATGACACCCTTTTTATCACGTAGCTTATACCTTTTTGTTGCCTTCCAGTAAACACCAGCGTGGCCAGGTAACAAGTGCTCCTGATTTTCCTCATGCAACTTCTTACGCTTGGGAGTTTGGTTGTCCATTCTTGCACCTGCAAGGCAGATCTTAATTTATTCCCTACACCATCCTCCGAACAGGGAGTTGACATTAATTGAAGTGTTTGGGAAAAACACTGTTCTCCTCAGCTATCCTAGCTTGACACAGTTAGTGCCATTTGTTTACTAGGCCCTTATATATATGCCCTCTGGGAAATGGTCCGAGATCTTGCCAGCAGTCCCAGAAAAGTTCAGGGCCTCCTTGTTTCAAACCATTCAGAATGGTCAGGATGCGGAAAACGATGTGGTTCAGACTGGCATGGATAAATCAGACTATTTGGCATGAACAGTTGGCAGTAGTGTTGTGCTCCTTCACACATGGATAAGATCCACAGGCTTTTCAGGAGATGTGCAGTGACCCCTCAGGAACGTGCAGGATCCTGCTTTTAGGTGTAAAGCGGATTCTGTTGTGTATCTATTCAAGGAAATCTAGGCCATGGTGCTCTCTTAATGGCTTTCATTTTTTCCCAGGGGGTTCCCTCATCAGTTCTGGTGCTTCAAGGGCAACTCCAGAGGTTTGGCATTTAGACAGTGTCAGGCTCCCCTACCCCCACTGCAGTCACCTCAGTACTTGCATGGCCGACGACTTGGATCAGGTAATCACTGTTCAGGTCACCAGATGCATGGATCCTCCCATTCTCCACCCGCCCCTGTGGCACCAGCCTTCAAACCACTTTAGTTTCCTTTTAGCTGCATAAAACCACCCAGTGGGAGAGTCATGATTCAACTTTTTTTCATAGGGTGGCATTCCATCCAGAGCAGTTATTCTGGTCTCTGTTTTCCATTGCATACTACCGATTGGTCCTCCAGACCGTCAGACAAAGCTGTCCCATTTATTTTTCTTTATGACCCTCTACAGCTTCTGCCCACATCGGAGCAGCTCTCCGAGGAGCACCTATCTAATTTACTGCAAGCACTGTAAGCTCCTTTGCCCAAAGAGGGCCATATAGAAAGTACCAGCCTTTTGATACAGGGATGGGTTGTTGCTCCTGCTATTTCCTCAGGCAGAATAAGGATGGGGACTTTCAGCCTGTTCTGCAGCTTCCCCCTCTGAATGCCTTCCTGTGGAAGAACAAATTCAGAATGCTCACACTTGCCCAATTTCTGTCTTCTCTGGATCTGAGTAAGTGGCTGGGAAAGTCTAGACTTTCATGGCTTATACTTTCATGTTCCCGTCTTGCAGTTCCAAAATGTTACCTGTGGTTTCAGGTTGGCCTGGATCATTTTCAGTTTGCCATGCCAAAACATGTATTTTGATCACACATTTTTACAGCAGCTTTTTTCCCAAGCATAGCAAAAAAAAGTAAATTAAAAGCAATAATAAATGATAAAATCTTAACATGTAAGACAACATATATTAATATTCATCACTATGTTTCATAGTAAGATTAAAAATCCCTATCCAATATGGATTCACAATTTCCACATTCATGGTCAAAACATTTCTTTAAACCCAAACAATAACACTGCTTGTGTCCCACAATAACTTGCGAAATGAAGGAATTTAAAACATACATTTTATAAATAGGAACAAATTCCCCAAAGAAGCACAATATAAACGTACAACCACTTTTGTGTTTAGTGGAGCCTGAAACCAGTGAAAACTGAAGTTGAGGGAGCAGTACCATGTATCTTTTACATCTGGTAAGAAAAAATAGAACCTACTTTTTCTCTTAATATGTATCAAATCAAATATTTTATTTATTCCTTTTAAAGATGGGCAATATAAAATTGGCTAATAGTATTGGGTATAACATCGGTACACTCTACCCTGAAAAATTCTCTGAAGGTGGAAATCAGAACAAAACGAGAGAGAGAGAGAAAATATATATATATATATATATATATATAGTCATGTGATCAAGACCCAATTGAGGGTCGAAACGCGTCATGGCGGACAGGCTGGTCGATTAAATAAAATAATCCTGATTGGCACAGATTCTGGGTCCACTTATCGTCTTTTGAAACCAGTGGCATCTTTAAACGGCGACTTTGGAGATATATATATATATATATATATATATCGTCACAAAAGGTTTCCTTGTTCAGAAAGAAACGGAGAACCACAGCGGGGAATGCCAGGAGGAAAATTTATTATCACAGGAGCAATGGCATGACGCGTTTCGGACTGTGCCTTCATCAGATGCCTACTCTGTCACAGCAGGTCCCGACAGGCATCGCAAAAGTAGTCCCAATCGATCTCCCATTGGTGGATGCTCAGGTGGGTGGGGTGAAGTCACAAACAGTACTGTAGTTGCATCGGCAAACTGCAAGTACCAGCATGCACCTCTCTCGGCTTGCGGGTAAGTTCCTTCTTTCCAACCCTGTGTCCTCCTGAGGGCCCTGAGCAGAATATGAGCGTGGGTTGCGGTGCTTGGCAGGTCGATGCCGGTGAGATGAATAGTCCTCCCGGGTCCCCAACGCTCCAACCGCATTAAGTCCAACCTCAGTTACAGCCTGAGACCACGGATGCAGTGATCCTAATCCCTCCGTGATGTCACGGTCTGCCAGTTGTGCAGCGGCACTTAGCTGAGACTGGATGCGGTGGGTTAAGAGCCTGTCCAATACCTTGGATAGTGAGAGAAATGCCGAAGCTGTCCTTAGGGCTCTTTACCCAGAACGGAGCGGGACTCTCCAAAGCGCCCAGGACTAGCGCTATAAAATGTCACAAAAGGTTTCCTTGTTCAGAAAGAAACGGAGAGCCACAGCGGGGAATGCCAGGAGGAAAATTTATTATCACAGGAGCAATGGCATGACGCGTTTCGGACTGTGCCTTCATCAGATGCCTACTCCGTCACAGCAGGTCCCGTCAGGCATCGCAAAAGTAGTCCCAATCGATCTCCCATTGGTGGATGCTCAGGTGGGTGGGGTGAAGTCACAAACAGTACTGTAGTTGCGTCGGCAAACTGCAAGTACCAGCATGCACCTCTCTCGGCTTGCGGGTAAGTTCCTTCTTTCCAACCCTGTGTCCTCCTGAGGGCCCTGAGCAGAATATGAGCGTGGGTTGCGGTGCTTGGCAGGTCGATGCCGGTGAGATGAATAGTCCTCCCGGGTCCCCAACGCGCCAACCGGATTAAGTCCAACCTCAGTTACAGTCTGAGACCACGGATGCAGTGATCCTAATCCCTCCGTGATGTCACGGTCTGCCAGTTGTGCAGCGGCACTTAGCTGAGACTGGATGCGGTGGGTTAAGAGCCTGTCCAATACCTTGGATAGTGAGAGAAATGCCGAAGCTGTCCTTAGGGCTCTTTACCCAGAACGGAGCGGGACTCTCCAAAGCGCCCAGGACTAGCGCTATAAAATATCACAAAAGGTTTCCTTGTTCAGAAAGAAACGGAGAGCCACAGCGGGGAATGCCAGGAGGAAAATGTATTATCACAGGAGCAATGGCATGACGCGTTTCGGACTGTGCCTTCATCAGATGCCTACTCCGTCACAGCAGGTCCCGACAGGCATCGCAAAAGGAGTCCCAATCGATCTCCCATTGGTGGATGCTCAGGTGGGTGGGGTGAAGTCACAAACAGTACTGTAGTTGCGTCGGCAAACTGCAAGTACCAGCATGCACCTCTCTCGGCTTGCGGGTAAGTTCCTTCTTTCCAACCCCGTGTCCTCCTGAGGGACCTGAGCAGAATATGAGCGTGGGTTGCGGTGCTTGGCAGGTCGATGCCGGTGAGATGAATAGTCCTCCCGGGTCCCCAACGCTCCAACCGCATTAAGTCCAACCTCAGTTACAGCCTGAGACCACGGATGCAGTGATCCTAATCCCTCCGTGATGTCACGGTCTGCCAGTTGTGCAGCGGCACTTAGCTGAGACTGTATGCGGTGGGTTAAGAGCCTGTCCAATACCTTGGATAGTGAGAGAAATGCCGAAGCTGTCCTTAGGGCTCTTTACCCAGAACGGAGCGGGACTCTCCAAAGCGCCCAGGACTAGCGCTATAAAATGTCACAAAAGGTTTCCTTGTTCAGAAATAAACGGAGAGCCACAGCGGGGAATGCCAGGAGGAAAATTTATTATCACAGGAGCAATGGCATGACGCGTTTCGGACTGTGCCTTCATCAGATGCCTAATCCGTCACAGCAGGTCCCGACAAGCATCGCAAAAGTAGTCCCAATCGATCTCCCATTGGTGGATGCTCAGGTGGGTGGGGTGAAGTCACAAACAGTACTGTAAGTGCGTCGGCAAACTGCAAGTACCAGCATGCACCTCTCTCGGCTTGCGGGTAAGTTCCTTCTTTCCAACCCTGTGTCCTCCTGAGGGCCCTGAGCAGAATATGAGCGTGGGTTGCGGTGCTTGGCAGGTCGATGCCGGTGAGATGAATAGTCCTCCCGGGTCCCCAACGCTCCAACCGCAGTAAGTCCAACCTCAGTTACAGCCTGAGACCACGGATGCAGTGATCCTAATCCCTCCGTGATGTCACGGTCTGCCAGTTGTGCAGCGGCACTTAGCTGAGACTGGATGCGGTGGGTTAAGAGCCTGTCCAATACCTTGGATAGTGAGAGAAATGCCAAAGCTGTCCTTAGGGCTCTTTACCCAGAACGGAGCGGGACTCTCCAAAGCGCCCAGGACTAGCGCTATAAAATGTCACAAAAGGTTTCCTTGTTCAGAAAGAAACGGAGAGCCACAGCGGGGAATGCCAGGAGGAAAATGTATTATCACAGGAGCAATGGCATGACGCGTTTCGGACTGTGCCTTCATCAGATGCCTACTCCGTCACAGCAGGTCCCGACAGGCATTGCAAAAGTAGTCCCAATCGATCTCCCATTGGTGGATGCTCAGGTGGGTGGGGTGAAGTCACAAACAGTACTGTAGTTGCGTCGGCAAACTGCAAGTACCAGCATGCACCTCTCTCGGCTTGCGGGTAAGTTCCTTCTTTCCAACCCTGTGTCCTCCTGAGGGCCCTGAGCAGAATATGAGCGTGGGTTGCGGTGCTTGGCAGGTCGATGCCGGTGAGATGAATAGTCCTCCCGGGTCCCCAGCGCTCCAACCGCATTAAGTCCAACCTCAGTTACAGCCTGAGACCACGGATGCAGTGATCCTAATCCCTCCGTGATGTCACGGTCTGCCAGTTGTGCAGCGGCACTTAGCTGAGACTGGATGCGGTGGGTTAAGAGCCTGTCCAATACCTTGGATAGTGAGAGAAATGCCGATATATATATATATGTATAAAATCATGTGATTAAGACCACAGTCCGGTGGCCGGACTTTGTGATGTTACAATAAACAGTCTTTCATCTACTTGGAGTCTGTGCCTGTGTGTTCCTCCAGCGTGACAAAACCTTGGGATTTATATGCAACCAGCATTCGTTTCCTTTACCTGAAACAAACCAGAGCACGCAGAGGGGCTACAAAAATTCCATTTTATTTCAAAAGTGTATGACTCGTTTCAGCAGGTGTGCTTTCATCAGATGCGTGGCTCACAGGTTTGTCTCCACAGGTTTTTTTTAACACAATGCTGCCTCTGTGATTGGAGGAAGCATCCGGTTAGATTTCAATTGGAGAAAAAATTCATAGCCACTCACATAGACTTCAACTCTCAGCATTCCACAGGGTTGCAGTGGCAAAACCTGGAAATGCAGTTGTCACCTCAAATGAGAATCGGCTGTGCCAACCAGTCCTGTGATAGAAATATAGATATAGATATATATATTTTTTGAACTGTGAACAAAATATGAGGGATAGCAAAACGCGTCGGTTGTCTCCTCAACCTTGGTTGTATTGGAAATAAAACAATTGGAGAATAAAAAAGCCTGTGAGTGCGTTATTCGAAAGTAATTTGTGAGGATTCGACTGTGGAAATATATATATATATATATATATATATATATATATATATATATATATATATATATATATATATATATATTCAAAAATAAGATTCTCCTTCTTCCTGGAAATAATCGTCCAGCACTCCAGAAGGATTAGGTCACCCAGATCTTTATTTTGATGACAAACATCTACGCGTTTCAGCAGTCTCAGCTGCCTTGTTCACAATGTTGGAGTGCCATTATTTTTTCATTAAAATAGTCAGTTACAGAATAAGAACAGTGAGAAAGGACTACCACAGTTTCAAAACATTTGCCTGCACACTCCTTCTCTCGTTGAAAGTGGCGCCCATATTTCAGTGTATAAGGTGCACACATGAACAGCTAATCACTTGGATAGTTCCAATGTGTATTCCGCCTAAATGAAAATGCAGAATATTATTCATTAACAGATGTTTGTACCATATTTCAACTTCATCTTCCTGGATTTATATACATCACAGAGGTATTACACTCCTTGCATTTCTAATCCATAACGAAAAACAAGAACTAATAAAGGCTCTATTGAACATCTTTCCAGCAATGCCCCCAACTTTAATATGTTAGGAGACTTTAATATCCATTTAGATGAATCTGACACCCCGGCATGTCAGAGTTTGATGACAGCGCTGGAGGTGGTCCAATTCAAACAAATCATCAAAGGTCCCACACATAAAGCAAGACACACACTTGATCATTGCTATACTAATTTAAGCACGCTCGAGTTCAAAAACTCTATTATAGTCCCTTGGTCTGACCACACTCTCCTGTCCTTTTCCCTTACCCCCCAGGAACAGCCAGGCCAGGCTAATCTTTCTTTGAGTTTGGTCCAAATTGTCAATGGATAAATGGAGTGCGAACTTTATAGAAACCCTGCCTGAAGCTAGCAATGATCCTTTAGAAGCACGTGCTTGCTATAATCATTGGTTGGAGGCATCATTAGACCGGGTCCTCCCTAAAGTTGAATTCTCCCATCGTAGTGGGGTGAATAAAATAGCTTGGTATACTCCAGAGCTCAGAGCCCTTAAACAGCTTTGCAAGCAGAAGGACAGGATGTGGAGGAAAGATTACCTTGAAGCTAGCAAAAATAGCTATAGGACAGCGTTACGTAATTATAAGCGGGCTATCAAAGCCACCCAGTCCTACTACTACCAAGAAAAAATTACATCTGCCGCTAGCTCTTCTAGGGAAATCTTCAAAATCTTTAAGTCCTTAGTCACCCCTCCTATCCCCACTACTGACCCTCTTCTTGCCTACACGCGCTGCAGGGAGTTAGCAAACTTCTTTGCCTCGAAGGTAGCAGACATCTATTTGTCATTTCAGGGGACCCCCGTAGGACCATTTCGTCCCCAGCCCTAGATTTTATCCTGCTCGAGGAATTCACCCCCCTCGATTGTCTGAATGTTCAATCGCTTTTGGGTAACCTGAAATCAGGCTCACCGGCTGATGCAGCACCACCAACTGTCCTTAATATGGTCTCAGACACGGTGGCCCTGGTGATTCGGGAGGTGATTAATACCTCCCTGGCAGCTGGGTTAGTTCCTCCCTCTTGGAAACAGGCAAGAGTAAAGGCGTTACGGAAGAAACCCAGTCTTAACCCTGAAGATTGGGCCAACTACCGCCCTATCTCCTTGCTGCCCACTATCAGTAAGCTTGCCGAAAAACACGTAAACTCCTTGTTATCCACTTTTATCGAAAATAACAACTTACTACATCCTACCCAGACTGGGTTTAGGTGCAAACAGTTCACTGAAACCGCCCTTATTGCAGTAGTAGAGGAAACAAGGAAGATTGTAGATGGAGGTAGCTGTGCTGCCATACTGTTATTAGACCTCAGTGCGGCCTTTGATACTGTTAATCATTCTATTGTGATTCAAAGGATGAGTAATATAGGTATCACTGGGACCTCACTGAGGTGACTACAGTCCTTCCTCTCCGATCGAACCTTTTCGGTGTTCGAGGATGACGTCTCATCCCCCCTATGCATCTACATTGTGGCGTTCCCCAGGGTTCATTCCTCAGCCCGACCTTATTTAACATCTATATGAGGTCATTGGCTGAGGTGGTGTTACCCTGGGGGTGCAATTGGTGACCTATGCTGATGATACTCAGCTTATCATCACTCTTTCTGGGCAGGAGTCGACCCATGACAAGCTTTCCTCCTGTCTTAGCAGAGTCCGCGAGTGGATGGATGATTCCTTCCTGAAACTCAATGGAGCAAAAACGGAGGTCATGATGCTGGGACATAATGCACCCTCCTCGGTGGAGGGATGGTGGCCGAATATTCTGGGCCAGCCCCCTCCTCCAAAAGAGCGAATTAAGAGTCTGGGAGTTTGGCTGGACCCAGCTCTTAATTTTTTGGTGCAAGCTCGGAAGGTAGCAGCTACCTGCTATGCCCTGATTAGATCACTTAGGAAAATCATTGGGCTACTTCCGTTTGAGTCTAGGCGGATACTAGTACAGGCTCTGATTTTAACTCGCCTGGACTACTTCAACGCAGTTTACCTAGGGGCCCCACAGGGGACACTTAGGGTCCTACAGACTGTCCAGAACTGTGCAGCCCGGATGCTACTAGACATTCCACGAAGAACCTCAGCCAAACTAGCGCTTCGGCAACTACACTGGCTGCCAGTACAACAAAGGATTGAATTTAAGGCCATGACTATTGTTCATAAAGCCCTGACCAAGACGGGACCCGATCTCATTCAACCTTTGTTCCGCCCCTATCAAACCAGCAGGACTCTAAGATCCAGTAATAAGAACTTACTGGCAATCCCAAGGATAAGGAGAAGCCGTATGGGCGGCAGGCGTTTTGCTTTACAGTCCGCAAAACTCTGGAACAACCTCCCAGATGTTATTCGTCTGGAGGAGAACCACCTCAGGTTCAGGAATATGTTGAAAACATTTCTGTTCCCCTAAACCATCGGGGATGAATAGACCACCGAAGCGCTGGGATGCCTCCGGGTAACCATGCGCTATACAAATGTGTAGTCATTCATTCACATCCGGTAGTAGCAAAATCGCATCTATATATGTGCACCTCTAAATTTTACAATGAATGTTTTTCTTTGTACATTTTTTCAACAATAAGAAAAAATGGTGTTACCAGGGAAATAAAGGTGGTATTATTTTTCCATTCTGTATACCAACAAAAACGTTAATTCACCTTATAACAAAGTGCTTATGCTTTGTGCACAAAAATTTACAAGAAGTATGTAAATAAAATTACCATTTACTTACAGATTAAAATCAAACTGAAAACTATTATTTTTCCCCAAAGTGTTTGCCAAGGGAACATAATGAAAATTGCTTTTTTTGTTGCAGCCTTCAAATACAAAAGAAAGAAAAAAATCCATCACAAAAGCTAATCTTTTTATTTCACCTATTGAATACACAGCATGGTTAAATAAAAAAGGTGTCAAAACTTAACCAGTCTTTCCTGGATTTTTTAAAGGAGAAGAGAATTAAGAACTGAAAACAAAACTTGTTTGTTCGCAATGTAGAACAGTAAAGAAAAAGGTCAAATATTATGAAAGAGGCAAAGCATAATGAGTTAAAGTGTATTGCATTATAAAATTAAAGTATTTTTTTTTATTTGAAAGAAACATATAGTGATAGATTCCTTACCTTAGAATTAAACTCCGGCGTCAGACTGGATCCGAAAAGTTTTTCGTCAGCAGTACCCCTGGCATCAGTAGGCGTCGTTGAGCGGCTATGCGTGCGTCGCGTCGGGATGACCTCGCCGTTCGTTCTATTTCCGCGCCAGCAAGCGCAGATCCAGGAACAGCAAATACCCCCAGTCTCTTTTAGACTGAGTGTTTTTGAGGCCTTTTACCTTGTCTTTTCGAGTTGATCGACTCCTTGTGTCGTAGGGATGCCTGGGTTCAAGAACTGTGGAGACTGTCACTGCATAATGTCAGTGACGATCCCACACCGCGTGTGTCTCCTCTGCCTGGGGCGCGACCACAGCCCCAAGTCGTGCCCCGACTGCTGGGCCATGGCACCGAAAACTTTGAGGGAGCGGTCCCGAAAGTTCCTTGAAGTCCGGCAGTCGGCTCTGCGCTGCTCGCGGTCCCGGTCCCGTGGGAGGTCGAGGGACCGGTCACAGAGTTGTCATCATCATTCTTCTCGATCTAAGTCTTCGCTCTCGGGGTCAGGTAAGTCGAAGCATTCCAAGAAGTCGTTGAAGAAGCATTGTCGCTCTTCGACTTCCCCTCGCGGGTGCGGGCAGTGCCACCTCCGAGGCTCCGGCGGAGCCTGCGACATCGCCCCCAGTCTACCCCCCTTCCCGGGTACAGGAGTGACGCCTGCTCAGGTGCAAGAGTTTCTTGCTGCCGTGGCCCAACTCTTTGGGCCGTCTGGCCCCGCTGGTGCGCCTCTGGGCCCCGCAGGCCCGATGGGGGGTCCTGCTTTACCATCTCCGGCGGCTCCAGTCCCGGTGTCACCGGAGGCTCCAGCCCCTGTGACGCAGGCCCCCCAGGGATCCAGGATTGGACCCCGATCGACGCCGATAGACCTAGTGACACCTCCGCCGACCTCCCCGTCACCGCTTCTGACATCACCTGCTCCTCTGGACGACGATGTCCCCAGTTTCAGCCCCGATCCGGACACGGTGCCCGATCGACGTCGCCCGACGCCGACACCAATGGACCCTTTTGTACCCTATGTCCCTCCTCCTTATTTTGAGCCTGTTCCACAGACTTCGGAGGAAGGGGAGGACTGGAGGGGTCTGAGGACCCTCTAGCACAAGATTGTGCTTATGACCTGGACTGAGCAGAGGATTTGGGGGAAGCCAGTGGTCTTGACACCTCTCCTGACCTTGGCATGCTGTCTCCTCCTACCATGGCTAGGGAGGAGGGAGCCAGTTACCTAGTGGTGTTGCGTAGGGCGGCCGAGGCTCACCACCTTGAACTCCCTACGGTGGGCGTCAGGACTAATCTCCTGACAGAAGTGCATCCACCTGGCGGCTAGCTCTTCGGAGCCCCTACTGCCTTTTAACAAAGCACTATACGATTTTCTTTTGGGCACCTGGTCCAGACCCAACACAGGAGCTCCTGTCGATAGGAACGTGGCCCGATGCTATCGCCTGGCTCCAGGCGACCCCCATCCTCCCACTTCCTTACCCCCCACCCCACCCCTGAGAGCTTGATTGTCCAAGCCTCTACGTCCCAGAGTGTGTTCCCTACCGCACCTCCAGATAGGGAATCCAAGAAGCTGAATCAGTTTGGTAAGAAACTGTTTTCATCTGCCAGCTTAGAGCTGCGATCGGTGAACACCACATGCCTCTTGGGCCGTCATACCCACTCTGTGGGACACGGTTGCGCTGGTGCTGCCTAACTGCCCGGAGGAGGCCCAGGTAATTCTCTCCCAGGTGATTGCGGACGGGAGACATGCAGCAAAGTTAACCATTCGTTGTGGGCTAGACATCGCCGACTCACTGGGCAGGTCGATTTCCACGACGGTGGCGCTTCGGCGCCATGCCTGGTTAAGGACAACTGGCTTCTCAGGGGATGTCCAGAACACTCTGATGGGCATGCCCTTTGATGGCATTTGCCTTTTTGGCCATAAGGCAGATAGTGCGTTGGACCGCTTCAAGGACTCTCGGGCTACGGTCAAGTCCTTGGGCCTGTCGGCCGTTCGGCTCCCTCAGCCTTCTGCGGCCACGGAAGGGGTGCCCCACAGTGTTTGCAGAGCCACAGACCACGGCAGCAACAACCTCCGCGTGGTCGCAGACGTGGGAACCGTCGAGGCGGTTTAGGGGGCCAGCAGGCTGGTCAGTCCACTTCCACCCCTGCCGCATCCACTTCAAAGCCTTCATAGTCCGACTTTTCAGGCCCATCACATGCCAGTGGGTGAACAGATACTCCATCATCTGCACCACTGGTGCAGCATCACTTCGGACAAGTGCGTGTTGCAAATTGTCCGAAGGGGCTACTCCCTCCCCTTCGAGACAACCCCCCCCAGCCATGCCACCTCAGTACCACCGTATGGCAGGGGATCACTTGGCACTTCACCAGCAGGAAGTTGTGGCCCTCTTGGCCAAGGAGGCCATCGAGCTTGTTCCGATGCCAAAAGTAGGCTGTGGTTGTTATTCCCACTACTTTCAGGTTCCAAAGAAGGACAAGAGCCTGCGTCCTATCTTAAACCTTCGGAACGTCAGTCGCTTCCTCCGAAAGGAGAAGTTCAAGATGCTCACACTGGCTCAGGTCTTGTCTGCCCTGGACCCACAAGACTGGATGGTGGAGTTGGACTTGCAAGACGCCTATTTTCATATTCCCGTCCTGCCTGCCCACAGGCATTACCTGTGATTCACGGTAGGCCACAATCACTTTCAGTTCACCATGATCCCCTTTGGCCTTACCAGCGCCCCTCGGGTGTTCATGAAAGTGATGGCGGTGGTCGCAGCTCATCTGCGCAGATCAGGGGTTTTAGTCTTCCCCTATCTCGACGACTGGCTGTTGAAGGCAAGCTCGCCCCTGCCAGTTGTCTCCCACCTCCAGACTATGGCCGACCTCCTGCATTTGCTGGGGTTCTCCATCAACGTGCCAAAGTTGCACTTGATTCCCTCACAGAAGCTCATTTTCATCAGAGCCGTTCTTGACTCGGTGCAGTTTCCGGTTTACCTTCCCAAGCAGCGAGTCCGGGACATTCAGGCTATGATTACGATCTTTCAGCCTCTGTCCCGGGTTGGATGACCCTTTGACTACTGGGTCGGATTGCTTCCTGCATCCTGCTGGTGGATCATGCCAGGTGGCATATGCAGGCTCTGCAGTGGGACCTGAAGTTCCAGGGGGTGCAGCATCAGGGCAACCTGTCCGACCACGTCCAGATCTCGGAGGGTACTGCACGGCAATTGCAGTGGTGGCTCACAAATGGCGATTGGGTCAATGACCGATCCCTCTCCCTTCCCCAACTGGAACATACAGTTGTGACGGACACGTCCCTTCTGGGATGGGGTGGCCACTTGGGGGACGTGGAGATCAGAGGCCTCTGGTCTCCGGCGGAGTTCAAGCTCCACATCAACTTTCTGGAGCTTCAGGCGATCCGACTTGCACTGAAGGCATTCCTTCCTTCTGTCATGGGAAGAGTAGTGCAGGTGTTCACCGACACCACCGCCGCCATGTGGTACTGCAACAAACAGGGTGGGGTGGGGTCGTGGACCCTTTGCCAAGAGGCGCTGCATCTGGCTGGAACTTCGGGGCATGTCCCTGGTGGTTCAACACCTGGCAGGTTCCTTGCACGCCAGGGCGGACGAACTCAGCCGCCGGTGCATGATGGATCACGAATGGCATCTGAACTCTGACGTGGCGCAAGGTCTCTTTCAGCAATGGGGAGAGCCTTGGTTAGATCTATTCGGCAGCGAAGAGAACGTGCAATGTCATCAGTTCAGCGTGTTGGAATTTCCAAGGCGGCACTTAGCTCGGCGACGCCTTTCCGCCTATACCACTTCTGCCCAGAGTGCTGAAGAAGATCAGGCGCGACCGAGCCCGGACTGGGCTCGAAGAGTATGGTATCCCGAGCTACTATATCCGTCTGCCTCTTCGGGAGGATCTTATGTCACAGCAGCAGGGGACGGTCTTCCACTTGAACCTGTCCAGTCTCCACCTCCTTGCGTGGGGATTGAGCAGCGGCAGTTGACGTTTTTCGACCTGTCTCCCGAACTCTGCAGTGTTATCTTGGCAGCCAGGCGTCCCTTCCCTAAGACGGTATACGCCTGCACGTGGAATCATTTTGTGGCATGTTGCACAGCAAAGGCTGTGGATCCCCTTTCTGCCCCTCTTTCAGAGGTTCTTCTTTTTCATCTATCTTTGGCCCTGCAGGGCTCTGCTCTGGGCACTATCAGGGGCTATATCTTGGCCATTTCCACTTTAAGGCTTCCAGATCAGCCTTCCCTTTTGAAGTCCCCTGTTGTAAATAGATTCTTGAAAGGCATCACGCACATGTTTCCTCCTGTTCCTTTCGTGATGCTGCAGTGGGACTTGAATCTAGTTCTTACTTTTCTGATGTGTGCTCCCTTTGAGCCACTTCACAATTGCCCTCTTCGTCTCCTCACTCTAAAGACTGCTTTTCTGGTTGCCAACACCTCTGCCAGAAGGGTGAGTGAGCTCCAGGCTCTTTCTTCTAAGCCTCCTTTTCTTTCAATCCATTCAGACAAAGTTGTTCTAAGAACTCATCCTTCCTTTCTGCCAAAGGTTGTCACTGCCTTTCACATCGGGCAGACCATCACTTTGCCCACCTTCTTTCCGCCTCTGCATCCCTCAAAAGAGGAAGAGAGGCTCTTTCTATCTGGACCGCACACAACAGTTCGGGGTGGATGGCCAGCTCTTTATTGGCTACGTGGGCGCCAACAAAGGTCGGGCTGTGCACAAGCGGACCATCTCTCAGTGGGTCGTTCTGTGCATAAAGGCTTGTTACTCCTTGGCTAAAAAGGAGCCTCTGGTGGGGTTGCGCGCCCATTCTACCAGGGCAACAGCAGCCACTACTGCTCTAGGACGGGGAGTCCCCTTGCATAACATCTGTCAGGCAACTACGTGGCCCTTGCTGCACACGTTTACCAAGCACCACTGCCTGGACAGCCAAGTCCGGAGAGACCGCTTCTTTGGCTGTTCTGTTCTCCAGGACTTTCTGGTGTGATTTTGGTTTGCAGACCCACCACCGGGGTTGGTATTGCTGCGGTATATATTCTAAGGTAAGGAATCTATCACTACGTGTTTCTTTCAGATGCACAAGTTACTTACCTTCGGTAATGATATATCTGACAGAAACATTAGTAGTGATAGATTCCTTACTGTCCCACCCACCCTCCCTGTTCTGAAAACTGATTTCTAGGGTTAAGGTCATCCCTTTCAGGGCCCTAGTTTCATGGCACCAGTGGTCAGTTTCTTGCATGGCTCTGCGTTCCTGGCGTGGAACGTCATATAAAGAACTGACGTCAGCAAGCTGGGCGCATCTAAGTAGCTCCGGTGATGTCATCCCGGCACCAATGACTCACGCAGAGCCTACCGACGCGCAGGGGTACTGCTGACGAAAAACTTTCCGGATCGAGTCTGACGTTTGGGGTTAATTGTAAGGTAAGGAATCTATCACTACTAATGTTTCTTACAGATATATTGTTACCGAAGGTAAGTAACTTGTGCGTTATTTGTGTAAATAGCAGTTCTACAATGGAAACTGTTGAATACAGACTGCACCCTATCAAAACAAGCATTGGAAATGCAATAGGTCTCGCATTAGAAAAGTTGGAGCTATTGGTCTTGTAAATGTTTTTTTTTATTTATGTGTTGTTTTTGAAAATAGCTAAATTAATAGCTTTGTCATTTACAACGCCAATAGTTATAACTTTTGCAAATGTGACACCTATAGCATTTCTAATGCAACATGTTTTGTATTTACGTGACCATTTTGCTAACATTAGGATGAATGCCCAATTATCGCTAAAGTCCTGACTTTTATCAAACTGAGGTTGGCACACCAGTTACAGGCAGTATTTGAGCATTCCATGGACACAAGGATATCTATTGCTTAGCAAAATGAAAGCTACGGTTTTGTGAAAAAAACATAGTGTTGAGAAATACTGATTTCTTTTGAGACAAATGTCGGCAAAACCAATTGGACTGACTTTAATGTAAAAACATGTGATTGCGTTATAGGTATTTACAAATAATGTTAACGTATTGCGCGCACACACATTTTGTTAGGGCAGTAAAGAAAATCCCAGTTGCTTTGGAAGCGTTAGGATGGGAGAAGCAAACAAGGAATATTAATATACAAGGATTATAAACAGAAACGTATTTGTCACCTGTGCACTTTTACTAATAGGGACTTGAACATTTAGGGGCCAGTTCACCAGATTTCTTTGAGTGTTAGAGGTAGTACTCATGTAGAAGTATTTCAGGTATTTGTGAAAATGGCTTCCTGAATTAGCTCCTATGAGTAGTGCGCGTGAGCCAAGAGTGCCAGCCTGTGTAATTACCCATGGCCTGAAATCCGGTTCAAAGATAGAAATTGGCCTGAAATTCGGTTCAAAGATAGCAATAATACTGTAGAAGCAAATTTCGAATTATTTTTTCCTGACATCGTGAATCAGGCTGTGTGATCGGACAAGGGGTGTACTCAAAACACTGCTGGCAACAGCAGTTCACATAAGGAGAAGGAAGGTAGTGATGTTTTTCACAGGTAGAGAGCGCTATAAACAGAATGGCGTCACCGTTGCCATAGTGTGAACTCCGAAACACCAAGAAGATCAAGTGATTCTGCTGTTGTTTTTAGGCATCAGCTGCAGCGAAAACCGGCCTGGTACACAGATGGACGCAGCTGTGGATTCAAAGAGTGAGCATGAGTCTGTAATAGGACCCGGAGTTGAACTAAGCACTCCGAGGACCTGGAGCGTGAAACAGGCTATGAAAGTCAAGTGAGACACTACAGGCCCTTAAAACTGAGAGAAACTGTATTTTTAAACCGGGTCTCTGGTAGTTTAATGCATTAAGTGATGTGATATCACTGACACCGGGTGAAATTTTTTGAAAGTATAGTTGTAAACATGAATTTTGAAGCACTGAAGACCACATCTGACCAGCTGAGATGCCCGTGTGAACCAGGATAGATGTGCCCGTCACGTACCCTGGGTCAGCCGGTTCCCAAGAAGGGGGGTAGGGGGGTGGGGGGGTGGCTGGCGAGAAGGCACGGACTGCAAGGCGGGAGGGGGGACAGTTGGCTGCGCGGCTCACTGAGATTAAAGGGGCAAATTAAGTTGATGTGTGAATGATCTGCAAACAGAGCGAGATGCTGTTACAGTGCTACCGGCGCAAGTACGTCTTTTGTGAGTAAGTTAAAAAAAAACACAGAGTCCGGCTGGAGACTGTTTTTTAAATTAAGTTGATGTGTGAATGATCTGCAAACAGTATCAGATGGGTAACTTTTTTAAACAAGCGTGAGCACTGGGAGGAGGGAAGGTTGGAGGAATGAGGGCGAGATACCTCTATTTTCCAGCGTGCTCTGGGTCAGCCGGTTTCCAAGAAGGGGGGTAGGGGGGTTGGGGGGGGGCGGCTGGCGAGAAGGCACGGACTACAAGGGGGCAGGGGGGAGAGTTGGCCGCGCGGCTCACTGAGATTAAAGGGGCAAATTAAGTTGATGTGTGAATGATCTGCAAACAGAGCGAGATGCTGTTACAGTGCTACAGCGCAAGTACGTCTTTTGTGAGTAAGTTAAACAAGCATCTAGGTTTCTGCAGCTTAGGGGGCGGAGCGGGGAGAGCGGCGATGAGGGAGAGACGTGAAGCAGCAGGGGCCTTTGAAGTGAAGCTAAGCTTCACTTCAAAGGTGTGGGAGGCATGAAGAGTGAAACAAGTTGTAAAAAAAATGCGGCTGAGGCAGAGCGCACGCTGGGGGAAGGTTGTGGGGAGGAGCGGGAAGAGCTGCTGGGGAACAGATGGCTGGCGATTTGATGCTGTGCACGCGCATTTTAGGTCAATGCGCTTGCACATTGACCTAAAAGCGCAAGGGCACAGCATCAAATCGCCAGTGTAGTTAAAGTCCGTTTTAGCCCCTATAGTCTCGCTCCGCTCAATGCGCATGCGCATTGACAGGCGAGACCTAAAAAGGGAAATTAGTTGTTAATACTGGTTTGTTGTAAGGTACCAGGGCTCATTGGAGGTGTGTGGACTCTTTCTATGCCCACTGTGGGGGCAGAGTGGTTACTCTGGGGGAGAGGGGAGCTTTATTGAAAGAACCAACAAATACAACCCCTCATCTTCTGCAACAGAGGTAGCAGTTAGTAAAAATATTCCAACATATTAAAGCATGTTGCTGGAGAAATTCCTGCTATTCCAGATTCTTAAATATTTAGTAGCAGGTAAAGAGGCGAGTAAGGTAGGTCCTCCCTAACCCATACAGTTCAGTGAAATAAACCTGAAGAATTAATAAACTTTTAAACCATGACCATATTCTTCTTTATTACAACAGTCTTCTAAAAAGAATTCTACTATTTATTACGAAGCATAAACACCTGAACATTAGAAAATAGTGAAACTGATGTTTGAAGGAAAATGTCATTTATCTCTCTCTTAATCACTCGTGAGGCAAGTTGATCTCCCAGAAAACGCTCTCGAGGTTTACAAAAATTGCCCATGCTGCTAAGGATACGTGCTCCTCTAAAATAAGTTTGAAAAACAACGAAGACTTGCTCTTTTGAGACTGCCTGCTTTCCAGGTGCTGTGGCTTGCCTTACAATATAGTTATATTATAAGAAGATTGTAATTATCACGAATAACATGTTCTGCAACCTAGACCAGATTTTCAATCCAGCCAAAGATCATTGTGTACTTTCGGTCAAGACTTTCGTAAACAAAACATCTGGATTAAAATAATTTAGTTGGGAAAAGTTGACAACATTGTTTGTCTATAAGATTTTGTATTGAAGGCTGATCTTTCAGAATTATAAACGGTTACATTTCTGATCTCAGAAATATATATATATATATATATATATATATGTATATATATATGTGTATATATATGTATATATATATATATATATATATATATATATATATATATATAATCTCCTTTCCTCGTTTGTAAAAACCTGATACCAAGAGTCATCAGTGCTTTACAGCGATACAATTGTGTACTATCTGTGTATCACCTGACATTGAGACATAAGAATGAGTTTCAATTAAAACTCTAAATGTATTGAGCGCAACAACCTGAGCTCAAGGATAGGTTTTATTTGTACCACCACGAGTTCCATGGAATAATAAAGATTTAGCAGAAAACGTTTTAGTTTGAGGGCTCCCGGAAAAGTAACTCAAAAAATATGACTGGACAATCAAAAAACGAATGTCTTGCTATGATTTATTGCCAGAACACTTGACAGAAACTCTACCCCATGTACATGGATGCATACATTATACAGACCAAGACAGAATTCAGTCGATTTTGCAGTAGAAAGCTGCATAGCAAATTGCTGTGAGGGAAGGCAGCAGTGATTGGTCCCAGGCTCTGCCGGCAATCTGCGATGACCACCATTTAGGCAGTTTTGGAAACAAAAACCAAGAGAAGTTGAG